>NC_081311.1:118225714-118853928 GCF_026419965.1 Kogia breviceps | reverse complement strand
AAGCTGTGATAGCTCAGGTATCAGCAGGAAAGGAAAAGGGGGAACAATTCCTCTGGGCTATCAAAGTACTGTTTTCTTTTTCACCTTGGTGAGCATCTGAAAGACATGCCTAGGTTTTCACTCTTGGGAAAAGTGATCCTCTATGCTGATCTCACTTGAGATAAGGGAAGACATTGTCCCCTGTCCATCTGTGTCCTCTTGTTTGCTGGAGATAGTTCTGGGAGGACAAGGGGAGACAGAGACTAAGATCCATATTTACTAAAGTATGATACACAAGCAACTGGTGGCACGCAAAATGACTTCAGGTGGTACCAAGACAACCTTTTATGTATTATATTGAAAACAATTATATATTTATTTTTATAGCAAATTCTAATTTCTGGTAAATGAAATGAATTTGTAATTTATGGTTATAATGGAAAATTCCCTTTTAAAGTAAATTTAAGTTTAAAAAGAGAATCACTTTAAGGAAAAATTTTAGAGGAATAATAGTGTAATTTATATGCTGATAGGACAATATTTATGAAGTTTGGTATGTGAATGACTGAAGCTTAGGAAATATTGACTCCCACAGGCCAGGGCAGAGTGAACCCAGAGAAAAAATAATTGGGAATTTCTTAATTAAATTTTTTTTTTTTAATAAATCTGTAGGCCATGAATGTTACGTGGAGCTTAGCAGTTTGATTCTTCATGGTCTCTCGAAATCTTAGTTCTTAAAAGATGCCATTATTAGAAATAGTGTTATGAAAGTAAAACCCACAATGTGGATTTTAAAAGGAGGAAGAGGTCATGGCCGACTCTGGGCTTTTAATGTTAGGTCTTGATTATTCTGTTGAGTACTTAAAGCTCATTCTGAAACATTGAGCTGTGAGAGCCCATTTGGTTTCCCTGATTTAGTGCCTCTAAATCCATTCATCTCTATGCCTCGAGCTAATACTGTTTTCCTACTTCCTATTCAACTGTCTAATTCCCTGAGAGTCTTCCTGAAATCACAAATAATAAAATGCAAATGCTATTATTCGGTAATTAGAAGAGAAGATTTACAGAGAAGAAAATAGAAATTCAAGCTTTGCATTTATTTATTCATTTAAAAATAGTTCTAAAAGATTTTTACTTTTTTTGGAGACACTCATATTGAGGAAAACATTAGGGATAATGCAATACAACCATCATTTCCATTGTGGAGAGTGTGTTGTTAACAGGATCCAAAATACAACATTAATACGGTTTGGTGGGAAGAACTTTGGAGTTAAGACATAATGTGGATGTGATTCTTGCTTTTTCCTGCTTCTAGCTATATGATCTTATATGTATCCCCTCTAAGTCATGATTTCCTAAACTATGAAAGGGGGAAAAGCAATATTTGTCTTATGTAGCTGTTGTAGATTAATTTACGAAAGACATAAAAAGAGCATATCATGTAAATGGTGTACTGTTTTCCTTTACCTTTTCCTGTAAGTGGAATCTCTCAGTTTTACTCTTTATTTTATACTGATTGATTATATGCTTTTACTTAATTGCTTCTTAGTTCTGCCTCCATAAATCCATTATGGTAGGGACAGTGTCTTCCTGCTTGTATTATCTGCAGTGTTAGGCTCAGAGTCAGTGCTCAATATTCACAGACTGATCAGAGGAGGATTAGGTGACTGGCTTAGGAAGCTGCATTCTCATAGCTTTGTGGACTGGACCAGACTACCCAGATCTCTTAGGGCATTGATGTGTCTCTGACAGGTAGTGAAGCTTTGTCAGGGAGTTGACCTTGGCAAGGCAAAGAGATTCACCATCATTTCTTAGCACAGTTTGGTGCCCTGGGCAACTGGCAGTTTTTCTTAGGCATCTAACTTCAATCATGTCTTGCAATTTGAAGCCTCCTTCTCTTATTCTGACTTCCATGGAGATAGTGAGTATTTAATCAGTGTCTTTTGCAAAATGTTTCTTTAGTATTCTTGAAACCTATTATTGTTACCTCACCTTCTTTCTTTTATTTTCCATGCACTGTAATTCTAGAGAAACCAGTAGTATTGAATCTGTTTTCCAGCAACTCAACATCTCGTTCAGGATTCAGTTCTTATTGGTATTGGCTGCAGTGAAATCAGGTGTTCCAATACAAGGATATATTTGAAACCATGCACCTTTTGAGAATTAGTTGGGTGGGAGAGGCAGTGTCCCTAGGTAGTTGGAATAATTTGTTTCTGTTGTAAATCTGAAGCTTTGAAGTCATCTTGTAATTAAACCTCAATTTACTGAGATTTTTAAAATATGAAACATTTACTGAAATGTCTTTAGAAAGGACTTTCTAGGTTTGCTGATTTCCTATAAACTTAAAACCAGTTATAGGACCTAGTAGTTCAGAGAAGTCATGTAACTTGTTTTAAATTTACCGCATTCTCTTCTATATGCATTTAGACAAATTATTTTATCCTCTCTATCATGGTTTATCCACCAAATATATCTGGAACCGATTTAGCTGTCATAATTTCACTAATAGATTATCTTAGAACTTTTCTTGCATCCTGCAAATTGATGTGAATAACTTTTAAAGGTTTACAAAAAATTATAAAATAAAATTTCATTGCCACAGAATTGTCTGTCACTGTGTCTCCTAATAGACCATACTCTCTATGAGGGTAGGGACTGTGTCAACTGTTTTTTTTTTTTTTTTTTTTTGGTGGTATGCGGGCCTCTCACTGCTGTGGCCTCTCCCGTTGCGGAGCACAGGCTCCGGACGCGCAGGCCCAGCGGCCATGGCTCACGGGCCCAGTCGCTCCGCGGCATGTGGGATCCCCCCGGACCAGGGCACGAACCCGTGTCCCCTGCATCGGCAGGCGGACTCTCAACCACTGCGCCACCAGGGAAGCCCTGTGTCAACTGTTTTAACTTTAGTGCCTTATACGATGCCTGACACTTAGTAGGCACTGAATATTGTTGAGTGAATAAATAAAGGAATGAAGAGAAGCTAAGCATCTGAAGTGATTGGCTCTTGGTAGATAGTTTTCTCTGAGTATAGGCTGGTTATATATATGTCCAGAGTTTGGAGCTGCTTGTATCTTAGTTTTTACGAGTTGATTCTGGGTCAGAGTGGTCAGATCAGGGGAAGTACCAAAAACTTAAGATTAATTTATTGTCTTCCAGGTAATAAATTTTTATGAATGTCTAGACATTTGGGGGGAACAATGGAATTGATTGGACTCAAATCAACAGATCTAATAATGCATACTGTGTGTCTAATAGTGTACCATTTGTGCTAATATTTGGGGATGCAGACCGGCTAGGAGCATCGTTGTCTAGGTGGTTTGAAGGTCACATATGACATATTTCTTGGGTTCAGCTATCCTGATATAGGTTTCTAGGCAAAATCTGGGTCAAATGGATCATGCCTTAAATAGCGTGGTTGCCATAGGGAAGAGCTCCAACTTGCTCAAGTTCAAACTCTGACTTTACCATTTTCCAGATAAATTGTCTTTGTCAATTTATTACACTTTTGTACTGTATCTGAAAAATTGTGGCAAATTTCAGTTTGTTTTTTTACCTCCCTCAGAGTTTTTGTGAAGATAAAATGAAATAATCCATATAAAACCTTTATTCATTCATGTGGCACATAATTACAGCTCAGTAAATGGTAGAAGCTATTATTATTATTATATTAATATTATTATTGCCTCATGATGATATGGAAATGACTAAGTCATTAAGTTATTTGGTGAGTAGAAAATAAAGACTTTCAACTCTCTTTAAAACCAAAGTATCTTATACCAGCGGTCCCCAACCTTTTTGGCACCAGGGACCAGTTTCATGGAAGACAATTTTTCCACGGACGTGGGTGGGGGGATGGTTCAGGCGGTAACGCGAGCAGTGGGGAGTGATGGGGAGCTGCAGTTGAAACTTTGCTCACCGCTGCTCACCTTCTGCTGTGCGGCCTGGTTCCTAACAGGCCGCGGACCAGTACTGGTGGTTGGGGACCCCTGATCAATGGGTTGATGATCTTACATGTTCCCTAGTCAATGGGTTGATGATCAGTCTCTTTCATTTTAGTATAAAGTCCTTATAAAGCTGCCAAATTTTAATTGCCTTTGACTTCCCCTCACCTGGTATAGTGATTGTCACATGGCAGCTTTTCAATAAATATTTGGTGAATGAGAATGAGTGAAACGTACACAGAGTTTCAGAGTGTTAATGCCGCATCCAAAATACCCATGGTCCTATTTAATGTTGGATTTTGTTCTGTGATAAGATTTCAGAAGTCTTTAAAAACTTTCTTTAAAATGTTTTTGTTTCAAAGTAAAACAAAGAAAAATAAATCTTCCTAAAATATCATTGGCCATGTGTATTTTTGGAAAAGAGCTACTACTATGTTTGGATGGGAACAATCTGTACATTTTCATAAATATGTCACATATTTGAACTATAAGAAAAAAAAAAGGAAAAGAAAAATTCAATCTCCTGACTATTGTTTCAAATTCCAACCAGTTTAGAGAGACTTTTTTTTAACCACCCCTGGTAAGTGTCAATTGTGGTGCTGGTGTGGTAGCAACTGGACGGGCTAAGACTTGTGCCTTAATGTATAGCTAGTGTATAATATCCGGTAGTTGCTCAATGCACCTAGCCTTCCATCTTTACCAACTCCACTTGTGCCTGGTGGGTTAAATGTGAAAAACTCTAGAACCAAACATATCCCAATTCCCCTGGGCTATCTGCTTTTAATAGCGGGTTCACATATAGCTGCACATATTTTCTCTAAACCCTTAGGGATAATAATTTCAGACACTCCTTTAAGCATGCCTTTCTTAAATTTCCCTCACATTCTGTCACAAATGAAGCCACCTGATTCCAGTCTTCTTTTCATGGTTTGGATAGATAGCTCTTCTGTCCCATCCAATTGCTCTCCCTGCTGCTCAGATGTCTCCTTTCCTATTCTGTGTTCCTGCAGCTGCCATTTTGGGGGTTCCTTTCTCTGCTTTTGCTCTTGTTCAGACCTTAACTTCAGGGTTGAGGAAGTTGTCATGGTGAAAGCTCTAGACTTCTCTGACTGGCATTTGAGATCATTTCCCAGCCTCTGTAATATAATAGGAATATCATCACAAAATTCCCATAAATTGATAACAGTTAAAATGAGTATAGGAGAAATAATATATTACATGCAAGTAAATGGATAAAACAGAAGAGAGAAAAAGAGAAGTCTTCATAATTTCTGCTTCTCCTGAGTCTGCTTGCAGGCTGTCATGCAGACTGTGTAGACATCACCACTTATGGATCTAAACACATCTGAGCGAAAACCTTTATTCATCAAAGGAGTGTCAGTTAGGAATTGTGTGACTACACACAGGGTAATGCTGGCCCCTATGTTAGTTAGCGTTCAGGAAACACTAGTGTTAGAATAAACACCAAGATTTCAGTGGCTAAACAAATGGAAGTTTATTTCTTGTTTATTTATTAACAATGTAGGGGTCACTACTGGTCCATGGGGCTTGAGGGATGAGGCTCTACTAAAAGATGTCAAGCATGAAATCCAGGCTTAGGTGCTTCCATCTTCTACATGTGTTTTCCAGTAATTAAAAACATGGAGGAAGATGCATGGGAGATTTTTCTGGATCAAGTTTGGAAGTGGTGGACAGCAGTCATTTTTATTCACATTCCATTGGATGAAACTCACTCATATGGCTACCCCCATAAAACAGAAGCTGAGACATATGTATAGCAAGAAGAAGAAACAAATACCTATTTGCTTACAAGTTAGTTCTGTGCCAATAACCACCCCCAAAGTTCCTTCTTAAGCATAAATCTCAAGTCTGAATTATTTCTTTACTTTATCATCTAAATAGTAAGTTGAAAAACAAAGGGAGAAAAGGAACCATTCTGATAAACAGCTAACATTTTGATTAGTTTTTCTATTCAAAGGTCATATGCAGCCCCTCCCCAAAGGAGAAAATTAATAGTACTATTTAGGTGTTGTTTCCAGGTCAAAGTCCATAATTTCTGAGTGATTAGCAATTCTCTCAATCAGGTACAGATATGGCTCCATGAGTTCCAGTCACCTCTAACAACAACAAAAAAAAACAAAGAGAAAGAATCTCTTTCCTCTACCAACAGATATACAATACTAGATCAAGGACAGGGTAACTGCAAGAAAAATTCCCTTTAGAAAAGGGAAGATTAGAAGGCCCAGTGGGTGGTCAGTGGTCCACTTCAAGGATGGAATCTTACTGGACGAGCATTGTGAGGACCCCTGCTCAGCAGAGGAGGACGTTTCTGAGCAGACCTTGGATTCACTCTCATTCCCCTTTTATTTGTTTTCTTCTGTTCCTGATCTTCCTTGACTTGAAGTTCTTATTTTCCCTGTTCATGTGAAGTGAGTCATTGCTAAGTCTACCTTTCTTGGGGGAATAGCTTTTGCAACTTGCTCCCTGTTAGTGCAAGTTTGGGGTGCTAAGACTTCTTTTATGGGCTATTTTTTCTTTATTTTTGTGGCCAAATTCACAGATTTTTTTGGTGATACAACTCCTTAAAAACTCACGGGATTTGTGCATCTATATATGCTTACAAGTTAGTTTCATGTACTAATCATCCTCAACCAAAGTTCTTTCTCATATATATAATTCTCAAGCCTGATTTATCTCATTGCATCCTCATCTTAACGCCTCTTTATCTCAACTTGTGGAGGCTGTTTTGGGGTCATTTGAAACAATTTGAGTCCTTTGTGGAATTGCTAAGAAATAATGGGCCTTTTCCACTCAAAGCCTTTTTCCATTGTACTTAGTACTTTCTTGGGTTCCGAAGCTGTTGGCTTTTTCAACCTTGTGAGCCTTCAAATTTTTGCGTTCACTTTAATCCTGGAAATTTACCCCAAACTTCTTAATCCTTGCTGTAACTGCAGTCTTCCTCACAATAACTTGCTATAGGCAGCATATAGCAAATGATACACACTAACATCTCCTCTCTTTTCAACTATTTCTCCTGGGACTAGTCTCAGGAGACTCCTGATCAGCCTTCCAGATTGTTGCACACAGCAGCACTTTTCATCAACTATCTTGCCAAAACAAAACAGGGTTCTCTGACCTTCTAGTCATCCACCACCTGAGTGCTAACCCAATGCCAAATATTGGGGGTTTTGTTCCAACAGTATCACACTTCAAGTAGGGTAATGGTTAGGATTTAGGATAATGTTAGCTGTTGTAACAAATTAGCCCCAAATTTCTTTGACCTCATGTATTAATAAGTTTATTTCCTCTTACATGAAAATTCAGTTGTTCCTGTTTGGTGTGTGTGGGTTCTGCTGATCATGATCATTCAGAGAGACTCATGCTGAGGGAGGTTTTGCTCTTACTTACCTTCAATGTGTGTCTTCCAACTATGCTTGGAATTTCAACTTTGGCCTTGCAGAAGTAGGAAGAGCATGGAGATGTACACAAAGGAAATTTATGTGGACCAGGTCTGTAGTGTGTTGTCCCTTTCACTATGCTCATGCAACTACATTTAACACTAAAAGAGGCTGGAAAAAGTAATCTAGCTGTGCACTTGGGAATCAGAGAAGATGGATTTGAAGCATAGCATTTGCAGTCTCTGCTCTAGTGCCTTAAACAAGGAGTTTTTCTTATGTACAGGAAGTCTCAGAATAGGTTGTTGAAAGCTGGTGTGCTGATCCTATGATGACAATAGAGACCATTTGTTCTCCCCTACTCCCTTTTCTTCAAGAAAAAAAAAAAAAAAAAAGCACTCGCCTGAGATTTTTGGCAATGACTTATCGTCCAGACCTGAATTAAGTGACCATTGTTAGTAGCAAGGGAGGCTGGGAAATTGGAGATTTTAGCCAGGCACATTTCTCCTCTGTTTAAAATTGGTTCATTTAGTATAGATGAAGAGGAGAATGACATTGGGTAGGTCATTAGCGGTGTCTTCCTCAAAGCATAATATGATTTCTATATTCTAGGGAAACATCATTCCCTGTACAGACCTCTTTTTCTCTCAGGCAGTAGCATATAAAACACTCCTATCTTCTAGAAACATTCAGAAATATATATTTGAAATAAGTCAGTACCTTGCACCGTGCCTGGAACATAGTAAGTAGTTAATTCTTTATCGGAATAGTTAACCAAATGAGTAAATACATCAGTACACCTGTGTGACTGGAGGAGTCAAAAGTAGATGTCCTTTGACAACTGTCACTAACAAATGTTCAAGTCCAGCTATGTAATGAATAGAGTGAGATTGTTACTGTCTATATACAAACCATTTCCCCTAGATGTTTCTTATTTATGAGGTAGTTTATGCCTTCTAAGTCTTTAACAATTTGCATTCAAGTTTCTTCTCTCTCTTTTATATTCCTAGAGAAAACTTAAAAAAAAAGAAAAACTCAAACAAAACCCCAAAGAAGTCCATAAAAAAGAAGTCACCCAAAAGAGTGAAAAATATATTTAGTAAAGAACTCTAAGCTTCTAGAAGACAAGGACTGTATTTGGGGACGGGGGGCGGGAAGGGGGAGAATACTGTTATGAAACCAATAAAATGAAAAGCGAACTTATTTTTTCTTTTGACTGAAATAGATTGATTGTGCAAACACTGATTATTACCCTGCCTAGAAAAATTCATCTAGTCAAAAATAACAAATGCCATGACTACATGTTCCTGAGTCTCTCTCTTTTTAACTTGTTTTATTTGGTGGTTAATACATAGAGGGACAGGTACGTGAGAGGTACATGCTATGTGCCACTGTTGATGCGGCCAAAGCCACTTCATGGTTTCACTTTGGAAGCCACAAAAGACTTCCTGTGATGTCAGGCAGCCTGTAATAACCCAAATAATGGCCCCCAAATGCACATCTCTGACGTAAGCTGCCATTATCAAGCGATAATTATTTCTTCTTTACAGGAGTCAGCCTGCCAATCACTCTGACATGCTTTTAGTTTGTTCAACAGTACACGTTTTTCTTTTGCTTTTCCAGGGAAAGTCTTTGACAGACTTCATTACTTTCAGTGCCCGTCACTGCCTTGTTGGAAGTCTGTAGCATCAAATTGAGAATAAAATATCTTGACAAGCTCACCTTTCTTTGTGAATCCCTTGGACACTTGGGCACTGGTGTGCTCTGAATCCAGGATTGTGCTGGGGAAGCAGTAAGCTGATGGCTGTGGAATGTGCCCTTGGAAATGGGATGTCCCGAAGGTGGGGAATTTCAGCCAGGTGCTGGCATTGAAGAAGATCTAAGCAAATTCCTCCTGGGTTTGTATATAGAGATATATTTTTCCTAAAATTAAAAACTTGCATTGTGAAAATTCTTGTAGGAAAACAAAACTGGAAAACATTTTGACGTAGCTTGTCAGGAAACATACAACTTATTTCAGGTTGTTTTTTTTGAAGATGCATATTTAAAAAATATAACAAAAACAAAATTAAGACTAATTTTAACATCTGCTGGATAGGGAATTTAGAGTATTGTTTGAAAATGGACCTACCTAGGGGTTATTATGTTTCTCTTGCTTTCTCTGGCTCCACAATTCCAGAACAATACATACATTAAAAACTTTGTTCTGCTTCATAGAAACTAGCCTTTCTCTGTTAAACTTTGTGTTTTGGAGGTGCCGTATATATCCACCACGGATATAATCTATGATTCTCTGGTTCCTTTTAAAAATTGCTATTGTAGTTGACACAGCTTGCCTTCATCCTCCAGGGTATTCTGTAGATCTCATATTTCCTTAATTTTTAATCCCAGGCTGCTGAGTTTTTGAAGAAAATTTTAAAAGTTGGTGATATAAATTTCAATTTATTTCCTATCGTCCATGGTTTTTTTCAAAACATATACATTTTCTTGTTTTGTGTTGTGTCTTATTAATAGGGCAACACGATGCTAGGGGCCTGCTATTTTAACCCTTTTCTCCTGCCTACTGGGAAAATTACCTTATATGGAATAATTGTACCTTCATTCATACCACAGACAGTAACACCTGACAACTGGGAGGTACTCTTCCCTCCCTCCCATTCTCCATATCCACTCAATTATCAAGGCCTGTGGATTTTTACTTCCAAATGTCTTCATCATCTGTTCCTTAATATATTTCTGCTGCTGTATTCTTGGTCCAGTCTAACATCACTCTCTCAGCTAGACCAGGGCAATAACTTCATTACTGACCCTTGTTCATATTTACCTCATTCAGCATTCAGCCAGAATAGTCCTCTCTAAATGCATATCAAAGATGTCATCTTCATGCCCAAGATCTCTCAATGACTTTATCTAAAGACTTAGACCAAAATCCTTAACATACTCTAACAGGCCTGCATGTCTTCATTTCATTATTCTCCTTCTGAACTTCTGTATCTTTCTTGAAAATAACCTGCTTCTTTGCCCCTAAGGCCTTCTTCTTGCTTTTCCATTTTTTTTTTATCTCTCTTGTCCCTTAGCTGACGGGAGCTTGAGCCTTGTAAATTGACCTTAAAAAATTTATGTGACTTGTATAGTGGTCATGGAGCTGTGGGATTCCAAGTCTTTGGTTTACAAATATCTCTAGGCCTTTTTGCTTTGCTTCCACTAGGTGCTGTGCAACAAACTGGCAGTCCTGCCCTTTGGATGAGTCCACACAAGTTACTTGGGTGCCTTTCTTTAAATCTTGAATGTTACACAAGCCCCATCTGCCCTGGCCTAAGAAACCAGGGCGTGTTTCTCCAGTTGATGATTCCTAATTGGAACAATCCAGCAAATGAGTCTCTAAAAGTGTCATTTGGGGGACTTTATAATGTATCTGCTGGAGCTGAGTTTGTTTACACTTTGCCAGTGTCATCATTTACAAACTTCAAAAAACACATTGACAAATTCCCTAGCTGTTTTGGCAGCGCTTCCATCAATCACCCAACTAATAGCACCAACATTTCTCCTGGGCTATTATAGTCACTTCAATCGCTGCTGCTTCAGCTTTAGGAGAAGATAAATCAGAAGGGGTTCTTTTAGATGGTCTCAAGTACAACACCATTTTTTATTAAGAGGCGCTTCTCTCCTCACTCTTTTCTCCCTGCCCTTCCTCCAACTTCCCATAAACAGTTCTTTCTGCTTTGTCCCGCCTTAGATAAAGTAATCTAGATCTATGGCTTTCTTTTAGAGGCCCCTTTGCAATATTATTGGGTAATGCGTCCATTTATTATTTTGGATTTTTGTGTGTGCTCTTTAGTTACTCTGTGCAGCCCTCTCAAATCAATAAGTGTATTGTGTTTCTGCCGGCAACAGGTGCCTCGCTTCCCAGGCCCAACACACTCTCAGAGAGCGGCTCACATGTCTAATGACCACAGCATGAAAACCTGAAACCCTTTTGCCTTTCAACCAGGTTCTTTGTGTGGCAGCGTCAGGCAGCAGCTGTATCTCTAAGACTGAGTGGCTAGAGTATCCCTGCTCTTTCACTTTTATCGTTTCCTTCTCTTGCTAAAGCCTCACACCCCTTTTCACAAGGAATAAATATTGCAAATACTCAGCTGCTACATCACCTCTGCAGATTTGTTTCTCTTGGGGTTACAGTCCTTCCTTATATTCTGTGTTCAAAGCTTGTCTTTTTTTCCTCACAAACTGACCTATATTAAGCAAGAGTGTATTTTTTTAAAAAAAAAGAAAAAGAGAGAGAGAGAGAAAGAAAGAAAGGGAGGGAGGGAGGGAGGGAAGAAGGAAGGAAGGAAGGAAGGAAGGGAGGAAGGAAGGAAAGAAGGAAGGAAGGAAGGAAGGAAGGAAGGAAGGAAGGAAGAAAAAGCAGAAAGAAACCAGCCGACCTCTTCCAACTTCCTCATCATTAAGAAGCATGACCACAGAGTCTCCCTTCACTGCACACACATTCAGAATCTGGACAGTGAAAGGGGAGTGCCTGCCAAACTTGGCAGATCAGGTGAGGAGGGCTGGCTGGGGATCTGCTGCCCAGCTGGAGTGTTTGCTGGCTGTGGTGCCAACTGCAGGGCCAAACAAACCGTAAGACTGCATTTCAAGTTGCTGCCTGAGAGATACTGTTAACTCCATCACTGAGGGCTCTATTCATCCTAAATGATCCATGGTCCTGGACAAAGCACCAACTGCAGCCTGTTGCAAATCTTGGCTCTATACCTGACCAACCTATTAATCAGAATTTTAACTGGGCCTTGGAAGCGTTTTTCTTTCATGTGTTAAGTCAAAATCAGAGGGAAAGTTGGTAGAGACTGCTCTTGGTAGAGACTTCATGTAAATGATGCCATCAACTTGATGCATGGGGCCTTCGATGTCTGAATCTGTGGTCAAAGGGAGTATTATTTACCCTAAAAAAGTAATCCTTCTCCTGGATGCCTTAACTGCTTGAGGCTGTCTTCACTATTAGCACTTTCTTTGATTGCCAGCTCTATCTTGGTGTTGAAATGACCAAATGGCAGTAATCATTTTTATGTTTGAAAAGACTTTTCTCTTTAGTTAAAAGAGAAATACCTTGATTTTTATGTTTTTTTTAAAAACAGTTTTTCCAAGGTGGATTTTTTGTTTAAACTCTAAATGGTAATCAGCCTCAAGGCTGTTTTTAGTTGACCAACAATAATTAACTACTTGTATAAGTGAAAGTATTCGTAAAAACAACTGGCTGATTAGAATTTACTGACCTCATAATGGTGGCTGATTAGAATTTACTGACCTCATAATGGAGGAATATACTCGAATTCCATTTTAGCCTCAGTAACATGAGAAATCCTTAGTACAGAGAAAGAATCAACATTTGTTCCTTGTGTATATTGATGATTTTATTTATATCAGACCTAAAACTGCGGTGATGTACGTAAATACGCCAACACACTTACGGTAGACTGTTTTGAGTTGATATTTTAAATAGTATGATGTTTGTCAAACTTGAATATTGCACAGATTCCATTTAAAGGATTCAATTGATGTGTCCCTCCCATATTAACTTAAATTTGTTAACCAGCAAAAACCTTCTTCTGCATATAACTTTCTCTACTACTATAAAACCTAAACAAATTAACAAATTAAAACAAAACCACAAAATCAATAAAATGTAATTAACAACATTAATTAAATGAGAAAGAAAATGTTGATTCTTAAAACTAAATGTGTCACTCACAGTGGAACTGGGATACTAAACCATGCATGACTTTAGTAGAATGTGGCATGCTGATGTTAACGTGTTGTATGATCACTAGTGAACTGTGATGCTATGTGGTCTTCTATGGTATGAATATATCATTTATGCCCTTTGCTTTTGTTCTTGTCCCATTGGCTCTTGACAATGACTGAGGGACTGGTTTGCCTCACCTTGATCATGAGATACATGCAAAAGCTAATTTTCAAATCATGGGACAAAACTTGGTTAGGAGGCAATTCTCCAGAAAATTCAGAATCTTTTCATAGAGTAAAAATCATCAACAAAGTGAGAATACAGAATTTTAAAATTCTTATTAAAAAGTTGTTGAGTTCCAAAAATACATCCTTTAACTGTGGTTTTAGAAATACTGGTTTAAAAGAGAGCATATCTGGGCTTCCCTGGTGGTGCAGTGGTTGAGAGTCTGCCTGCCGATGCAGGGGACACGGGTTCATGCCCTGGTCCAGGAAGATCCCACATGCCACGGAGCGGCTGGGCCCATGAGCCATGGCCTGCTGATCCTGTGCGTCTGAAGCCTGTGCTCCACAATGGGAGAGGCCACAACAGTGAGACACCCGTGTACTGCAAAAAAAAAAAAAAAAAAGAAAAAAAAAAGCATATCTACGAGTATACCAACCTTCACTCTTCTGCTAATCTACTAGTCATAATCCAATGAGATGTTCACTTAACTTTCTCAGACTTTCGCTATTAATTTGGTTGGTTTTATAAGACCAACCAAAAATGACACAATTCAGTTAAATACTATTATTAGGTGTCTACTGTGTGCCAGTCATGGGGTAAAATGTAGAGCAGATCAGGGAAGAAAGGATAAGAGTCTATTATAAAAGAATATGGAGATTCTGTAGACTTAACAAATAAAACATACACAACATGAAAGCTGTGAGTCAAGTTTTTTCAGGCTTACTGAGGACTGTAGCATGGGAGACAGCCCCTCAGATAGCTCTGAGAAACTGTTTCAAGGAAGTAAAGGAGGAGGTCAATATATATGTGATATTGGATAAGGAGGGTACATGCAATCAAGCACACATCTCAGTAGAGGGTTGCTGCTAGTCATGAGGACAGATATCTTAGTTAATGGTTTTAGTGCTTTTCTAAATATGGGAAGATGCAAGAATTTGGGTTCATAAAATTTTCTCGTGAAAATATCTCACTATCTGGAGGCCTTTCTGCCATTTTTCCCAGAGTACAGAATGCCTCATTCCTGATTTCTACTCTGAACTCCTTTCAGAGTATATTAAAGGTCAGTAACTGCAGTGAGTGGTTGATGACTCAATCACTGTAGAGCCTGTTGGCTAGCTACATTCTTCAGTCGGCATTTCCAATACAAACTGTCCAAGTAGAATCAATTTGGAAGTTTTGATAAACTTAGTTAAAATTTAACTTTGCCCTACATAAACTGATTTTGAGAATTTTAGATTTTTATTTACAAGGATAAGATACTAATGATTTCAGCAAAGAATATCCTAGAAATTTCCTTTTAAATAATTTGAAAAAAATCATGTACTTAAAAATAAGCATCCATTTTTCTAAAATTGGACAATAATTTCAAATTTTCATCAAGTTCAAACCAACCTACCTTAATTGATTCTTATTATGGAAGTTTGACTCTGTGTCTTTTTAAAATTCATTGCCTTGTTCTTTCCTTTGTTCAGTGTAATAGGCATGAGTTGACTGCATATAATATGCATGCGTTTTCCCTTTTATTAACAGTGCATTTACAGTTGTAAACTGAATGACCAACAGTATAGTTGTTGGCTTCCAGCAAGGTGGTCAAATTAGCAAATATTGAAAGGCTGTCTTTCAACTATAAAGCCATAGAGATGCTAATAACCAGGACAATTTTGATACATACCTGAACTTAAAATAATTACCTATCAGAATTCTTTCATAATCTGGAAAATAAAAGGATCCAACAAAGGGGTGAACCATGGTGAAAATAAGCTAATTCAGTTAGAATAGTCTATCTTATTATGGTTCCCATTGCATGTCAAGCTGGGGTTGTCAGTGGACTCTCTCAAATGTCTTCTAGCCCTCAGGACCCAGGCTGACTGAGACTCCAACTGGGCACACGTGATTGCCAAGGCAGGAACAAGGAGACATGGTGAATAAAGTCCTGGCTTTTAAAACTTCTACAAGTAAATGACATGAATTAATTCTCTTTACATATTACTGTCTATAGAGAGTCATTTGAGCACAACCAAGTTCAGTGCATGCAGGGAAATATACAATCTGTGTGTCTAGAAAGAGAGCAGAACTGGAATATTTGTAGACATCCCTAATAAACTAAGGATTAAAAAGTTATAAGCCACACAAAGGAATTGAACTATGGCAAGAGAGAGTCATCAGGTATAAAAAACAAAGAACCAAACAGGAAATTTGTATCTGAGTCACAATCCACACTATATAAATATGTAAGCAAACATATAAACTATGCTTACTATCATTAAGGAGGGGAAAAGGAACCTGAAACCATGAGAGAACAAGAAAAGATAAAGCAAAGAGACAGGCTTGAGCAAGGAACTAAATTAAACTGGAAGATAGATCTGAGGAAATCAACCAAAATGTATTATAGAGTGATAAACAGATGGAAGATACGAGATAAACAGATGGGCATTATCAAGGGAAGTAAAAAAATATCATGGAGTCTCCAATGACATAGCCCAACAGAATTTTAACAGGAATTACAAAAAGAAAAAGAATCAGGGCCAGATAATATTGGAAGAGATAATGGCTGAAAAATTCCAATAGTTGAAAGATATGAGTCATTTGGTTTAAAATAGAAATATATATATATATATATATATCAAGAATATCTGAGGAAGATAAATAAAACAAATGCCCATCTAATTCTGTCACAGAAAAACTGTAGATATGAAATACGAAGAAAGAATATTAAAAGCAAACAACAGGAGGACAATAGAATGACAGCAGAGATTTCATCAGCTCATCTAAATGTCTTATATGTAGTCTCAGGCTCCAAAAACTTCTACTCTAGGCCAAGAATGAAAATACTGTGAAAAGTTCATATACTGGAACTGTGGACTCCTGGACATTGTGGCAGCAGGAGAACAAACAAATATTTCTGGGAAATAACCTGTCTTTAAGTGAGAAATTTTATGCTATAAAAATGTTGTCTTACATACTGTGAGAAACTTAAGATTTTTTAAATTGCTTTTATATAAATCTTTTGATGCCATATTCATAGTAATTGCCTCCCATAGGAAAGGCAATAATTATTAGCTCCACTTTAAAGATGGCAACATTGAGAATCTTTCAGGTCAAGCAATGTTTAAAAGTCATAAAGCTGGTAGGTATAAGAGGAAGGTTGAGAACCTCAGGTGCTCTGATCCTTGATTCATATTTTAACTCAGAGTTTACATAAAGCAAATATTCAGTTATTGTATTTGCAAACTATACCACATTGAAATGGGGCATTATTAAAACAGAGGTTATGTGTCAGTTCTAAATACAGTTGTCTCAGAGAGTAACACTAGAATTGCTGCATTTAGTCTTTTTTACAACAATCACATTTGACTACAGATATTCTTTTAAGAATGCAACATGTTTCTCTAAATATTGTACAGATACTTATTTTTTTAATGGTTATTAATAAGAATATATTTGGCTCAGACATACATTAGTAGGGCCTTCTAAAATATAAGATCTAGAGTTAACTTAGGATAGAAACACATGAACAGTTTGGATTCTTCTGTGAATAATCAAATCTAAGCCAAGAGTGATTTGGTTGTATTGGAGGTCCTTGCCACAGATAATATGATTATTTACACCAAAAATTGAAAAGAATTGATAGAAAAATTATTGGAAATTTAAAAATTTCTGAAGGTAGAGTATCTACACAGAAAATTGAAAGGACAGACGAATTATTAGAAATAAAAAGAATTTCTGAAGGTTTTTGATATTAAATATTGAATAAAACCTCTTTTATAATAGTTCTATGTATCAACTTTAAATAATTGGAAATTTTTAATAATGTTAGTTCCCAAATGTGGAAAATATCAATATGCATGCTAGTCCTTACAGTAAGAGGTGGAGTCTATTTCTCCTTCCTGTGAATCTGGTTGCCCTTGTGGTAGAAGGTGGCAGATATGATACCATGCCTATTCCAGACTCAACATTTAAGAGAGGTGGCAGATTGTTCTTTTTCTCTTCTCACCTTGTGAGAAGTCAAACTACCTTGATGACACCATGCTGTTAGAAAGCACAATATATTCACACAGAGATAGAAGGAGGTTCCCAATCTAGACCCCAACTATTATATCCATTCCACCTGAGGGACAAACATGTGAAGGAAAAAGCTATCTTGGAAATTCTAACTCTGGAAGACAGCAAATGAGGCAGAGGAATTTGCTTGCTGAGCCCAATCCAGATTAAATAATCAAAAGATAATAATAATACATTTGTTTAGGAAAAAAAAGAAAAAGAATATATTTGTGTTTTAAGCCACTAGTTTGTTATGCAGCAATAGATAGCTGTAACATAATGTGGTATCTAGATCTAGGGGTGCTGCTAAAACAAGGACATAAAACATGAAATTGGCTTTGTGTCTGAGCAGTGAGGGGAAGGACACCTAAGTGAGGAAATTGTTGTTGGAAGGTGGTGAAAAAGACAACCTGTTTTATCTAGTGGTGGGATGTCTGGCAGCACAATTGTCTGCAAGTACATGGAAGAAAGAAAACACACCTAATGAACTTGTAAATTTGGCTGAAGAGATTTCTAGGAAGAATTTTATAAGCTGTCTGTGATAAAGTGCATGAAAAGAGAAAGAAAATAGAAAATGAACTTCTCAATTTACACCAGGACTCAGAAAAAAAAATCCAATCCAGGGCATGCTGAAATTTATACTATTTCTTATTACCAGCTTGTCCAGCTGGCAAAATGTTTCAGAATAAGAAATGTCCTCAAGGAAAAGATCAAATGTAGGGAGATGTCAATACCTTAGAATTAAGATCAAATCAAGTGTATGGCTATGAGATCTTTTCTGAAAACACCAAGAAGATTGGAGTCAGTGCCTCAAAGACCTTCTAAGTCAGACAAAAAAGTTCTAGGAATTTTAAGTGTGTTGTCCCACAGCATTCTGACCTGCAGACTGTTCTATCTAAATAATATCTGTGGGTGTGACTTTTGTCTAATGGAGTCAACTGCAGTAAAATTCCTAGAAAACCCATCAAGCTTTTAAGAGAGTTTATTGGAGGGAGCATCGCTAGTTTGAACAAAAAGAGACTTATAATACAAAAATAAAAAGAAGTCTTAGGATCTCCAACCTTACATAAGCAGCAGACCCAAACAAACATGCAACAAAACAAAATGATGCAATGATGACACACACCTGATATTAAAAGATACAGAAGAGTCACAAATGTAAAATAAGATAACAGAAGTAAATCCAAAATTATTTGTCAGAATGACAATGACAGTTTTAATATAAATAAACTTCCCGAGTTCAAGGGAAAAAAAAAGTAGACTACCAGATCTGTTTAAAAAAAGCAAAACAAAACTGAAACCCAGCTCAAGGAGAGGGGATTCAGAGCACTGCCTAAACCGGTTCCAGAAATGGGCGTGAGCCACGGCTATCAGCACGGACACTAGAGATGGGCATGAAACACTAAGGCTGCTGCTGCAACCACCAAGAAACCTGTGTGCAAGCACAGGTCACTATCCACACCTCCCCTGCTGGGAGCCTGTGCAGCCCGCCACTGCCAGGGTCCTGTGATCCAGGGACCATTTCTCCAGGAAAACATACTGTGTGCCTCAGGCTGTTGCAATGTCACGCTGTCCTCTGCTGCCACAGACTTGCCCCACATACTGTACCCATCCCTCCCCTCCAGCCTGAGTGAGCCATAGCCCCCTAATCAGCTGCTACTTTAACCCCCTACTGTCTGGGCAGGGAACAGATGCCCTCAGGCGACTTACATGCAGAGGTGGGGCCAAATCCAAAGCTGAAACTCAGGAGCTGTGCAAACAAAGAAGAGAAAGGGAAATTTCTCCCAGCAGCTTCAGAAGCAGTGGTTAAATCTCCACAATCAACTTGAGGTACCCTGCATCTGTGGAATACCTGAGTATACAATGAATCATCCCAAAATTCAGTCAGTGGACTTTGGGAGCAACTGTAGACTTGGGGTTTGCTTTCTGTGTCTAATTTGTTTCTGGTTTTATGTTTATTTTAGTTTAGTATTTAGAGCTTATTATCATTGGTAGATTTGGTTATTGATTTGGTTGCCCTCTTCCTTTTATTTTATATATATATTTTTTCCTTTTCGTCTTTTTGTGAGTGTGTATGTGTATCCTTCTTTGTGTGTGTTTTTTTTCTGTATAGCTTTGCTTTTACCATTTGTCCTAGGGTTCTATCTGTCCATTTGTTTGTTTATTTATTTATTTATTTATTTATTACTGGATAGTTTTTAGTGCTTGTTATCATTGGTAGATTTGTTTTTTGGTTTGGTTGCTCTCTTCTTTATTTTTTAAAATTACTTTTTAAATTTTTAATAATTTTTTTATTTTAATAACTTTATTTATTTATTTCTGTCTTGTTTTTCTCCCTTTTCTTCTGAGCTAAGAGTCTGAGAGGGTCTTGGTGCTCCAGCCAGATATCAGGCCTGATCCTTTGAGGTGGGACAGCCAAGTTCAGGACATTGTTCCACCAGAGACCTCCTGGCCCCATGTAATATCAAATGGTGAAAGGTCTCCCAGAGACCTACATCTCAACACTAAGACCCAGCTCCACTCAACAGCCATCAAGCTACACTGCTGGACACCTCATGCCAAACAACTAGTGAGACAGGAACACAACTCCACCCATTAGCAAAGAGGCTGCCTAAAATCATAATAAGTTCACAGACACCCCAGAACACACCACTGGACATGGTCCTGCCAACCAAGGAGACAAGTTCCAGCCTTATCCACCAGAAAACAGGCACCAGTCCCATCGACCAGGAAGCCTACACAACCCTCTGAACCAACCTTACCCACTGGGGGCAGACACCAAAAACAACAAGAACTACGAGCCTGCAGCCTGCGAAAAGAAGACCCCCCCAAACAGTAACATAAGCAAAATGAGAAGACAGTGAAATACACAGCAAATGAAGGAGCAAGGTAAAAACCCACCAGACCAAACAAATAAGAGGAAATAGGCAGTCTACCTGAAAAACAATTCAGAGTAATGATAGTAGAGATGATCCAAAATCTTCGAAATAGAATGGAGAAAATACAAGAAAGATTTAACAAGGACCTAGAAGAACTAAAGAGCAAACAAACAATGATGAACGACACAATAAATGAATTTAAAAATTCTCTAAAAGGAATCAATAGCAGAATAACCAAGGCAGAAGAACGGATAAGTCACCTGGAAGATAAAAGAGTGGAAATAACTACTGCAGAGCAGAATAAAGAAAAAAGAATGGAAAGAATTGAGGACACTCTCAGAGACCTCTGGAACAGCATTAAACCACCAACATTTGAATTATAGGGGTCCCGGAAGAAAAAGAGAAAAAAAAAAGGGACTGAGAAAATATTTGAAAAGATTATAGTTGAAAACTTCCCTGTTATGGGAAAGGAAATAGTCAGTAAAGTCCAGGAGGCACAGAGAGTCCCATACAGGATGAACCCAAGGAGAAACAAGCCAAGACACATACTAATCAAACCACAAATGCTAAAGGAACTTCTCTATGCAGGAAACACAAGAGAAGGAAAAGACCTACAATAACAAACCCAAAACAATTAAGAAAATGGTAATAGTAACATACATATCAGTAACTACCTTAAATGTAAATGGATTAAATACTCCAAACAAAAGACATAGACTGGCTGAATGGATACAAAAAAAAAGAAGACCCATATATATGCTGTCTGCAAGAGACCCACTTCAGATCTAAGAACATATACAGACTGAAATTGAGGGGATGGAAAAAGATATTCCATGCAAATGGAAATCAAAAGAAAGCTGGAGTAGCAATTCTCATATCATACAAAATATACTTTAAAATAAAGATTACTACGAGAGACAAAGGACACTACATTATGATCAAGGGATCGATCCATGAAGAAGATATAACAATTGTAAATATTTATGCACCCAACATAGGAGCACCTCAATACATAAGGCAAATGCTAACAGCCATAAAGGGGGAAATCAACAGTAGCACAATCCCAGAAGGGGACTTTAACACCCCACTTTCAACAATGGACAGATCATCCCAAATGAAAATAAGGAAGCACAAGCTATAAAGGATACATTGAATAAGATGGACTTAATTCATATTCATAGGACATTCCATCCAAAAAGAACAGAATACACTTTCCTCTCAAGTGCTCATGGAACATTCTGCAGGATAGATCATATCTTGGTTCACAAAACAAGCCTAAGTAAATTTAAGAAAATTGAAATTTTATCAAGTATCTTTTCTGACCACAAAGCTATGAGACTAGATATCAATTACAGGAAAGAATATGTAAAAAATAAAAACACATGGAGGCTAAACAATACATGACTTAATAACCAAGAGATCACTGAAGAAGTCTAAGAGGAAATCAAAAAATAACTAGAAACAAATGGCAATGAAAACACGATGACCCAAAACCTATGGGATGCAGCAAAAGCAGTTCTAAGAGGGAAGTTTGTAGCAATACAATCCTCCCTCAAGAAACAAGAAACATCTCAAATAAACAACCTAACCTTACACCTAAAGCAATTAGAGAAAAAAGAACAAAAACCTATAAAATTAGCAGAAGGAAAGAAATATAAACATCAGATCAGAAATAAATGAAATAGAAATGAAGGAAACAGTAGCAAAGATCAATAAGTCTAAAAGCTGGTTCTTTGAGAAGGTAAACAGAATTGATAAACCGTTAGCCAAACTCATCAAAAGAAAAAAAAAGGAGAAGACTCAAATCAACAGAATTAGAAATGAAAACGGAAAAGTAACAACTGACACTGCAGAAATACACAGGATCATGAGAGACTACTATGAGTAACTATATTCCAATAAAATGGACAAACTAGAAGAAATGGACAAATTCTTAGAAAAGCACAAGCTTCAGAGACTGACGCTAGAAGAAATACAGAATATAAAAAGACCAATCATTAGCACTGAAATTGAGACTATGATTAAAAATCTTCCAACAAACAAGAGCCCAGGTCCAGATGGCTTCACAGGCAAATTTTCTCAATCATTTAGAGGAGAGCTAACACCTATCCTTCTCAAACTCTTCCAAAATATGGCAGAGGGAGGAACACTCCCAAACTCCATCTATGAAGCTGCCATCACCCTGATACTAAAACCAGACAAAGATGTCACAAAAAAAGAAAACTGCAGGCCAATATCACTGATGAACATAGATACAAAAATCCTCAACAAAATACTACCAAACAGAATCCAACAGCACATTTAAAAGATTGTATACCATGATCAAGCAGGATTTATCCCAGAAATGCAAGGATTCTTCAATATATGCAAATCAATAAATGTGATACACCATATTAACAAAATGAAAGAGAAAAACCATATGATCATCTCAGTAGATGCAGAAAATGCTTTCAACAAAATTCAACACCCATTTAAGATAAAAACCCTCCAGATAGTAGGCATAGAGGGAACTTACCTCAACATAATAAAGGCCATATATAACAAACCCACAGCCAACATTGCTCTCAGTGGTGAAACCCTGAAACCATTTCCTCTAAGATCAGGAACAAGACAAGGTTGTCTACACTCACCACTGTTATTCAACATAGTTTTGGAAGTTTTAGCCTCAGCAATCAGAGAAGAAAAAGAAACAAAAGGAATCCAAATCGGAAACGAAGAAGTAAAGCTGCCACTGTTTGAAGATGACATGATACTATACATAGAGAATCCTAAAGATACTACCAGAAAACTACTAGATCTAATCAATGAATTTGGTAAAGTAGCAGGATACAAAATTAATGCACAGAAATCTCTTGCATTCCTATACACTAATGATGAAAAATCTGAAAGAGAAATTAAGGAAACACTCCAATTTACCATTGCAACAAAAAGAATAAAATACCTAGGAATAAACCTACCTAAGGAGACAAAACACCTGTATGCAGAAAATGATAAGACAGTGATGAAATTAATTAAAGATGATACAAACAGATGGAGAAATATACCATGTTCTTGGATTGGAAGAATCAACATTGTGAAAATGACTATACTACCCAAAGCAATCTACAGATAAAATGCAAATGAACCTATCAAACTACCAATGGCATTTTTTCACAGAACTAGAACAAAAAATTTCACAATTTGTATGGAAACACAAAATACCCTGAATAACCAAAGCAATCTTGAGAAAGAAATACTGAGCTGGAAGAATCAGGCTCCCAGACCTCAGACTATACTATAAAGCTACATTAATCAAGACAGTATGGTAGTGGCACAAAAACAGAAACAGATCAATGGAACAGGATAGACAGCCCAGAGAAAAACTCACACACATATGGTCACCTTATCTTTGATAAAGGAGGCAAGAGTATACAGTGGAGAAAAGACAGTGTCTTCAATAAGTCGTGCTGGAAAAACTGGAGACCTATATGCAAAAGAATGAAATTAGAGCACTCCAACACCATCCAAAAAAGTAAACTCAAAATGGATTAAAGACCTAAATATAAGGCCAGACATTATAAAACTCTTAGAGGAAAACATAGGCAGAACAGTCTATGACATAAATCACAGCAAGATCCTCTTTGACCCCCCTCCTAGAGAAATGGAAATTTTAAAAAATATATACAAATTGGACCTAATGAAACTTAAAAGCTTTTGCACAGCAAAGGAAACCATAAACAAGACAAAAAGACAACCCTCAAAATGAGAGAAAATATTTGCAAACAGAACAACGGACAAAGGATTCATCTTCAAAATATGTAAGCAGCTCATTCAGCTCAATATCAAAATAACAAACAACCCAGTCCAAAAATGGGCAGAAGACCTAAATAGACATTTCTCCAAAGAAGGCATACAGATTGCCAACAAACACATGAAAGGATGCTCAGCATCACTAATTATTTGAGACATGCAAATCAAAGCTACAGTTAGGTATCACCTCACACCAGTCAGAATGGCCATCATCAAAATATTTACAAACAATAAATGCTGGAGAGGTTGTGGAGGAAATGGAACCATCTTGTGCTGTCAGTGGGAATATAAATTGATACAACCACTATGGAGAATAGTATGGAGGTTCCTTAAAAACTAAAAATAGAACTACCATATGACCCAGCACCCCACTACTGGGTATATACCCTGAGAAAACCATAATTCAAAAAGAGTCATGTACCACAAAGTTCATTGCAGGACTATTTACAATAGCCAGGACATGGAAGCAACCTAAGTGTCCATTGACAGATGAATAGATAAAGAAGATGTGGCACATATATACAATGGAATATTACTCAGCTATAACAAGAAATGAAATTGAGTTATTTGTACTGAGTTGGATGGACCTAGAGACTGTTGTACAGAGTGAAGTAAGTCAGTAAGAGAAAAACAAATACCATATGCTAACACATATATATGGAATCTAAAAAAAAATGGTTCTGACAAACCTAGGGGCAGGTAAGGATGAAAACACAGATGTGGAGAATGGGCCTGAGGACATGGAGAAGGAGAAGGGTAAGCTGGGCCGAAATGAGAGAGTGACTTGGAAATATATACAATGCCAAATGTAAAATAGATAGCTAGTGGGAAGCAGCTGCATAGCACAGGGAGATCAGCTTGGTGCTTTGTGTCCATTTAGAGGGGTGGGATAGGGAGGGTGGGAGGGAGATGCAAGAGGGAGGAGAAATGGGGATATATGTATATGTACAGCTGATTCACTTTGTTGAACAGCAGAAACAAACACAGCATTGTAAAACAATTATACTCCGATAAAGTGTTAAAAAAAACAAAAGGAAAAGAAACTGAAACCCAACCCTACACAGAATGTAAGAGACCTGTTTAAAAAGTGACTATGAAAGATGATGGAAAAGATGAGAAATTGTATCCAAGTCCAATGAAACCAAAATTGGAGGGTTAGCAAAATTCCTATCATAGAAAAAATTAAACAAAGCTAAACAACATGGAAAAGAGAATATTTAAGGGAATTGCCTACAGTAGAGATATAATTGTCGTGACCGCTAGTATAAACGACAAGACAATATAATTTTGTGTGTACAAGTTTGGGAAAATCAACATACTGATGCACTGTTCCAAAAGTAGAATCTTAAATTATCAAATGTGTTAATTTGTAGAATTGCCTTATTTGTAAACTTTATATGAGGGTGACTTTTCCTGTCTCAGTCAAGTTTAAGATTTATAATCTCAAGACAATGAAAATGTCTTACTTCATGATATGGAAATTAAGGGAGTATCTTTCAAATTAAATGCAGTCATGTCTGCTTCTATTTTGATCTTTTTTTCCTTACCAATCACATACACTATAAGTTACCTTTTTTTTTTTTAGCTTAGACAGATTTTCACTGGGTTTCCATCACTTGCAATAAAAAATAAAAGGCATCCCAACTGACACATATGGCATATGGATATTATTAATCAACTGGACATGTAATTGCTGGGGGAAATGCTCTATGCAGTATCTATACCAGTTCTCATCAAAAGCTAAAAATGTGAAATACAACTAGTAAGTAAATTCAGGCAATAATGTGTCAATAATTGGTAAAGACATATTTGTAATATATTATTTTGGTGCAAGTTTTTTTATTTTATTTTCAAGTACAGATGATTTACAGTTTTGTGATTGTTTCAGGTATACAGCAAAGTGATTTAGTTATACATATACATATATTCTTGTTTAGACTCTTTTTTCATATATAGGTTATTACAGAGTATTGAGTAGACTTCCCTATGCTATACAGTAGGTCCTTGTTGATTATATTTTTAATGTATAGTAGTGTGTATATTTTAATCGCAACCTCTTAATTTATCCCTCCCCCGTGATGTTTCCCCTTTGGTAACCATAAGTTTGTTTTCTAAGTCTGTGAGTCTGTTTCTGTTTTGTAAATAAGTTCATTTGTATCAGTTTTTAGATTCCACATATAAGTGATATCATATGATATTTGTCTTTCTCTGTCTAACTTACTTCACTTAGTATGATAATCTCTAGGTCCATTCATGTTGCTGCAAATGACATTGCTTCATTATGGCTGAGTAATATTCCATTGTATGTATATACCACACCTTCTTTATCCATTCCTCTGTCGATGGACATTTAGGTTGCTTCCATGTCTTGGCTATTGTAAATAGTGCTGCAGTGAACATTGTGGTGCATGCATCTTTTCAAAGTATGGTTTTCTCTGGATATATTGGTGCAAGGTTTTTTTTGCCAGATTTGTTGAGGCCACTCACAATGATTACCCAGTTAATGCTTCAGGCACTGAATTGTGAATCCTTTTGTCACCAAATAAGTCCCCTGTTTGAAAAGACATCAAGGAAACAATTCATGGAAAGCAACTGCTTTTCAGAAAGAACGTT
Organism: Kogia breviceps; assembly: GCF_026419965.1. NCBI lineage: Eukaryota > Metazoa > Chordata > Mammalia > Artiodactyla > Physeteridae > Kogia > Kogia breviceps. The sequence continues at coordinate 118,827,332 of NC_081311.1, read as the reverse complement.
AATCAGTTCTTGGGACTTAAACTATTAGAGTAGCCAGACTTTGAAATGTTAACCAAAGAAGCAGGAGATAATGAGGGAGACATAATATGATTGTATTTGGATTTGGTGATTTCAAGATTAACTTGAAACTAGGAATTATATGGGGGAAAAAGAAGCTCTTTTTAGATATTTAATCAAGTGAGGTGCTTTTCATCCAGCCAGTTACAGCTGGATATACAAGTTATAAGATATGTGTAAGTACATATACATACATACATATGTATACCTATTGTGGGGAAACTCATCTTTAATAGTAGAATAAGACATTATGGAATATGTATGAAATAATTCTGTTAAAAGTCTACAGTCCTCATCTTACAGCTTATAACCTTGACTTTATTATAATACTATCTTATTACCCACAAATCCTGAGGATGCTCAAGCCATCATCATTTACTGAATGAAATCCTTAGTTTATTGCCTTCATTCAGAATGGCATTTCCTATCTATTCCAGCCCTACTCAGGAGATTTTGAAGTTATTTACCCTGCATTCTCAATGTGATACATTGCTTCAATTGACCTTAGCCAAGCATTGCAATCAATCAGGTGCCAGTGGACAGGATCCACGTTTAGTTTTGCTCCCCTAAAACTGTTGTCAATATATTTTTGATCATCACTGTGCTTAGTAAGCTAAATCCTTTTCCCTCTAATCCTATAATTTCCCTAGTTCCAGTGGCTAGGTTTCTGCAGGAGTTCTGTAGAATTGTTTGGCTGGGGCCCTAACTATCTGTGTAGTCCTTTTTCCCTGGTATGAAATATAGTGCAAGGTTTTTTTGCCAGATTTATTGAGGCAACTCAAAAAATTTGTTGAGGTCCTCATAGCTCCAGCTAATTTGGGGTTCCTGTTTCAGTGCAAATAAACTGACTCCCTTTCTCTGGCAACAAGATGCTCTTGCCCACTGGAATATGTGTTACCTTTGTCAGAACCTACTGCCATGTGCCAGCCCATCAGGTTGAACTCTAGATATTTATGCCAGTTAAGGTCAGAGCTGAGAGTGTCAGGTTGTTTGATATTGTGATATGGGAAACTGGATACATACATATAGTCACTTATCAATTGGAACCCAGAATTTGCCTTTTCTTTCTGCTGCTGTTTCTGTTTATCTGTTTTAAAAAATACAGACATGCTTTGAGGCCCATGGATTATGACATTTGGTTTCTGCTGCTTCTGATTCCAAGTCTATGCCATATATCCATGATATTCTAACTATGAAATTAATGTAAGGTAAACTTGAGAGAATACTTGATATATAGGATTTTTTTTCACAGATTAATAATTTATTTAGAAAAAGATAAAAGCAAAATTAGAATTTGCAGTGTTACCTTTAAAAAAAAATTGAATCAAAAAAGCTGACCTTTAGCTTCCCAAAGATATAATTTATGCAAACCATAATGTACACTTGCTAAAAAGTAAAGGCAGAGATTAAGTGTGCTTGAACTATACAATTTCTATCACGTTTTGCTTCCAGAAAAGGAAAGTGATGTTGATTGGTTTCATCACCTTTAAAAAAAAAAAATTCTCCCCTGAATTTGGAAGTTAAATAGTGCTTGCCTTTGAACTTAGGAATGTTTTCAGGACTTTCAAAGTCTGTATTCCACATTGTAGTGAACAAAAGTCATTGTATCTTTCTGCTTCTTGTTCCCCTAAGTTTGTTGGGGTGATTTGGCTTTGACACAATTTACCAAAAAGGTACTAAGACTCTGATTTCTTATTACTCACAAATAATTGATTATAAGAACACTGTCAGGCACAAACTGATTAAGGGACTGTGGTGCTATCAGAGGACTCAAGAATTCTATCATTTAGCATTTACGATTGGTACTAATTACAAACTTCTTTTGATATTTAAAAACTGAATCTCCACTTTAAATTATGATTCTACAAACTAGAGCACAAGAGCTCCTTGCTTGATAGCTATTAACTACTTATCTACAAGTCAAGAGGAGTTATTGAAAGCTCTGAGTCTCATTTATTATACATTTTAGTATCATCTCCCTGTAAAATTTTTAATATTGAAAGATTTTCCTGATTTACTGCTTCATGATGAACAGATCATATAATTAAAAGTTTGAGATCTGTATTATCTAAGGTCTTAAATTGGGTGTTATATCAATTAGGAATTCATTAAGCTGTAAGTAACACCAGCCCAATTTACAGTGCCTTAAAAGAACTGGGGTTTATACTTGGTACATCACAAAAGGACTGGAAGTAGTGCTTTGATTTAGTGCTTTGATGGTAAAAGGGCCAGGATCTCTTGACATTTCCCTTAAATGTTTCACTTCTTGGCCACAAGAAGGGTACTGCATTTTCAAACACCACATACGTGTTTAACGTAAGGGGTTACCTCTTTCTGAGCCCTTTTGTCAGGAAGGGAAAGGTTTCCCAGGAACATCTCCATACATCTCATTTGCCAGTGATAAGTCACATGTCCAAGGGAAGCTGGGAAATTGTCAACAGGTGGTCATGATTGGCTTTGTCCAATCATGATCTATCACCTTGAGCTAGAAGGCAGATATTTCATTTTCATAGGATGTGCTAATGACAAACACAACAAATAAACTATCTGAGGAATTTCATCTCCTGATGGTTGAACCCAAAATTATACCCTTTATAATATAATCACCTAACAGTCATTATTATAGGGGGTGATGATCATCATCTAATCTTAGCTTCACTGCATATCATATATTTGAAAAATCTTAAAATGAAAGCATGTATATCCGCTTGACACAGGGTTTGACAGAAAAATAAATGGTAAGCTAAAAAATAAACCATAATCTCTCAAGAGAATCCATTTTTCCTGTGAGAAGAGACCAAAACAATCTTGGTTGATAATGCATATTTACTTTGCAAGATAATTTCAGGGACTACATCTCAAAATGTCTCAAGTACTTTTAGTTGAGATATTCTGTTTAAAACATCTGCTGCTGTTATACTTGCAATTCTGTTATACTTGCAATACAGACTTTTCATTTCACTATAAATTCTGATGGGTGTGCCTTCCTTTCATTTCAGTTTAATGAATTTGTGAAAAAAAAGGTATCTTTGTCTCTACAGATAGACACAGTCTTTCTTTCCTAAACTTTCATACACTATATAATGTAATAATCACTAATATTCATTCAGTACTGACCATATGCTAGGCATGGTATCAACTCATTTTATACTGACACTAATTCCATGTGATACACCCTTTTGATGTTGGCTTTATAGATAGGTAAGTGAGGCACAGAGAGATTCAGTAACTTTCCAGATTTATACAGATAGTGAAAGGTAGAGTTGGAATTCAAACCTGGGCTGGCTCTAGAGCGGAAGTTCTTAACCACCACCTAGGAGAGATTTTGTTTATTCTGCTTCCTTGGAGGCAGTATACATTGTTTGTTTATATCAGGATCAACATTTTTAATGATCCCATCAAAGTCAGCTTGTACTTAACTTTTAAAAGTGATTGGCTTGTAATTGACATGTTTATTTTATTTATTTACTTAAAAAACTATTTGATTTAACTTCAGACTTTTAAAAATATTATTTTATATATATAATGTCTAATAGAGTATCTAATTTTAAATATCAGAAAGAGGGACTGAAGCATAAGTGTGTTTCATCTAACTAAGGACTTAGATTCCTAGGGACTGTGCTATACTGTGGGGGGCTTGTTGATGTTTTGAGAATCTTTTACGGATAATTGCCTTAGGATATAACAGTTTCGTGAACATATAAGAGATACGCTCTTATTTTAAAAAAAAACAACTTGTGAGTTTTATCACTGAATGCATACTGTCATTAAATGGTTGGGTATTTTTTCTTGGGAAATTTTAAAGAAGATACAAAGGTCATAGGAAAGTGTCTTTTCTAAAGAACTGGGAAGAAAACAGTGAGGGAGAAGAAAATATATAGACTTTGCCCTTAAATTGACTAGGACTTGAATTTCAGCTTCGTAATTATAAACTCTAAGGTCCTGGGCACTTTTTTCTCACTCTCTCTGAGCTTCTATTTCCCTCCCTCTCTATAAAATGTTGGTACTAGGCTCAGTTTCCCTCCTTCTCTATGAAAGGTCCGACATATTTGTGTGTATACACACACCTATGTTTTTGCTACCAATTGTTGTGTAAGAAACCGTTCCAAAACTTAGTGACTTAAAGGAACAGTAACATTTATTTTGCTCATGACTTTTCAATTTGGGAAGGACTCAGTGAAGACAGCTTTTCTCTATTCCACTAGGCATCAAAGGCATGACCTAGCATTATCTGAATGCTCACTCATCATGTATGAGAGAGTGGATGTTGACTGTCACTTGGGACCTCAACTGTGGCTATGGTTAGAGCACCTATATGTGGCCTTTCCATGCGGCCCTAGTGTCTTTGTTTCAATGATGAGAGTTGCAAAACAGAGAGAGGCAGAATCTGAGTTGCTTGGAAGCCACACATTTTCACTTTTCCTTTTTCTATTTATTAGAAGAGAGTCACTAAGACCAGCCCATTTTCAAGGAAAGGAGAAATTGACTCTACTTTTTGAAGGGAGCAGTTTCAAAAACTTGTAGATATGTTTTAAAGCCACCACAATGGCATATTGCAAATGCTCAATAAATATTCATTGCTCCTTTATCTTCCTTCAGATTTTTTCACAAATCTGTTTTAGTTTAGGATGTCATTCAACCTATTATGTGCCTTGAACTATTAGGTACTGGTGAACAAGATAGACAGATTCTATTCTCTCGTGGAGTTTATAGTCAAGTGCACATCTGAATAAACTACATATAATTATTCAGGTACTTCTAAACATTTAAGCCCCTACTATGGGAAATGTCCTCAGGTGTGAACTTTGAAAGAGTCAGTTGTAGGGCTCATGTCCTCAGAACTTGCAGTCTAGCAGGGGGAATAGAACATGCACAGTAACAACTGTAGTAATGTAGACTGTAATAGGTATTGTAAATGAAGATTAGATAAGGTGAGATGAGAGGTAAAGAAATAATTAGCAACTGTATGGTTCAGGGAAGGCTTCATGGAATCAATAGTATTGGGGCTATTGTTAGAATGATTTGAATGTGCAGTATTATCTGAAAGCTCTTCCAAAACTAGTCAACAGAATTTCTTATATTTGCAAACTGTTTTACAGTTCACAAAAAGATGTTATGTCACCTAATTTTTCCAGTAATCATATAATTTTACATAATGTTATTGGCAGCATTTTATATATTATATATATTCTATGTAAAATTATGTATACATAAAATTATATATATACACATATATATGTGTGTGTATATATATATGTATGTGTGTGTGTATATATATATATATATATATATATATATATAATCAGCAGATGAAATTGTGACCCATGGGACTTAAATAACTTAAGATTGCACAGATGGTAAAGGAAACACAAAGGGGAATAGTTAGAAATTTACCTGATGATTTGATTGGGGCTTGATCATAAAAAGCCTTGAACACCAAGCCAAAGGAGCTCAGACATCATTTGGTAACTAAAGCAGGTTTATTGGCGGCAGAGACATAAAAATAGAACTGTGCATTGGGAAAAGTATTCTGCAATCAGTGTCAAAAATAGGTCAGAATCATATTTCTTAGAGACATGGAACCTTGTCATAACAGCAGTTTATGTCAGAGGTAATGAACCACTGATATGATGGTGGTTTTCATGAAGACAGAAGAGTGGTGCATTTAGAAACATAGGGGGAGAAGTGACCACATTTGGGTAAGCAATGAGAACCGTCAAAGTTAAGACAAGATTTTAAGCCTAAATCATTATGACATATTGGAGAAGGTTATAGCACCACAGCTAAAAGTGGGAGGAGTTTGTTTGTTTGCTTTATTTTGTTTGTTTTTTGCAGAACCAAAGTGATATAGCAGGTTCATTTTTATATATTAGGTTTGAGGTGTCAGTGAGCAATTCAGATGGATAGATAAAATGATAGGTTAAAATATGGGACAAAAGCTCATGGCGGGGGTTGGGGGTTGTTCAGAGATCAATTTATAGATTTGCAAATTAAACTTAGAGTGAAAGGTGAGTTTGACAGTATTGCCAAATGATAGAGTTTAAGAAGAAAGAAAAAGAAAATTAAGAGCAGAACACTGAGAAATAATTTATTTGCAGCAGTTGATTAAGCCCTGGTACAATGGACATCATTCTAATTTGCCTGTCTCAGTCTGTTCCAGCTGCTTTAACAAAGTATCACATACTGGGTTGCTTATTTATTTCTCACAGTTTGGAGGCTGGAAGTCTGAAATCAGGGTGCCAGCGTAGTCAAGTGGCAGCCCCCTTCCAGGTCGCAGACTTCTCGCTGCATCTACTTGTGGGGTAGGGGTGAGCTAGCTCTCTGGAGTCTCATTTATAAAGGCACTAGTCCTGTTCATGAGCACTCCACACTTCTGAGTGGAGTCTCTAGGTCCATCACGTCTCTACAAATGACCTAATTTTGTTCCTTTTTATGGCCGAGTAATATTCCACTGTGTATATATACCACATCTTCTTTATCCATTTGTCTGTTGATGGGCATTTGGGTTGCTTCCATGACCTGGCTATTGTAAATAGTGCTGCAGTGAACATTGGGGTACATGTGTCTTTTTGAATTATGGTTTTCTTAGGGTATATGCCCAGTAGTGGGATTGCTGGGTCATATAGTAGTTCTATTTTTAGTTTTTTTAAGGAACCTCCATACTGTTCTCCATAGTGGCTGTATCAATTTACATTCCCACCAACAGTGTAAGAGGATTCCCTTTTCTCCACACCCTCTCCAGCACGTATTGTTTGTAGATTTTTTGATGATGGCCATTCTGACTGGTGTGAGGTGATACCTCATTGTAGTTTTGATTTACATTTCTCTGATAATTAGTGATGTTGAGCATCTTTTCATGTGTTTGTTGGCAATCTGTATGTCTTCTTTGGAGAAATGTCTATTTAGATCTTCCACCCATTTTTGGATTGGGTTGTTTGTTTTTTTGGTATTGAGCTGCATGAGCTGTTTGTATATTTTATAGATTAATCCTTTGTCAGTTGCTTCATGTGCAAATATTTTCTCCCATTCTAAGAGTTGTCTTTTCATTTTGTTTATGGTTTCCTTTGCTGTGCAAAAGCTTTTAAGTTTAACTAGGTCCCATTTGTTAATTTTTGTTTTTATTTTCATTACTCTAAGAGGTGGGTCAGAAAAGATCCAGCTGCAATTTATGTCCAAGGGTATTCTGCCTATGTTTTCCTCTAAGAGTTTTATAGTGTCTGGCCTTACATTCAAGAGACCTGGACCACTTCTGATGTGCTGCCCCAGTAAGTGCTAGTAATGGCTTCTCCTGCTCTGCTCAGGTTCCGTTGCAGGTCTGAACCACCTTTGTCCCTCACAGCTGAGCTCTCCCTTCATCTGTGGCAGCCCTTATTCTAGTGTGGAGCTGCATCATGAAACAAGTGGGGCCAGAGCAGGCCCTCAGCTCAGGCTGGGATGCATACTGGAGCAGTTGTGGGATATAGACCAGCATCCTGTGCAGTTTCAATTCTCCCACTCTGCCCTGTTTTGGGAGTAAGCAAGCATGTGTGTGTTCCTCATGAGCAGAGTCCAGGCTTCCCACAGAACCTCCTGTTAGTTCCACTGGCCCTACAACCAGACAGTGGTCTAGGACCCCAGGGCTGGATTGCCCAATATACAGCTTGAACAACTCACTTCTCAGGGTGGATCTCTACCCATGTAATCCCCCTCCTCTTCTGAGTCCCCTCCCAGGGCCACAGGTCCTAACGTGATTGCTTCTCTTTCCTTCCTACACAATTCTGTATGGATCTCTTTTAGCCTTGGTTGTACAGAAGTCTTTCTGGTAATCTCCAGTTAGTGAGAATTGTTCTACATGTAGATGTATTTTTGATGTGTTCATGGGGGAAGTGAGTTCTGCGTCCTCCTACTCCACCATCTTGATCTCCTCCTCCCAAGCATGGTCTTTTTTGAGAGAAATTTGACTGTCTATGAAAGCATATGTGTGTAGTCAGCAGTTCTAATAGGTTGCTAACGTATAGGAAGTTCATACTCGTGCAAAAATATGCACATAAAAGGACGATAATTGAAGCACCGTTTTTAAGCCCACCAAATGGCAAGTCCATAAGTTTCTATCAGTAGGATAATGCTTAAATGAATAGCGATTTATGTATATCATAAAATGTTATTCAGTCATTAAAAAGAATGAGCTACGTCTTCATGAACTGATCTGGAAAAATACCAATTATATATTGTTAAATGAAAGTGGTAAGATGCAGAGCAGCCCATATAATATGGTTTCCTTTATGTTAAAAAGCGTACATTTGCATATGTGTCCATACATTAGGGAAATGACTTTAAAAAAAAGATGTTAAATGAGGTATTTAAACTGTTAAAATTGATTGCCTCTGGGAAGGAGAGTGAGATAGGAAGGAGGGTATGTATAGGGTGGAGAAATAAAATGAGACTTGGATTTCTTACTCTTTATGTTTTTGATTTGTTTGAAATTTCCACAAATGAGAATGTGTTACTCAGGTAATTGTTAAAAATAGAAAAAGTTAGTCAAAACCTTCAGTTCTCTCCAATCTATTTCCATTTCTGTCTATGGATTTTTAAACACCAGGGCCTACCCCATACTTCCAAAACCAGGAGCATAAAAGCCAGGGGTGGCTGGCTTTTCTGCTCTCTGCCTCAACTTCTCTTGCCTACCAGGATCCATCTTGGATTTTTCATACTCAATTTCAGACATTTTGGTTTCGGCTCTCTGTGAAGACTCCTCCTCCTGGAATTTGGGACTCAGTTTCTGTCTCAGTCTTAGGGTTTTTGCTGAGAGAGAACAGTTTTTCACTGAAGTGTCTGTGCTTATATTTTCTATACAACATAATAGAACAGTGATCTTTTAAAATTGACCCATCACTTTCATAGAATCTTTTTATAGAGAGAGAAACCAAGTCTGAGAGAGCCTGACAGACAAATTCATATAGCCTTATATGGCCTGTGTGATCTTGGAGCCTGTTTTCTTGTCTGTGAAGTGAATAATTTCTAATTTATGATGCACATGATCTTTTTCAACTTTACCATGGTACTTAAGTGAAGATAAAATCTGCTTTAAATGACAGATATATTCTGGATATATGTAGGTATGTTTTGGTGTTTAATTTTTGCCATATGTTACTAATCACATATCAGTCATAGTCACAGTTTGTGATGGATTATGGCAACAAAGGGTCTCAGCTAAGCCAGCCTCTGAGGTCTTGAGATAGAATTTAGTATTTTTCTAGACAAAGCATGAAAACACACACACACACACACACACACACACACACACACACACACACAAAGTGGTTTAAGAGACCAAACCAAAGTGTTTTGTATTTGATTGTATTTTAAAATACTTTCATATCAACATTTCATGATTCTTTAATATGTAATCATGGAGACACATTTGCACATAAAAGACCAATAAAATTAGTAAAATCTGAATTATGTAGCACTGAATATCACTTTTATCTTAGTTTAGAAATTAGAATGTGTTTCTTAAGGTTTTTGGAGAGCAAAATCAATGATTGTATTCTCAAATGACAAACTACACATTAGCTGAGTGAACATCTTAAATACAGAACATTGACAAGCAACATGTTTGAGAAAGAAAGAAGGGATATATACCAAGAAAAGAAAGATACAAGCTAGTTAGTGCAGCGAATACTATAGGCAATAGGCCTGTAAAGATGTATTTTTTTCCATTGGCATTATTATAATTGCCCTTAAAATACTTAATTTATACTAGATCATGAGATTTTTTCAAGACAGAGACCTCAATTTATCGCATGTAAACTCCCAGCTCCTACCATGGCACTTGACAATGACAATCCAGTTTTGGTTGAACTGGAAGTCTTTTAATGGGTCAGATCAAACTAAATATGCTGTGACTTCACCAGTTGGGGGAAGAAGCCAAAAAAGACAGTGTATTTTTATTTCTGTCAGGCTGATAAACATTTATATTATTTAGACTTCTAATTTATTCATAAATTTAATCTGATTCCAGATGTAGTACTGGAACACGTGTGTGTGTGTGTGTGTGTGTGTGTGTGTGTGTGTGTGTTGATGGGGGAGAATGGGACAGTAATTCTCAAATTTATTTAGAAAAATAAGAAAAAAATACCTAGAGATTTTTAAGAATAAGGAAGGAGTTCTTGTACTTTCAAAATTGAAAGCCAAGGAAGAGGCCTAATATATAATACACATGCTGCCTCAAATTAGTGGCAGAAGATGAAATGGTTGGTGCTGAAATATTTAGTAATATGTTTTACAAGCTATACAAAATAAGCTTCAGAAGAATTAAATTGTTATGTATAAAGCATTAATTTAAAGCAACTTGGTAAACACCTACATGATCCTGGACTATCAAGGGCTTTTTAACAGGACATCTGAAGGAGAAACCATAACTAAAAGAGAAAAATTTGACGCCTTAAAAGACTTAAAAGAATCCTCTTTAGCAGAAATAAACTTAAACATAGAAAAGGCAAGTAGCAAACTAGAAAATCTATTTATATCATAGGATAAATTATTATTCTTAATAAAATAAGAGTTATTTCTCGTCATTTAAAACAAAGCAACAAGCAAGCAAACAAACATAAAACCACTCAGATATCAGGCAAAGGAAATGAACAATAAAGTCATAAATGAAGAAATAAAAGTGGCTAGTAAATATTAAAAACTATCTTTTTACTGTTGATTGTTAAAGATGAAAGAAAACCACATATCAAATGCTTTATTTTCTTATTTATATTTTTTTATCATTCAGAAAGTATTAAGGTATTTACAGAAATGTTTCAATATAAAAGATAAAACATAGAAGCTGAAAAAATTTGACAAATGCATAAATAATTCAGAAACAACAGCACAACAAACAGGAATATAAGACAAAGTAAGAGATAAGGTTACTGTGTAATTATATAATTTCTAAGATATAAGTCATCAAAATGACTATGTATTTATTTCAGTGTTCAGAGAAAAATTGAAAAATAGAGTAAGCTTACAAAAGTCATATTGCCCATAATTTAAAGTAGTAGACTGCTATTCTATTGCTGGGAATATGTATGGTAACATTGGTCCTTAAAAGGAAATTTGGTAAATAAAAAAGTAATTCCTAGAAACTCTGAGTTTATCTGTAATCTTCTCTGTGAAAGTTATTCATAAACTAAGATATTAATTTCTTGGCTTTTTAAGATGAGGTACATCTTCAACTCATGTGCCTGCATTTCTTTTTTTTTTTTTTTTTGTGGTACACGGGCCTCTCGCGTTGTGGAGCACAGGCTCCGGACGCGCAGGCTCAGTGGCCATGGCTCACGGGCCCAGCCGCTGCGCGGCATGTGGTATCCTCCCGGACCAGGGCACGAACTCGTGTCCCCTGCTTCGGCAGGCGGACTCTCAACCACTGCACCACCAGGGAAGCCCATATGCCTCCATTTCTGAATGCAATACTATGTGCACACTTGGTACTCAAAAACTATTTTTTTTTTTTTTTTTTTTTGGCGGTACGCAGGCCTCTCACTGCTGTGGCCTCTCCCGTTGCGGAGCACAGGCTATGGATGCACAGGCTCAGCGGCCATGGCTCACGGGCCTAGCCGCTCTGTGGTATGTGGGATCTTCCCGGACCGGGACACAAACCAGTGTCCCCTGCATCGGCAGGCGGACTCTCAACCACTGCACCACCAAGGAAGCCCTCAAAAACTATTTTTGATGGTGATTAGCTTAAGGCTCAAAACTTGTATTCTTCCACTTACAAACCTGAATTAGTTTCACGATGTTGATTGCACTAGTTGTGACACCATTTATACTGTAGTAATGAAACTTTTAATTGATGTTTTAATATTTATTATATGATGTCTACATTTGGACAAATATCACAAGAAATTGCTTCTTAAAAATAAGTACAATAAAGTTAAACGTGTAGTTTTCATAACTGTGGAATGATGATTAATCTTCACAATGTGGAATTCAGTTCCACCATTCCAGTCATAGATGGTGTTACTCTTGTCTGTCTCCTCATGATCCAGAGGCTTAGTGCCTTTAGTTGTATTTGAATCTTTCCATCACCTTCCTCCTCTTTAAAGAATGAATCAATTTTAAAGTATAGATCACAGAACTGCGATCTGGCAGGGACTCTGGTGAGTCATTCATTTAGGACATCCCTTAATGACTATATATTAGGAATGCTGGCAATTGCTTGGTCCATGAAATCACAGGGCTTTGTAGGCCCTGAATTACGAGGTTGGCTATCTACATTTTTTTCACCTAGTACTATTTAGTCACTTTTATATCACTATGAGCCTTTATTACTTTATGTTAGTCTTTTTAGTCCGGGCAGCAGCCATGGTGTACATAAGAACTCCAGTTTGATTCAAACTGGATGAGTTTCTAGAGCATAAATAGAAGAGTCACCACTATAGGCAACATTCAAAATTATACTAATGTCTGAGCAATATACAGGGTCTAATTTCCCCAAACTTACCTTTAAAATATGTGCTTTTTTGATATCTAGCCATTTACTCAAGTATATGACCCCTCTTTTTAAAATGTTTTGCTCTATTGCTTTGCTGTAGATGACAGAAGCTGAGTTCTGAATACTTCCTTTAATTCCGTAAATGGCAACACATGTGCCACCATGTGCTGGTAAACTGGTTATCTGACTGGGAAAAAAAAAAAAAAAAAAAGCCTGATTTGTAGTGTTTGATGATTTCTGTGGTGTAAATACTTCCACCGTGGCCAGTTTCATCCACCAAAGGTTTATCAATCAGTTCACAAATTCCTTAATATTTAATAATTGGCTTTCTTTGAGCAAGAACTCACTGGCTCAAACACATCACTCTGTGTGTGTGTGTGTGTGTGTGAAATAGCAGTCCTTTTGGAGAGAGTGTTGAATCTGCTTAGTATTCTGCGAGCTAAAATGAAAAGATAAAGGTAGATCAAAACCATCTAGGGATTTGCTGCAAATTTACTTGCAGACTGTTAAAATTCATTCCTACTAATCACCCACATCTTTTGAGAAAATTTTGAAAGCTTTCCCAAGAGTCCTTAGCTTTTAAAATGCCATTTGCATTCTTTTGGCCCCTGTTAATACCTATCCATTTAAATGTTTCACAGGCTGCTCCTCCTCCCTGCATTGGCAGGCAGCTTGCTTCCTCTAAGAGCATCTGTAGAGTGTATTGTCTTGGTGCAGGATCAGCTTGAATGGTGGGTGACTTCAGGTTAATATCTTTCATAGCTCCTACTGCAAATGAGCTGGGAGAAGAGAGGATGGAACTTTTTTTTTCCTTGCTGCTTCTGGGTTGTTGTGCCTGGATAATAGAGTTTAGTGTAATGGATAGGAAGCCAAGCCATCAACTATTATTAGACACCTATGAACTTAGAAATGCTGAGGGTATGGTGTATAAGGATGGATACAAAGAGACATTTGTACTCAAGACATTTCTTGCACTCAAGAAAATTATAATAATATTATAAGACAGATGCATGTATCTCTGGGTGTTAACTGATGGTTGAGGTTTCCAGTGTTAGGACTTAATGTTTGGATTTGGTAGAAATAAGTTTAGAGCAAATGTTGACTGGTGTTTATTCTTAACTGCCATGGACCAAATAGAGGCATTTAAAATTTATATATCAGCGATAGGGACAGAATAGACACTAGTAAACACTTTCATTTATTGACATCTGTCACTTTTCAATAACAGCCAATATAGTGGCTAACAATGAGTAGTTACTATGTTAGGCATTCTGCTAAACACTCTGTACCACTTTATATAATTCTCATAATCCAATGAAAGAAGTATATTAGTGCTGTTTTATAATTAGGAAAATTGGGGCTTAGAGAAGTTGAAGAATGGATTTAACATAAAATTATTTTTATTTGTTTTCAAACCTATTTGTCAATTTATAAATGTATGTGTGATTAATTTACATATTATGGAAATAAAGTGAAAATTTAACAGTATTTAACAGATATGTGTATTAAGTTTGGAGTGGCATGGTTTAAACTGCCTGCCAAATTTTGGGTGTGTGAGGGGTTCCCTCAGTGGCTGTATAGTTTGAGGGCACTTCTTGGTGGCCAGGCCAGCAGCATGTGACATTACTGTCATTGTCCACAAAGTCCTTTCCAGTTGATATGTGCATCCTTCAAATATTCTGGGATTATGTCTTATGGATTCCTGAGTTTCTATCTCAAGTGAAATCATGACTGAAAAATGCAGTGTGATCTAGGAGGCCCAAGATAAAGAAAAAAAGAAAAGCTCACACCAATGGAATAAAAAATCTAATCTCAGATGCATTAAAAAATGTAAATTAATAAGCATTATTAGTTTCATGCTTCACCTTGGTGTGCAGCACTTTGTACATAAGAATTCCTAATGGTTTCATGCCTTTATGTCTATTATACATATATTGGACATTTTTAGAGACTTTGTTTCTGTTCATGAATAAACACTTTTAATGTTCATATATTTACATAAACTGTTGTTTTACAGTTAATATTGATGTGACATGGAAAAAAATGGGGCATAACTGGCTTTTTTAAAACCTACCAGACTATATCCTTTTTTTTCCTTATGCAAAATTTCAGTTTAAGTGTTTTTGAATTACTTGTCACTTTCCAGGAACCTAACCAACATGTAAATTAAGAGATGATAATATATATGTCAATGAGTTGTTTTTTAAAAATCGTAGCCCTGAATAAAAGAGAAAGCAGACACACGAACTAGGGATTAATGTTCAGAATCTGGAGAACCCAGGACAAAAAGTAAAATATAATTAGATAATTCTTATATCCTTTAGAAGCAATTGTTCTAATTTTTTTAAAGTTTTTTTTACATTTTCTCAGATAGTATGTTCTCATAAGAATTTATCACAACTGACCTTATCAAAGGAATATTGAACAGCATAATATTTTCATCTACAGCTTTATAACAAATATATAGGTAGTCTTCATATGACTTTTTTTTTATGTCCACCCTCAGTAACAATCGAGGACATAAATAAATTAAGGTAATTTTGTTGGAATTAGGTTGAGCTAATGAGGCTCAGAGACGTAGGAAATAATGTATGAAATTAGCAAACAATACAAGGAAGCATGGGAAGCATGTAATCACATATTTTCCTAAAAGGTATAGACTCTAGACTGGTCAGAGAAAGAATATAGTAGGTGTTGGTGTAGTGAATAAGTCTTAGGGTAAAAATAAGGCTGATACTCAACCTAGACTTTGAAGACAAAGAATCAATGAGTGGATATTGGTAGATAGAAAACCAAGAATATATAAGCTAAGAGAGAGTTAAGAGGGTCATGCTATCAGGATGAAGGGTAAAGAATGATGAACTTTATCTGATTGGAACATACCATTTGTATTGAAAAATACTGGAAGACATAGTTTCTAGATTGTAAGGTCCATTAAGGCACAGTTTGTGTCTGGCTTGTTTCCCAGTACTAGGACGGTGCCTGTGCCTGGCATATAGCAGGAGTTTTATGTGTATTTTTGCCTGATTTTTGATACCTGAGATAAGGTTCTACATGTAAAGTGGGTCCACATAAGTAGTTTTAGCAGCAGTGCAGTGAAAATTTTATTACAGCAAGAATCAAATGTCTTGAGTTCAAATTCTGACTCTGTTGTATACTTTCCAGTTGTATAACCTTGCCTAATTTATTAACACTCTGAACTTTACTTCTTAATCTGCAAAATGTGGATAGCAATGTTAGTATGTCAGACCCATTGTGAAGATGAGAAAAGGTAGTATGTATGAGGAAGAAATTTGTAAGCTGTCTTGTGTTCTCTCATTTAAGATGCTATTAATTAAAAAGGAGAATCCTTCATCTCTAGTTATACTGTGTGTGCTTCACGTGGATGGCTGAGATTGTTATGTGTTGATTCTTAGTTTCTTCCTTCTAGGCACACGGCTACATTTCCCAGTCTCCTTTTAGTTATATGGGGCCAATATAACTGAGTTTCAGCCAATAGAATGTGGTTGAAGTTAATGTATACTCAGGAGATGCTCTGAGATAAAGACTGAGCTCTGCTTTAGCCTCACTAGGCAGGTAGGTGCCTAGGAGAATTAACAATAGAAGCTACAATTAGGGAAATAAAACAACTTGGTCATATGAGGGTGGTCCTTTTTGTCCAACTACAGGGGCTGGATTGGGCTAAAAGCTCAGAAATTGTGCCTCCAGGAGAGACAAATAGCCCTTTCTCACATTTTTTATTTTTTAATCTGATATCTATCCATCATCACAAGGAATCAATAGAAAAATAGACCTCTCCTCATCTAAGGCTTTCCAACATGTGAGGTGGGCACCAGCAATTTATTATAAATCCTTTCACATGCTCTGGATTCTTTCCACAGGACATATTTTTGTTTTTCTTTTCTTAATGTAATTTATTTTGTTTTGATAGAACTTTAGGTAATTTCAAACTTAAATTCAAGCTTTGGCTAATAATAGGGAGAGAGTTCTAGACAAAATATTTATATATCAGCATAGGAAGATGCATTAAATTCATGCTTGTTTTCTTTATTCGTGCTACTGTGTGCATTATGTCTGAAGAACAAACTTGAGAAGGTAAGCAAAGAGGAATTTTGTTGATCATTAGAAAAGTATTCAGTTAATATCTATTTGAAAGTTTTCATTAGGAGGACTTCAAGGAATCCTGATCTTGTAGGGGAAGCAGACATGCAAACAAATAATTTAAATGCAGCATAAAAAATGATAAAGTAAAGAATTTGAAAGTTCTGAGAAATGGTAAACAGTGAATTCTGGTTGGGGAGTTCAGGAAAACTTCATGGAGGAGAAGACATGAAAATACTGATAATAATGGTGGTGATGACGATGGTTACGCAGATTTCCACACGTGAGCCAACAACACACCTATCAAATAGATACTATTATTATCTGAAACTGATTCAGAGAAGAGAAAGAACTTAGCAGTACTCATAAAGCTAAGAAAAACTGAAATTGCGGTTTACACTCGCATGTATCTTTTTCCAAATGTTACAATCTAATTCTAAAAATAAGATACATATTTGAAAATATGGGTAACAACACCAGACAGTACATAAGAGTGAATGAACCACGAGAAGAGAGAAGACTTAAAGGAAACAAACCTCCTCTTATGGAGGATAGGCCAGGCTTCCCAGAGGGGCAGCAAAGAACTGTGCATACTATTCTTTTATGCAGTCAGAATCTCATGTTGTGTGAGCTTTCCACAATTTGTATGGCCAATCTGAAGCTCTCAGTGAATGATCTCACCCAGTTTACAAGGGGGAAGGAGGGTTTTATATATAAATACATTGTCTGCCACTTTTGGCCAAATATTTCCCCTGGCTTATGTGAAGACAAAATCCATCTCTATTAAGAACAAGTTATATCTGTGCTATGATTTCTGTCATCTTATTCCCTATTCACTAACACAAGCCTTTTCTTAAGAAAGATCAGCTCATTATTAAATTGTCTCCAGTCTGAGGTGCTATATGTGCACACTCTCTGGAACGGATCAGTTTATTTCAGGAGTGAGAATGTGGAAACCAAAGGTCACAGACACTTGGCTTCATTTATTTTCTGGACTGAAAATCTGTTAATTACCTATCCTGTATTCAAGCAACTGCAGGGAAAAATGCTTTACACTTTTAGATTTTTTAAATGTGTTTTAGTAGATTATCTCAATTTCTGTTGAGGGAACAACATGTGTTTTGAGTTGTAATTATGTATAATTTTGTCAGTTTCCATGTTTTATGCTGCATTGTGCCCTAAATATCTAATACAAGTGTAATATGAATGATTAATTAATGATCTTAAACTAGCACATCACCTATCTCTTTGCAGTGACAGTAGATGGACGTCTACTGGGGACTTTAACAGGGGTTGAAAGCTATAGCTGGAGGGCCTAATCAGGCTTCACTGTCTGATTTTTATAAAGTTTCCAAAGTGTCATTGGAACATAGCCATGCTCATTCCATCACATATTTTCTATGGCCGCTTTGACACTATAATGGCAGATTTGAGTAGACCATATGGCCCACGAAGCTTAAAATATTTACTATCTAGTCCTCTATAACAAAAGTTTGCCGAGCCCTAGATTATAAATAACATAATGGTTCAGGAAATGTTATATTTTAATCTTTCTTTGCCTGTTCTCAAACCCAGGAAGGACTTGAAGTTTTCATAAGTAGAATTGATAAAACTCTGACACTTGGTGCTGGATAGTGAGAAGAGGACAGCCTCTGAAGACGCAAAGGCTTGGCTTGAGTCTTGATTTAGCCATTTTCTACCTGTGCTACCTTAGGCAAGTCATTCATCCTTGCTAAGCCTCAATTTTCTTATTGGTGATACATATATAATCTCTATCTCATATGTTTGTATTGAAAATAACATAAAGTCACTACATACTATTATGGTTACAACTATGAAAATAGCTTATTTTAGAGTCACCTGTGTTCAGATTAATAATTTTCAATCATGGTTTGTGACACCCTAAGTAATTTCAGTCATCTCAAGATTGGCTGTGTAGTTTTCTCTGTTGAATAAGTATAATTCAACTTGATAGTATCCTATGTTATTATTGGAGAAATTAAAGGATGTATTTCCAATTCAAACTAATAACTCATTAAAAAACAATTTATTGAAAAGAAGTTAAATGTTTGGAAACCATTATGTTAGATCCTGGGCATATAAAGGTAAGTAAGACCTTGATCTTAGGAAGTTATAAACTGGGAGGCAGAACATAATTTCTAAGTTTGAACATAGATGTTTAGGAAGGAATTGCGTCGTGTTACAAGAAAGGTTCTAACAAAATTCTTGGAGTGGGATGAACTCAGAATATGACACAAATCAGAGCAAAATTTTATAGAAGTGGAGAAATTTGGCATGGGCCAAGAGGAGAAGAGAAGGCAGAACATTCCATGGAAAGGGGATACTAGGAACAAATACAGAGAAGTAGACAAGCACAGGGGTGTCCTGGTAATAGTGAGTATTGCTTTGACTGGGACATATGTATGTAAATAATAGTAGTGAGAGAGAATGCTGGAAAAGAACACTGGGACCAATGTACTTGGGAGCCATAAGGTTAGAAAACATTGCGATTGTCCAGGTGAGTTATGTCTTCTACATTGTGTGAAGACATTGTAAATGAAAAGAAGGAACCTTTTTAAGAATTAATACAGCTTCTTTTTTTTTTAGTGTTTATAGTCATTCATACATTGTCTCATTTAGTGCTCACAACCTACCTGTGGAAGGTATTATCTCCAATGAACAGATGTGGAAAGGGAGGCTTACAGAGGCTGAAGAAAGGTAGTGTAGTGAGGGGAAGCACAGAGGGATTTGGGCTCTAAGTCCAGTGTTCCTGTATTACATTACATTTGCTGTTTGGATGAGGAAAGTGGAAAGTGGGAAAATTCAAAGGTAATTCTGTGGTTTCTGATCTGAGTGGGAGTTGAATTATAAAGAGGAACTGGCTTAGGAGGGGAAGAAGATAAGTTTGATATGGGTCCTGTGTCATATAAACGGATGATGAGTGATCCAGCACATGTGTTCAGAAGAGAGTTGAGAACATAGTTCGGGGGCTCAGATGACATATGCCAAAGACTTTCTCCTGACCTACAAGTCTAGTAAGCTTCATTTGTGTCCTCATGCTGCACTTTCTTCTCCCATGTCCTTCTGGGCTGTTTCAACTGTCTTGTTTCTCCTCTTACTGCCTGGAAGGCCACAGAACTTTAGAAGGAAGGGAGAGAAATAGTAGGACAGAATGCCAATATGCACATTCTAGGCCCATGTGCTTCCATCTTCATCCACCCTTTGGATGGATTTGGGGGTGGATGCCTTTGGATGGATTTGGGGGTGGATGTCTTTGATTTTATGCCAACCTGTCTGTACTTTTCTTGGGCAGCTTTGGACATGGGATTGATTGGTAGGAGCCAAGTCCCAAATCCTACTTTCTTGATTCTACCTGAGGTCTGTTATCTTTTTGGTTTCAAGACACACCAGAAGGACCTGAGGGTGCCTGTGGGAATAACTGGGGAATTACAACTTAAGCAGTGATAATATATGGTATGTAAACATAGACAATTTTCCTTAAAAAATAAAAAAAAATTGACCATACAATGGAAAGCTTCCTGAGGTATTGTACAGCCTAAGGAGGGACAACTAATAGCCTGGGAGTCTGAATATTTCACTGATCAAATTTACTTGGATGAAGTTCTTACTCCATTGAGTAGAACATGATCAGACTATCAATTGAGAGATCTAGGTTTTAGACATAGCTCTAAGGAAACTAGGTGAGTGATTATTAATTAGTACATTAATTTATAAAATAAGGATGATATATGGCCTAATTACCTGAGTTGCTAAAAAAAGCAAATGTTATATAATAAAGACTGAAGTACACACTGAAGAATTTCTGTGAAGAAGGAGCCCTTCCCTTTGTTTCTGCATTCTTCTACTATCCTAATCTCCTTTGTTTCTCTCTCCTTTTTCTGGTCTCTCATACCTATGCCTTTTCTTCTAATCATAAGCCAGGGGTGAACTTAGCAAAATGTATCCTTCCATCTTCCTGCATCTCAGTTGCCTGAAAGTGTCAAGAATGATATAACAACAACTTGCTTTTGAACCTGTGCATTTCTTTAAAGATAAGGCAAAATCCTAATATAATCCTACAGCATTGACATTGGAGAAAATTACTATAATTATGCAAATTAAAATAAGTCAACAAGTTTCAGAACACAATGCACGATAAGTAATGTTTTTAAAAATAACAGTCACTGAGCCTGGTCATTTGCACTTAATAATAGGCTCAGGAGGGAGCCTGGTGTCTGGGAAGAAACAGCTGTGGTAATAGATGTATTATGGCTTTGATAGGTTCTCTCTCGTAGTTTTATTTCTGTATTTGCTTTAGACTATAGAATGCTCCTAGAGTGCCCTGCTATTGAAATTCCCATCATACCCAGGACTTTAATTAAGTGCGTGGATTTGATAGAACTTGAATTGAGGAGGCCCACCACTATGTTAGTTTATGCCAGGATGCTTGGAACATGCTTGGAACTTAATTTATGTCTTGAGCTGTCTCACTGTGAAATATAAGAAACACATGCCTCCATGTGATTTTATTTTATTTTATTTTTTTAAATTTTAAATTGAGGTATAATAGACATATAATATCATATTGGTCTAAGGTGTACAACATAATGAATTGATATTTGTATACATTGCAAAATGATCACCACAATCAATCTAGTTACCATCCATCACCATAAGAAGTTAACGTTCAGGATTATCACTCTTCTGGCAACTTTCAAGTATACTCTACAATATTAATAACTATAGTCACCATGCTGTATATTATACCCCATGACTTGTTTATTTTATAACTGGAAGTTTGTACCTCTTGACCCCCTTCACCTGTTTCACCCACTCACCAACTCCGCTCATCTGTTCTCTGTATCTTTGATTTTGATTTTGTTTGTTCATTTATTTTCTTTTTTAGATTCACATATGAGTGAAATCACGTGGTATTTGTCTTTCTGTCTGACTTATTTAGCTTAGGACCTCAAGGTCTGTCCATGTTGTTGCAAATGGCAAGATTTTTATGGCTGATTTGTATTCCTGTGTGTGTGTGTGTGTGTGTGTGTGTGTGTGTGTGTGTGTGTGTGTGTGTGTGTATAAAACACCATATCTTCTTTATCCATCCATCTATTGATGGACAATTAGGTTGCTTCCATATCTTGGCTATTATAAGTAATGCTACAGTGAACATGGGGGTATATATATCTTTTCAAATTAGTTTTTGTTTTCTTTGGATAAATATCCAGAAATAGAATTGCTGGATCATATGGTAGTTCTATTCTTAATATTTTGAGGAATCTTCATACTGTTTTCTATAGTGGTTGTGAAATTTTACATTCCAACCAACAGTACATGGGGATCTTATTTTCTCCATATCCTCGCCAACACTTGTTTCTAGTATTTTTGATAATAGCCATTCTAACGGGTATGAAGTGATATCTCATTGTGATTTTGATTTGCATTTCCCTAATGATTATGAATTTGAACATCTTTTCATGTGCTTTTTGGCTGTCTTAGGTCTTCTTTGGAAAAAAAATGTCTATTCAGATCCTCTGCCCATTTTTTAAATTGGATTGTTTGGCTTTTTGCTGTTGGATTTTATGATTTCTTCATATATTTTGGATATTAACCCCTTACTTACTTACATATGATTTGAAAATATTTTCTCCCATTCAGTATGTTATCTTCATTTTGTGGATGATTTCTTTTGCTGTGCAGAAGCTTTTTAGTTTGGTGTAGTCCTACTTGTTTATTTTTGGTTTTGTTGCCTTTGCTTTTAGAATCAGATCCAAAAATTCATCAACACCAGTGTCAGAGCTGGTCACTTCTATTTTTTTCCTGCAGTTTTATGGACTTAGTTCTCACATTTAAGTCTGATTGAGTTAATTTTTCTGTGTAGTCTTAATTTCATTATTTTGCATGTCAGTCTGTTTTTCCCAACATCATTTATTGAAGAGACCATCCTTTCCCTATTATATATTCTTGCCTACTTTGTCATAAATTAATTGACCATATATGTGTGGGTTTATTTTTGGGTTCTATATTCTGTTTTTATGCCAATACCATACTGTTCTGGTTACCATACCTTTGTAATATAGTTTGAAATCAGGGAGTGTAATGCCTACAGATTTGTTCTTCTTTCTCAAGATTGCTTTGACCACTTGGGGTCTTTTGTGGCTCCATAAAAATTTTAGAATTATTCTATTTCTGTGATAAATGACATTGGAATTTTGATAGGGATTGCATTGAATCTATATATTGCTTTGGATAATATAAACTTTAAACAATATTAATTCTTCTAATCTATGAGCATGGAATATCTTTTCATTTCATTGTGTCTTCAATTTCTTTCATCAATGACTTACAATTTTCAGTGTACAGGTCTTTCACCTCTTTGATTAAACTTATTCCTAGGTATTCTTTTTGATGCAACTGTAAATAGGATTGTTTTCTTAATTCCTCTCTCTAATAGTTTGTTATCAGTTACAGAAATACATCCAATTTTTGTGTATTGATTTTGTACCCTGCCACTTTACTGAATTTGTTTTCTAGTTCTAACAATTTTGGTGGAGTCTTTAGGGTTTTCTATATGTAATATGTCATCTGGATTTTTGTTTCTAGTGAGGTTTTTGAATGCTGATTCAATCTCCTTACTAGTAATCAGTCTATTTGGATTTTCTACTTCTTCCTGATTCAGTCTTGGAAGATTATATGATTCTGAGAATTTATCATTTCTTCTAGGTTGTCCAACATGTTAGGGTATAATTATTCATAGTAATCTCTTATGATCATTTGTATTTCTGTGGTATCAGCTGTAAATAACTTCATTTTCATTTCTGATTTTATTTGAATCTCTTGCTTTTTTTCTTGGTTAATCTAGCTAAGATTTTTTTCAGTTTTATCATTTCAAAGAACCAGCTTCTAGTTTCTTTAATCTTTCTATTGTCTTTTTAGTCTCTATTTCATTTATTTCTGCTCTGATCTTTATTATTTCCTTCCTTCTACTAACTCTGGGCTTTATTTGTTCTTCTTTTTCTAGTTCCTTTACATGTAAAGTTAGATTTTTTTGAGATTTTTCTTGTTTCTTGAGGTAGGCCTGTATTGCTGTGAACTTCCCTCTTAGAACCGCTTTTGCTGTATCTAATAGATTTTGGTAGGTTGTATTTCCATTTTCATTTGTCTCTAGTTTTTTTGTTTTGTTTTGTTTTGTTTTTAATTTCT
This sequence comes from Kogia breviceps, assembly GCF_026419965.1. Classification (NCBI taxonomy): domain Eukaryota; kingdom Metazoa; phylum Chordata; class Mammalia; order Artiodactyla; family Physeteridae; genus Kogia; species Kogia breviceps. The sequence goes on along the minus strand of NC_081311.1, from coordinate 118,803,508 downwards.
CTTTTGATTTCTTCACTGACCCAATAGTTGTTCCAGAGCGTGTTGTTTAATCTCCACATATTTATAACTTTTTTTTTTTTTTTAGTTTTCTTCTTATAATTGATGTCTAGCTTTATACTATTGTGGTTGGAAAAGATGCTTGATATTACTTCAGGCTTCTAAATTTATTGAGACATGTTTTGAGACTAACATGTGATCTGTTCTGGAGACTATTCCATGTCTGCTCAAGAAGAATGTGTATTCAGCTGCTTTTGGATGGAATGTTCTATATATACCTATTAAATCTATCTTACCTAAGGTGTTGTTTAAGGCCAATGTTTCCTTTTTGATTTTCTGTCTGGAAGAGCTATCCATTGATGTAAGTGGGGTATTAAAGTCCCCTATGATTGTTGTATTGCTGTTAATTTCTTCCTTCAGGTCTGTTAATATTTGCTTTATATATTTTAGTGCTTCTATGTTGGGTATATAAATATTTATGTTATATCTTCCTGTTGGGTTGACCCTTTTATTGTTATGTAATGCCCCTCTTTGTCTTTTATTACAATCTTTGTTTTAAAGTCTATTTTGTCTGACATGAGTATAACTGCATCAGCTTTCTTTTTGTTTCCATTAGCATGGAACACCTTTTTCCATCCCTTCACTTTCAGTCTCTGTGTCCTTATATCTGAAGTGAGTCTCTTGTAAGCAACATATAGATGAGCCTTGTTTTTTTATTCAATTAGCCACTCTTATGTCTTTACTGGAGCATTTTCTCCATTTACATTTAACATAATTATTGATAGGTATGCATTAATGCCATTTTGTTAATTGTTTGATGGCTACTTTTGTAGTCTCACTACATTCCTTTCTTCTTCTCTTGCTCATTTCCCTTGTGGTTTGTCTTATGTTTTAATTTCCTTTCTATCTTTGGTGTATCTACTATAGGTTTTTACTTTGTGGTTACCATGAAGTTTACATATAACATCCTATGTTTATAACAGTGTATTTTAAGTTGATAGCAACTTAAATTTGAGCTCATTCCAAAACTCTACATTTTTACCCCACTGCCCATGTTTTATGTTTTTGATGTCACATCTTATATATTTTTATTTTATGTATCACTAACTTAATTATTATAGTTTTAGTTAGTTTTACTACTTTTGTCTCTTAACCTTCATACTAGCCTTATAAGTATATAAGTATATGTAGTCCACTACATTTACTATATTTGCCTTTATTAGTGAGATTTTTACTTTTGTATGTCTTCCTGTTATTGAGTAGTGCCATTTCTTTTCAGCTTAAAGAAGTCCCTTGATTATTTCTTGACTGGTTTAGTGGTAATAAACTCCTTTACCTTTTGCTTGTCGAGAAAACTCTTTACCTCTCCTTCAATCCTGAATGATAACCTTGCCAGGTTGGATTCTTTTTCCCCTTTCAGTACTTTGAGTGTATCATGCCACAGCCTCCTGTCCTGCAAAGTTTCTGCTGAAAAATCTGCTCATAGTCTTATAGGGGTTCCTTTATACATAATACGTTATTTTTCTTCTTGCTGCTTTTAAGATTCTCCCTTTATCTTTCACTTTTGACACTTTTAATTATAATGTGTCTTGTTCTGGATCTCTAGGAATTCATCTTATTTGGAACTCTCTGGACTTCTTGGACCTGGATATCGGTTTCCTTTCCCAGATTAGGGAAGTTTTCAGTCATTATTTTTTCAAATAAGTTTTCTACTTCTTCCTTTCTATTCTCCTGAGACCCCTAGAGTGCAAACGCTATTCTGCTTCATGTTTTTCCATTGTTTCCTCAAGCTATCTTCACTTCTTCAAATTCTTTTTTCTGCTCTGTTTTGGTGCATTCCATTGCCTTGATTCATTCTTCTGCTTTATCTAGTCTGCTGTTGACTCTACCTAGTCCAAGGGTGTGGGGGTAGGCTTTGGGTGGGTGGAGCCTGGGAGGCTAGAGCTGCAGTTCTGAGCTATTTTGCTTCTCTGAGGCTTTATGGTGGTCTCTCCCTAGGCCAGGGGTTGGGTGCAGGTTGTGAGGGGCTGGAGTTGCACTTTTGAGTGAGCTCTGCTTCTCCGTGGTAAAATGGCAGTGTCTGCCTTGGTGGAGAGCAGCGCTGGAGCAGGAGCCCAGTATAGGCTGGGGTCTACACTGGGATGGTCCTGGCAGTCTGGCCAGAGTACCAGGCTGTTTTCAATCTGCTGTCTCTGCTGTGACTGGGATTAAGCAAGTCTGTGTGTGCGCTCTTCAAGAGTGGAGTCTTGGTTTCCTACAGTCTTCTGTTAAGCCCCACTGGTACTCAAACTAGCCAAGGAGGCTTATCTTCCCAATGTCAGACCCTAGGACTGAGGTACCCAATATGGAGCTCAAACCCCTTGCTCCTTAGGAAGGATCCCCAAAACTGTGATATCTTTCTTCTCTTCTGGGTCCGTCACCAGAGGTGTGGGTCCCAACTAGATTGTTTCTCCTCCCCTCCTACCAGTTTCTCTGTGGTTCTTTCTTTATTAACTTTGGTTGTAGCAGAGCCATTTCGCTAGTCTTCAGGTCATTCTCAGAGTTGCTGTATATGTAGTTGTGGTTTTGATGTGCTCATGGGAGGAAGTGAGCTTCTTCCTCCTGTACCATCTTGATCTGCTTTCTCCCTCTATGACCATTACTTTTAATTCTTTATCAGGTGGATTACTTATCTTTGTTTCATTAAGGTCTTTTTCTGAGGTTTATCTTATTCATTCTTTCAGAAAACACATTCTTCTTTTTCCTCATTTTACTGAACTCTGTGTGTGTCTTTCTATGTATTAGGTGAAACAACTATCTCTCCCAGTCTTGGAGTGGCCTCGTGTAAGTGACAAACCTTATCATTCAACCTTTCCCTAGCTCTTGGTAGCCTCTTGAACCTTTGTGATTGTCTGTCTTATTCTTGATAGGTCCCTGTTTTTGAGGGTGTGGCAAGACCTATCAATGTTCCAAGAGGAGGAATATCATTTAGCACCTAGTTTCAGACTGATTGGAAGCTAGATCCTCAGGCACCAGATTTTAAAGGATGCAAATATATACAGCCCTGTGGGGCTGCAATTGTAAACTGTCCTGGCCTCCAGATCAGGAAATCTAGAGTTTTCCCCTGGGTGACAGTTACAAAAATCAGGGCTCCAGATGAGTGTATAAATTCTTTTCTGGGCAGTATCATTGAGCTGTAGTGAGGCCAAAGGAGTGTACAAGGTTGGTGTCCTCCATCTACATTCCCTGAGAGAGCCTCCATAGCTTCTAGATGTGTGACAAACCTGAAGCTCAGGCTGAAGGTCCAGGATGAGTAAATAGACCTTTTTGGGTGTGTTTCAGTCTGCTGTCTGTGCAGCAACCTGGAGGTGGTACCCTGCTAAGAACTGACTTTCCGATTATTACAATCCTGTGGAGACCAGCAACACAAGCCCTCTTGGCCACCAGGGCCAGGTCATAAGGGGCATCTCCTGTGTGGATTGCATATGCCCACCAGCCTTAGTAAGGGAGTGGGAGCCCCACTCACCGGTTTCAACAGGGTAGGCCTTAGTAAGGCAGTGTGAAAGTGCCATGTCTGTGCTAGCAGGGTGGAGGGAGAGTGCAAAGATGGCACCCACCAGCACCTGTGTCTCATAAGAGAGTCCTAACTATACCTGCCCCTCTAGCAGATGCTTTAAAATTAGCAAATGAACCTGCTTCTCATAGAGTCTAGACACTTTCAAACTGCTGCTTTTGTGCTGGGCCGCAGGGTAAGTGATACTGCACACAAGCCTATTAAAAGGAGAATCTCAGTTCCCCACAGCCCTTTGGGTCCCTTGGATATAAGGTCTGTGGGTTTTCTAAGCCAAATGTTTTGGGGGCTTGTCTCTCTGATACAGGTCCCAAGGGTTGGGGTGCTTGATGTGGGGCACAACCCCCTTTCTTCTCTGGGCAAAGCTCCAGACCTGTGGGCTCCCCTCCTATTGTGGAGCACCACACTGGAGTTGGGTTTTTGGTGAGACCATGTCTCTGCCTCTCCTACCCTTCTCAATGTGGTCCTTTTAACTTTTGTTGTGGAGGAGCAGTGCAGCTAGTTTTCACTGCTTTTTAAGAGGGAATTTTTCCATATGTAGCTGTAGATTTATTGTGTCTTTGGGAGGAGGTGGCTTGGGATCTTCCTACACCACCATCTTGGACCTCTGCCTCCACGTTATTTAAAAAGGCCTTGAATTTGGCCAACACTGTTGTATGGTCTTCATAAACTTCAAATAACAGGATGATACAAAGTGGATATTTCATCCTCATGGAATAATGGAAAGCATATGAGCTTCAAAATTGGAACTACCTAGGTTTAAATCTCCAATCTACCACTCATTAGTGGGATCATCTTGGATAAAGATCTAATTTTTCAGACCTTCTAATATCTCTTTTAAAAAATGTTACTCCAGCTAACAGGAAAAATGTAAAAGTTAAATGTTGTCATGTAAATAAGCCCTGAGCCTAGTAGGTATAAAGTAGGAGATTAATAATGATTATTTACTTCTGCCACCCTCCACCCCAATATGAAATCAGTCACTGCTGGTCAGAGTAGTTTTCCATTTCTTTCTGCCTGTGAATCTTTGAGATACAGGTGCTATCTCTTGTTTTTAGGAAAAATTTGGCCATGAGGGTTCAAGGTTGAACCTTGGGGTTGTAACCACTTTTCTTCATTTTAGAAAAAAGTAAAACACCATTTGTGGCAGTTTGGCCTTGTAGCTTTCCTCTCATGGCTCAGTCCACCCCATAGAGACCTCATCAAATAACCGGTGTCAATGCTTTACCCCAAGAGAGCTGCAGACAGCTGCAACATGCTAGTAGGATGTCTGACGTTGATCACAAATACTGATTTGTGGTTTTCCTGTCTTGGTATGAAGTCTCTTGATGCAGACCAGCTCCTACTTCCTTGGTAACAAGAAACACACCCATTTCATAATAAGTAACAGAACTTGCTTTAGTCCAAACCAAACCTAAGGCCAAAGTTGGACATGCAGAAATTGTTTGATTTAGCATATGTTGCTCATAGCATGAGCACCTAAGGATCAAAAGTCTCATTTCTATCCTATTTGTTACTTTAATTCTGTGCAAGCAGAAGGCTCTGTCATGGGTTTCATGATTATTAAAGCAAAAAATAGACAACAAATGTTAGCATAGTTGGTCAATGAAAACTTAACTAAAGAGAAATATAGGAAGGTAGAGACTAGTTCAGGCCTAGTTGGGTTACATACCATCTGCAAACTGGCAGGCAAAGTTACTCCATATCGGCCCCTGGGAAGAGTATCCAGCCTTCATGGACATACTTCTTTCTAATATTTATTAATCTGGATAGAGGTGCAGTAATCCTACAGATTAGAGTCCATACTGGGAAAGCCATGAAGTAAGAAAGCTTGATCCTCTCATGGTATTTTCCTCACATTGGTGCTTTCTTTCCCTTTTCCTGGGTGCATTGTAGCTTGAATCTGGTCTTGGGATTCTCTCCTTAGCATAATTCAAACTCATATTTGCCTCCTATCTTCCTCCCTGTATAAACACCGGATGTCTATCATCATCAGTTAATGACTACCAGTCTTCTTCTAGAGATATTTTTATGTTAGCAGAGACAATGCCCTAAACATTTTTCTTATAGTTGGATATTAAGTAACAGGAATATATAACTAAAACACTTTGAAGTAGGCATACCCTTTCTACATTATTCAAATCGTATCACATGCTACAGAAACATAGGAATAGGAGTTACAAACTTCCCTTGTGGACTTGTATTTAAGTTACATTATTTGATTTTTAAAAAATCTTTATTGGAATATAATTGCTTTACAGTGTTCTATTAGTTTCTACTGTACAACAAAGTTAATCAGTTATATGTATACATATATCCCCATATCCCCTCCCTCTTGAGCCTTCCTTCTACCCTCCCTGTCCCAGCGCTCTAGGTCATCAAAAAATATCAAGCTCATCTCCCTGTGCTACTCAGCAGCATCCAATTAGCCATCCATTTTACATTAGGTAGTGTATATATGTCAATGCTATTCCCTCACTTTGTCCCAGCTTCCCCTTCCCCCTGTATCCTCAAGTCTGTTCTCCACGTCTGAGTCTTCATCCTTGCCCTGCCACTAGGTTCATCAGTAACATTTTTTTAGATTCCATATGTATACGTTAGTATATGGTATTTGTTTTTCTCTTTCTGACTTACTTCACTCTGTATAACAGACTCTAGGTCCACCCACCTCATTACAAATAACTCAATTTTGTTCCTTTTCATGGCTGAGTAATATTCCATTGTGTATATATGCCACATCTTCTTTATCCATTCATCTATCGATGGACATTTAGGTTGCTTCCATGTTCTGGCCATTGTAAATAGTGCTGCAGTGAACACTGTGGTTTGAATTATTGTTTTCTCAGGGTATACCCCCAATAGTGGGATTGCTGGGTCATACGATAGCTCTATTTTTAGTTTTTTAAGGAACCTTCATACTGTTCTCCATAGTGGTTGTATCAATTTACGTTCCCACCAACAGTGCAGGAGAGTTCCCTTTTCTCCATGCCCTCTCCAGCATTTATTGTTTGTAGATTTTTTGATGATGGCCATTCTGACCAGTGTGAGATGACACCTCATTGTGGTTTTGATTTGCATTTCTCTAATTATGATGTAGAGCATCTTTTCATGTGTTTGTTGGCCATCTGTATGTCTTCTTTGGAGAAATGTCTATTTAGGTCTTCTGCCCATTATTGGATTGGGTTGTTTGTTTTTCTGATACTGACCTGCATGAGCTGCTTTTATATTTTGGAGATTAATCTTTGTAAGTTGCTTCATGTGCAAATATTTTCTTCCATTCTGAAGGTTCTCTTTTCGTCTGATCCCTTTCCTGTGCAAAAGCTTTTAAGTTTCATTGGGTCCCCTTTGTTTACTTTTGCTTTTATTTCCATTTCTCTAGGAGGTGGGTCAAAAAGGATCTTGCTGTGATTTATGTCATAGAGTGTTCTGCCTATGTTTTCCTCTAAGAGTTTTATAGTGTCCAGTCTTACATTTAGGCCTTTAATACATTTTGAGTTTATTTTTGTTTATGGTGTTAGGAACTGTTCTAATTTCATTCTTTTACATATAGCTGTCCAGTTTTCCAAGCTCCACTTACTGAAGAGGCTGTATTTTCTCCATTGTATATTCCTGCTTCCTTTGTCAAAGATAAGCTGACCATGTGTGTGTGGGTTTATCTCTGGGCTTTCTATCCTGCTCCATTGATCTATATTTCTGTTTTTTGTGCCAGGACCATACTGTCTTGATTATTGTAGCTTTGTAGCATAGTCTGAAGACTGGGAGCCTGATTCCTCCAACTCCATTTTCCTTTTTCAAGATTGTTTTGACTATTCGAGGTCTTTTGTGTTTCCATACAAATTGTAAAATTTTTTTATTCTAGTTCTGTGAAAAATGCCATTGGTAATTTGATAGGGATTGCATTGATGTAGATTGCTTTGGGTAGTATAGTCATTTTCACAATGTTGATTCTTCCAGTACAAGAACATGGTATATCTTACATGTGTTTGTATCATCTTTGATTTCTTTCATCAGTTTCTTATAGTTTTCTGCATACAGGTCTTTTGACTCCTTAGGTAGGTGTATTCCTAGATATTTTATCATTTTTGTTGCACTGGTAAATGGGAGTGTTTCCTTAATCTCTCTTTCAGATTTTTTATTGTTAATGTATAGGAATGCAAGAGATTGCTGTGCATTAATTTTGTATCCTGCTACTTTACCAAATTCACTGATTAGCTCTACTAGTTTTCTGGTGGCATCTTTAGGATCTTCCATGTATAGTATCATGTCACCTGCAAACAGGGACAGTTTTACTTCTTCTTTTCCAATTTGAATTCCTTTTATTTCTTTTTATTCTCCAATTTCTGTGGCTAAAACTTCCAAAACTATGTTGAATAATAGTGGTGAGAGTGGGCACCCTTGTTTTGTTCCTGATCTTAGAGGAAATGGTTTCAGTTTTTCACCATTGAGAATGATGTTAGCTGTGGGTTTGTCATATATGGCCTTTATTATGTTGAATTAGGTTCACTCTATGCCCACTTTCTAGACAGTTTTTATCATAAATGGGTGTTGAATTTTCTCAGAAACTTTTTATACATCTATTGAGATTATTATATGGTTTTTATCCTTTAGTTTGTTAATATTGTGTATCATACTGATTGATTTGCGTATGTTGAAGAATCCTTGCATTCCTGGGGTAAACCCCACTGGATTATGGTGTATGATCCTTTTAATGTGCTGTTGGATTATGTTTGCTAGTATTTTGTTCAGGAATTTTGCTTCTATATTCATCAGTGATATTTTCCTGTCATTTTCTTTTTTTGTGACATCTTTATCTGGTTTTGGTATTAGGGTGATTGTGGCCTCACAGAATGAGTTTGGGAGTGTTCCTCCCTTTGCTATATTTTCAAACAGTTTGAGAAGGATAGGTGTTAGCTCTTCTCTAAATGTTTGATAGAATTCACCTGTGAAGCCATCGTGTCCTGGGCTTTTGTTTGTTGGAAGATTTTTAAGCAGAGTTTCCATTTCAGTGCTCATGATTGGTCTGTTCATATTTTCTATTTCTTCCTGGTTCAGTTTTGGAGGGTTGTACTTTGCTAAGAATTTTGTCCATTTCGTCCTATTTATTGGCATATAGTTGTTCATAGTAGTCTCTCATGATCCTTTGTATTTCTTTTTTTTTTTTTTTTTTTTCGGTAGGTGGGCCTCACTGTTGTGGCCTCTCCTGTTGCAGAGCACAGGCTCCAGAAGCACAGGCTCAGCAGCCATGGCTCATGGGCCCAGCTGCTCCGCAGCATGTGGGATCTTCCTGGACCGGGGCATGAACCCGTGTCCCCTGCATCGGCAGGCAGATTCTCAACCACTGCGCCACCAGGGAAGCCCCCTTTGTATTTCTGATGTGCCAGTTATTACTTCTCCTTTTTTGTTTCTAATTCTGTTGATTTGAGTCTTCTCCCTTTTTTCCTGATGAGTCTGGCTAATGGTTTATCAATTTTGTTTATATTCTCAAAGAACCAGTTTTTAGTTTTTATTGATTTTTGCTTGTTTCCTCCATTTCTTTTCACTTATTTCTTATCTGATCTTTATGATTCCTTTCCTTCTGCTAATTTAGGTTTTTGTTTTTGGTGTGGTTTTTTTTGTTCTTTTTTCTCTAATCGCTTTAAGTGTAAGGTTAGGTTGTTTATTTGAGATGTTTCTTGTTTCTTGAGGTAGGACTGTATAGCTATAAACTTCCCTCTTAGAACTGCTTTTGCTGCATCCCATAGGTTTTGGGTCATCGTGTTTTCATTGTCATTTTTTTCTAGGTTATTTTTTATTTCCTCAGTGAACTCTTCGTTGTTTAGTAGTGGATTGTTTAGCCTCCATGTGTTTGTATTTTTTACTGTTTTTTTTTTTCCTGTAATTGATATCTAGTCTTATAATGTTTCAGTCAGAAAAGATGCTTGATAATATTTCAATATTTTTAAATTTACTGAGGCTTGATTTGTGACCCAAGATCTGATCTAACCTAGAGAATGCTCCATGTGCACTTGAGAAGAAACTTTATTCTGTTGTTTTGGGATGGAATGTGCTATAAATATTGATTAACTCCATCTTGTTTCATGTGTCATTTAAAACTTGTGTTTCCTTATTTATCTTCTGTTTGGATGATCTGTCCATTGGTGGAAGTGGGGTGTTAAAATCCCCTAGTATTATTGTGTTACTGTCAATTTCCCCTTTTATGGCTTTTAGCATTTGCCTTATGTATTGAGGTGCTCCTATTCCGGGTGCATAGATATTTATAATTGTTATATCTTCTTCTTGGATCAGTCCCTTGATCATTATTCAGTGTCCTTCTTTTTCTCTTATAACATTCTTTATTTTAAAGTCTGTTTTATCTGATATGAGAATTGCTACTTCAGCTTTCTTTTGATTTCCAATTGCCTGGAATATCATTTTCCATCACCTCACTTTCAGTCTATATGTGTCCCTAGGTCTGATGTGGGTGTCTTGTAGACAGCATATATACGGGTCTTGTTTTAGTATTCATTCAGCCAGTCTTTGTCTTTTGGTTGGGGCATTTAATCCATTTACATTTAATGTAATTATTGATATGTATGTTCCTATTACCATTTTCTTAACTGTTTTGGGTTTGTTTTTGTAGGTCTTTTCCTTCTCTTGTGTTTCCTGCCTAGGGAAGTTCCTTTAGCATTTGTTGTAAAGCTGGTTTGGTGGTACTGAATTCTCTTAACTTTTGCTTGTCTGTTAAGCTTTTGATTTCTCCATTCAATCTGAATGAGATCCTTGGTGGTTTGAGTAATCTTGGTTCTTGGTTTTTCCCTTTCATTACTTTAAATATGTCTTGCCAATCCCTTGTGGCCTGTAAAGTTTCTGCTGAAAGATCAGCTGTTAACCTTATGGGGATTCCCTTGTATATTATTTGTTACTTTCCCCTTGCTGCTTTTAATGTTTTTTCTTTGTGTTTAAATTTTTTTAGTTTGATCAATATGTGTCTTGGTGTGCTTATCCTTGGTGTTATCCTGTATGAGACTCACTGTGCTTCCTGGACTTGATTATTTCCTTTCCCATATTTGGGAAGTTTTTGACTATAATCTCTTCAAATATTTTCTCAGACCCTTTCTTTTTGTAATTTTTATATAGTTATTTTTTTTTCACACACACACACTGTATTTTAGTTTTACAAGAGATAAATAAACTGACACCAGGCATTGTAAATGGATGACCACAACAAAAGCAACAATGATTGCAATTACCAAACACAAAACACAAAACTCATACTATGTCATAATATTGGCATTCAGTCCAGTAATCCTCCACTGTAACAGCTCCTTTACTTTGCAGTGAAAATTGATTTGTATATTTTTTGCCTCTGAGCCCTTGTGGGATTTTTTTTTTTCAAACAAAGTCACAAAAATTGTCATCATCCTCATCAGTTCACTCAGTCCCATGTAATTATTTTTTTTTCATCTTGATCTTTTGTTAGCACTTTCATGAATTCATCAGTTTTCCATTAGAGTTCTGAAAATGTTTATTCGTTCAGTTAGCAGTATAATCAGTTACCAGAAACCTGTACTTGTCAGAGTCTTTTCCATGAATTCCTTGAAGATGAAACCTTTTTATAGGAACATTTTTGCAAAAATATCAGAGTACACCCAGAACTGTCTGTAAATGACAAAAGACTTAAAAATGACCATGGTTAAAGATTTGATGAAAGTTCATAAAAATGCAATTGACACTAAATTTAGTTATTTCTGAGATATACATTTTAAAGTAATAACTAGAATTATGACATAACATTATACCAGAATATATAAGATTTTTAGAAATTTCATGTAACACCCTTTCTTTTTTCTTCTTCTGGGATGCCTATAATTCAAATGTTGGTGTGCTTAATATTGTCCCGCAGGTCCTGAGACTCTCCTCCATTCTTTTCATTCTTTTGTCTTTGTTCTGCTCTACAGCAGTTATTTCCACTATTCTATCTTCCAGCTCACTTACCCATTCTTCTGCCTCAGTTATTCTGCTATTGATTCCTTCTAGGGTATTTTAAATTTCAGTTATTGTGTTGTTCATTACTGTTTGTTTGCTCTTTAGTTCTTCTAGGTCCTTGTTAAATATTTCCTGTATTTATTCTATATCTGAGATTTTGTATCATCTTTACTATAATTACTCTGAATTGTTTTTCAGGTACTTTGCCTATTTTCCTCTTCATTTATTTGTTCCTGGGGGTTTTTATCTTTCTCCTTTGCCTGCATGTTATTTCTCTGTCTTCTCATTTTGTCTAATTTACAGTATTTGTGTTCTCCTTTCCCAAGGCTGCAGGGTCGTAGTTCCTCTTGCTTCTCTTCTCTTCCCCTGATGTTGAGGTCGGTCCAGTGACTTGCATAGGCTTCCTGATGGGAGGGACTAGTGCCTGCGTTTTGGTGGGTGGAGCTGAGTTATTTCCCTGTGAAAATCAGGGCTATGTCAGGTGGTTTGGGATGTCTGTGAGCTTAGTATGACTTTAGGTAGTCTGTGTGCTGATGGGTGGGTTTATGTTCCTATCTTTATTTTGCTAGGAATATTCCTATCAATAAAGGGCATTAAAAAAAGAAAATACTAACAAAACCCCAGAAAAATGGTAAAAAGTAAAATCAAACAAACAAAAACAGTAACAAGGAAACATGCACACACATAAAAGAAACAAAAGCAGAACGAAGTAAATCAAAAAGCAAGAGAATAACCAGACAACAAAAGAACACAAGAATGAAATCAAACAATTATAAAGGAAACTGACAAAAACCCAAAACTGAAACATGAAACCAAAGCAGAATGCCACCTGAAGAATGAAGCAGAGAAACAATACAAATCGAAAAAAAAAAAAGATTAAAAAAGAAAAAGAAGAAGAGAAAGGGGAAAGAAGGCAGAACAACAGAAAAGCAATATAAAAATAGAAATATAAAAAATATAGAAAATATATTAAAGAAAAAAAAAGACAATACCCTGAGAAATGGTAAAAACAAAACCAAACAAACAAAAACAGAAACAAGGAAAAACACACACCTGCAAAAGAAACAAAAACAGAACCAAATAAAACAAAAACAAGAGAACAACTAGACAAATAGAAGAACTCAAAATGAAATCAATTAGGATCCAAACTAACAAAAAGACAAAACCTAAAAACAAAACCAAAGCAGTGTGCCAGCTGAAGAATAAAGCAAGGAAGCAGAACAAACCAATAAAAATGATTTTTTAAAAGTAATAAAATAAAAAGGGAAAAAACATAAGGCAAGAGAAAACCAAAGTAGAAATGGAAACATAAAAAATAGTAAAAAATATATGAAAGAAAAAGAAGAAAAAAATAAGAGGAAAGCACACGGAACAACAGAAAAGCAAAGTAAACATAGAAATATTTTAAAAAGTAAAGAATAAAAAATATGTTAAAGAACACAAAGATCCCAAAAGACTAAATTAAAAGAAATTCTAAAACAACAATAAACAAGCAAAAAAGAAAGAAAGAAAAACTAAAAAAAGCCAGAACCAACAGCAGAATGAATCAAAACATAATAAAATTAGTAGTAATAATTGTTTCCCTGGGGTCTCAGCTGAAGGTGTCCTTGAACACACTGTGAGCCACAGCCCACCTTCAACTACGTAGGAAGCCCTCCTCTGCCTCTGGGCTGGTCTCTGGACCTGCTGTGGGCCCTGTGGGGACCCCTCAGACTCTGATGTGGCCCAGTTCCTGCATGTGCTGCCCCCAAAGTCCATAGCTGCCCGAGCTAGACCGTTTTCATTTGTGGCAGACACTCATTGTCTTCTCAGATATTCCATAGATGCAGGGTCTACCTAGCTGATCTCAGGGGTTTAATCTGCAGCTTGGACAGCTGATGGAAAGGTTTTTGATCTTCTTCCTTAGTTGCCCCGTACCTGGGGTTCAACTTTTGTTTTATTCTGACCTCTGCATGTAGTCCACCCACAGGAGTCTGGTCCTGAGGCAGCCTTGGAGCTCTTGGGTCTGCTCCCAGTGAGGACAGAGCACAGAGGTGGTATGACTTCTTGGATTGTGGGAGCCCCAGTGGCGCCAAATATGCAGGAAAGCCGGCGGCCACAGGCACAAGAGATATGGCCCTCGTGAGGGCCTTTTCTGATGCCCAGCATAAGGCGTACCAGGACCAGCCCTGACAGGACTTTCTTTTTTTTTTTTTTTTTTTTGCCCTGCAGCCGTTGCATGAGCGCCAGCCCTAAGGGGGCTTCTTTTATTGTTCGTCTGCAGCTGCCAGTGTGTGGGGAGAGAGAGGTTACAATAGCAGCTCCTCCCACTATGTATGACTCAGCGGTAGTGCCCTGCTTCCATGGCAGTCCGGTCTTCCTCCATAGGCATTCCTTGCTGTGCATTTTTCCCTCCTGTCCCCTCAGTCTGTATCCCCACAGCCAACAGCAGTTCTCACCCCAGGCCTGTTCTCCAGTCTCCATGCACAAGCTCCCAGCCCCCTTGCACACCTGTGAACACACATCCCAGTCTGGGGCACATAGGGCCGTGGTACGGACCATCTGTTTATTTCTTACTCTGTCCTGTCTGCCACCAATTGGCTGCTTCACCCTCTCCCAACAGCATCAAATGCTTCCCTTCTGTCCCAATCAGTTTCCCCATCAGAGAGGGGGTTTCCCCAAATTTGGGAATCTCTCCTCTGCTTCAGCTCCCCACCCTGGGGTGCAGGTTCCATCCTGCTTCCTCTCCTCCTCCTTCTCCCTTCCTTTTTCTGTCCTACCCAGTTATGCAAGGATCTTTACAGTCCTTTCCAGTATCCAAGGTCTTCTGCTAGTTTTCAGCTCGTGTTCTGTGAGAATTGTTGCATCTACTGATGTATTCCTGATGCATCCATGTAGAGATGAACTCCATGTCCTCCTACTCCTCCGCCATCTTGAATCCCTCTTCAGTCTCTCTTCATTCTTTTAAACTATGATGAATGTTCAGATAAAAAGCAAATCAAAAAAGGTACCAAAGTGCATGATATATTAGCTTATGGCAGAAAAGCACTGCCACTGAGAATGACAGAAAAGTTGGACAAAATATTAAAATGATCTGTTTGAAGAATTTAGAGAACAGCTGAGATGACTGAGGGGCCAAGTTGCTAGAAAAGAAGGCAACTACTGAGAGAAGAGCTCATATTCTGTGAGGTGGTTTCCTCATAGGGTTATTAACCAATTCTTGGCCTGTGGAGGGAGACTAAGAATCCAGCAGAGGGTTGTAGCTAAGAGAGAACCCAGCAGAACTTCTGATAATGTCACAGTGCAAGAGGGATAAAGATTGAGGTACAGGATTATGAAGTCTGCCAGGACTTGAGGGACCAAGATCCTGGAGAGATACAGAGAGATAAATTCAACCTTTTAAGATTTTCCCCTGCATCTCTCTGTGTGTGTGTGTGTGTGTGAGAGAGAGAGAGAGAGAGAGAGAGAGAGAGAGAGAGAGATAGGGAGGGAGGGAGAGAGAGAGGGAGAGGGAGAGAGAGAGAGAGAGAGAAATTCTTAATCTGGGAAGAGAAAGAGTTTAAGAAACAAGCCAGAAAGTCTCTGAAAAGCTGGTTTGGGGCTTTTGACATTCTTCTGGAGATAAAGAGACAAAAATTGGAGTCATCACCTGTCAAGCAGGAAGAGCTCACTAGTCTCTCAGTACGGACCTCTGGAAGGTACACACTAGGAGTCATGAACCAGAGTTACCTGACGATTTACAGAATCTGTAACTGGCCTTGACTTAGCTCTCTGCTTGGATTTAAGGCAATCCTAATTGGCATTACCCAGCTCCTAATTGGAATTTCCAAATACATACAGTTTTTCTTTATGTAGAAGAGTTTTACCATTTGCTTTTGCTGTTTAGAAAAACAAGAGTGTTCAATTTAAATGGTAGAAGAGATTTGGGGGGGGGGGCGCATAAAATGAATCTCTAGATTTCCAGGGTGCTAAACCATAACCTATACCCTTCATGAGCTTTTTTTGTTTTTTCAATTCAGTTAATCACACCAAAAGTATTTATTTAGTGTCACCCAGTCTGTTCCAGGCACTAGTCATGTGCAGGGGGTACAACAGAAAAGGTAGACAGACCTATTCTCTGTCCTTGAAGAGTTCACAGTCTAATGGGGAAGCAGATGCACTGAGTGTAATCAAGAAATACTATACACATATCTGACAATTTCCTAACCTTCTGAGGGTCAAATACAATACAAGCTCTGAAAACGTGGCATTTGTGGACATGTAACTTCATGGGTTTCTTAGTGTTGAATGATGATGATACACTAATCTGAAGGCAATAAGGTAAACCTGTTCATTGTTGAGTGTCCTTTCTGAAGTTTTATGATTGAATATAAACTATCCCTGTCTACATCTGGGTTAAAATATTCTCTTTCCCACCCCCATTCACAGTGCAATGTGAAATGATGTACTAAACATGGAGTCTAGAGACCACAAGGACTGACAGCAACCTATGTGTGTTTTCTTCTCCTTTGGTGCTATGGGTCCTAACAATACATTCTTTCTCACCATATGTAGGGATAGTTGCATAAATGCAGGAGGTATTATCAGGAGAGGACTTTATAATATTTTTTAAATGCCAGGAACTTAGTAAAGAGCAGGGTTTTTATCATTTCCTAGCTCATTTGAGTAGCGTCTAGAACACGCTCTGGCCATTTTTGCATATGATGTATTGCAGCAGAGTGAGCAGGCAAGGATCAAGTTTGGGTGACTAGGTTTTAAAGCAGATTAGGTTACAGGAGCCATGGATGTAACATACACGAAGGAAAAGTGTTGCAAAAGGGGACCATTTGGCTAACCTTGCCAAACTGGAAGCCTACCACTTGAGAGATATGGTCTAAATAGAACAGTGGTACCTATGGGAATCAGATAGAAATGAGATCTGGGTGGAATAATTGTGTAGCTTATCTAGACAAGATTGTCCAGATCTTGTATTTTAAACATATATGGGGTAATTTTTAAAATAAAATTAAAATTTATTTTTTCATTAAAATATATAATGTAAAATGTGTAAACAGCTTTAGGCAAGACACTGGCTGTGGAATTGTCTTGAGAAGTTTGGAACCCAATGCATGAACCTGCACTAGAATCATCCTCCCAGGATTCTTCAGGAGCAGTTCAGTCTGGGGCAGGGTGTATAGGTGTGTAAGTCATTCAGAAGTATGGATATGTTGCTTACAAATGGAAACGTTTAAGGAGGAGACAAGTCATTATGAATTAGTTTGAGACACTTTAAGGAGCCTTAAGGTGATGACTCTTCCTGCCCATTCACTGGTACCAGAGAGAATGTTGCAATAAGACATAGAAATACTGGTGCGTACAATAACACTAAATCCAGGCTTTGAGATAAACTGTTCCCAACTCTTTTAATTTAGTCCCTTCACATTATATAAATGATGTAGGCAAGTGTTAATGATATTTTTAATAGAATTGATTCAGAAGCATTATAAGCCAAATGGGATACTTTAGGGATGACTCACAGCAATTTAATAGGCTCAGGTACAGGTCGTTTATTTTCCAGTACTGTGCTGTCCATTCCAATTGGAATGGCATCAGAGAATAACAACCTGTAAGTCCTTTTCTTTATCTTCTTCCCCCTTCTAATGTGTGTGTGTGTGTGTGTGTGTGTGTGTGTGTGTGTGTGTGTGAAGAGTAACACTTGTTACCTTGGAAATGAGCTTTTCCTGGAGATTATCATCCCTTTCAGTTTCAATCCTTCAGTTTCAAGACCCAAGAAGGGTCTTGGCTGTATTTTTATCTTGTGTCTAGGACAATGTCTGGCACATAGTTGGTGCCCAGCAAATATGTTTCCGTCTTTTGTTGACTAAGTGATAAAATGAAACATTGACTGAATGCCAAGGACTTAGTCAAAGTAGCTGGGGAAAAACAGCCTGAAACCCAGTCTCTGGATGGCAGGCAGGTCAAGAGGCAAGAATGCAAACTTTTGACACCTGTCAGATGGACTAGAGAATTTTTAAAGTGGAAAATAGGGTTTCTTATATTTTCCCTGCTAAGGGACAAACATAGTCTATATAAAGGGTAGGACTGAACCTAGAAATTGGGAGAATTAAGAACCTCCTTCAAGTTTAGAGCAAGAGGAGTAGGGGAGAAAGGCTTACCATTACATAAGATTAAGATTTAGTTTACAGTGTCCTCCTAAATGAAAAGTCAGCCCAGACAGTGTTTTACTGTTATAATTTTTTAAAGTTTTGAATCCATCTCAAACTTACAGAAAAGTTTCAAGTACTATATGAAGAACTTTGGTTTTCCTGCACCATTTGAGGGTTAAATTGCTGATCTCATCCTTCATCAATATTCTGAATACTTTAGTGTGTATCTCCTACCACCAGGACATTTTCCTACAATAACCACAATAAAATCATCAAAATCAGAAAATTAATGTTTATATATGGCTACCATATAATCTTTAGATTCCATTCAAGTTTTACAGTTTTCCCAGTAATGTCTTTTGATAGTAAAAACATCTAGTTCAGAATCACATCTTGTATTTAGTTGTCATGAATCTTTAGTCCCGTTTGATCTGAAACTGTTACTTCATCTTTCCTTGACTTTCATGACCTTGACAATTTTGAAGATTACAGGCTACTTATTTTGTAGAATGTCCCTTAATTTGAGTTTGACTGATGTTTGCTCATGAACGGATTCAAGTTATGCACGTTTGGTGGGAATATCACAACAGTGATGCTGTGTTCTCTCATTGTATCTTATTAGGTAAATTTTGATTTGCCCTGCTGCTGATGCTATAACTTTGATCATTTGATAAAGATGGTATCTGCCAGGCTTCTCTACAGTAATGTTACTCTTTTCCCCTTTGTAATTAACAATTATGTGTTTGGGGTGATACTTTGAAACTATGTAAATATTTTATTACTCATTCATTCTTCTATTCATTCATTCATTCATTTCTCCATCACACTTTAAATTTATTCATTCATTTACTTATATCAGTATGAATTTATTGTTTTCTATTCAACTGGCTATAATTTGTAATTACAATTATTTATTTTAATGTTTGAATTGTCTCAGATTTGTCCAGTGGGAGCCCCTCAAGCCAGCTTCTGTGTCTTTTTTTGACATGTCACCATCTCTGTTTTTGAACGCTCTCTTGCTTTCTGGTACATAAAGATATTCCAAGTTTATTGGGAACATTTTTGCCCTAGTCATGGAATGAGCCATTTCTCTAAGGAGTCTAGTTCCATTTAGTGATGAATGGTATTTAGAAAACAATTTCTATGTGCACATTGTTATTGGGGTGTCACTATTCCCATGCCTTCTCATTTGTATCTATTTCTCTATATATTCATGTTTATATCTCTAGATGTCTGTCTGTCTGCCTGTCTATCTATATATCCCCTAATTCTTCCAGCTTTGACAGCCCTGCCTTCCACCCCAAATGTAGATGTTCTGTTCACCCTACTGAGCTCTGATTCCTGATGCCAGACCACTGCTGCCACTGCCCTCTGAATGGATGCCATTCTAACCTACTTGGGCTTTTACATCCTGCTCTGGGCCATATCTCCTCCATCCTGGTGAGGAAATTTACCATACTCAATCCCACTTCATGGCTGCTTTAGAACTGAATTGTTCTAGGAGGGAATGGAAGAGAAGAGACAAAGAGAGAGAGAGACAGACAGAGAGAGACAGAGAGAGAGAGACAGAGGAAGGGGAGAGGAGAGGAGGGGAGGGGAAAGGAGAAGAGAGAAGAAAAGAGAGGGAGAGACAGACAGACCTAAAGTAATATTAAAATAAATAAATTACCTTTTCCATTATGAAGATTCCTATCCATTACATAGTTTTGAACCAATTTATGTATTTTAAAGATACAGACCCGCAAGCTCTTCAGCATTTGAGGGATACCAATCTGTTTTGGGTTTCACTTGGTAGATTATGTGGGGCTTGGGTTTGTTGTCTTCACTATGTTTGAGTGAGATCCATGGTTTTCAAACTGTGTTCTCCATATCCATAGGTTCTGTGGATGCATCTCAAGGCTTCTCTGGGAGGGTTGGTTGGGGAAACTGCAGTGTCTCAGTGGCTTGCCTTTGTTTCCCATCCTACTTCAACCAGAAAATTCTGTTTGTAACAAGTTTCCACATATGACTTCAGTTGAAAAAAAAAAAAAAAAAAAAAAAGCTCAAGTGCTAAAAATGTTTGAAAATCAGTTAGATGATCTCTCTGAGAATGTCAGCTGGGACTTATAAGAACTAAGCTTTGGAATTCTTAAGTGTACATCTTTTCTTCATAAATCTGAGCAATAGATAATTTTGTCATTAAAAATGTTTTCAACATAAATGTAATACATGATTCTTTCTGACTGTTCTCAAAGTATGGAACATGGAAAACCATTACCTCACTCTCATTTTCTCTGCCTTGGTACAATGTGAGAAGGCCATTCTTAACATTTTGAAATATTCCTTTCCAGTATTTTTATTGTGCTTCAGTATAATTTTTTTAAGTAATTGTAATCATATATTAAATATAATCTACTCTCAGTTTTCTAGACATAGAATTTCTGGGATCTCAGTTTCAATGAGGGATAAAGCAGCAGGGATTTCCATTCATTCATTCATACATTCATTCAAATACTAATTTCCTTCTACAGTGTTAGAAGCTGGGATACAGTCCCTGACCTCATTAAATTTGCATCTAGTTGGGGAAGAGACTAAATAATCTTAAGTGTGAGAGGTATTAGAAAGAAACACAGAATGCTATGAGATCACACAATGGGCAGACTTTACCTGTTCTAGGGAATGGGTAAGGGGATGGGCAATAACTCTGAAGACTTGTTGATGAAACATTTAAGGTGAGACTTAAAGTTCAGTTAGCTGGTGAAGGATGTGGAGCTGGGGAAGAGAAATGATTTTCAAACAGAATACAGCCTATACAAAGGCCCTGTGGTAGGAAAAAATAGGGCATGTTCAAGGAGCCAAAGAAATCTACTGTGGTGAGAGCATAGAAAATTAAGCAGCACAGGATGAGATAGGAGAGGTGGTTAGGATGCAAACTGTAGATTTAAAAGATTCTGTCTTTATCTTAAGGGAAATGGGAAGCACTAAAGGGATTTAAACAAGGA
Source organism: Kogia breviceps (assembly GCF_026419965.1). Taxonomy (NCBI): domain Eukaryota; kingdom Metazoa; phylum Chordata; class Mammalia; order Artiodactyla; family Physeteridae; genus Kogia; species Kogia breviceps. The sequence goes on along the minus strand of NC_081311.1, from coordinate 118,782,890 downwards.
AGTTACATGATCGATTTTGTGTTCTAGAAAGAAGTCTCTGGGTGTTTTGTGAAGAATGAATGTGGACTGACAAGGGAGGATGTATCTTCACTAGTTAGGTGGCTACCAACTAATCCATGTGAGAGATGCCAATGACTTGAACTACGGTATAGGCGTTTGGGTTAGAGCGTAATAGACAAATGCATAAGATATAGGGACCACAGAATTGGGTGTCATAGTTAATGTGGTAGTGAGGGAAGCCTGGATGTGTCAACCTTATCAGTAGGCCTCCACAAAGAAGAATCTGCTTACCAGAGTTGATCACCTGTCCCCTGTGGATGGGACAGGGGGAGTACACCTTGTCTATTGGAGTTGAAAGAATCAGGGCATTTCATCCCTGTGGCCACAGTGATTAGTACACAGATGAGCACATCTTAAATCTGCCCATCAGGCCTAACAAGTTTCAATGGTGGGACTTTTGTCTGTACTATCATGAAAGTGGACTTATTCATTTCAATGATTCTGAAGATTGAGAAGACATGGGGACTGGAGCTAAGTCCCACCTTGACACTTTTTGGCTGGCCCATAAGCTCAAACTTGAAATAAAGAGATACACTTGAGTCGAGGATGTTATTTGAATCCTGATTCAAACCATCTCCTTCCTCCTGCACTTTTTGGATATATAGTAAGAAACACTATTTTTATAAGGCTATTGTGGGATGGGTTTCCTGCCATATTGCAATGTAAAGAATCTCCCCTGGGCTTCCCTGGTGGCGCAGTGGTTGAGAGTCCGCCTGCCGATGCAGGGGACACAGGTTCGTGCCCCGGTCCAGGAAGATCCCACATGCCGTGGAGCGGCTGGGCCCGTGAGCCATGGCCGCTGAGCCTGCGCGTCCGGAGTCTGTGTTCTGCAATGGGAGAGGCCACAACAGTGAGAAGCCCGGGTACCACAAAAAAAAAAAAAAAAAAAAATCTCCCCTGATATACCCACCACCCAAAATAAACTAATACCAACAATTTAGTTGTATTATATCAGCATTTCATCAAATGATGTATTTTAACAAAGTTGAAATCATAAATGTTATGTTGAATTGATTTGAGAGGTCACCCCAAGAAACACTAGCAGGGAAGTGTATAGCAAGGAAAGGAATTCAATAAAATGTGTGTTATAAGAAAGTTACCAGTGTAGGCACATGGAGCTTAATCCTTGGTGAGGAGTCTCTGGGAAATAGTATAAAACATACTGCAAGGTCATCCTACCTTAGCGGTGAAGAAACTGGTGTATTTATCTATCAATTCCTCACTCATCATTGGTTGAAAACTACTTGGTGGCATTACATCTCTTATACCTTCAGTTTGCCCTCCATGTGGGTGGGCTAAGTTTGTTCCTGTGTCCAGAAATATAGTCCCTAGTCAGAGTTTCAGGTATTCCCCAGTAATCAGTAAGTGGAGGTGAGTACAAAGGATGTGCCAATATCAGTGATCACTTCTCGACTCTCATCTTACTCAGCCTTTCAGCATAATTCAAAAAAGCTATGCCACCTTCTTAAAGATTTTAGCAATACCATATTTTCCTACCTCATTGGTTACTCTTTCTCAGTCTCCTTTAAGGGATCATTTTCTGGTGCCACCTGTGATTGTGAGAGTTTGATCCATCTATATACTCTCTCTCACTTAACTTATTTAATTCTCTTTACTGCTTCACTGAACTCCAGACCAACATATAGACCTGCCTATTTAACACTTCACTTGCATACCTAATAGACATATCAACATGTATAAAACAAAACCAAACTCTTCTTTTTTTCACCAAAACCTCTTCATTTACTAATGTTTTACATTTCAGAAAATGTCCATTTCCCTAGTTGCCAAAACTTTTATGAACCATTCTTTATTTCTCTTTCACTCACCTTCCACATCTGACTTTATTAGTAAGTTCTCTGTCTTCATCTCAAAAATAAAAATCGTAAAAACAACAGTTTCTCCATATTCATCTCTATCATCTTAGCACAAGGCATTATCATCTTTCCGAATTGACTTGCAATGGCTTCTGAATTGGTCTATAGATTCCTCCACTCTTGTACTGTTATAATTCTTTCTATACACAGTAAACTATATATTTTTAAATCATATAGCTTCCTTCTTTAAATCTCTGATGGTTTCCCACAATACTTGAAAACAAAAACAGCACCGTAATCTTGCCCTTCCCTACCACTCTGACTCATTTCCTACCACTTTCCTCTGCTTTCTAAACACTAACCACACTTACCTTCTCTTCTTAGTCATTCTTAACAGGAAAGTACCATGCCATGGGACATTTTTAAAGTTTTGGTTGCATCTTTGCTTATTGTGATGTTTGGTAGTATGTGTGGGTTAGTGATCTAAGATGTCCTGCAGCGTGCAGGATGTCCATGAAATGAGCCCAGTTCTGCATCCCGCATGAGTTTCAAATATCCTGCCAGACATTCATGTAGGTGAAAGAAGTCTTCTTACAATTATTTGGACCTACAACCTGATTCAATTTTACATATAAACACAAAGTTATCTATCATACCCTGAAATTTCTAGGAATGCAGCCACATTGTAAATTGAGAAAAGATTGTAATTTGTTTTGTTAGAACTCTATCAAGACTTGCTCACTATTTCAGAAAATCACATCACCAATGGCAACGCCATTTGTGGCATATGAGTTTGCCAATGCAACACACCTGTACCTGAGTCCATTTGTAGTTGTTGCATTCATGCTGATTCTAAGTATAGACACAAACATCTGACTACTTCATATGGCTTCTTGTTATTATACCTGAGCATTTTCATTTAGAAATACATATCATTTTACTATAAATTACCTTTCTGTTCTTTTAATTTATAGTATAGTTAGGGAATTATAGTAATATTTTTTTGGAAATTATTTGTGTAGTTTATAACATATATGAATTTAGTTTCAGGGCAAAAAAGGGGATTCTACAAGCTGTCATAAAAAGAGGGCTCTGGATCTAATTGGACTGAGTACAGTGCTCTAAAACTTTAATCTGGATAGTGTCCCAGCTGTTCAAAGTGCTAGTTCCATTTGCCATAGTCTAGAACAATGGGCAAATTTCTGTAGAGGGAAGGGAGGGCAGTATACCAGCTCCTGAGCAAATTCTAATCTCTCGGGAATTAATCTGGTAGAGCTGTACATGAGACAGAGATGATTAGCCATTTACCAAAACCTTTTACTCTTCATTAGGTAGACCATATTCCCTAGCACCTTTGCCATTAGGTGTAGAAGAAATTGAAAAAAAATATTTTCAGCATGTACTTTTTTCAGAGTTCATTTTGTCTATGTATAACTCTTATTTCTGGGGAGCAGACCTTGTAAGGTACACTGTGCATTGATATTTCCCTTCTTCTTCCAATGCCATTTTTTTCCCTGTGAGTTGCTCTCATGAAAAGGATTTAGAAAGGATGTAGGGTACAAAATGTGATAAGTACCCAAGGAAACAGTATGAGAGAGAGGTGGTGGCTCCATTTGCTTGTTTTGTTTTCAGCTCTTTCTTACACTGGGTCACACTTAAATGGTGTAAAATGTAAGATATAATACATTTTCTTCCTTTTTATGGGTAGTCTCTTTTTATAAGATAAAGTTAGAGTAAGGTTTCTCAATTCAAGTCTATTTTCCTTGTACTTAAAGTGTGTGTTTCTGAGATTTTGGCATTGAGTTGCCCATAAAACATTATTTTTAGTATTGAAGATTTTTGCCCTTTGGGAGGGAGTATTTTTATATGTATTTTAGGGATTTTTAGAGTGACTACATTGGAAGCTAATGGTGTGGAACCTTTTTAAATCAAGAGCAGTTGTATTGATTTACATATCAGACAGTAGCCTGTATAGTTGTCACAGGATGATGGTGATCCATGGAGAAATTGTAATGGACAGAAGAAAAGAATATAAGTCCTTTGTTGTAGGTAAAGGCACAATTTATGATACACAAAGGAGATGAAGAAGCATGTTGCCCTTTGATGGGGCAAGCTTCAGTGGACTTCAAGTTCCCACAATGATGACCCAATGCCAATGAGACCTCCTGACTAGGGTGAAGACACTACCAATTTTCGGGGGGAAGCTCACTTTACCATTCTTATTAAGATTTGTCTATCCACCTGGTCATTCCCCACTGCTCATGACACTTGGAATACCTATCTACATGCCAGGTGCAGGTGGCTTTTTGGCCTACCTGTGAAATCATATTATGAGAATGAAAAAGCCAATTCTCTAGGGTTAATTTGCCCAGAGAAACTCTCCCTTTAGCAGCCCCAAAGCTTAGAATTGTTCAGTCTGTTCCTCCAAAGTTAAATACTCCATCGTTCTCTAATGTTAGTTCTCAATTTTAAAGCAAAATTACCACAATTATGTGATGAATATTGAAATTAAGATTGAATTCTTTGTTCCAGACACTAACTAGTACTGTGAATGGTTTCTTAGAAAAAGAGTCAGGGCAATGCTGTACCAGCTTTATTAATGAAGAGGTTGTTGGTTAGACCTTCATATGACTTACTTTCAGAAGTGCCACCTATCAGAAAATGCCACTGACACTCTGGGCACCACAAGATAGCATTGTAAGATCTGACTTGGTTAACTTTATGCAGAACCTATTCACAGCAAAGCATTCATCAGAACAGTTCAGTCAATGAGTAACCCCTGTAGCTTGCTCATTCTTAAGGAAAAATCAGAGTGATTAAAAATGTGCTTTACAATAGGCTAGTCAAACTAAAGAACATATTATTGCTGGTGGGGTGCTTGGGTCAAAGGAAATGTAGAACTAAATAGACTACTAACAAGCAAACACAGTGCTTCAGAATATGGGAATTACACATCTCATAAAATCCTGTTTTGAAGACAAATTACAATTTAGGGCAGAATGCTAGGCATTTATTCAAGACTAGAGCAAATATCTCCTCTTCTGTGAAATCTTGATCAATCTACTTCGGCAGAACTGGTCAATCCTTCCTCCAAAAGTAATTTGTTCAATGATATTGAATTATTACTATTATTATTACTATTGGTTATTGTTGTATTGGTAGTCTAGTAGTTATTTGGCAGAGCCTATGTCTTATTATGTATCCTTATGGCTCAGTTCATTGTCAGGCCTATAGTAATTGCCCCTCAAATATTTATTGAAATAAATCCCTGCATGCCTGCATATATGAATCAATGAATGAACCAATTTCAATGAAGGCTAAATATGGTTTCCTCCACATCACGTGTGGAGTAGATCATGAATCCTATAGAAATGGTAGGATTGTGACTTTCCTATTGTAGCAATGCATTTAAATTTTATTGATGGAAAGAATGCAGTCTAATGGTATTTCTCTAGTGTCAAACTTTCTGAAAGAGGGACATGTACTAAAGATTGAATTTTAAAACATCAACAAAAATATTATGGAAAACTTTTGGAATGTTAAATGATCATGAGAACAAAAATTTGGATCACATTTTAGACCTGATTATTTAGTTTTAGAAGCACAGCAAATTGAAGAGAGATACAGTTTTTCCCCTCCTTGGGGGCCTCCTGCTTTCTGTTGGCAAAAGTCAGCCATTGCACAGAGAAGCTAGACTCCAAGAATCATAAGTGCAGGGTCAGAGGGTATTTGCTTGCCTTTGTATTCCCAGTGCTCCACACAGATGTTAGAACATATTAGGTTTTTAATATTTGTTGAATAAATGGATCAATAAATGAAACATGTTAATCTGACTGTGGTTTCCTTATCAGCAGATTTATAGGCACAGAGCCAGTTTCTACTGAAAGTTAGTTATAGTAACTTTCATAGTTTCACTCACAACTTTTGTTGTCCCATCATATTTATTCCTCAAAGACATATTATTTGGAAATGTGAATTCTTCTGGCAAGGGTTTCTACTACAACAAATTCCTCTTGATCCCAGCTGCATGGTGCTTAAGTTTCAGTTATTTCAAGTGCTTCTCCACCATTTTGTCCACAGACGTACTGTAGCAGTTTTCACACATAATTTCCTTTACAAAAAGCCCTTACCAAATGCAATTTCCCTTTCATGAAATTGTACATATGAAGATTTACTTTTGTACACTTTTCCACAATCAGGAGAATCTTACTTTGATTAGATGCACACCTGTTGGGGATACTTTGAAAAAGAGGCAGTAAAAAGTTGGGAATTTGAAAAAGAGAAAAAAGAGATAAGCAGGTGGCAGACCAGGAGAGAGATTTTTATAATGCAGCTTTGGGAGAAGTTAAGGTGGCTGAGTCAAAGTTAGAACTGCATCCCATTGGCTGGAAGGAGGAGAGGTGCATGTGTTCTAGCACAAAATCATCACAAGCAGAGCTAAAGTTCTGTGAGTGGGTAGAACAAAGGCCTGAGAGGTACATATTTGGTGTGCCTAGTTGCTTAAATGAAAGTTGCTGAGGACTTTTTTCCAGCCAAGTTACTGTATGTATTTGGGGTCACTGTGTGACCCGGGAGGCAGGAGTCAGGGAGTCATCCATCTACCCAGCAAGGCATGTAATGTAATATGTATTGGGTAGGGGAGAGGTATATTATCTGCCACAAAGCAAAACAAATATACAGGTATGTTGTTGAAAATGCTGGGAAGAGATTTTATTATGTTATCTTCATTGTTTGGCTTTCAAGAACAAAAAATGTCTATTTATAATAACTTTTGTAGCTTCCTTCAACCTTGGTGGCCCAAACTTATTTTTCCTTTAAAGGCTTATATTTTCTGGAAGTGTGGATTCTCCTGGCACAGGTACTTTTGGACCCTAATCCTTTTATTGGAGGGGGAAAGTATATGTTTGTGTAGCAATATAAAAATTTCATAAGCCATAGATATACAAAAATATTATCAGTACTTTATCTTTCCATAACTTGACTTAATTTTAATCTTCAGCCCCCTTTATGGTCTGAAGCAGAAAATGTCATTTAGTTACTTACACTTTTAGTGGTTTCTCAATGATTTCAGATTTAAATCCAGTCACCTTCAAGAATCCCTCCACTCTGATTCTCCTTGGGGTTGATGTTAATCATGAATGTTCCAGGATACAGTATTTTGGGAGAGAGGGCATCCATTCCTCCACATTGATTTTCCCTGTGCTGACTTCAACCAAGAAGGACAATAATCCTTATCATAGGCTTTGTTTGTCTGCATGTCTGGAACATGAGGGCCCTTCAAACTATTATTTTGGGAGGGAGTGCCGTCCCCCTTTCAGATTGAAATTTTATGATCTATACTGTAGCAACTTACTCTTCCAATGAGCACCAGAATCTTCCCTGTCTATTAGCTCTGTATGACATTTAGGAAATTCTTTGCCATGTAAGAAAATATTTGGTAGTCTGACTGATTCCGACTGGACCCTTGAGGACTTCTATGAGAATGCGGAAAACCCATTGTAAATTCATCCTTCTTCCTTTCTTCCTTCCCTCCCTCCCTCCCTTCTTTTCTTTCTTCCATCCATCCAACATTTACTGAGTACCAAGTACTTACTAGGCACTGGTCGTAGAAGAGTCCTTCTCTGAAGAATTTCATTTTCTAATAGAGAGTAAGAATTTTACTTTCTAGTAGGATGTGAGAACAAAAAATTTGCCTCTTACCTTCCCCCTGCCCAATACTCACACACAAAGCTTGCATACTGGAAGGTTGGAAACTACTTTCCCTGACAATGTACTGTCTATATTAACATAACTTTATTATTTTATGAAACCCTTGCCCAGACTTATGGCTTTAACTCTTCAATGGAAAGCTTCAATAAACACGTTGCACCCTCGAGTTCTTTGAACCTCTTGCCTCAAAAATTCTCACCTTGCTGTTTAATGGTCCTTACCCAGTCCTAACCAACCCCCCATCTCCAACCTCACCCCCCAAGTTAAAAGACCACCTTAAACCAACCTTCCAATTCTCAATAAATTATGAGCTTGCCTCTCTGAGACACTGCCGAAGCACCATCAGGGTAGTATCTTCCCTTACATGGTAAGCAACAAACTCAGCTTTGTCTCAACAAGCTATCAACAGGCTGCATTGTTGGTATTCAGGGAGCCAGCACTCGGTAGTGTTATCATCATAACTCAGTAGCTAACCCTAATTTTAAGAGAAGGTGTATTTAGTACATATAGTTAGCTCAACTTTCTGTGAAAAATTATTTTAAATGTATGTTTATGTATGATCCAAAGTTAGGCCTTTCATTGCTGCTTCACGATATGTTTTGGATACCCAATAGTGATTACTTCTCAATGGATATTATCTTTGTTAATCACCATGTTAGGGTTTATATAATGCAGGTTCTACTCGTGTCTCAGGTATTGAGTTTAATAATTCCAGATGCTGACTGTCCCTGTCCTAGACCCATGCTCCACTAAGTCACCTGGTACTGTGATTAGATTCCTAAAATAACTGACACAGGAGACACTATTTTAAAACATTCTTCATTTTTGACTAAGCCTTGTCCCTTCTATCTGCTGACCTACCCAGGTTTTATGGTCTGACTCTATCCCTCCAAAATTCATATGTTGAAATCCTAACCCCAAAGGTGAGGATATTAGGAGATCAGCCCTTTAGGAGGTGATTAGGTCATGAGAGCAGAGCCCTCATGAATGGGATTAGTGCCTTTATTAAAGAGGCTCAGATTGCTTGCTTCCTCTTTGCCATGTGACGATACACTGAGAAGTCTGACCTGGAAGAGGGCCCTCACCCAACTGTGCTGGCACTCTGATCTTGGAGTTTCAACCTCCAGGCCTGTGAGAAATAAATTTGTTTTTTTTTTTTTTGTAGGCCACCTAGTCTGTGGTATTTTGTTATTGCCTCCTAAATGGATGGACTAAGAAGTTACCTGGGCTGAACAATAAATACAGTCCCTAAAATTCCTTTGTTAAGCATATGTAAGACCTCCATTGACCAGCATTCTTAGCTGTAGGCAACAGAATCTGACCTAACAAGTTTACTTAGCAAGGGATTTATGATAGTTCACAGAATTATTGGGAAAGCTAAAAGTACAGACTCTAGGCTGAATTTCTGGGAACAGTGCCCAGAGCCACACTGAAAACTGGCTTGCTAAGGAAGCTGCTATTGCCATTGGCCTGGAACCCAAGGCCTCTGCCATGATCACAAAGATGTTACATTGGGCAAGTCCTCCCACTGTTGCTGGCCTCCGAAGAACCAGACACCTCTGCCACTATACTGTCTGAGAGTGGTTTTCAAAGTGTGGTCCCTGGCAGCAGCATTGACATCACCTGGTAACTTGGTTAGAAATGCAAATTCTCAGAGCCCACCCCAGAACTATTGAATTGGATGCTCTGGGGGTAAGACCTGATGATTTATGTTTTTGATGCAGGCAAAAAGTTTGAAAACTGCTGCTGTATGAGATGGTTCACTTTATTACTATAAATCTTATGCACATATAGGTGTATCTGCTTGGCAGAATGCAGGTCATATGAGGAACTCTGGCTACAAAGAAGACTAAAGGAGTCTACAACAGTATTTCTCAAAATTCAAGGTATATATATATATATATATGAATCACCTGGAGATCTTGTTAAAATACAGATTCTGATCAGGTCCAGTGGTCACTGCCAATAAGACCAGAGGTGATGCCAATACTTCTGCTCCATGAACCACAATTCGAGTAGAAAAAGTCTGTAGTACAGAAACATGTGCTGGAAAGGCAGGCAGGGGGATTATGGCTAATCCAATATGTAATATCTTCTATTTACCCTCTCTTTTAATAAAAAAATCATAACCTCCAAAATTTGCAAAAGAAAGACATTCTCCTCATGGGGAGAAGTCTGCTGAGTCTTCATACATTTGTCTAGTGCCTTTCCTTGAATAAGGAATCCACATCACCTTTCTTGGAAAACTTTGGGGTGTCTGGGTATTTTCAGGGAGAAGTTGGTATTTCCTTAAAGCTTGAGGTGAGCCAGACTCAGTAGGCAGTTCCTTAACTTTTTCTTTGAATCTATTCAATCTTATAAAACTACCTTTCAGTCAGAAAATAAACTCTTTAAACTCAACAGTATGCCCTCACCAAGGCTCTTCTTGCTCCTGCCATTGTTGAGTGCCCACCTACCAAGATAGCCTAAAGTTGAGCCCTGATATGGTAACAACTCCTGGAGGATTCATCTGGCTACTTGGTAGCCAGTTGATTACATTTGATCCCTTCCCTCATGGCTAAAGTCAGTACTTTGTTTCCATAGGAAAATTCTCAAATTTCAGGAACAGTTTTGCCTTTCCTGCCTGGAGAGCCTTGGCCAGCATTACCATTCGTTGACTTATATTTCTGCCTTATCATGATATTCCACCCAACATGGCCTCCAACTAGAGAACATATTTTACAGCAAGGAAAGTGTGACTGGTCTTCTGATGTGGCCATTGTCCAAAACAATGGATAATGTCTCTGGTGGAAGCAGTGCCTGCTGCCTGGCTCTTCATGTTTTTGAATCAGAAGACAGAGAAAGGAGTCATTATTCTGGTTGAGATAGGTGTGCCAATTACTAGGGGTAAATTGGGTTGATGCTAAACAACAAAGGCAAAGAGAACTATATTTGGAACCAGAGGACTCACTAGGGTATCTCTTAGTATCTTTTCTTGCTCAGTAGTCTTGATCAGTGGAAAGCCATGAAAACCCAATAAAGAGAAGGTAACTAAGGACTCATATTCTCCCACCCCAGAGAAATGATCTGAGTCACCTCATTATCTAAAGAGCCCCATCTAACTGAGGTATTGACATAGGGTAAGAATGAATAGTGTCAGCTGTGATTACATACAGAGACCTTGTGATCAGCTTTAGAAGCAGGGACTGTAGTAACTATTTTATTTTAATTAATTGCTTCTGTTCCTCTTCCTTACCTACTACCCTACATTGAAAAAAGAACCAATGATGGCTCATGATTTCGGTTTCAGGTAGGAACATGGCCATGATGAGTATCTGATGGGACTTAGCTGGGGAGATAAATCTCTTGCCTGGACAAAGAATCAAAGTGGACGTAAAGGAGTGCTTGTGAAAATGATTGACTTTTGCTGGTTATCTTCTGCTTGCTACTCCAGATCAACTTCACACTTCTCATCCCAGCTCTGCGCCTAAGGACAGTGACTGGGATGAACATCATCATCTCCCTTCCCTTCTGCTTTCTGTCTGTTTGAATAAGGGGGAACACTAGCACAAGTTCTGAGGGAGGACAGCAAATTTAGGGAACTTGTTTTCCCGGTTTCCTGTGGGTTTGCTGGGTACTGGCCGCTTCCATAAGCCCAAGGCCTCTGTCAGATGTCCCTTTCCATACCACTATCTCTGCCTCCATGTTCTTTCCTTGAACCTGCAGGCCCAGGGGGTAATGACACCCACTACTCCCAACTCTGGAATACTGCACGCTCCCTTATATTTTTTAATACCTTCCCCACTCCATTTGTAACTACTCCTTTGTTAAACTCTCCTCAAGTCATCCATTTTGAGAGCCAAATATAAGTCCTGCTAGGACCATTTTTGATTCTTGGGTGAGGATTGACAGCCTCCCCCCTACAATGACCAAGATTTAGACCCTACTAATTCCTTTTGTGGCTGTAGAATAGTTAACTTTTACTTTCAAATTATTCCAGATAATATTCAGTTATGTAGAAGTTATCCCTTCAAACATCCTATTATTTTGACATGAACTGAAGTTGTATGGAACTAGTTTACAGTAGATTGAAACAAGTGAGAGCATCTAACACCAGGAGTACAGACAGCAGAGATGATTCCTATTCAGTGTGCATTGAATGATTTTACACATCCCTCTAAGCAATAGATTTTAACTTTATGTCAATATATTTCATCTTCAGATGTCAGCTGTAAGGGGGAGATAACAAGTTTTCTATACATTTTTTTCATCGGATTATATATTTTTGTTGTTCTTAAGTCCAAAATTTTAATTTGGTTGGGAAATAAGTTGTAGTTACATATTTATTTATGTTACTTGCTACAAAACTAATCTGAGTTTCCTGAGAGAATAGTAACTATATCTATTTTGTTTATATACATACACAGAAGACAATATCCCAATAAATCTTTGTTGAGCAAGTGAATTAAACTCATTTGAATAGAAAGAAAAAGGTATAGGGGCTCTAAGTTTGGTTTATGTTACCAAGAGAGTTTGTGATATGAGTATCAATGTGATTGGTTTTCAGATTACCTATACTGTTTTTTACCACAAATTCAGTATTTTCAGTAATATTGTATATATATTTTCTCTTGAGTGCCACAATTAAGATTATGAGAATTTATTTTTTAATTGAGAATAAAATGACTCCTAAATAAGTCAATGGATTTTTATCCTTGCTTTAAAGATTACATAAATAATGAGTAAATGAAAATGAATCAACAGATATTGGCCTTAAGAGGAGAACATGTAGGAGAGACAAGTTGCAATATTGTGGCTTGGGAAATGTGGGGGAATTGAGGATATCCTATGTGTCAGTGACAATTTTTTAGGGTGAACCCCACAGAGGATATTTCATTCAGCTCACTTATCAACTCACTCAGTTTTATTTGTTGTTATTGTTAATAAATATTATTTGTGAGCCCCTGTGTGCCAGACATTGTTTCAGGTACTGGGCATACATCAGTCAACACAACAGATATAGTTCTCCTGTCATTTAGTGTCCAGTCAGGAGAGACTCTTTTAGACTTAAAACAATACTTCCTGTGCTATCCTTGTTTTGTCTGAACTTTAGGTTGATTGATCATGGCTTCTGCTGAGAAGCAAAGGCTAACAATTCTTTTGTTGGAATGAGAGGAAAAGGGAAAGAGTTTTAGTTTAAGGGCAAAGCTTGATTCTAGAAGCAACTGTATACGTTTGATTTGTGAAGTACTGTGAGCTAATGAGAGAATTGGGCTGGGCAGAATGTTATGGTTTCTTAGTAAGTAGAAGCACTGAAATTAATTTAGTCAAGTTGATATAGGCTTATTGAAGAAGAATTACATCCGAGTTAAAGAAATCATAGGGGCTTCCCTGGTGGCGCAGTGGTTGAGAGTCCGCCTGCCGGTGCGGGGGACGCGGGTTCGTGCCCCGGTCCGGGAGGATCCCACGTGCCGTGGAGTGGCTGGGCCCGTGAGCCATGGCCGCTGAGCCTGCGCGTCCGGAGCCTGCGGGGGGAGAAATCATAAAAGAAAGATGTTAAATTATTAAGAAAATGAGTAAGATTTTTATCTTAGAGTTACATATGAACTGAATGAATTTTGAACAGAAGATTAAAAAAAGGAATTTATCAGTTTATCTTAGAGTTACATATGAACTGAATGAATTTTGAACAGAAGATTAAAAAAAGGAATTTATCAGTTATTTGGATACAGATTATAATGATATGAAGGAGTCAAGTGTACTAAAATGTCATTTGTTCTTTGCTGTTATTGATATTTCTCCTTTCAGGTGGCAGAGCCTAATTTCCTTCTCTTTGAGTCTTTGAGTGTAGTTGAATTTAGTGACTCACATTTAATAAATTAAATAAAGTGGAAGTGATACTATACAACTTCCAACAGTTGGTCACAAAGGCCCTGAGGCTTCCTCCTTGGTTTTTTTTTTTTTTTAATGTCCTGCTCTGGGGGCAGCTACCTGACACTTGGTGAGAATGCTTAAACAGCTGTGTGAGAGGTCCATTTATGTATGTATGAAGGCTACACGTCAACAATCTACAATACACTGAGGCCTCCAGCCAGTAGTCATGCAAATGAGCCATCTTGGGAATGGATCCTTTAGCCCCAGTAAAGCTTCCAGATGATTGCAGCCTCAGCTGACAACTTGACTGCACCCTCATGAGAGCTCCTGAGCCAGAACCACCTAGCTAAGATGTCCCTGGATTTCTGACCCACAGAAATCTGTGTAAGATAATGCATGTTTATTGTTTTAAGCTGCTAAATTTTAGGATAATTTGCATCACAGCAGTAGGTAATCAAACAGGAAGAAATACAAATCTGTGGGCTTATATTTGCATAGTATGAGTGCCTTTACCTCAGAGCAGTTTCAAGATATAATTTGCAAGACTCAGGATCTCAGCCTTGGGATAAAAACAAAGTAGTGGGACTGACCATTACTGTGGATATAGGTAGAAGAGCAAATGTGTGAAGCAGTTCAGGGCATCATGAAATAACAAGAGGGAAGGATCTCAGCTACAGGGAAGCTAAAGAGAAAAAAAAAAAAATTATCTCTCCAAGTAAAGCAAATGACAATTGTAAATTTATGTATACAAAAGAGTAGATCTAGGGCTAAATCTTGGTATCCTGTGGTGCCAAATGTGGATCTTCACAAGAGTGAGTTTACTTTTGTTGAGTTTCCCAGGGAAGGGAAAGAAGAAGAAAGGAATAAGCAGGAGTTAATTATTCTGGTTTTGGAAAGAGTTTACTGCTTTATCAATCCATCTATTTCCTTGATGGTCATCCTAATATCCTGAAGCTGTGGCTGGTGCCTGACTTGCCCTCTTAACTCCAGCTCTTACATGCTATTTTGCACCAAGGAGGTACCAATACATATATATTTACTGAAATAGTCAATGAATAAATTAAAGAGAGGAGAATGAAGAAACAGAAAAGGAGAAGGAAAGGCGAAAAGACGGGGTAAGTGTAAGGAAATCAAAGGGAAATGGATGAGAGAAAGAGGAAAAGTAAAAGAGACAGGGAGAAAGAGAGAAAGGGGAAACTGGAAGGGGAAAAGGGGAAAGAAAAGAAAAAGAGAGATACTGTATGGTGCTACTGCATCGGACCATGAGCTAGAAGGTGAGACTGGAGACTGTGTTCACAGGTCCCAGAGAGAACAACTCCAGCTGAGTTGGCTATGAGAGGCAACTGAACTGGGAAGTTCCACCAGGCTCCCACTCAGCCTGATGGCAGCTTCACAGTCCCCTCATCCTATTGTTGGGACGTTTTTTTATACAATGCATATGCTTTCTATGACTTTGCCCTCAAACAGAGAATCAGAAAAAAAATCTTATTTGTGTGATTCAGAATTTTGAGACCTTTTATTCATAATTCTAATAAACAAAAAGATACCATATAGAGAGCACTGTTACCTTCTTGTGATGTATTTACAAAGCTTTATTATCATAAAAGTTACCCAAGAGCTTTAAAAAATACAGGTTCCTAGGCCCAAATCCTACCAAATCAGATTCATTCATTCATAAAATTCTCAAAATACATCAGTCTCTTTGTACTGTCCATGGGAATTTCCCTGAAAAATATCTTGCTCCAAAATTTCAACCCAGTTATCTTAGTCCAAACCAAGTGCCCCAATCTCAGTTACTGACCAAAAGATGTACTTTGGTGCCAGTGTTTCTCAAACTATCTGTATGGAAGGGCCAGTTTTTTATTCTTTTTCTTCTAACTTCCAAACTGTCACAGACCAATTTTTAAAGTATAAAATACTATATTGAATTGAATTGAATTAATAGAAAAATGAGGTTAAAAGATATACAAAGCAAAACCTCCAAATTTTTTATTATTAAGTACAACAGATATGGCTACTCTGTCAAACTGCTACACAAGTTTCTAAATACTTACTGTGAATTTCTGTTTTAATCTCATTGGGAGATGGGGCTGTAATGGAGGGCCTCCTTTGGGATTTTTCTTCCTAGCTGAACAATTCTAACCATTTCTCTTCTACCTAGCAACAGTTACTACGTTAGTTCACTTTCCACGACTAGTGAAGTTTAAATTCTCCAAAAATCCTGCATACAACTTTCACTGACATACATGGGAAAAACAAATGTTTGGCCTCTACTTATTAGCTGTCTGCCACTAAGTCCCCTCCCTCTGGCTGACACTAGTTTCCTGTCCCCAAGCTAATCCGTAATCCATTCCAAAAGTTCTTCCCCCAAGCTATGTTTTTGATCTTGTAAATCAATCCTTGTATCATGCAGTTGTATCACATGCTTCTCTGATGTCCAGCTGTCCACTGTTTCACCCTGATCTATTCATTAGACAGTATACTCAAAGGATTGAAGTCAATTAATGTGGAAGGGCACATTGTTTCTCTAGTGTTCCTCACTTGTGGGTTGATGCTGGGAGTTCTGTAAATTACCAATTAATATGCTTTCTCCTATTGCCTCCAGACATGATTTTCAATATGTTTTCATGAACTTTGAAGTTCATGGGCTAGCTTCCACTTTATTTTCTTTTCTAAATATTGGGAATGTAGAATGTATTTCTGTTTTATTATCCAAACGTGGACTATATGTTTCCTTCTTTCTTGGATTAAAATAAGTAAAAGTTTATTTTAAAAAAAAAGACCCCCATCTCAGTTTTTTGGAACACTCTCAATACACAATAATAATAGAAATAATATGAAGAAAGGAAAGGTATGTTGGTATCAGTCACCATTTAATCCATTCCCTGATTTCAAAGATCATGTGTCTCCCCAGATAACTTCCACAGTCCGTATTCTCAAGTCAGCTGACCATCTACTAATGATTCAATTCCAATGATGGTCAGACAGTCCTAAGCGTCTGGTTGGCATTTTAAGTTCAACAGATACCAAATAAATTTAATATCTTTTTCTCAAACCACATATTTTATTTGCCAGTTATTCAGGGCAAAACCTTGGTACTATCTTTGAATTGACTCTCTCCCTACATAGCTAGCCTTACAGAATTCATTTCTGCAAGGTGTAATCCTTCTTTTCATTCCTCTGTTACAAACCAGGCTCTTTTTTTTTCTTTGCGGTACGCGGGCCTCTCACTGCTGCGGCCTCTCCCGTTGCGGAGCAGAGGCTCCGGACGTGCAGGCTCAGCGGCCATGGCTCACGAGTCCAGCCGCCCCGCGGCACGTGGGATCTTCCCAGACCAGGACACGAACCCGTGTCCCCCGCATCGGCAGGCAGACTCTCAACCACAATGCCACCAGGGAAGCCCAGGCTCTCATTTTTATTTAGAGAGTTGGATTAAGTGAGTTCCTCTCTTTCAACCACTCCTAATGTTAACCCAACTTAACACAAGAACCGGATGAATTTATTTTAAAGCACAGCTTGGCCTTAGTGAGTCCCCTTTACTGTTACTGAATACAAGTTCTTGTGCCCAATGCACAGTGAGGCCAAACAAACTGAAACATCAGAGTTTGGAACAGAGGGAGTTTTATTATTGCAGGGCCAAGCAAGGAGAATGGGTGCCTTACATTCAAAAACCTGAAATCACCAATGGTTTTGGGGGAGAAGTTTTTAATAGGAAAAATTTTCGGGTGAGGGCTGCAGAGTGTGTGACTTTCTTCTCATTGGTTGATGGTGAGGTAACAGGGTGGTATTCTAGAATCTTGTGCTCAGCCTGAAGTTGCCATCCTCTACCTGGGTGGGGCCCTTAGTTCCTGCAGAAAAACCAAAGATATTGTGATGTATATTTCTTGAGGAGGAACCAGGATCCTGTCCCAAGGCTGCCTATTGTTTCTTAACTGCTCCTCTTTTTTCTGCAGACCCTCCCTTCCCTGATTAGGAACTGTTTGAATCTGACCTTTGGAACACAGGGAAGATCAAGAAGGCGGAATGAAGCCTATTTCCTACAAACAGGAAATGGGGAACACAGAAAGGACTTGCACCCTGGGAGGGCCCCACAGGGTCCTACTCTGTTTTGTTACCAATGGAATACAATTTGTATTCCTTAGCATGATGTTTAAGACCTTCCTATCCCTGTAAGTACTCTAAACTCCTGCAAAAAACAAAAACAAAAACAACAATGAAAAAAACAAACAAAAACCCCAAAACAAAACAGGGACTTTGAAAAGTACATACAGTGTTGCATCTGTGTGTATTTATGTTCCATTTTCCTAGAATGCCCAGATTCCCACTCTCCAAGGGTCTATTGCTTACTCTTTACAATCTCTGCCTCTCTCAAGAAGTCTTCTCTGATTCATCCATTCAAAAAGAATTCCCCTACCTCCCATAATATTTTTTAATTTCTCTTATTTTAGGTAAATATGCATTTCTTATATCATCTGGTAGATTGTAAGCAGTTCAGTTAAATATTTAAATTGCATTTTACTATTGTAGTTTTAGAAACCATCACAATACTACCCTTTTTATTATTATTTTGATGTATAGGATTTTGGAATCAACAGACCTGAATTCTAATCCTGCCTCTACCATTTTTTCACTTTATATTTTTTATCCTCAGTTTCCTCTTCTGTAAAAAGGGGATAATAATAGTGCCCATTCCATTGGGTGTTTTGTGTGTGTGTGTGTGTGTGTGTGTGTGTGTGTGTGTGTGTGTGTGAGAAAGAGAGAGAGGCTCAAATGAGAATCTATATCCAGCACTTAGAAACTGTTTCATATGTACTAAATATTCAATAAATGTTGGGTATTGTTATACCACAACTGAGATATGGTGAGGTTAATAATTAAATAATTTGCACCCCAAACACATTTATTTTTTATCTACAGCTTTAATTACCCAGGGTTCCTAAAGAATAAAGTGATATAAGAAAAACTACAGAATCAGCAGAAATTATCTCATTGGGATTATACTACAAGAAAGGTCAAGTAAATGCAAATATGACTCTTCTTCTTGCACAAAGTATTTGCTCTCCTCTCTGCCAGTCTGTGGCTTCCCTCACAAGATTCATTCAACTCCCAGACAAAGATGACTAAGATATGTTTCCTGCTCTGTGAGGGTTTATAATCTAGTTGGGTGATATAGGTCTGTATACATATAACCATCCTATGAAATAGATTATAATTCCAAAGAGGAACAGCCTTGAAGTATATGAATGGCTTCAATGAGCAGAATAAATTTGGAAATCATCCCTAATGAAAACAATTAAGAACATGGCAAAGGCAAAGTGATGGAAATCCCCCTATCTTTGGGAATTATTGCTTGAATATTTTATTCCTCTTCTACTCACCTCTTAGACAAACTTAAAACTTCTAAGGTGAAGAAAATTAGGGAATATTCTATCCAGATAGAGAGCCACTCTTAGGAACTCTCTGTGTAGGTGGAGTTCCACTTCTACAATAAAAGAACCAAGTGAAGAAGTATCTTCTGGTCACTTTCTAAGTTTTGCTGTATGGAGTAGCTACGATAATGGTAAGCATGGATAATACAAATAGATAAAATGCAATAATATATGCTTATCTTCAATAATATATGCTCATTACCATTTATGAAAAGAAAGCAAGTCAGTTAGTATCAATATCTTTTCCAATAATTGGAAAAACACATTACAAAGACATCTATAATAAAGTTTCAGGTAAGGTCTAGGTGTCTTTCTTTCAGATATATTTATTACAAGGTAAGTGCATTTACTGTAACCAATAATAGATATAATAAAATGATCATGACGTCAATTTGTATAGCTATGTTCCCTTTCCTCTTAAAGTGCTTTTAATATTTCATTCTCCATCATTGACCCAATTTCTTAGAGAGGAGAGTCTAAGGAGGCCTTTTTTTTTTTATAAAGCTTATAGAGAAAGTGGGCACTTTTCTTTTTAAAAATCATATAAAAAATAGGACAAAGTACTTTGCCAGCATGGGATATTAACATAAAACACATGGAAAGTGCTGCTGTCACAAAATAGCTTATACTTTTTTCTTAGATCCAATTTATCATGGTGTTCTGAATTTGAGTATAACTTTTTTTGGTAAAAATGACTCTTCACTCATCTATGTGAACAAATGGGACTTTAGGCATAACATCACAAGAGGATTTCCTATGCTATGTTAAGACCCCAATATGGACATTCCATTGTGAATATAAATAACCTCAGTCCCTCTAAACACACTTCTCCATATGGTTTTGCTTAACAATGCACAAATGCCCTGGATGGAAACCACCTCTTTAGCTATAGGCAGGCCAGCAAGCTTCTGTCACTGTGTTCTAACTGGTAGGTCACTGGATGTGAATGCCAACCAGGGCAATTCCCTTGGCAGTCAAACTTGCAGGCAACTTGCCAGCACAGGGATATTTTAAGGCTGCTATACCTTAGAAGACTGCCAGGTTTGTTCTTTTGTGTGCAAGGCCATGTCAGTTTTTCTTCCCCAGGTCTGATGCTTCAGAGAAATCTATTGGGATTAAAGCCAAGGAAGAAAGGACTAGATGAAGATATATAGTCAACATTGACATTGATTATTTTTTTCCACTACTCTTAGTCAAATGAGCATTGAGAATCTCTGAAAATGTGTTTTCAATGAAAGGCTCCCCAGTTGACTGCACTCATGTGTTCACAGAGGTACAGAAATTGTTTCCTGGATGTAAGAAACTCATTATAAAAATTCTTAGGCATCTGAGAGTTTTCTGGATTAAAAAAAAATTAAGATTAAAGTTTTAGGAAAACCCTTCTTGCCAGAAGCTAACTCTTACTAAGGTATTAGCGATATTTACTTTATCATAACCCAGGCTATGGAAAGAGAGGATACTGCCTGCTTCCTCAGCCCATTTATTTTACTCACAGCTCTTATGTAGGCATCTACTTCCATTGATTCATTTTTGATTATTGATTCCTGCTTCTTCACATACTTCCAAATCCCCTCTCCCTATACTCTAGTGAGGATATAAGAGTATGGATTTCCATAACCATGTTCACTTATTTTACTAAAAGTAGAATTAGTAGCATTCTGAATCCTGTTAGTCTACTTGTGTAACTGTATCTTTCAGTTCTTGATAAAAATCATCACCTTTTAGCATCTTTCAACTAGTAATATTAAGTATCATCCATGTGTCAGGACTGCATTAGATGTTTTGCGGATATCATCTTTAACTTTTGCAATGAGCTGAAAGATACAGAAGAAACTGAGGTCCAGAGATTTGACTATATTGGGACAAATCCTAGAAAACAGTTACATTGGGTTGAGAATACAGTTTTCTTTTCTCCATAGTTCAAATTCATTTCACTATAACTTGCTTTTATCTGTAGACTGAGACTCTTTTACTGTCTAGTTTTCTCTATTCGGTTTTATATTTTTGAGATTGGATAGCATTTTATTTCTACTATAGAAGGGCTGTGCCTTGCTTACACTTAAACTGTCAGTAGTCACTAACTTATTGACTCTGGAATTAATAAAATATACTGTCTCATCCTCACATCAACATCTACTTGTCGAGTCATTGGTAACAAGCTTCTTTCTTCCATAGCCCGTGGTGACAGAATTGAGCTTTTGTCCCGGTCTCCATTCCCAAGAACTGGGATGATGTTAAGATTACCCAAAGCCTACCTTGATCACTTGGACAAGGCCCTCCTGCCATCCTATGAGAACTCCGCAAGAGATATCATACAAAGGAAGTAAGGGACCAATTTATTATTAGGTGCAGCTTTGATATAATTATAGAAAACTGGGCTGAATTTTCAAGAGACTTCTTTTGGCAGGTTAAAGGCTTAAAATATTGCCCCCCAAACTCAACCAAAAATCTCTGGACTTGTTTATTTGTTAGATAAACAAAGCTCAAATCTTTGCCTTCAGCTAGCCAAACAGAATATTGATGCTCTAGGCAATTTTCAGGGTTTAACCTGAGCTAACAATTTTATAGCTTCTTACAGAGTGAAATGATATTCAAGAAGAGTCAAAGTAACCTTCTATTCATCTTTCTCTTAATATATTCCAAGTTTTACCTATCATTGTGCTTTCACCAGAAAGTTTATAGGAAGTTTTTTATTTTCTACCAGGCAAAATACTTGATGCTTTATATGATTTATTAAATTATAAAATCCAGAATTATATTCACATTGTAGATATTATCATTTACAAATGGTGCAACAGGCTCTGAAAAGTTATGGAAATTTTTACAATATCATTCAGATAGTAATTAATGGAGACAGACTTTGAACATGTATATTCCTAATACTCAAGTCTTGTTCCATTGAATTAAAACCATGAGTTAGGTTTGATTATGTCATCTGTTTTATTGAGGCTCAATATAAGAAGTGGTAATATAGTAGATATTGATTTCTTGATTCTTTGTAAAATCATCAGTGAAATTTTTTCTATCTTTTGATTGTGACTTATATGGAAACTAATAAAATAAATCGCTTCCAAATTTGATTTGAGGATAAAGTGTTTTCTCTTAAAGAACTAATGTTTTCTTTTATTATAATAAATAGAAGTATATAGTATTTTCTTTTCTTTTTTTGCTTTGCTTCCAGTGAACTCAGAACTAAATATTAAAGCTCAATCATGGAAATTATTTTAGGAGGTTAGGAGATTGATGTATTTTCTTCTTCATCACTTAAATTTTTTTCTTTTCTTATTGACAGTTTTCTTTTATTCTAAGTGTGAAATCCATTTTTAAAGAAGAGGTTTAGGGAGTCTGGGGGAGAATGGATATATATGTATGGCTGAGTCACTTTGCTGTGTACCTGAAACTATCACAAACTATTGTTAATCAGCTATACTCCAATATAGAATAAAAAGTTTTAAAAAAAGAGGTTTAAATCAAAAATTAATATAGATACAGATTTAAAATCTATATTTTTAAAATGAGACTTCTCAAATTTGTGTCTCATCTATCTACCTACCTACCTATCTACCTATGTTGTTATTACCCCACGTTTTTTTTTTCAAATTTTAAAAGCTGACTTATTGTCATAGCAAGTCTTAAGCATTACTCTTTCAAATCTCAAATTGAATATTTATTTAAGAAAAAGCTTGCAACATTCTTTTAAAGGACAGAACTTACAAATTAGATTTCGGTTAAAAAATGATGAAATGCCAAGTCTTAGTTCACAGTTTATTTTAAATTTTATAAGAGTTTGCACTTGTCTTCTTTTCTCCTCCTGTCCTTCCCTGAAACATTCCAGTCATTATCACATTGTATTTATAGCAATCTTTCCTCTGAAAATGTGTTCATGGAACACTGACCATGTTTCATATATAAAAATGAATCCAAAGTAAATTGATTGAAAATATACATATTGTGTTTGAGTTAAGATGATGTCAAAGCAACTGGGCAACTGGTTCGTTAGGGCACTTCAGGTGTTTAATGCCTGTCGTTATTTGGCCAGTTCTGTGCTAAAATGAGTCCAGGTAGTTACTTGGCATTGTGGCAGACAAAAAACGTTGACAAAATTTTGCATTTTCTGTGTAGTTATTTTGATATCCCCTAGGATAATGAGCTTTACATGTTTTCAACAGCACTTTGATGTGGTCTGTCTGGTCTGACACTATTGGCTTCTCTGACTATATAGGAGTAGAGGGCATCTCATGCCTTGAATCCCAAAGATATGAATCAAACTTTACTACCTTCTATAGCTCTTCTCTTTTAATTAACCTGCATGCATTTAAAAATATGCACATCAGCCCTCTAATATTTGCACATGCTTTGTGTATTTAATTTGCTACATATATGAAATAACCATTTATTCATACTTACTTCTTTTCCTTGTTAAGTTTCAGAAGACTTTGTCTGCATTAGTAGGGGTCTTAGAATAGATGCAAGAGAAAACATTGTTAGGCCTGTAACAAGATAACCTAATTTGTCAAATCTGAGACTATTGGAGCTGACAGATCGAATGTTACCTTTCAGGGCAAATGTTGAAAATAGCCCTGGGACAAAACCTTTTGGAATGAAGTTGTTAATAAATTGCCAAATTACTTAAATTGTGATGAAACAAAGAAATAATATCATTCTTTCTTATTTATGATTAAATAGCTTAAACATTTTGAAAAAAGAGCAAATAATAACAAGTATTCTAATTATAGGTGAGTTCCACATTTGATGGTGCTTTCACTGGTTTTCACTTTTCCTGAATATATTGCTATTATCTGGATCAAGATATTCTCTAATATAACTCCAATGGCTAAACATCTATATCTTTAGTATTCTGATGTTAGAAAGTGACAATATAAAATAATTAAGCTCAGAATTGTGAAGTTTACTGGCTCTGCTGTCACTGTTATATGTATTAGCATGTTATATTTATGAGCATAGATTATAAAGTGAAGTGGGGATTTGGCAATTTTATGGTCTATTGATCAAGGTAGGTAGCACAGAAAGTTAATTTAGGACTAAAAGTGAACTTATTAGTTGGATTGTAACTACTAATCAGTTATGCAGAAAATCAAGAGTCCACACTTCACTTTCTGCCATCTACATAATCCCTGCATATATGACCAGGATACATAGGGGTGTTATTTTATATGACATGAACCAATTTGACCCAACCTTTCCCCCCTTCTTTTTAATATCTGAGTTACAGAACATTATGGAACATTTTCCATTATGCCTTCATGTTGCCTATAAGGGCATCTCTAGTCATGGCCTCCTCTGGATTGGAGGAGGGAGGATGTCTTTTGACCAGCTGCAGGGTGGCCAACTCAGTCAAGTGCTGCCTTGAGGGGAGGGACTGAACTTTCTTTTGTTTCACATTCTTGAAGGCTTTTCCTGGCCAGTGCTGATTTGGCAGGAGTGTGCACTTGGGCTGTTGGGCTGCTGCCATCTCTTGGTCCTGAAACTGGAATAAGTAGGATCCTGCCAAAGATTAGACTGAGAAATCTGGATGCAGGCTGGCAATCCAAGCAACAGCTCCAGCCAAATTGGCACAGTTGGGAAAACCTTGGAGAATCACAATTATTTTAGAGAAAATATGAAGTTTGTGAGCTTTCTAAACATTATGTAAATCAGCCTTAATTCCTAATTCACAGGAGCACAGGGGTCCATCACTTGTGGTAAATCTGTAAATGTAGGAGTGCCCTGACTCATGTCAAATTGAACCTTGGTTTGCAAAGAGGAAATTGAATGGTGATGCTTCAGCACTTGCAGCAGCAGGCAGAAAACTCAGGTGTCTCAACATCTTGCTCAGAATTCTGGTTCTCATCCCTTTCATGGCCTGGGAGCTGCCAGTCTGTGGATGTGCTTGTGATTTGAGGAAGCTGATGTGGAATATTAACAGTGCCATTTGTGGAGAACCTATTCTTCATGCCTCACACACATGATCTCATTTAGGGTAATCCTCACAATGGCCCTGTGAGGCAGGCACTGCTATTGTTCCCACTTTCATGTTGTAGAGCTGAGGCTCAAATCAGGTTTCCCAAATGCTGGAGCTTCTAAATTTTTTAAACAATTTCAGCTCGATTGAGGTATAATTGCCATACACAATTGTAAGATATTCAAAATGTATGTTGTGGTGATTCAACACATGTATACATTGTGAAAGAATTCTCCCCATCTAGTTAATTAGTTATTTAACACATTCATTATCTCACATCTTTTTTTTTTTTTTTTTGGTGAGACCATTTAAGTTCCACTCTCCCAGCAAACTTAAGTTATATAGTTGACCCTTGAACAACACAGGTTGTAACTGCATGGATCCGCTTACATGAGGATATTTTTCAATAGTAAATACTACAGTACTGATTGATCTGTGGATGTGGAACTTCAGATACGAGGGATTGTGGACTTGGAGGGCCAGCTATAAGTTACACTCAGATTTCCAAATGTGCAAAGGGTGGGTGCCCCAACCCCAGCTTTATTCAAGGATCAACTGTACAATACAGTGTTGTCAACTATAGTCACCATGTTGTGCAATAGATCCTCAGTCTTTATTCATCTTATAGGTGTAGCTTTATACCCTTTACCAACCTCTCCTCATAGCTCCTGGCAATACCTTTCTATTTTCTGTTTCTGAGTTTGACTTTTTCTCTTCTTTCCTTTTCTTTCTTTTTTTTAGATTCCACGTGCAAGTGATACTGTGTAGTATTTGTCTTTGTCTCTCTGGCTTATTACACTTAGTATAATACCCTTAAGGTCCATTCATGTTTTGGCACATGGCAGGATTTCCTTCTTCCTTATGGCTGAATAATACTTCATTGTTTATATAGACCACATCTTCTTTATCCATTCATCCACTGATGAACAATTAGGTTGCTTCCATATCTTGGTTATTCTGAATAATGCTGCAATGATCATGAGAGTGCAGATATCTCTTTGATATTTTGTTTTAATTTCCTTTGGATATATACCCAGAAATGGGATTGCTGGATCATTCTATTTTTATTTTGGGGGGCAACCTCCATATCGTTTTCTGTAGTGGCTGCACAAATTTACATTCCCACCAACAGTGCACAAGGGTTCCCTTTTCTCCACATCTTCACCAACACTTAACTCTTGTCTTTTTTATGGTAGACATTTTGACAAGGTGTGAGGCGGTATCTTATTGTGGTTTTGATCTGCATTTCCCTGATGATTAATGATGTTGAGCATTTTTTCATGTATCTGTTGGCCATTTTTATGTAATTTTATCCTCAGGGTATCTTGTAGTGCTTTACAAAGTTTGGTCTACTTAGAAATCCCCAAGGGAGCTTTTAAAGATGCTGATTCCTGGGTTCCATGCAAAGAAATTCTGATTTCATAGGCTTGGTAAAAGTGGCACAGGTGGTTTTGTTTCTGATTGTTAGAGGCCAGCCTTCAGGAAATACTGCTCTATGTTGTCTCTTGATTGTACTGAAGTGTGTATGTGCATGTGTTTGTGTAGGCTGTTGTTTTTTTAACCCCCAAACTGCTTGTAGTGAGATCCAGAAACATCAGCTGCAGTCTATTCTGTGGCGTTGCACTGACTTTCCTTAACACTATCCCTAACCCCCTTTTTAATCTCTTCTACAGGCCTTTTGGTTACCCTAGAGCTGCTAGCTTGCTCTATTTTGAGATCACTGAGACCTGTTCACTATTTTGGAATGCCCCAGTGATCTGAAATGTACTTAAAGTATTTGGATAAAACTTTATACATCAGACTTGCTTAGAAGTCCTGTGGCAAAACAGATAAACTCAGGTCATCCAATGACTTATTTCAGTACTCTGGGTTAATCATGCTTTTTCCTGTCTGTAAAGAGAAGACATCTTACTGCACTATATAAAGTCTACAAATGTTATGAGATCTTAAAAAAAAAAAAATTAAATAATTACTTGCATAGCTTAATCTACTGGTCTGAAAAAATGGGGTGAAATATTTTGACATAGTTCAGAGAGCCCCTAATATATTATCAAGTTCATTTGTGTCTTTTAAAAATATATATTATTTCATTGAATATATCTTATTTCTTAGCAGAGAAAAGCTTAAGAAAAGTTCAGTGCTCTTGCTTCTAAGCCTAAGCGAAATTTAACCTGAAAATTTGTGAGTTTTAAAAATACTGACAGAGAATAAACAAATAAGAAGACGCTTTATGAGCTTCAATAGTAGTGTCCTTAAGACAAAAATAAAATTTCCATGTTTATTTTGTGTTCTCCCTGATTTAGATCTACACTTATGTAATAGTATACTTGAAAACAAAATTCAATTTTTAGAATTCTGTTGCTTTAAAAAATCAATTTAATGCTATGTATATTGATTCATGACTTTAAGATAAATTTTTTTTGATTCTCTTATAAGCAAAACCTTCCTATAAAAATGTGGACATGCTCAAATTAATCAATGTAACTTATGGTTTTCCATTTACATTTGCTCTGAAATTATGGTGATTTCAAAGGATGTTAAATTTTCTTTGATTTAGCATATAGCCTGAGTGACCATATTTCTTTAGTGAGTAGCTAGAAAAACTGTTGCAATTTTTTTTTTAATTTTTGAACTTTATTTTATTCATTTTTTTACACAGTAGGTTCTTATTAGGCATCAATTTTATACACATCAGTGTATACATTTCAATCCCAATCGCCCAAATCAGCATACCACCATCCCCAACCCCCTGTGGCTTTCTCCCGTTGGTGTCCATATATTTGTACTCTACATCTCTGTCTCAAATCTGCCCTGCAAACCGGTTCATTAGTACCATTTTTCTAGGTTCCACATACATGCATTAATATACAATATTTGTTTTTCTCTTTCTGACTTACTTCACTCTGTATGACAGTCTCTAGATCCATCCATGTCTCAACAAATGACTCAATTTCGTTCCTTTTTATGGCTGAGTAATATTCCACTGTATATATGTACCACATCTTCTTTATCCATTCGCCTGTCGATGGGCATTTAGGTTGCTTCCATGTCCTGGCTATTGTAAATGGTGCTGCAATGAACATTGGGGTGCATGTGTCTTTTTGAATTATGTTTTTCTCTGGGTATATGCCCAGGAGTGGGATTGCTGGGTCATATGGCAGTTCTATTTTTAGTTTTTTAAGGAACCTCCATACTGTTCTCCATAGTGGCTTTATCAATTTACATTCCCACCAACAGTTCAAGAGGGTTCCCTTTTCTCCACACCCTCTCCAGCATTTGTTGTTTGTAGATTTTCTGATGACGCCCAATCTAACTGGTGTGAGGTGATACTTCATTGTAGTTTTGATTTGCATTTCTCTAATGATTAGTGATGTTGAGCAGCTTTTCATGTGCTTTTTGGCCATCTGTATGTCTTCTTTTTTTTTTTTTTTTTGGCAGTACGCGGGCCTCTCACTGTCATGGCCTCTCCTGCTGCAGAGCACAGGCTCTGGACACGCAGACTCAGAGGCCATGGCTCACGGGCCCAGCCACTCCGCGGCACGTGGGATCTTCCCAGACCAGGGCACGAACCTGTGTCCCCTGCATTGGCAGGTGGGCTCTCAACCACTGTGCCACGAGAGAAGCCCTGTATGTCTTCTTTGGAGAAATGTCCATTTAGGTCTTCTGCCCATTTTTAGATTGGGTTTTTTGTTTCTTTAATATTGAGCTGCATGAGCTGTTCATATATTTTAGAGATTAATCCTTTGTCTGTTGATTTGTTTGCAAATATTTTCTCCCATTCTGAGGTTTTTCTTTTCGTCTTGTTTATGGTTTCCTTTGCTGTGCAAAAACTTTGAAATTTCAATAGGTTCCATTTGTTTATTTTTGTTTTTACTTCCATTACTCTAGGAGGTGGATCAAAAAGGTCTTACTATGATTTATATCAAAGAGTGTTCTTATGTTTTCCTCTAAGAGTTTTATAGCGTCTGGTCTTACATTTAGGTCTCAAATCCATTTTGAGTTTATTTTTGTGTATGGTGTTAGGGAGTGTTCTAATTTCATTCTTTTACATGTAGCTGTCCAGTTTTCCCAGCACCACTTATTGAAGAGACTGTCTTTTGTCCATTGTATATCCTTGCCTCCTTTGTCATAGATTAGTTGACCATAGGTGCATGGGTTTATCTCTGGGCTTTCTATCTGATTTCATTGATCTATGTTTCTGTTTTTGTGCCAGTACCATACTGTCTTGATTACTGTAGCTTTGTAGTATTGTCTGAAGTCAAGGAGCCTGATTCTTCCAACTCCGTTTTTTTCCCTCAAGACTGCTTTGGCTATTCAGGGTCTTTTGTGTCTCCATACAAATTTTAAGATTTTTTTGTTCCAGGTCCATAAAAATGCCATTAGTAATTTGATAGGGATTACATTGAATCTGTAGATTCCTTTGGGTAGTATAGTCATTTTCACAATATTGATTCTTCCAATCCAAGAACATAGTGTATCTCTCCGTCTGTTGGTATCATCTTTAATTTGTTTCATTAGTGTCTATTGTTGTCTGCATACAGGTCTTTTTTCTCCCTAGGTAGGTTTATTCCTAGGTATTTTGTTGTTGTTGTTGCAATGGTAAATGGGACTGTTTCCTTAATTTCTCTTTCAGATTTTTCATCATTAGTGTATAGGAATGCAAGAGATTTCTGTGCACTACTTTTATATCCTGCAACTTTACCAAATTCATTGATTAGCTCTAGTAGTTTTCTGGTGGAATTTTTAGGATCCTAAATGTATAGTATCATGTCATCTACAAAAAGTGACAGTTTCACTTCTTTTCCAACTTGTATTCCTTTTATTTCTTTTTCTTCTCTAATTGCTGTGGCTAGGACTCCAAAACTATGTTGAATACCAGTGGTGAGAGTGGACATCCTTGTCTTGCTCCTCATCTTAGAGGAAATGCTTTCAGTTTTTCACCATTCAGAATGTTTGCTGTGGTTTGTCATATGTGGCCTTTATTATGTTGACATAGGTTCCCTCTATGTTCACTTTCTGGAGAGTTTTTTAATCATAAATGGGTGTTGAATTTTGTCAAAAGCTTTTTCTGCCTCTATTGAGATGATCGTATGGTTTTTATTCTTCAGTTTGTTAATATGGTGGATCGCATTGATTGATTTGCATATATTGAAGACGCCTTGCATCCCTAGGATAAATCCCACTTGATCATGGTGTATGATCCTTTTAATGTGTTGTTGGATTCTGTTTGCTAGTATTTTGTTGAGGATTTTTGCATCTATATTCATCAGTGATATTGGTCTGTAATTTTCTTTTTTTGTAGTATCTTTGTCTGGTTTTGGTGTCAGGGTGATGGTAGCCTTATAGAATGAGTTTGGGAGTGTTCCTTCCTCTGCAATTTTTTGAAAGAGTTTGAGAAGGATGGGTGTTAGCTCTTATCTAAATGTTTGATAGAATTCACCTGTGAAGCCATCTGGTCCTGGACTTCTGTTTGTTGGAAGACTTTTAATCACAATTTCAATTTCATTACTTGTGATTGATCTGTTCTCATTTTCTGTTTCTTCCTGGTTCAGTTTTGCAAGGTTATACCTTTCTAAGAATTTGTCCATTTCTTCCATTTCGTTGTCATAGAGTTGTTTGTAGTAGTCTCTTAGGATGCTTTGTATTTCTGCGGTGTCTGTTGTAACTTCTCCTTTTTCATTTCTAATTTTATTGATTTGAGTCCTCTCTTTTTCTTGATAAGTCTGGCTAATGGTTTATCAATTTTGTTTATCTTCTCAGAGAACCAGCTTTTAGTTTTATTGATCTTTGCTATTGTTTTCTTTGTTTCTATTTCATTTATTTCTGCTCTGCTCTTTATGATTTCTTTCCTTCTGCTAATTTGGGTCTTGTTTGTTCTTCTTTCTCTAGTTCCTTTAGGTGTAAGGTTAGATTGTTTATTTGAGATTTTTCTTGTTTCTTTAGGTAGGCTTACATAGCTATAAACTTCCCTCTTAGAATTGCTTTTGCTGCATCCCGTAGGTTTTGGATCATCGTGTTTTCATTGTCATTTGTCTCTAGGTATTTTTTGATTTTCTCTTTGATTTCTTCAGTGTTCTCTTAGTTATTTAGTAACGTATTGTTTAGCCTCCACGTGTTTGTGTTTTATATGTTTTTTTCCCTGTAATTCATTTCTAATCTCATAGCATTGTGGTCAGAAAAGATGCTTGATATGATTTAAATTTTCTTAAGTTTACTGAGGCTTGATTTGTGATCCAAGATGTGATCTATCCTGGAGAATGTTCCGTGCACACTTGAGAAGAAAGTGTAATCTACTGTTTTGGGGTGGAATGTCCTATAAATATCAATTAAATCTATCCAGTCTATTGTGTCATTTAAAGCTTCTGTTTTGATTATATTCTCATTTTGGATGATCTGTCCATTGGTGTAAATGAAGTGTTAAAGCCCCCCAGTATTATTGTGTTACTGTCGATTTCCTCTTTTAGAGCTGTTAGCAGTTGCCTTATGTATTGAGGTTCTCCTATGTTGGGTGCATATATATTTACAATTGTTATATATTCTTCTTGTGTTGACCCCTTGATCATTAAGTAGTGTCCTTCCTTGTCTCTTGTAACATTCTTTATTTTAAAGGCTATTTTGTCTGATATGAGTATTGCTATTCCAGCTTTCTTTTTATTTCCATTTGCATGGAATATCTTTTTCCATCCCCTCACTTTCAGTCTGTATGTATCCCTAGGTCTGAAGTGGGTCTCTTGTAGGCAGCATATATATGGTTCTTGTTTTTGTATCCATTCAACAAGCCTGTGTCTTTTGGTTGGAGCATTTAATCCATTCACGTTTAAGGTAATTATCAATATGTATGTTCCTATGACCATTTTCTTAATTACTTTGGGTCTGTTTTTTTTAGGTCCTTTTCTTCTCTTATTTTTCCCACTTAGAGAAGTTCCTTTAGTGTTTGTTGTAGAGCTGGTTTGGTGGTGCTGAATTCTCTTAGCTTTTGCTTGTCTGTAAAGCTTTTGATTTCTCCGTTGAATCTGAATGAAATCCTTGCCGGGTAGAGTAATCTTGGTTGTAGGTTCTTCCCTTTTATCATTTTAAGTATATCATGCCACTCCCTTCTAGCTTGTAGAATTTCTGCTGAGAAACCAGCTGTTAACCTTATGGGAGTTCCCTTGTATGTTATTTGTCATTTTTGTTGCTGCTTTCAGTAATTTTTCTGTGTCTTTAATTTTTGCCAAATGATTACTATGTGTCTTGGCGTGTTTCTCCTTGGATTTCTCCTGTATGGGACTCTCTGCGCTACTTGGACTTGGGTGGCTATTTCTTTTCCCATGTTCGGGAAGTTTTCGACTATAATCTCTTCAAATATTTTCTCTGGTCCTTTCTCTCTCTCTATCTTCTCCTTCTGGGACCCCTATAATGCGAATGTTGTTGCATTTAATGTTGTCCCAGAGGTCTCTTAGGCTGTCTTCATTTCTTTTCATTCTTTTTTCTTTATTCTGTTCTGCAGCAGTGAATTCCACCATTCTGTCTTTCAGGTTACTCCTCTGTTTTTCTGCCTCAGTTATTCTGCTGTTGATTCCTTCTAGTGTAGTTTTCATTTCAGTTATTGTATTGCTCATCTCTGTTTGTTTGTTCTTTAATTCTTCTACGTGTTAGTTCTTTAATTCTTCTAGGTCTTTGTTAAACATTTCTTGCATCTTCTAGATCTTTGCCTCCATTCTTTTTCCGAGGTCCTGGATCATCTTCACTATCATTATTCTGAACTCTTTTTCTGGAAGGTTGCCTATCTCCAGTTCTTTTAGTTGTTTTTCTGGGGTTTTATCTTGTTCCTTCATCTGGTACATAGCCCTCTGCCTTTTCATCTTGTATATCTTTCTGTGAATGTGGTTTTTGTTCCAAAGCCTGCAGCAAACTGTTGCAATTTTAATGATGACTTATGATTTGAAGAGCAGGCCAATCCAAATGTCATCACAATTTTAATTTTGTCTAGGTGGTGTGTTGAAATTTTTTTCTCTTAGGGTCTTTTCTACAGGTTTTGCTGAGGGGAGATATTCCCAAAGATGCAAGGTACAAGAAGCAGGAAAACAATGTCTTGATAAATTTGTTACTCTTTTAGGATTATGGCCTTTAAAAAAGTCTGTGAGCTGTATGTTAATGCAGAGAAACAGTCAAACTTTTCCTGGGTCACTGTTGTGTGGGGATCAGGATATAAATGCATTATGGATGCATCACAAAATTCACATCATAAAATTGTGGTATAAATCACAGGTATATGAAGGATTTGACTAAATTTGTATCATTACTGAATATAGAGCTGGTTGTAATAGAGCTATGCTGTTCTTATTCCAGTAACTTTTCTCTAACATAACAATGTTAATGATGTTTCTTATGAGGTCAGAGGGCAGAGATGATCATTTGGTAGTTTTAGGTGGTGGTTTTCTATTTTTCAAGGGGATGGAACTTTAGACTTGAGCAAAAGGAACAGAACATTTCGAAGGTCTTGGGGGACAGTGACAAGAGAGTAGGTGGTTTGGGAACTAGTGACACAAGTGGAAAGTAAGAAAAGAGGTGAAGTACTAGGTCAGTGGAATAGACGGGGTGGAGAGCTCATTTCAGCTGGGAAGATTAACACAAGTAAAATGATGAGATGGAAATCAGTAAGTCATGTGCAGAGTCAGAAAAGTGTATTGGAGAAAAGTCAGAAACCCAAATTGGAGAGTAAAAATAAGTGAGGTTAGGGATGTATAAGTCATTTGATGGAGGATTTTGAATTCTAGATTTAAAAATTTTTTAGTAGATGATGTGGTCACCACAAGTTGCTATTGGAAGAATCTGTATGTATCACTATGCAGAAAATAGTGAAGCAAATCAGAGGCAGCATAAAACCCACATTCCTGCTTGAAAACAATCAGGAGGAGCTGAGCATTATCTGCTCACTGGATGGAGCAGGAGCTCTCTAGCCAGCCAGGGTCATCGCTTGGACCCCTGTAGTCACTTCCATTACCTGCCTGACTCCTGTGGGTATCTTAGTTTGCACCTTCTTCCCTTAGGAGTTGTATGGAAAAAGGGTAGAATTTGGCAATAGTATCACTTATTTCTGCAGATACAGGTTATCCTCAAATGGTGCTGGTCCTTCCAACAGGTAGACTGACCAAGAGGCTAAGTCATCTTGCATCTCTGTCAGTGGGCATCAATCACCCCCCTGACATAGGAAAATGCCAATCACATGACTGGTTATTTTGAATGACACACAACAATTGCCATAAAGTTTTCAT
This sequence comes from Kogia breviceps, assembly GCF_026419965.1. Classification (NCBI taxonomy): domain Eukaryota; kingdom Metazoa; phylum Chordata; class Mammalia; order Artiodactyla; family Physeteridae; genus Kogia; species Kogia breviceps. The sequence goes on along the minus strand of NC_081311.1, from coordinate 118,748,803 downwards.
GTTACCAACTAAACTTACCATTCATGGTGTTGGCATGCCAGAAAAATAGCCTGAGGCAGAGACTGAATTCAGATGAGAACTTGTGCTCACTGGTTGACAGAGGTTTCTCTAGGACACCAGCCTCAAGGAGCTTTTCAAGAGAGTCATCATAGTATAAACATTGCCCTGTAGCTGAAAGATCCAAACTGTATTTCTTCCTGAACACCACCTTTAGAGATTGTGATTTAATCTGTCTGGAGTAGGTCCCATGCATCAATATTTTCTATAAGTTCCCCACATGATTATATAGCCAAGTTTGAAAATTCTTGATCTAAGTCATTAACAAATGTATTTTTCTTGCTCAGGTGGCTGATGTGAACAAAGTTGGATAGTTTCCCAAACAGGTGGTTCTAGGGTAGAAGATTCTTGCAACTGAGGCAAGGAAGTGAGGAGGTATCTTGAAGTACAATAGCTGGGATAATAAAAATCTACAAGTACTATCAAGGGAAACCAAGCTTGTAGCTAGGAAAAGCATAAAAATATCAAGTCTAAATGTTGAGTTGGGGCAAAAATGGAAGAAAGAGGTGCAAGCTGAGTAGCCAAGAGTGAAGCCAATAGGCAGTCAGGCATGAGGAAAGTCTAAGAGAGATTCTCAGGACTGAGTTCAGCACTAAACGGTGGGTGAGTTTTCTCTTTCCCAGTGTTTCTCCTGCATTTTGTACTGGCAACAAGGTTATAGGCAGGTCAAATGCCACTGACAGTCACTTGAACTTCAGAAGACTAAAGATCATATTATTGCAGAGTGAATAGAGCCAGGGATGCATTTAAACCTGTTGTACTTGAAAAGCATTTTTAAAGCACTTTTATCCACTCTCCCCTTCCAAAGTGCATATAGAATACCAGAAATCAGTGGACCTATTTGAAACGGTCTCAAGCATAATTGCTGCTCCCCTACCACTCCTGCTAAGTTTCTCATTCTCTCTCTAAAATCCCTGATCCTGAACAATATGCAAACAACCGTTTTCTCTTACTCCACCTTCTGTTTTACTTTTAATTCAATGTTTTAAAAATCCCTAGTACTGCTAAACCATCCTTTATCCTTCTGGACGAGCAGCTGAGGCTTTGGGATCAGTCAGACTGGATTCAAATCCCAGTTTCATAACTTACTAAATGTACAACCTTGATCAGGTTACTTAGCTTCTCCCAGTTTCAGTGTTATCATCTTTAAAATGGGAATAGATCATCTGTCTCTTATGGTTCTTGTGTTGATTGGACAAAGTACCTCATTTTATGCCTATGTATAGTAGTGCTCAAAAACACTAACCTTCCCTTTCGCCTTCTGGAAAGAGTTGAATACAGATGCCTCATGCTGCATGAGGACTTAAAGAAATCACAGGGGAAAGAGCTACCTCTCCTAGCAGATATGCATCAGTAGCAGTCAGTTTTTATTTAAACATTTTCCCATAAATTTTACCTAGTTCCTGTGTTCCAGAAAGTGAGTAAAGTTGGCATGGGTTGTGAGTTTGATGGATTATGCCAACTTTGTTTCACAATCTTTACACCCACCAGTTGTGAAATGTAGATAGCATTTTACTTAGAGGAATGCAGAACTATTGGAAAATCACAGCCTTAACGCTGCATGAACATATACGTTATTTCTTACTTTAGTTTAAAATACCAATGCATGATTTTTTTTTTTTTACCTGAGATTTTGAAATAACTTAAAAATTTCAAAAGATATTAAATCAATTTTGTTTTTCAGGCAGTAGGATGTAAAAGCTTTTTTCCCCTTCTGATTAATGGAATTGGCTTTAGTTGACAATGAGTGTCAGAGTTGCTATGTTTTAAAAAGTGTGTCTTTGGTTACTTTAATGCATTTGTTTATGTTGAGGGCGCCCTTTTCACATTTCGAGGTACTGACTGTGTCAAATGATTTATGTATCCCAGAGTTCACAATAGAGCAGAAACAATTCATTGTTTGTTTATTCACTTGTTCATAAAGCCATCAGATATTTGTTAAACGTTTTGTTTATTTGGCCAGGCCTTGTGCTTCTAAGCACTGTAGGTACTGAGAAGAAAGACCTAGATACTGCTTTCCAGAACTCTTAATCCAGCAGACAAACACCAGTAACAAGCAAAACAATATTTAAACAGAAGCAGTAATGTGTAGCGAAAAGAGGATGGCTCTATCATCAGACAAATTTGACTTAAATACTCTGCCATGTACTAGCTGTATGCTCTTGGGGAAAGAATAAGCCTCAGTAGTTAATATACTTCCTTTGCAGTGTACAAATGAGGACAATCAGGAATGGATGTCAAGGGCCCACCACCAGTGCCTGGCACATAAAGGTGTAAGGAAATCACTTTCCTTTTTAATACCATCATGCTGTTGGCTAGGCAATATGGACAATGTTATAATTATTCACATTTGACAAGGTATATTCTGAGATTCAGTGCAGTTTAAAAAACTTGTCTAAAGCTACATAGTCTCTAAATGGTGATGCCTAGATTCAAACAAAGCCCTGTCTTCAGGCTTAAAACTTGAACTCCGTCCACTTTGACCCCTCCTCATACTATCCTGCTGGTTGGACTTCTAAGATGGTTTCTATTAGTGGCTCAGATCTGTACTTGTGATTTGGGCATGTGGTAGAAAATATCTCAGGAATAGAGAATTCCTGTTATCCCAAAAACTTACACAAAGAAGAAAAATACAGCATTAAATAGGCAAGAGGGTACCATATTTGAATTAAGGTGAGAATTAAACATTTATGACCAAGTTTGATGAATAGCTGCTTGATACATTTTTGACAGTTGATATGTATTTCCTGAGCAATGTGGCAGGAATGGCCACCAGAAGTCCATTTGGATGAGCTCTGAGGATTTTCTTCAGAGAACTCATTCTGAAGGTAGAAAGATCCCTGGACTGAACTTGACATGCTGATTAGAAAGGTTTAGCTGTCTGGGGTGAGCAATAAGGAATTATGGATACAGAGAAGTGTCTGTTACTTGCCATTTGCCTCACTTGTGCTAATGCCTAAAGGCTGGGGTGAAAAACAAAAACTGGAAGCACAGTTTCAGCAAGAATCTTTCAACACCCTGTCAGGTGTTAGGAGAGTGGTGGTGGATGGGAAGCAAGTAGCCCTGCCTTGGGTTCTTCTAACAGTGAGCATCTCAAAAGCAAGAGGCACTTTGATTCCTCCCCCTTTCATCCCAGTGGGTTCCACAGAATTAATGACAGCACCCAGTGAGTATGAGGGGAGGCTGTGGTCCCCACCGACCAGGTCAGAAGCTCTGAGGCCTGATAGAGTAGAGGCGATTCTCAGCCTAAAAATTATTGCTTGTGAGCATGTGTTGAACAACTGTGTATCCCTAGGAATATTTGATTGGAAGCCTTTAAAGGAGGGGACTCAACTTGTAGTAAAATTTGGGTGTTACGGAAAATATAACTCCACCTGAATTCCCAGGCTCTGTTTTCTAAGAGTACTGGAGTTATATGTACCACTGATATTCTTACAAAGAAAACATTCCATATTTGCAGCCACTTCAATATCTGGGCATATGGCACTGCACGTGGTATATTGTGTTTTTTGATCTTTGCAGCCATTTCAATATCTGGGCATATGGCACTGCACGTGGTATACTGTGTTTTTTGATCTGGTTGTAATATTTTCTGTGCAGCAAATTATCTTGATCGGTAACTAAGATACTTTGTTCTTGACACCAGTTCATTGTTTCCTGCACCTGCAAATCTTCTACCTGTAATATCTCTCGCACTCCAGTAAACAACTGTCCAAATCTTAGTCATTCTTCAAGGGCCAGTATCAAATGCATTCTTTGCCAAGAAACTTTTCTAATTCCCCAGTCTGGAAAAGACAGTGCCATGGAGTGGGAAAGAAAAGCCATCTTGAATACCTGAATACTCAGGTCAGAATAGAATTTGAATCTTGGCCACTGATTACAAGTCACTTTATCTCTCCAGCCTTTGCTCTCCTCTGTAGAGTGGAATGGGAAGGCCATCCTTCTTCACGGTGTTGTTGTAAAAATCAAATGAGATGGTTTTAGAGAAAATGTTTTCAGTTTGGAAATTATAGCATTGTGGAAGTTTGACAGCTAATGGGAAGAAAATGGGATTTTTATGTCAGGCAATGAAAGTTACAGGTTTTTAATTTACTTGTGGCCTTAAATTACTTAACATTTTAAAATGTAAGCTTTATTTATATAAAGTAAAGAAATCCTAATACCTCCCTTATAAGGTGGTGGAGGAGTATGAATAATATGTTTAAAACATATGCTCCATAGGGACTACTCAGTAAATGTTAGTTTTATTCTTTTTTGAAGGAATCTGTGCGAAGGAATCTGTGCTTTTTAAAGAATCTGTCTTTTGATACTAATCACTGTATGCCTTTTATTTGAGCTATTCATGTACTTTTCTCACCATCTCTATAAGACTACATTCAGAACAAGGTGTGGACCTTATTCGTGTTCGTAGCCTTAACATCCTAGAACTTAATAAAACTCAAATATTTATTGAGTGGCTAAATGAAAGAATGAGTAGGAAAGTCAGATTCCTTGCCTGAGAGACTTTAAAAGACTAGATGACCGGGCTTCCCTGGTGGCGCAGTGGTTGAGAGTCCGCCTGCCGATGCAGGGGACGCGGGTTCGTGCCCCGGTCCGGGAACATCACACATGCCGCGGAGTGGCTAGGCCCATGAGCCATGGCTGCTGGGCCTGCGCGTCCGGAGCCTGTGCTTCGCAATGGGAGAGGCGACGACAGTGAGAGGTCCGAGTACCGCAAAAAAAAAAAAAAAAAAAAAAAAAAAAAAAGACTAGCTGGCTATCACAGCACTTAGTTGGAAGAAGACATAGTAAGTTAAAGGTAAATCGTGGAAGCCATGTGCAGACTGTGAGACTCTTTTTGCTCCTCAGAAGAGCACATGCAACACACAGGAAGGCCAAGGGCAGGAGCATTTTGTGCTTTCTGGTCCAAAGATTTATTGCATTGAATACACTCACATAAAAATCTTTGGGCTTCCTAGGGATTCAAGTGTGTGCATAAGAGCAAAACAGACTCTTAAGTAACCTGTCAGTTCCCCTCTCCTTACCACCTACTTCTCTTCAGCGTATTGGAAAACAAAGAAGCCTACTGTATATGCACAGCTGATTTGTTCAGGAGAGAGCTCTCCCTCAGAGTTGTGTGCTTCCACATGCTGCTGTAGCTTTGGACTGGACCAACAGGCTGGTTGCCACCTGAAACATTGGGCATAGTTCTTTCTGTGGGAGGCTGGGTCCTAAGAATTATCCTCAGCAGAGGAGCAAATGTGGGGCTGACTCCTTCTCTCTCTATTGATCTGTCCTTCTACCTTCCATGATACCTTAATCCAGGCTGCATATGTTTAGTTTTTCAGAGTACTAAAAATTGGGGTAACCAAAGTAATTTCCACTTTGAAGAGAATATTGATAGGTGTATGTTAAATATAATTTCCCCCCCTAATCCAAAGGAGAGGAAACCAAGAAATTAAGTCCTCACAGGATGTACCCCTTTTCTAACCTTGTTCCTCTTTCTTCATCTTCATGCCACTCTGAAATGCCCTCTTTCTCATCTCTGCTATTCAGGCTATCTATCACTGCATAACAAAGTACTCCAAAACCCTGTGGCTTAAAATAACTTTTATTTTGTTCACAGTTTTGTGGGTGAGGAATTTAGAATGGGTTCAATGGGTATGCTCATCTGTGATCTGTATAGGATTCACTTCCAAGATGGCTTTTCCACTCACATGTCTGGCGCCTCTGTACCCTTTATCCTCTCTGTCTCTCCATGTGCATCTCAATTTTCAGGACCTGTCCATGTGACATCCTCAGGCTTTTTCACAGCACGCAGTCTCAGGGTAATCAGCTTCTTCCCCCAGAGCGAGTGTTCTAAAGGACAGGAAGTAGAAGCTACTATTTCTCAAGACCTGGACTCAGAAACTGGTACATCTTGACTTCTGCCCTATTCTGTTGGTGATACAGGTCACAGGACCTTCCCAGAGCCAAGAGAAAGGAATATAGATCTCATTTCTAGATGGAAGGCCGATCAAAGATATGGAGGCCTTCTTAATCCACACATTTACCATTTTATCTTCTGAAAATCCTTCTCCTCTCCTGACTTTCTAGTAGTACATTTAGCACAGTTTGAGTTATTCATTCAAGTCTGGTTATGAGTTATACACTTGCCTTTTTATTCTCCTGATTATCCAGCAGGTAAATATTGACACGGACACATGGGCACAGCTTTCCAAGGCATACATTAATTTTCTAAGACAGTACAATTTAAATTTATAAGGAGTACAAAATATTTTCCTGACATCCTCCATAATTTACGAGGCTTTTCTTTCATAATGGAATTATTATTTTATATTTTCATGTGAAAAATTTCATGTTACTTTTCTTAATCCTGCCTTCATCTCCACTTTGCCTGTCTTTTTATATTATGTTCTGTCAGTGTGAGAAGAAATTAGTCCTTTGCTAAACGAAATACATCTTAATGTCCAGTCCTTTATGAAAAAGAAAGAGAGAGAAAGGAAAGAAAAGAAGTAGATCCCCAACACTTTGGAATAACTATAAAAGAGATTTAATTAGATGACTAAAGGCTCTTCTTGTGCCTGTGTTTTGGGAAGAGAGACATGATTTTGTCCTTTGGTAACATAAAACATTTTTGTATTAATAACATCTTATATCTGGTACAGGTGAATTAGTACATGTATTGAAAAATCAAATGACTCCAGAGCTCAAAAAGACTTTGGGAATGCCTGGCCCAGTGTTTTTCAAACTTAAAAAAAAAAATCAACATAATTATTTTCCCAAATTTATGTTACAATTAAATAAAATTGGCTACAAATATGTAAAATACATAAAAGCATAGCTACTGTGGCTTGAGTTAAGGAAGGAAGAGTTGTGGTACCCCTGCCGTCGTTCTACCCCTTCGCTGTCCCTCTTTCCTTTTCTAAAGTGGCCTCTGAGGATCTTTCAAGACCTAAAATTCAGCAAAATGCCTTTCACCCTCCTCATGAAATGGAAGAACCTGAAATACAATTTGAGTAAATGATTAACCCATAGCTAGTTATTATTCAGAGCTAACGGTGTTTGAGTGATTAACCTGAACCAGGCACTATTCTAAGCCTTGGCATGGTTTAAAGCTTCTACTCTCCACATCAGCTCTATGATGTAGACACTCTCATTATCCTCATCTTATGGATGAGGAAACTGAAGTCAGAGAGCTTACATGATCAGAAGCAAATCTAAGACTAGAACTCAGGTTTCCTTAACCCTAAGGCCAACAATCTGGACACTCTGCAGTTCTGCCTCTTTCAGAAACACCTTTAAAACCACCATATGATTAAAACTGAACTTGAGCATCAGCAAAAGCATACAAGTCATTTTTTTAGTGCTCTGTTGTTTTAGGTTCTTACCAGGGAGTTAATAAGTCAGTTAGAGGCCTGAGAAGCTTAAAACTTTGACATTCTTGCACGCCCTCATGATTTAACTGAAGCTCCAGGATGCTATAGGCCACATGTACAGGAAAAGTTGCCTCAAGCTTGGCCATTATGGGGAACTTGGGGTGTGAAAACCCCTGAGGAACAGTAGTGAAGAGAAGAGTTAAAAAGGCCTTTCTAGTATCCGTGTGCAGAATCAGATTTGTGTACCACCTGTGATAATAGGAAAAACCTTATCTTTTCCTTTTTATTTCTATTTCTCTAAGGGTAGAGACTGTGTCTACAACTATATCTTGATGTTCTCCTTGTGTGTTGCAGAACTTGAATACATATTTGTTGAACTAGTGGACAAACTGGCAGCATTATCTCTTTCTCTAATTAACCAACTGTCCTAAAGCCAAACAGCTCACTCCCTGACTCCCTCTCCAGCTTGTCTTGCTATTAATGGCACAAGGGCCAGCTGAAGAGTGATGGGGACAGCTGTCTGCAAATTACAGTTAAGGGGTAGAGAAGCAGCCCAGGGTGTCTGCATGACCTACCAATTGGATAATCCACTTGTCGTTAATTGAGAACAAGATTCAATTAACACATTTGTACCCTGTTCATCTGAAAAATTCCAAGAAATTTAAAATCGTAAAGAAATTATGCAAGTTAGATGGATGGTGCATGAATATGTTTTGGGGTGAGTGAAATTGTTTAATTTGGGATAATATGAGGAAGAGTGATTAACTTTCCTATCTGAAGTCAGATGAGTAGCTGGGAAGAAGATGGTATTTGAAAGGCTAAGCTGAGTGGAGCCATGAAGTTTACTCAACCTTAATTTAAAACAGAAGGTTCAGATCTTGTGAATTCTGACACATGCATATATGGAAAGAAGGAAACACACTTTTTAAATACCACTATTTTAGGTAGCATAAAGTCTTTAGCTCAAACTTTTAAAGCCCAATTTAGTTGGATGTAGAAATGATGGTTCTATCTCCTGGGATGGCCTATAAAAGTGAGTATTTGTTCAGCATTTTAAGTTCCTCAAATTGAAAGTGCTGTGTAAATACTGGGCCAGATTAGCTCGCCATGTGTCTCCCTATGTGCACAGAGCTTTCACTGACTTCAGCGGGTGGAATGTGGTGGGAGAATCTGGCTCATTATTAGTTTTCCTATTTTGATTTGATCAACTGTTGTCAATTACAGACATTGGTAATTACCCACAGAAGAGGAGAGGAAGGAGAAAAAAACTTGCAATCATAATATTTATCTTATCAGTTATGGTATTTTCCTATATTGCAAAAAATATTGTCACGAATTGTGTAACACAGCAAGTACTGATTTTACAGTGCCCTTGACTTGAGTGTATTTTTATACAGATTTTTAAATTTCTCAAATAAAATCCACACAATTATAGAGTAGTGCTGCTTTACTTATCACTGTGCCCTGTTAATCCCCCTTTTTGACCCTTAGATTTGACCCTTAGGTTCTGTCCCCGCTTCTAACGTCATATTTGAGACTATGGCTGTCCAAAACGCTTTCTGTGATAATGAAAATGTTTTATATCTGCACTATCCAGTGCAGTGAACACCCAAATTGTAGCTCATGTGATTGGAAAACTGAATTTTTAATTTAATTTTAATTCATTTAAATTTAAATAGCCTCATGAAGCTAGTGGTTACTATATTTTAGTGCTGTCCAAACTCATATGTCTTAATTATTATGATAACCTGTTGATTGCTCTTCTTACTGGCAGGACATTTGTCTTCAGTCTCTCTTCTACAACACCAAATTAATCATCTTTAAATTCTGTTTTCATCAGGACATTCCCTGACCAGAAATCTATGGTGGTTTCATGAAGTCTATCTACTATAGTAATCTGTCTAGTAAAGTACCCTAAATCTGGCTGCTCAACAGAATCACTTAGGGACACAACTTAGATATATAATAATTAGGTCCAAGATAGAGCCTAGGAAGCTGATTCTGATATAGCCAACTTTAAAAATAACTGGTCTGGTATCTCCACTTTTATTCATATCCTCTGTTTCTATCTAGACATATCCATGAACATGTCTTACCTGGAGCCCTGAAATATTCTTCAAACTTTTATCCCTATCTCTTTTCTTACCATTCCTCCCCCACTCATATTTACATTCCATTCGCCAAATAACAGCTGAAGTGATCTTGTTAAAATTTGTAATAGCACAGGTTGTTTTGACAGTTCAAATCCTCCACAGCCTCTGCATTACCTATAGAATAAAATGAAAAAAAAATTTCATGGTCTATAAGGGCTACATGGTATGCTTCCCCTCTACCATTTAAACCTTATTAAAAATGAACACACACATACACACATTTCCTCTTGCTTATGACTGACATTTTCTTTCTTCGAATACATATACATTAGGTTTCTTCCCATCTCAAAGCCTTTGACTTGCTGTTTTCTCTGCTTCGACCACCCTGGGATCTTCAAAAGGACCTTCAAAAGGCCACCCCTTCTCATTCTTCACATGTCAGCTACCATATCACCCAGAAAGATAATCCTTGTCCACATTATCTACTGCCTGTATTCCATCTTAGTCACTCTCTATACGCAACATCTTTTTATATCTGCAAGCCCTTATTATTTCATATATTGTTTGATTATGTGTCCATTACTTATCTCCTACTACTAGAAAATAGGTTCCATAAGAACAGATACTTTCTTGCTTTAATGCTCAGTTTTTAAAATCACGATCATCTTTTTAGTTCATATTGTCCTTAACCTTCTCTTCAAACACAGTGGTTTACAAAATGCAGTTTCTAGACCAGCAACATCAGCATTACCTGGAAACATGTTTGCAATGTAATTCTGTGGCTCTACCTAAAGACCTACTGAATCAGAAACTCTGGGAGTGGGGCCCCGCATTTTAGCAAGTCCTCCAGGTGATTGTGATGATGTTGGGGTTTGTGAATGACTGCTCAAACACATATATCCAGTGTCATAAACTTCAGCAATTAATTTTCATATCATTATCTAAGTAGTTCATATGGAAGTTAATTTTCCTTTCTAGAGTAACATTATTTGAAGATGCACTCTGTGAAATAGTTCCTTTATTTCTTTGAGACTGAGACATGTCAGATCCTATTGTATGTCCAAAGCATACAGTAGGGCACTAAATGCTTGATTTCGGAAGCATATTTCATTTGTTAAACTAGTCTTTTTTTCCCACATAGCTATAGTTCTTTCCTGATCAACTTTTTACATGTGCTTGTGACAGTATATTAAAAGTTCCCAAGAATATTTTTTAACTTATATTTTGGTTATTTGTTTCTATAGACATTACATTCTGGTCTGAGAATGTGAAATGCGTAACCTCTGCTGCTGCTTTACATTTGTTGAGAGTGTCAGAAAGGGCTCAATAAATAATTGAATGATTGCATGTGGTTTCAGTTACCTTTGGGGCATCATGGTGGAATTTGTTAATGTGTGTTAATAGGATAATTTGCAATTATCCTATTTTCACTATTGTGCTCTAGCTGTCCACACATAGTGAGGAGAAACTGGAGAAATTATTATCGGTAAATGGGTTTGATTCTAAGAGAAATGAAAGAAAAAAGTCTGGAAGAGAGACAATACAAAGTTCAATATGTTATTATACTTCTTTATACATTGCTTTTCCCCTTTTAATGCTTATTTGGTTGTGGATCAGTTAGGATCCTGCATTGACATATAGCAGAACATCTAATTCAAACCAGCTTAAACCAAAGGGAGAATTTACTGGCCCATTTACATGAAAAGTCCAGGGATATCCCACTTTAGGCACTTCTTGGCACAGTGGCTCAAATGATGTTATCTATCAATTTTTCTGCATCTTTTGGTTCTGCCATCCTCCATGTTAACTTAATTTCTAGGCTTCACACAGTGGCAAGATGATTGCCCTTAGCTTCTGGTATAATTTTTCCTTAATTTAACAACAGCAGAGAGAAGATGTTTGCTCTTCCCAAAGTTAAGACAAAAATCTTTGTCCTTACTGTAGTTGGCTTCTGTTCTGCCATGTTCCTACTTCTGAAGCATTCATTATGGATAAGGGCATACCATGGATTTAGTCCACCAAGAATAAATAATGTACTCATACCTGGACTAGTGATCAGTTTCACCAAACAGAATTGTTTAAAATTATGGGGAAAGAGTGGTATTCAAGAGGAATTTTGGAGAATTAGTATCAAAAGAGTAGAGAATAGGTTTTAGTAAACCAAAATAAATATGTAAATAAATAAGAAAAAAAATATTGACTCTTTAAAGTTTGGATGTACAATTCTAAATTCAAAATTATTTTCTCTTAGAACTTTAATGATATTACTTCTTTCTCTTTAGTTACAGGATTGGCAATGAGAAGTCTAATGTTACTCTGATTTTTATTACCTCAAGTATAAGAGTTTAATATACTATCTAGAACATTTTAGGATGTTTTTCTTTATCCAAGGTCCTACTCTATGACTGAGAGTTCTTATCAGATTTATTGAAGTTGTTTTTTTGTTTGTTTGTTTTTGTTTTTCCCCAGCTCAGGGAATTTTCCTGTGTCATTTAGTTGGCTATTTCCTTCCTTCCATTCTCTCTGTTTCCTCCTTTAACCTTTTTCTATGACTCAGTATAATAAAAACTAAATTTCTGGATTGACACTCCATTTCTATGACCTTTTCTCCCATAATTTCTACATCATTCTATATTTGTGCTATGTCCTGAAAGTATATAGCACAGTGAAATCTTCCTACTTTTTATTTATTCTCCAGTTGTGCCTTTTCTGTCATTCTGTTGGTATGCCTACATCTATGGAGGGGCTTATTTTTATTATTATTTTTAAAAATTTTGGCAATCACATTTTTTTATTTCCAGAGCATAAAATTGGTTATTTTTTAAAAGTAGTATTAGTATTCCATAATTAGTATTCTTTGGATATTTACAATTAGGAAGAGATATTTGCTCCCACCCCAACAACTAGAGCAAGTCAGATAACATACAGGATCAAAGTGGTTTTTGTTTGTTTTAACCATAAGAGAGTAAGAGTGCAAAGAAAAATAAATAAATGGAATCCCACAAAGCAATGGATAGTTCTTGGCAGAGTAGAGAAGTAGGGCTTTTTTTCAGCCCTAGTAGAGCTGTGGGAGAGAAGAAATCCATGACAGATGGGTATAAGGAGTAACCAGCTAAACTTTTAGTAAACTATTATTAGTCATGTGTAGTCATGTGAGTGGTGGATAATAACCATCCACAGCCAGAGGTGAGTCTGCACCCAGCTACCAACTCTTTTCTATGAGCCTTTAACAAGTGCATGGGTTCTATGCTAAAGCCTGGTAGCAGGGCATGTTTGAGGCATACGGGCATGTGGAAGTTTTACCAAGTGCAAAGCAGTGCCCCCTTGAAGGATGGTGTAAGTTAAGAGAGCTGGGAGAAATCCCTCCAGGGTAATTTATACCTCCACCAAGTGCTGAAAAGTAGGAGGAGGGCAGTAGAGCAAAGAGCAATCTCACAAGGTGTAGAAAGAGACTTCTCATGGTTTGGAAAGCTTATAAGTAAGCAGTAGAGCAGAAAGAGATCACCAAATGTTCAGATTCCAAGTTCCAGTGAATGGATAGTGCTGATCTTTTCCTCAAAACATCTGAAACCAGAGGTAAACTGAGTCTAAATAAACTGCAGCAAAGCCCAGATTCACCTCAACTACAGATTAAAGTGGCTCAGCCCTCAACACTAAGGCCTGACAGAGGAAGGGGCATGGTTTATACTGGAAGTAATTTTATTTCTTTAATTTCTATTGTGGTTTATTTTTATCACATAATAGCTTATATGTAATCAAAAGTTATAAGATACACAAAGAAGCAGGAAAATATGATCCATGAAAGAGAGGAAGCAGTCAATAGCAGCATGCCCAGAGAAGGACCAGCTATTGTAATTATCCAACAGAAACATTAAAAAACTGAATATAGACATTAGGGTCTAATAAAAAAAATTGAACATCATATGAGAAGAGGTGGGTAATATCACTAGAGAATAAAAGTATAAAAAGTGAGATATACATGCACACTCATCAGAAATGAAGCATATGTTGATGCCATTAACAGACTAGACAGAATAGAGGAAAGAATCAGTGAATTTGAATATAGGTCACTAGAAAATTTCCAAATAAGCATTAAAAATTAAAAATATAAAAGGAACAGAGCATCTGACATCTGTATTGGGAATACCAAAAATATGTAGTTAGAGTTCCAGAAGGAGGGAAGATTAATAATGGGGCAGAGGAAATATTTTAAGGAATAATGACTGAGAATTTTCATAATTAATAAAGATTAATGAAGTAGAAATGGACAAGTAAATATGGTTCTTTATTGTCATTAGTAAAATTGATAAACCTGTGGTAAGATTGATCAAAGAAAAGGAGAGAAAATACAAAATACACATATGAGGAATAAAAAAGGAGACATCACCACAGTTCCTACAATTTAGTACAGCTGAATCAAGAAGAAATAGAAAATATGAATAGTTAAATATCTATTAAAGAAGTTGAATTAGTAACAACTTTCCTCAAAGAAAAGAAAACCCCAGGACCAAATGGCTTCACTGGTTAATTCTATCATATATTTGAATTCATGTATATAAATTTGGGAATATATAACCCCAAATTTACACAAACCCTGACAGAAAATAGAGTAGTAGATGGGAGCACTTCCTACCTTATTTTATGAGGCCAGCATTACCCTGATACCAGAACCTGATAAACATATTACAAGAAAAGAAAATTTAGGTCTAATATCCCTCATGATTACAGATGTAAAAATTATCATCAAAATATTAGCAAATTGAATCCAGCAATGTATAAATAGACAATACATTATGCCAAAGTAAATGTTACTTCAGAAATGCAAGGTTTAATATTTTGATATGTTCATTTTAATTATATTTTAGTTTAGTTTAATTGTCAGTCAGTGTAACTCACCATATTATTGGAATAAATCAGAAACATTATGATTATCTCAATAGATGGTTGGGGGAATTTTTCACCAATTCAGTACTCTTTCATAACACAAAGTTTCAGCAAATGAGGAATATAAGGAAACATCCTAAATCTGATAAAGAACACCTATTTTAAAAATCTTTCAGTTAGTTTTATACTTAATGGAATAGTAAACTTTTCCCCCTAAGATTGGGATCAGAGTAAGACTATATGCTTTCACTACTTGCAAAGACTCAGTATTGTTAAGATATCCATTCTTTTCAAATTGATCTTTAGATTCAAAGCAAGCTCATTTAAAACTCCAAGTTTTTCCTCCCTGGAAACTAACCATTTTTTTCTAAATTTATACAGAAATATAAAGAATCTAGACGACACCAAACAGTCTTGAAAAAGAATAATAAAATGACAAAGTTTACATTACCTATTTTCAGACTTACTATCAAGCCACAATCGTAAAGAAAATGTGATAGTCACTATTTTTATTTAAACAAGCAGAGAGTCCAGAAATGGGCCCGTATACACACAACTGATTGATTATTGAACAAAGTACCAAGTATAATATTTCCCATACCCACTAGAATTGCTAAAATAAAAATGATTGACAGTACCAAACGTTGGTTAGGATGTGGGGCAAACAGAAATATAATACGTTGCGGGTTGGAGTGTGAAACGGTACAAACTTTTGAGAACTATTTGGCTTTTTTTCAAATAGGGTTAAACTTCTATCTACCCTGTGGCCCTGAAATTCCATTCTTACCCAAAAGTACTTGTACAAGAATGTTCATAGCAGCTCTATTCATAATAGCCCCAAACTGGAAACAAGCCAAATGTCCTTCAACAGGAGAATGGATCAATAATATATAATTATACAATGGACTACTGTTTGTTAACTAAAAATGTACACAACATAGATGAATGTCAAAAACATTAGGTTGTTTGAAAGAATATATACTATTTATATGAAATCAAGAACATAGGAAATTATTCTGTGGTAATTAAAATTGGAATGTTGTTGCCTGGGATGGGGAAATTGAGGGGCAAGGGACAGACACAACTTCCTGAAGTGATATAAATGTTTCAAATCTTATTTGGGAGTGTTAGTTACATAGTGTATACAATTATCAAAATTCATCACATGGAACTCTTAAGATCTAGGTATTTATTTATGTAAATTATACCTCAATTTAAAAAATGTTCTTTCAGGGTCTCCTGTTTGCTCTGTTAAGTTTGTTCCCCCAGGTGTTAATTCTTCTTAGTTTGGTGCATTTACTTCATGGAGTTGGTTTCCTTGAAATATGTCATAATTGTGGTTGGATGGCATCTTTGTATCAGAGAGTCCCTATTTACCTGTCTGTAGGTGTCGTTCTGTTTATTGTAGCCTACCTAACTTCAGGGGAATGGTAAGACATGATGTTGGTGGTGTATATGAGTAGCTCATTTTCTCATCGTTGAAACTTCCTTTTCCTCCTGATAGTAGGATTCTGTACTGCCTCTTTGGTCCATGTTCACACACTCATTGCTGTAGACTTTCAAAGATCTCTGCTGCTGCCACTGCTGCTGCCACTCGTGTGTGTGTGTGTGTGTGTGTGTGTGTGTGTGTGTGTGTGTGTGTGTGTGATGTGGTGTGGTGTGGTTGGGAGCAGGGAGCAATTGGTTAGACTGCTAAATTTCTCCAAATGTGTCTATACAACAAATCACGCTGATTGTTGCCTCAGCTCTCTGGCATAGAGCAACTTTGAAGCTCCTTCTACCTTTTGTGGCAGTTTTCTTCTGTGCACGTTTATTTCAAATGCTTTACATGTGGCAGAGATTTCCTAACATTTCTGGCCTGAATTTATCTCTCTTATGCTTTTCCAGCACTGTAATGAACTTACAATTAAAGGAAATGGGTGTGTTTTCTGTCATTTGTGGTGACTTGGGTTGGGACGTAGAGACAAACACATTTGCTCTATTTGCCATCTTGATCCAATTTCCCAAGTCACTTTTAATTAGCAGCTGTGTTGCTACTTTACATACTGATGTTTCTTGGTGACTTTCATTATCCCTTTTATGTGGCCCTATATAATGGTCTACTGACCTGGCAGTCACCTGGACTCCTGATATTTTTTAAGTAGATATTTGACAAGTTCACAAAGGTTGATTCTTGATTGATCTCTAAGGTAGAGACAGTTTTGAGCAAGGAGAAAATTACCTCAACATGCTTGTGTTTGCAAAAAATGGGATTGTTGTTTCAGAATCCCTACCTGGAGATTCAGTTCTATAGACAAGCAACCCCAAATGGACAATGTAGGAGAGCCCTATTCAAAATTGCTAAAATCTCCCTAAGCAAGCAGGCCCCTGAATATTTATCATTCCAGTGTTGACCTAACACCTTAGGAGGCTGTGTCTGTAAATGAAGGATGTGTTTGTGCACTAAAGTCAAGTGCTATTTGCTGAGGATACTATGACTTCCGTTTGACTTTCTTGCTGATAAAAGCAGATGGGAAAGGTTTTCTTTCGTTGTTGCTTTCACATTAAAAACAAATACTTACTGCCAAAAACAAGGATTGAAATACCGCAGTTCCCATTCACAGCTGTTATTTAGAGGTGGTCCAAAACTCTTTTCAGAACATTAGATAGTACAAATCCATAGGAAGCCAATGGTGAAAACAGCATTTACTAGTTCCTTCCCCCCACCCCCCCATTGTACAAAGGTTGTTAAAAATGTCAAAAGGTGATATAATATTGAATTTATGAAAGGTACAATTGTATTTACAACTTTTCCATGTTACAGAGCAGGAAACTGAATGAAGCACAGAATAATCAGGCAATGAGATTTATTTTTAAAAGAATATAGAAAAGATTTTATGAAAATTTAAGGCTTCTACAATGTCATTTGAAGGAAGACTGCACTTTGGTTACTATGATAAACTGGCATTAAATCAATCATTTTTATCAAATAGATTTTTGGTGCTGTATTTACAACTTTCAAAAAGTAGTATAACAGACTTTTCTGATTTCATAGACAGATATTCATTGTAAAAGAGTTAAAAATCTCATAATTCTATAATCCAGAGGTCAATATCTGTAGTTTTCCTGCCTAGATATACTCTCCTATTGTAAAGCTCATAGGTTTTTATCAACAGATTTTATTTTTATTTAACAACCTAGCTTTAAAAATATACTTTAATAGATACAATATATATTAATATGAATGAAACTTTGTCCCTTTTACTGGAAAATTTTATTCTTCTCTTTTCTGTTATAAATTATAATGCAACCAACATCTTTGTGAGTAACTATATGGGTATATATTCTGATTATTACCTAGGAGTTGATTCTCAGAAGGAAAATGAACAGCTCAAAAAGGGGTTGTATAAATGATCTACTTGTAGCTTACATCTCCTAAATTATTTCCAGTATTCTGCTGATCTGAGGAGCTGAGTATTTCTTTATTCCTTCATCAATCCTAATGGCACTTCCCTGGAAGTTGAAATGATGACTATTCTTCCTTCAGGGATATATGAATAGTTGTGTTCCCTTACTGGAACCTCCAAACAAGTTCCCAAGATTCATTTGTTTGATTTAAACATTTTTTTCAGTCTTCTGATAACTGTAATCAAATTGTTTCCATAAATGTTCCTCCAATTTATACTCCTACCAGTGTTATTGTAAGCATTATTGGATATTATTATTTTTTTAGAAATTTGATAATTTAACATTTTAAAAGATGCCATTTTTATTCTCATTTTAATTTGCATTTGTTTAAAAAAAGTTTACCAGCCATTTGTATTTTTCTTTTGTGAAATATACATTAATGCCATTCATCCATTTATGCTTAAATGGTTTATCTTTTGTTGATATGTAATTTAGATTAATTAAAAGCATGTACAAATTGACACGGAACATTGCCATGTTTGTTAAAAATGTTCTAATTTGAAATATATTTTTAATTTTTGAATTTTCTTTAATTTATTTATATAGCAGGTTCTTATTAGTTATCCATTTTATACATATTAGTGTATATATGTCAATCCCAATCTCCCAATTCATCACACCACCACACCCCTGCCACTTTCCCCCCTTGGTGTCCATACATTTGTTCTCTACATCTCTGTCTCAATTTCTGCCCTGCAAACTGGTTCATCTGTACCATTTTTCTAGGTTCCACATATATGCATTAATATACAATATTTGTTTTTCTCTTTCTGACTTACTTCACTCTGTATGACAGTCTCTAGATTCATCCACATCTCTACAGATGACCCAATTTCGTTCCTCTTTATGGCTGAGTAATATTCCATTGTATATATGTACCACATCTTCTTTATCCATTCGTCTGTCAATGGACATTTAGGTTGCTTCCATGACCTGGCTATTGTAAATAGTGCTGCAATGAACATTGGGGTGCATGTGTCTTTTTGAATTATGGTTTTCTCTGGGTATATGCCCAGGAGTGGGATTGCTGGATCATATGGTAGTTCTATTTTTAGTTTTTCAAGGAACCTCCATACTGTTCTCCATAGTGGCTGTATCAGTTTACATTCCCACCAACAGTGCAAGAGGGTTCCCTTTTCTCCACACCCTCTCCAGCATTTGCTGTTTGTAGATTTTCTGATGATACCCATTCTGGTGTGAGGTGATACCTCATTGTAGTTTTGATTTGCATTTCTCTAATGATTAGTGATGTTGAGCAGCTTTTCATGTGCTTCTTGGCCATCTGTATGTCTTCTTTGGAGAAATGTCCATTTATGTCTTCTGCCCATTTTTGGATTGAGTTGTTTGTTTTTTTAATATTGAGCTGCATGAGCTAGTTATATATTTTGGAGATTAATCCTTTGTCCGTTGATTCGTTTGCAAATATTTTCTCCCATTCTGAGGGTTGTCTTTTCATCTTGTTTGTAGTTTCCTTTGCTTTGCCAAAGCTTTTAAGTTTCATTACATCCTATTTGTTTATTTTTGTTTTTATTTCCATTACTCTAGGAGGTGGATCAAAAAAGATTTAAAAATTTTGTTTCATATTGTTTCATGAAATAAAATATTTATATATATATTTGTAGTTAAGTGTATTAATTTTCTTTTTGATTGCTTTTAATCTTAAATTGCATTTCAAGTTGTAAAATTTTTAGTGTAGTCTTTTTCATACTATAGATATTGCTAATGTCAGTTAAGTGTTCTATGTTTAATTAGAATAAGTATGTTCAAATGTGCAAATTTAATTTTTATTTCTAGCTCCTTTCTTCAAAGAATATCCTATTACATATTCTGTTATTTACAGTTAACTTCCTTTAAATACAATTTCAAACTATTTTACATGCAATTATCATTAAGTAGTGATTAATGATTCTCATACAATTTTTAAGACTTGGTAAGATTCTTTACTCCTCCCTCTAGCTTCTAGCCCCAGAACTTTGGGCCCAACCCCAGGCCATCCCAGATCAGTTTTATCTTAGGATTCCCCAAGCTCTAAGTTATTTGGTTTGAAGTTACTAGACTAGTTTCAGCAAACAGGTTTGAAGGTTAAGATCTGATGATTTGGAATTGTAGGTGCTAAGTTGTTTTTTGCCCAGAGTAGATAGGGTGTTATCCATTTTGCATTTCAAGCAAACTGTAGCCCATTTGTGCCCATGGATCTGTCATCAAACACAGTTCAGATTTCAGCTTTAACTTATCTAAATATAGGCTTACTGTGAGTGACAGGATCCTGGTAAATGGCATTCTCTGCCATCCTCTTTGATATCATTTCTAGTAGGATGACTCATGGCTCTGCTTTGCCCTAAAAAATGTTTAATTACACTGGGGACTTTTCATTGAGTAAAAGCTTCATTGACAGATCAGCTGCCACCCTGACAACTTGGATTGTTATTCTGCTGTCTGGAGATCACACAGTATTTACATTTCTAACACTGACCATTCAAAGGGAATTTCAACTGGATTTCTATGCTGTCTGATGCTGTCAGTTGGAAATTCAACTGAAAGTTCAGAAATACAGATAGAGATATCTTGGTTTCTTGGTTTGATCCCACTAAAATTAAATCCTAAGGGTCCTCATCACAAGGAAAATATTTTTTTCTTTTATTTTGTATCTATACGAGATGATAGATGTTCACTAAACTTATTGTGGTAATTATTTCATGATGTATGTAAGTCAAATCATTATGCTGTACACCTTAAACTTACACAGTACTGTATATCAATTATATCTCAAAACTGGAAGAAAAAATAAAGAGCTTTGATTTTTTTTATGTATAAACTTTTGGGAGAGTACAAAAAATAACTTTACCTCTTGATTTTATGTTTTATTCACCTAACAAAAGCATACACAAACAGAACTTTGATATATTTGGCAATGTCATTACAATACCTTGAGACATGGATCTCATTAAGGAAACAGTGTCCTGTGGTTCCATTGATGACTACTCTGCCATCTAAATTTGCATATGTAGGTTCTCATTCAAAAGGTTACCCAGTAGCTAGAAGTGGTCATGAAGTGTCCATTCTAGCCTTTGGTGCAGGTATCTATTGTAAAATGATCTTTCTTTACCTTGAGTGACTTTCACATCCTCATTTCCCACTTGGAGCCTCACGCATTTTGAGTATACACTGAGCTGAAAAGTGATTCCAGTGAACAGGATTATGTTTCTCCTTAGCATGTTTTCAGAGAGGTCAGAATGCTTTCTTCCCCACAGAAGGGGAACACTGGAGACTTCTTGTTGATAGGTTTTATGGTTGATAAGGCTAATACTGCCTTGCTTACTCCCTCTTGTATTTTCATGGGTGGGAAAAGGTTCAGGGAGCAAGTTAAAAAATCTTGTAAATCTTTCAGCAAGAAAATTGTCCTCTCCTTTAATCTTTCTTGATTGTTACTTTCCCATTAGCTCCTTATTTTCTGTCCCAGGGTTCTTGAAGGATTAACTGCTCTTACTTTTGAAAACCAGAGATGTGGGATCAATCATGTTCCAGATTTTACTATTACCTTTGACTCTTATAAATCATTTCAAGTGGGTAGAGATCCAAGCTGGATTCTTTATTATATACTTATTATTATTATCTTCCTTTATCTTCTGATTTTAAGAGAAATTAAAATTTGAAAAAAATTCATGGGCCCCTGTAAGTGTCATGGACTCCAGGCACTGTGCTTAATGAATAAGTAGGCCCTGTCGTCATAATTTGACCTAAAACATTGTTCTTTGTTGCGCCATTTAGACTGTAGCCCTTCCCTAGCAACAAGCCTAGACCTTACTCCAAACCTGCAAACCATTTTGTGTGGAACGTTATTATGACAATCAGTTGCCAACTAATGCTATATTTTCACTGGGAAAGACCACCCAGAACCATGGCTCTGCTACCTAACTCTAAGCACTGCAACTTGCTAAGAGCCTCCAGTGCCTCAACCAGCCTTTAATTCCAACCCCCTCGGATACTGACACAGGCCTGCAGTACACTTGAGTCATGTTAGCTCTGTACTTGTACCACTAAATTATTTTCCAAAGAGGCTAGTCCTACAGACAGTCCCTCTTGAGCCTGACTTTCTTCCCTCCCTCTATCTTTCATTGGTATTGTAGCATGCCATAAGTTACTGAGGAGGCTAATAGTAACTCTCTGACTCCTGGTAAGATGATGCAGAAACAAGTAGGCTATTATGAGCAAAGTCTGTATCTAAAACACAATTTTATACTTCTTTGTAGTAATTTAAGCCTGATGTAGAGCCTACTGTTCTCTTCCCCTTTACTACTCAGCTTCCTGAAGAGTTGTTTACTTCACCTGTGGCCACATTTGTTCATGCAATGAATTCCCAAACACAGAAGGTCTTCTTTGTGCCAGGAGCTTTGCCATGTGCTCCCTATTGTCCACAGGTTCTAAGAGAATGGCATTTAATTTAGAACTTTTAGTACTTGTTGGTTGTTGTTTGGTCTTTTGTTTTGATTATGAAAATAACACATGCTTTTTGAAAAAGACACTGAAAATTATAGCTAAGTATGACAATGCAGAGTGAGAGTTTTATATTATCTCCCCAATTCCACCAGTTATATTTCTCCAAAGGAAATGGTCTTCAGTCTTCTGGCTTATCTTTTTCTCCGTTGCTTTCAAAAATGTGGACTCCTTCACGCTGAAACATTTTTTTCCCTTCAGCTTTTGTGGCACTACTTAAAATTTTTTTCTTAATTTTTTACTTCCCTTTGTAAGAATTTCTCCTATCAATTTTGCTGACCCTCAAATTTTGTCCTTTAGATTTGTCTTTGTGGTTTGTCTCTTCTGATTTGGTTCTTTCAATGTGTCTTTGAGTTGGAGGACATGGGGAATTGCACTTATAAATACACCACCTCTAATGGTTTGGAAAGAACTTTTTGTTCATTTGTATATATCTCCATTTTATGAGATGTCTATGACCCTAATGGTGTGTCTTTGCATTTCAAAATATGTGTTTATCAACTTTTATCCAAAGATCTCAGATATTTTACCTCTTTTCTGTCATGTAATTTCAAGACATGTAATTTGAAGGATCATTCCTCATTCCATGTAGATACAGGAGGTGCTGATGTCTATCTGCCTCGGCAGACACAGCTCCCTTCATCCTCTTCACACTACCCTTGTCCCAGAGGCTGACTTGAATGGAGTACAGCAAAAGCAAATTCCTATTAGCTTTTGGTGAGGTTTGACCAGTGGGGAGCCCCAGAAAATTGGAGAGAAGGAGGAATGTAAGGCTGGTATATTTATTCCACAGCATCCTCCCCTATCAGGTTGCTGTGGTTTGACCTGAAGTCTCCATCTCCTGGCATGCTGCTTATACCACAAAGGTGTCCCTCCAGGTGCTAGTTACTGGTTCTTTCCCTGCCCCTTCTGGCCAGGGATTTGTAAGCGTGGATGCAAACCCTAAAATGTTTCACTTCTCTGTGGCTTTTCCTAAGCAATTCCTATGCTATAATAAAAAGTCCCTTTATTAAATTCTCCTTAATTATTCAGATAGTGTGCCTTTTTTTTTTCCCTGCTGGGGCCTTAATTGATGTGCCTAAAATCTACTGAAGTTATTCAGGAGGTATTCTTTAGGTTCTCCTTTCTCTCACAACACAGATTAGGCTTGCTGTTTATTTTAAATTCTCTAACTATAATTGCTGTCATGGTCTGCCTGCTGAATTCTGTGCCATGAACAGCATTTCATGGACTGTGGTGATGTTGGTGGTGAGAGGAAGATTTTACCCTGTGCTTACTTCAGAACATCTTTGCTGGGATCTGAGGTGAAAACAGCTTTCCCATTACAAAGCTCCAGAAAATTTCCTGTGTAACACACTAAATATCTTTCTGGCGAGACCATCTCAGGATGTAACTAACGACTTCACACCCAGGACAGAGTGAGCTAAAACAGTGCCTCAAATAGGGAGGCCTCCTATGACATGGACCCTGTCTGCTCCCGTTCACTTATAGCAGTTAAAACATTTCTCTCTCTTTATTTTTTCCATAAAGAACTAGGGATGGGGAAGACACTATTGCCTCCTCCCATTTACAAGGAAAAATATGTCACATTTTGGATTTGTTACTTAACAACAGAGACAACTTTGCACATTAAAGTTTTCTAGCAAAATCTAATTTGTATGATATTTAAATACTTTTTCTGACGTGTCCCATGATTTTTTAAATCACTGTGAGGTTTTTACATTTAAATCATATCCAGTTATGAAAATACCTTTTCCTTTCCATGAATATCAGAAGCCTCTGCTAACTACTTGTTTAGAAACAAATTTGAAACAGATTTTATTTATATATTTATTTGTATTATATATTTATGATTTATAAATAAATCATACATTTATTTATTTATGCATTTATATAGAACATAGTCTACGTATTCTCTTTAGGTTTCACCTTCTTATTAATTAGAGTCTTCTTATAAAGTGTGTTAGTAAAATGGTCGATCAATAATCAGGTTTCTAGATGGAAGGTTTATGGCTGGTGAAATGTTTGTTCTCATGTTCAAGAGACCTCCACACGTCCCTGCAGACCTTATAGTGACTTCATGCATAAATGGGACAACCTATAGTTGATTAGAATATTTCATTAGTCTGAACATATCTCTACTTGACCTTGTCAAATAATTAAGATGTTAATTTCTTTCCTTAGATCCTTCAACCACAGACAAAGGGACAGTCAATGAATTATGTGATTTGGAGGAAAGAAGTGGAAGGGATTTTTAATTCTTTCTGGCACACAAAGCAGTGTTGTTTTTTCTAATTGCCATGGCCTTTTATTCCTGTGATATTTAGAATTGAGCTTTAGGCAGCATAAGGTATTGATGTTGATAGGGTGAGATATATTCCACATCAGAGTTATTTCTTTAGATCAGTATGTGGCCAAATCCTGTTTTTGTATGAACTGTGAGCTAAGAGTGGTTTTACATTTTTTTAAAAATCAGAAGAAAAATATCTTATTACATGTGAAAACAATGTAAAATTCAAATTTCAGTGTTCATAAATAAAGTTTTATTGGAACACAATCACATTCATCCATTACATGCCCATAGCTGCTTTCATGATACAATGGCAAAATTGAGTAGTTGAGATGGAGACTGCAAAATGTAAAAGTCTCTGGCCCTTTACAGAGAAGTTTGCTGACCCCTGCTTTAGATAACTAAGTATACTTAAAATAATAACCTAACTGAAAAACTTAACCCTCTTGGTAACTATTGAACCAATGATTTTCAAACCATCCCATGTATAATTTTTTTTACTACTAGTTTTTAAAAGGACAAGAGGCATGCCAGCATTTATCTCACAGAGAGGCCTACAGCTGGAAAGATGATAGAATCCTATGAAATTGTTTGGAGGTCATCCAATTGTTTGATTATCTAGTATGGCATATGGCGTGATTCCTTATATTTGACAGTGCTTCTGGATATCTTCAAAACTGTATATAGGACCTTTTACTCACCTCAAAGTGGAGCAACAGCAAGAAAGGGAGCTGAGCCATTGTTTGCTTCAGATGAAATTGATCTCATGACATGCTTCATGAAGTAACAACTACTTTGGTGTAAACACTGCTACCACCCATGCCCACTTTCTGTGTGAAAGACAAAGAAATCAATGGATATAGTATGAATATATTTTCCTCATCTTTGTACTCAAAATGGGCCCCAGAAAGCATGAGAACAGGTGTTTCAGTTATGATCTTATCCAGGACTCTTGATTCCTGATGGACGCATTATATCTTTCTTTGTTTTTTTCATTTTTTTTCTCCTTGCAATCTACTTCCCAGCAGGAAATTTACTGAGCTGCCAACTTGCAATCATCTAATTGACTCAGAAAGAATCTGAATGAGTTTCTAAATATCCAACTGAAATCAATTGTGACTGTCTTTATTTTAGGCCCCAGGCAGATTGAAATTGAGACAATAAATGGAAATACCTCATTCTGAAAGAATGAGTGTTGGCAACTTCACAGTGAGCATCACGTACATACACTCACATACACTCGTGCACACACGTATACACGCACACATTTACAGAGTTTTATATTCAGAAAGAATGCATAATTGCATATATGTTTGGCATCTTAAAATCTCTGGCTTTCTGAGATCCATGATTTCAAAAATCTAGAAGAACGTTTCACTCAATAGAAGGAAATATTGAGGACTGTTGGCAGTAGTGGGGAGCCATGGTTAATATATAGCTTAATTACATGGAGTTTTGTGCTCTCAGTTTCTACCCAAAGTCTTGAGACTCTTACTTTTTTGGATTCTGTTTTCCATTTTACTCATGAAAAAAGTTTTTTCCAAGGTTCATCTATTCGTGCATATTTTATGTTTAACTGTTTTCATTAAATTCCAATTTGTGTGAAATAGAAACAATAAGAATTTCAAACAGCATTGTTATGGGTTTAGTAGCCCATCTGCCATTCTATCCTCTTTTCCTAACAGTTAGAGATGAAATAACTGTGAGAATAAACAAAGTGTCTAACACCACCCCTCAATGTTAGAATTGTAAATACGTATCTGAACCTTCAGGAAGGAGGAATCTGAATGTTCAGTTTTTACTGTGCTGTGTAATCATGTTGAGCACTATTAGAAACTATGATCAGAGGTGAAGCCTCATAGCATAAATTCCAGTGAACATTCAGTGATTAAACAAACACACCATGAGCTATTGTTTTCAGGGGGAGGTTTAATGGTGTGACCAAAAGTCTTCTGGTGCTGGACAGGGAAGACCTGATTCATTTCAGATTCTTATAAAGGAGGCTCTCTTTTCAGCAGTGGAGTTCAACAAGCCCTATCCTTGTCCCTCCCAAAGGAAGAGCAGAGACTGAGGAACTGTAAGAACACAGATAAACACAACAGTCTGATGACGTATAGAGAAAAGCCGTTTCTTTTTTTTTTTTTTTTTTTTTTTTTTTTTTTTTTTTTTTCGGTACGCGGGCCTCTCACTGTTGTGGCCTCTCCCATTGTGGAGCACAGGCTCCGGACATGCAGGCTCAGCGGCCATGGCTCACGGGACCAGCTGCTCCGCGGCACGTGGGATCTTCCCGGACCGGGACACGAATCCGTGTCCCCTGCATCAGCAGGCGGATTCTCAACCACTGTGCCACCAGGGAAGCCCCGAGAAAAGCCGTTTCTGACTCAGGCAGGAGGCCAGCATTTTGCAAACCACATTGGAGGGAGGAATATCAGGATGGAACAATTCAAGACAAAGCTTCAAGGAGCTTTGTTCCCAAGTCTGGTTTATGCCCTTAGACAGATAAAAGCCAAATAGAATGGAGAACTGTGGGGGATCCACTGAAGAGGATTAACAGAATTTGGACAATGAATGAAAAAGGGGTTTGTTCACATTCTGGACCAGAACATACTGGCTAAGGGTTATTTTCAGGCACTGCTCACTGGAAGTTGATACCATACCATTGCATGATGTTCATAGTTGTGTGTGCTTATGCTAAACTAAATGTATTCAAAACTATAGATTTTTCTCTTTAAGAATAAGAGGATATTATTATTAATAATCATTAATAAGAAAGTATTAAGACTATGTATGGTCTTAATATTGATTCTTAAATGAAGAATATGAGAATATTCTTAACATTCTTTTCCATTGTATTCAAAATTACTACACCAAGGAATCTTCCCCCAGTACCATTATAGATATTGTAGGTTGTAAACAGAGCAAAACAAAATACACATGTATTTAAAAGAGGGTCCTAGGAACCCAAATGTCTTGTCGTGCAAGCATCACCCCATGATAAGGCAACATTGTGGGCCAGGAGACAGTTTGGCCCTAGGGTCAGGCAGAGTTGGATTGAAAAACTGGCTGTTTCATTATCTGCGACTCTAAGCAAGGTACTTGCTTCTGTAGATATCATCTCCTTATCTATTAAAGGGAATGTACTGATTTCTTAGGATAGACATAACAGTACCATGAACTGGGTGGTTTAAAACAACAGAAATTTCTTTTGCACAGTTTTGGAGGACAGAAGTCCAAAATCAAGATGTCAACTAGGTGCCAACTAGGTGGGTTCCTTCTTGGGGGATCTGAGGGATAATCTGTTCCAGTCCTCTCTCCCAGCTCTGGTGAGGGCCAGCAATCCTTGGTGTTCCCTGGGGCTTGTAGATGCATCGCTCCAATCTCTGGCTCTGTCTTAGCATGACAGTCTC
The DNA here is from genome assembly GCF_026419965.1 of Kogia breviceps. Taxonomy (NCBI): domain Eukaryota; kingdom Metazoa; phylum Chordata; class Mammalia; order Artiodactyla; family Physeteridae; genus Kogia; species Kogia breviceps. The sequence goes on along the minus strand of NC_081311.1, from coordinate 118,720,773 downwards.
CTCATGTATGTGTCCAAATTTCTCTCTTTTTTTTAAGGACACGAGTCATGCTGGATTAAAGCCCGCCCTGATGATTTCATCTTAACTTGATTACATTTGCAATGTCCCTATTTTCAAATAAGGTCACATTCAGAGAATGAGGGTGCAGAATATGGGAGTTCAGTACATGTTTTGCGGAACACAATTTAACCCGTAACAGTGGATAATAATCAGATACCTTTCTCGCAGCACTAAGAGAAGGATTGAATAAATTAGTAACACAGAGACGACTGAAAGCAGGTTTGTCCCCATAGGAAAAAACACTTTTTGGACTCCCCAACATCCATCATGTATGTATGACTTTGTAGCAGAGTCGGTCTCTGGGCCTTGTTCGCGCCACTGGTTCTACTACCACCAACTCCACTTGTTGCCTTGGCAAGTTATTATTACCCTGAATATTATTATAATGTTACTCTAACTTTGCTTCTTCTGTGTGGGTATGTTCAGCCCTTGGTAAAGCTTGATGCCTATCCATAAACTTTCACTCTGTTCTAACTGTTCAAAGTTCTGCTTGGAAGTGGCATTGAGCTGGTATGAACTGGAAGTCTGAATGGCTGTGAGAACACAAAAACAGATGGTAGAATCCCCATTGGAATGTGTGGCCGGCACATGGCTGCTCTTTGTTTTCACTCTTAAGTAGTCAGCAGACACACTGTGACTGTACTGCCGCTGCAGTGAGATTTACTTCCAGAACTTTTCAAGACTTTGGGGCAGTGCATAACAGGGGTTACCTGGACAGGAGAAGTCCTAAACAGGAATAAAAGAATCTTTTAGTTCCTTGGGAACAGGATATAGGAGGCAAGGTCCCTCATGAATGAGTAGCCATATTTTAATTTTCAAGAGGCACTTGAAAGCCAAACTTCTGCTTCCCATATAATTCTGACTTAACTTCTTCAGTGTTTTCCTGTCATCTGAACGCTAATGCCCAAGTTTCTTTGCATCCCTTACAATCTAGTTCATAATCTGGCCCCTGAAACTTTTTCACATTTATTCTATTTCTTGCCTCTTATGCTACCAATTTTTTTTTTTTTTTGCATTTCTGCCACATGTACAATTTCCCTGGAATGAAACTTCTACTTCACCTGGATAATTCCTGCCCTCTTAAAACTTCAGCTAAGGCTACCTCTCTCCCAGGGAGTCCTTTTCATGGCCACATCTGGGATCATTGGGCATCTATCTTATTATTTCTCAAATTATATTCAACTTTTTTCCATTTTTTGTCTGTCTGGACAATATCTTTTTCATTTTGAGTCCTTAGGGTCTAGAATGTAGTTAGTGTGTAATAACTGTTAGTTGTGTTGAATTTCATAAGAGTGAAAATTTGAATCTTTTTTTTCTCTCTCTTTTTATATAACTTGGGAGAAAAATAAACAGATGTGAGATCCTATGTATTCCTCTTTCAGAAGAATGAAATTTTTTCTCAACTTAGGAGGACATAAAAACTCCTAGAGAACAAGAGGTTGAATACGCCATATCTGAAAGGCATTCATTTATTCAACAAATATTTACTCATTTAATTCCACGTAGTAGGCATTGGAGATAGAAGGTGAAAAAGTTCTTGTGAATCATAAGGAACTCTCAGTTTAAAAGGGGTAAAACATGTAGAGATAATTTTTGTATGGTGAATGAGAACACAAAGAAGTTAATCCCATGCTGACATAATCAAAGTGTTCCAAAACATGGGAAGGCAATCTTGTCTTAAAAGTAGCTGAATAAATTTCTGTTTTCACTTTCTCACTGTCAGTACATTCCATAACTAACTCTAATCTTGTTTTCACCCCTACTATTCCACTTACATGGCTCTGTCAAAGTCAACAATGACCTCTATGATACCAAATCCAGTGATTATTTTTCTTTTTCATATTATTCAACCTATCAGCAAAATTTGATTTAATTTTCATGCCCTTTCAGAAAAACTCTCTTCTCTCGGTTTCTTTTTCTGTTTTTATAAATTTATTTATTTACTTATTTTTAGCTGCGTTGGGTCTTCGTTGCTGCATGCAGGCTTTGCCTAGTTGTGACGAGCAGAGGCCACCCTTCGTTGTGGTGGGCGGGCTTCTCACTGAGGTGGCTTCTCATGTTGTGGAGCACGGACTCTAGGCGTGCAGGCTTCAGCAGTTGTGGCACACGGGCTCAGTGGTTGTGACACAAGGGCTTAGCTGCTCCGCAGCATGTGGGATCTTCCCAGACCAGGGCTCAAACCCACATCATCCCCTGCACTGGCAGGCAGATTCTTAACCACTGTGCCACCAGGGAAGCCCCCCTTGGTTTCTAAGATACCTCACCATCTTGATTTTTCTACTATACTTCTGATGATTCTTCTTCACTCTCCTTTGCAGGTTCCTCTAGCTGACCCAGAGCCAGGTTTGCTGCCATGCTATGAAGCATAAGCTTCAGAACTCTCCATCGCATCCACTTTCCAAAACTCTGGGCAAAGGGCTCACAGGGTCATATGTTTTTGCAAAATTTTCGAAAGTAAAATAGTATAACCACAAGGGTAGAGGCAGCAGTCTCTTTCCATTCCAACTCCCCCATCATGCTTGCCATCATGTTCATGATGTTGGATTATCCATGAGAATTTTTGGAATCTTGTTAAAGGCTATTTGGGTTGAAGATATATTTCCTCTGGATTGAGTGGGTTACATTTGTATAGTTTATAATCATGTCAAGTTAATGAGTTTATTGCCAGTTATCCCCCAAGCCAACTCACCTGCTGTTGTGACATGAGGGAGCAAGGCAAAAGTAGCACCATGACAATGAATGTGGTGCCAGCAATGAATGTCTGTGGGTAAGGGAGGAGAAAAATGCTAGAGGAAAGACCAGATTACTCTTCTACTCTTCCAATGGAAAATAATATTACAAATCATTTGTAATATGAAAAGGCAATCAGATATGCAGCCAAAAATAGGGGAAATGAGTAATTAACAATGGGTCAAGCAGTTAATATTTGTAAATATACAATTGTTCTGGACTCTGTGATGTTGGTGGTATTTATCATCATTTTTACATATGTAATTTCTCATTCTAATAAATCTAATTTTGAATTTATAAATTTTCATAATTTTCCTTGAAGAGAGCCACCCAAATTATATAAGTCCCATAATACCTAAGTTCATTCTTGAGTTGCCCATGCCTGCTCTCTTAGGCCACACTTTCTTTCGTTCTTTCCTAGGAGACATTGTACATTCCCTTGGTTTTGAAAGTCATTTATGTGCATATTTGTTGACTGAAAATGGATACTATTTTGATCCCAAAAGAACTAGAATATTTTTAAATTTACTTTAAAATTCTTATTAGCTTTTTAAACAATAAAAATAGTTCCATTATTTAAAATAAAATCTCCCTAGAATAAAGAGGAAGCCATTATATAGAGTTTGCTTAAATATTTACATTTTCATTTATGTTCAAATGTCTATATATCTATATCCCCAGTCACACATATATATACACATATATTATATATATGTCTATATGTATACATACACATAGCATATACACACACATATTTGGATATATAAAACACATATAAACATACAAAACATAAAAATAGAATCAATATAGGATTCTAAATCTTTTTTAGAAAACATCATACCATAGATTTCTTTCCATGACAGACCATGTAGACCTAATTCATTCTGTCATTCTTTTTTTTAACATCTTTATTGCAATATAATTGCTTTATAATAGTGTGTTACATTCTGCTTTATAACAAACTGAATCAGCTATACATATATCCCCATATCTCCTCCCTCTTGCATCTCCCTCACATCCTCCCTATCCCACCCCTCTAGGTGGTCACAAAGCACCAAGCTGATCTCCCTGTGCTATGCAGCTGCTTCCCACTAGCTATCAAATTTCCATTTGGTAGTGTATATATGTCCTGCCACTCTCTCTTCGTCCCAGCTTACCCTTCCCCCTCCACATGTCCTAAAGTCCATTTTATACATCTGTGTCTTTATTCCTGTCCTACCCCAAGGTTCTTTTTTTTTTTTTAAGATTCCATATATTCCATATATATATATATTAGCATGCACTATTTGTTTTTCTCTTTCTAACTTACATCACTCTGTATGACAGACTCTAGGCCCATCCACCTCACTACAAATAACTCAATTTCATTGCTTTTTATGGCTGAGTAATATTCCAATGTATATATGTGCCACGTCTTCTTTATCCATTCATCTGTCGATGGACACTTAGGTTGCTTCCATGTCCTGGCTATTGTAAATAGAGCAGCAATGAACATTGTGGCACATGACTCTTTGAATTATGGTTTTCTCAGGGTGTATGCCCAGTAGTGGGATTGCTGGATCGTTTGGTAGTTCTATTTTTACTTTTTTAAGGAACCTCCATACTGTTCTCCTTAGTGGTTGGATCAACTTACATTCCCACCGACAGTGCAAGAGGGTTCCCTTTTCTCCACACCCTCTCCAGAATTTATTGTTTGTAGATTTTTTGATGATGGCCATTCTGACTGGTGTGAGGTGATATGGCACTGTCGTTTTGATTTGCAGTTCTCTAATGATTAGTGATGTTGAGCATCTTTTCATGTGTTTGTTAGCAATATGTATATCTTCTTTGGAGAAATGTCTGTTTAGGTCTTCAGCCCATTTTTGGATTGCATTGTTTGTTTTTTTGATATTGAGCTGCATAAGCTGCTTGTAAGTTTTGATGATTAATCCTTTGTCAGTTGTTTCATTTGCAAATATTTTCTCCCAATCTGATGGTTGTCTTTTCATCTTGTTTATGATTTCCTTTGCTGTGCAAAAGCTTCTCAGTTTCATTAGGTCCCATTTGTTTATTTTTGTTTTTATTTTCATTTCTCTAGGAGGTAAGTCAAAAAGGATCTTGCTGTGATTTATGTCATAGAGTGTTCTGCCTATGTTTTCCTCTAAGATTTTGATAGTGTCTGCCTTACATTTAGGTCTTTAATCCATTTTGAGTTTATTTTTGTGTATGGTGTTAGGGAGTGTTCTAATTTCATTATTTTACCTGTAGCTATTCAGTTTTACCAGCACCACTTACTGAAGGGACTGTCTTTTCTCCATTGTATATTCTTGCCTCCTTTATCAAAAATATGGTGACCATATGTACATGGCTTTATCTCTGGGCTTTCTATCGTGTTCCATTGATCTATATTTCTGTTTTTGTGACGGTACCATGCTATCTTGATTACTGTAACTTTGTAGTATAGTCTGAAGTCCGGGAGCCTGATCTCCCCAGCTCCATTTTTCTTTCTCAAGATTACTTTGGCTAATCAGGGTCTTTTGTGTTTCCATACAAATTGTGAAATATTTTGTTCTAGTTCTGTGAAAAATGCCCTTGGTAGCTTGATAGGGATTGCACTGAATCTGTAGATTACTTTGGGTAGTATAGTCATTTTCACAGTGTTGATTCTTCCAATCCAAGAATATGGTATATCTTTCCATCTGTTTGTATCATCCTTAGTTTCTTTCATCATGTTCTATAGTTTTCTGCATGCAGGTGTTTTGTCTCCTTAGGTAGGTTTATTCTTAGGTATTTTATTCTTTTTCTTGCAATGGTAAATGGAAGTGTTACCTTTATTTCTCTTTAACATTTTTCATCATTAGTGTATAGGAATGCAAGAGATTTCTGTGCATTAATTTTGTATCCTGTTACTTTACGAAATTCATCAATTAACTCTAGTAATTTTCTGGTAGCATCTTTAGAATTCTCTATGTATAGTATCATGTCATCTGCAAATAGTGACAGCTTCACTTCTTCTTTTAAGATCTGGAGTCCTTTTAATTCTGTTTCTTCTCTGATTGCTGTTGATAAGACTTCCAAAACTATGTTGAATGATAGTGGTGAGAGTGGACAACCTTGTCTTGTTCCTGACCTTAGAGGAAATGGTTTCAGTTTTTCACCATTGAGAACGATGTTGGCTGTGGGTTTGTCATATATGGCCTTTATTATGTTGAGGTAAGTTCCCTCTATGCCTACTTTCCAGAGGGTTTTCTTTTTTTTATCATAAATGGGTGTTGAATTTTGTCAAAAGCTTTATCTGCATCAATTGAGATGATCGTATGGTTTTTCTCCTACTATTTTTTAATGTGGTTTATCACATTGACTGATTTATATATATTGAAGAATCCTTTCATTCCTGGGATAAACCCCACTTGATCATGGTGTATGATCCTTTTAATGTGCTGTTGGATTCTGTTTGCTTGTATTTTGTTGAGGATTTTTGCATATATGTTCATCAGTGATATTGACTTGTAGTTTTCTTTCTTTGTGACATCTTTGTATGGTTTTGGTTTCAGGGTGATGATGGCCTCATAGAATGAGTGTGGGAGTGTTCCACCCTCTGCTATATTTTGGTAGAGTTTGAGAAGGATAGGTGTTAGCTCTTCTCTAAATGTTTGATAGAATTCTCCTGTGAAGCCATCTGGTCCTGGGTTTTTGTTTGTTGGAAGATTTTTAATCACAGTTTCAATTTCAGTGCTTGTGATTGGTCTGTTTATATTTTCTATTTTTCCTGGTTCAGTCTCGGAACGTTGTGCTTTTCTAAGAATGTTTCCATGTCTTCCTGTTGTCGGTTTTATTGGCATTTAGTTGCAGTAATCTATCATGATCCTTTGTATTTCTATAGTGTCAGTTGTTACTTCTCCTTTTTCATTTCTAATTCTATTGATTTGAGTCTTCTCCCCTTTTTTCTTTTTTTTTTTTTCTTTTTTTTTTTTGGAGTACGCGGGCCTCTCACTGTTGTGGCCTCTCCTGCTGCAGAGCACAGCCTCCAGACGTGCAGGCTCAGCGGCCATGGCTCACGGGTCCAGCCGCTCCGTGGCATGTGGGATCCTCCCGGACCAGGACACGAACCCATGTCCGCTGCGTCAGCAGGCGGGCTCTCAACCACTGCGCCACCAGGGAAGCCCTCCCCTTTTCTCTTGATGAGTCTGGTTAATGGTTTATTAATTTTGTTTATCCTCTCAAAGAACAAGCTTTTAGTTTTATTGATCTTTGTTATTGTTTCCTTCATTTATTTTTCATTTATTTCTGCTCTGATTTTTCTGATTTCTTTCCTTCTGCTAACTTTGGGGGTTTTTTAATTCTTCTTTCTCTAATTGCTTTAGAAGCAAGATTAGTTTGTTTATTTGAGATGTTTCTTGTTTCTTGAGGTAGCATTGTATTGCTATAAACTTCCCTCTTAGAACTGCTTTTGCTGCATCCCATAGGTTTTGGGTCATCATGTCTTCATTGTCATTTGTTTCTAGGTATTTTTTGATTTCCTCTTTGATTTCTTCAGTCATCTCTTGGTTATTTAGTAGTGTATTGTTTAGCCTCCATGTTTTTGTATTTTTTAACAGATTTTTTCCTATAATTGATATCTAGTCTCAGAGCATTGTGGTCAGAAAAGATGCTTGATATGACTTCAGTTTTCTTAAATTTACCAAGGTTTGATTTGTGACCCAAGATCTGATCTATGCTGGAGAATGTTCCAAGAGCACTTGTAAGAAAGTGTATTCTGTTGTTTTGGATGGAATGTCCTATAAATATCAAGTAAGTCCATCTTGTTTAATGTATCATTTAAAGCTTATGTTTCCTTATTTATTTTCAGTTTGGATGATCTGTGCATTGGTGAAAGTGGGGTGTCAAAGTCCCCTACTATTATTGTGTTACTGTTGATTTCCCCTTTTATAGCTGTTAACATTTGACTTATATATTGAGGTACTCCTATGTTGTCTGCATAAATATTTGCAATTGTTTTATCTTCTTCTTCGCTTGATCCCTTGATCATTGTGTAGTGTCCTTCTTTGTCCCTCATTATAGTCTTTATTTTAAAGTCTATTTTGTCTGATATGAGAATTACTACTCCGGGTTTCTTTTAATTTCCACTTGCATGGCTTATCTTTTTCCATCCCCTCACTTTCTGTCTGTATGTGTCCCTAGGTCTGAAGTGGGTCTCCTGTAGATAGCATATATATGGGTCCTGCTTTTGTATCCATTCAGTCAGTCTATGTCTTTTGGTTGTAGCATTTAATCCATTTACATTTAAGGTAGTTATTGATAGGTATGTTCCTATTACCATTTTCTTAATTGTTTTGGGTTGTTATTTTATGTCTTTTCCTTCTCTTGTGTTTCCTGCTTAGAGAAGTTCCTTTAGCATTTGTTGTAAAGCTGGTTTGGTGGTGCTGAATTCTCTTAGCCTTTGCTTGTCTGTAAAGGTTGTTATTTATTTGTCGAATCTGCATGAGATCCTTGCTGGGTAGAGTAATCTTGGTTGTAGGTTTTTCTCTTTCATCACTTTAAATATGTCTTGACACTCCCTTCTGGCTTGCAGAGTTTCTGCTGAAAGATCAGCTGTTAACCTTATGTGGATTCCTTTGTATGTTATTTGTTGCTTTTCCCTTGCTGCTTTTAATATTTTTTCTTTGTATTTAATTTTTGATAGTTTGATTGATATGTGTCTTGGCGTGTTTCTCCTTGGATTTATCCTGTATAGGACTCTCTGTGCTTCCTGGACTTGATTGAATATTTCCTTGCCCATATTAGGGAAGATTTCAACTATAATCTCTTCAAATATTTTCTCAGTCCCTTTCTTTTTCTCTTTTTCTTCTGGGACCCATATAATTGGAATATTGGTGCATTTAATGTTGTCCCAGAGGTCTCTGAGACTGTCCTCAATTCTTTTCATTCTTTATTCTTTATTCTGCTCTGCGGTAGTCATTTCCTTTATTTTATCTTCCAGGTCACTTATCCGTTTTTCTGCCTCAGTTATTCTGCTATTGATTCCTTCTAGTGAATTTTTAATTTCGTTTATTGTCTTGTTCATCATTGTTTGTTTGCTCTTTAGTTCTTCTAGGTTCTTGTTAAATGTTTCTTGTATTTTCTCCATTCTATTTTCAAGACTTTGGATCATCTGCACTGCCATTACCTTGAATTCTTTTTCAGGTAGACTGCCTATTTCCTCTTCATTTGTTTGGTCTGGTAGGTTTTTACCTTGCACCTTCATCTGCTGTGTGTTTCTCTGTCTTCTCATTTTTCTTAACTTAGTGTTTGGGGTTTCCTTTTCACAGCCTGCAAGTTCGTAGTTCCTGTTGTTTTTGGTGTCTGCCCCAAGTCACTAAGGTTGGTTCAGTGGGTTGTGTAGGCTTCCTGGTGGAGGGGACTAGTGCCTGTGTTCTGGTGGATGAAGCTGGATCTTGTCTTTCTCGTGGGCAGGTCTGTGTCCATTGGTGTGTTTTGGGGTTTCTGTGAACTTATGATTTTAGGCAGCCTCTCTGTTAATGGGTGGACTTGTATTCCTGTCTTGCTAGTTGTTTGGTTAAGGGTGTCCAGTACTGTAGCTTGCTGGTCGTTGCGTGGAGCTTGGTCTTAACATTGAAATGGAGATATCTGGGAGAGGTTCACTGTTTGTTATTATGTGGAGCTCGGAGTTCTCTTGTCGAACAGTGTTCTGAACTTGGCTCTCCCACCTCAGAGGCACTGGCCTGACACCTGGCCGGAGAATCAAGACCCTGTCAGCTACACAGCTCAGAAGAAAAGGGAGAAAAAAAGGAAAGAAAGAAAGAAAGAAGAAAATAAAAGTTCTTAAAATAAAAATATATTAAAAATTAAAAATATTAAAACATAATTTTAAAAAGCCCAGATAGAGAGAACCCTAGGACAAGTGGTAAAAACAAAGCTATACAGACAAAATCACACAAAGAAGCATATACACAACACTCACAGAAAGGGAAAAAGGAAAAACATATATATACAAAAAAAGAAAATAAAGGGAGAGAGCAACAAAATCACTAAACAAATCTACCAGTGATAAACTCTAAATACTTAACTAGGATAAACATAAAAACAGAAACAAATTAGATGCAGAAAGCAAACCCCAAGTCTACAGTTGCTCCCAAAGTCCACCACCTCAATTCTGGGATGATTCATTGTCTATTCAGGTATTCCAGAGATGCAGGCCACATCAGGTTGCTTGTGGAGATTTAATCCGCTACTCCTGAGGCTGCCTGGAGAAATTTCCCTTTCTCTTCTTTGTTCACACAGCTCCTTTGGTTCAGCTTTGGATTAGGCCCTGCCTCTGCATGTAGGTCGCCTGGGGGCATCTGTTCTTCACACAGAGAGGACAGGGTTGAAGTAGCTGCTGATTAGGGGGCTCTGGCTTACTCAGGCCAGATGGAGGGAGAGGTACGGAATGCGGGGCAAGCCTGCAGTGGCAGATTCTGGCGTGATGTTGCACCAGCCTGAGGTGCACTGTGTGTTCTCATGGGGAATTCGTCCCTGGATCTCGGGACCCTCACAGTGGCAGGCTGCACAGGGTCGCAGGAGGGGAGATGTGGATAGTAACCCGTGCTTGCACACAGGCTTCTTGGTGGCTACAGCAGCAGCCTTAGCATCTCATGCCCATCTCTGCTGTCCACGCTGATAGCCGCGGCTCATTTAGGCAGTGCTCTGAATCCCCTCTCCTTGCGCACCTGAAAACAATGGTCTCTTGCCTCTTAGGCAGTTCCAGACATTTTCCCGGACTCTCTCCCAGCTAGCTGTGGTACACTAGACCCCTTCAGGCTGTGTTCATGTAGCCAACCCCAGTCCTCTCCCTGGGATCTCACCTCCGAAGCCCGAGCCTCAGCTCCCAGCCCCCACCTACCCCGGCAGGTGAGCAGACAAGGCTCTCAGGCTGGTGAGTGCTGGTCGGCACCGATTCCTCTGTGCAGGAATCTCTCTGCTTTGCCCTCTGCACCCCTATTGCTGCACTATTCTCCTTGGCTCTGAAGCTTCCCCCCCAGCCACCCCCCATCTCTGCCAGTGAAGGGACTTCTAGTGTGTGGAAACTTTTCCTCCTTCACAGCTCCCTCCCAGATGTGCAGGTCCCATCCCTATTCTGTTGTCTCTCTATTTTCTTTTTTCTTTTCCCCTACCAAGGTATGTGGGGAGTTTCTTGCCTTTTGGGAAGTCTGAGGTCTTCTGCCAGCATTCAGTAGGTGTTCTGTAGGAGTTTTGCCACATGTAGATGTATTTCTGATGTATTTGTGGGGAGGAAGGTGGTCTCCACGTCTTAGTTCTCTGCCATCTTGAAGGTCTCCCGAGACCTCTTTCATTCTTTTTAATGACTGCAATTTTTAACTGGTAGAATCGTTTTATGTTATTGGAAAGAATATTGGAACATCTCCACCTTAGAGCTCTATCAAAGCAACTGATTACTAGTGACCTTATCCTTATGTTATTGTAGCCAATGCACTTTAATGTGGGATTTAATATACAGCAAGGGAGCAAAAGCAGAAAGCTGAGGGTTGATTTGTTAAACTAAAGGGTCTTAAAATCAAACAAACAATGGAATGGACAGTTTTTTCTTTCTGATTTCTGATTCATTTTACTTGATTTTTATTATAGGGAGACACTGAAGTTAGCCCTAGGATAACATTTGTGATGTCCCTAAGGCTCACAGGTTAGTAACTCTGGATAGTGACCCTGGAAAATGACACAACCTCTTTATTCCCACTAATGTCTTCTTCTGAAAATTTTTAGATTTCACAGTAGGATTGAGCCTCCAGAACACTATTACATCCATTATTTCAGGGCTTATAATGATTTTAGAATTAGAGTTCTTTTGTTTTTATATGTTTAACTAAATTAAACCAGTGCAACCTGAAAACAATTTTACCATTTGAATTTTAAGATAAAGAACAATTCTGGGGGAAAGGAAGTTTTCAGAAGCAGCTGTAGAGATGTGGAAGTGGGCTGGGACTGACTGAAAGAATACCAATTTCTTGGAAGGTTTGTAAGGGTCTGGGAACATTTGGATGAGGTCATCGATATTCTGGGGATAGAAGAGGGCCTCCAATTAATAGGGTGGATACAATTTGAACTCATTCCAAAGGGTTGCAGTACTGATGCACTACTGATCATCAATGGCTTTATTTTGTGTGTATATATGTAGGCATTATTTATTGCAGTTAATTATGGTATCAATTCCTTTAGGATTTTTGTTGTTGTATACACCCTATCTTTGTAGCATTTTGTCTGTTATCTACTACATCCCAGAGAAGAGTAATAATTTTAGGTCAGTACACAGACTTTCCTAGTGACTGTGGCTGTCTAGTATTGAATTGGGATCCTCCATAGGTGCTAAGCTTCAGCTTGGCCTTTGAGGCACATTTGCAAATGGATGAGAAGGATGCATATATAGGAGGTTTAGATGAGGCTAGCTACTATGAATGGAATATGGTTGGACTCACCACAGGCTACTATCACCCTGATAAGTTTAGAAGCAAAAGTGAAAGAAAATCAGAATTTGTAACCACATGAAAATTGACACTTTGCAGGGTAAAAGGAAGGCTGCTGCAAAAGTATGTGCATCACTGCACTGCATATCTAGATGTGTTCTATCCCTTATTCATGCTTGTGTGTTTCTGTATTCCTGTCTATGTACCATGTGTCTCTGGTGTTTTTTATATTTATGTGAAGAATGATTGTATTCATCCAGTTAATTCTGAGGCCTCTTTCAGGTCTGGAACCCTATAGCCCTATGATTCAGTGCTTTTATCAGAGTTCATATTTATGTCTATTCAGTGTATATCTGGTATGAATATGCTCTAGGTATCTATTTATAGCACTGCACATGCAAAGTTTTAATGGAAGTTGGTGGGAAGAGTTTTTCTCTCACCCTTATGATCTAACTGGAGTCAGACAGGTAAATGTTTGACTTGTTTTCTTGCTTCCTGGCTACACTTGAAACCTTGGAAGTAGTCATGAAATGAATCAAAGTTGATGGTACCTGCTATGGTTAATTTTATGTGTTAACTTATCTGGGCCACAGGGTGCCCAGATATTTGGGTGTATCTGTGGGGGTGGTTTTGTATGACATTAGCATTTGAGTCGGTAGACTGAGTAAAACAGATCGTACTCTCTGATGTGGATGGCCACCATTCAACCAGTCAAACGACTGAGTAGAATAAAAAAAGCTGACCCTCCCACAACTAAGAGAGAACTCCTGCCTGTTTGCTTAAGCTGGAACATTGGTCTTTTCCTGTCTTCAGACTCAAACTGAAACATCAGGTCTTCCTTGATCTTGAGCCTGCTGACTTTTGGACAAGTACTGTACCACCAGCTCTCTAGATTCTCCAACCTGCTGCTTGCAGATTTTGGTATTTCTCAGCCTCCCTAAACACATGAACTAGTTCCTTGTTTTATTTGTATACATGTATAATCTGTTGATTCTGTTTCTCTGAAGAGATCTGATTAATAAAGCACCAAAGATATCTGTCAGCATGGGATGTGCTTCTGGAAACCTGCTTAGGGATGGGGCTTTATGCATGGTAGTGGGGAAGCCTAGAGAGAAGGGAAGGCCTGAAGTGATTCACAATTCCCTCCCACCTGGTATTGCTTCAAGAAAGGGTGACAACTCAAATCAGGGTTACAGTAGTTTGGATTTCCTGAAATACGTGCCTGGGAACTTTCAAAACGTATGTAAGGAGACTGCCCTTAAATTTCTTAAGCCTAAAAGTAGCCCATACAGTAATGAATTATTATTTCCTGTGGATATTTGCTTCTTTTTCTATTTACCCCCACCTTCACCTTGAAACATAACTATGTATTTAAGCCTCTTATAATTTTAACATTTCTAAATAATTTAAATGTAAAATGATTGGAAGTGGGAATAAGTTAAGGCATTGTTTAAATGGTCTTATAGAAAGTCTTTGTCAGTTTCTAATTTGCTTTGATTTGTATAACATGTTTAAGGTAGATTTTTCTTTTTTTTTTTACTTCTTATTTTATACTGGAGTATAGTTGATTAACAATGTTGTACTAGTTTCAGGTGTACAGCAAAGTGATTCAGTTATACATATACATGTATCTATTCTTTTCCAAATTCTTCTCCCATTTAGGTTGTTACATAATATTGAGCAGAGTTCCCTGTGTTACACAGTAGATCCTTGTTGGTTATCCATTTTAAATATAATGGTGTGTACATGTCAATGCCACACTCCCTAACTATCCCTTCCCCCCATGCTTCCCCTTGGTAACTATAAGTTCATTCTCTAAGTCTGTGTGTCTGTTTATGTTTTGTAAATAAGTTAACTTGTATCATTGCTTTTTAGATTCCTCATATAAGCGATATACAATATTCCTCTTTCTCTGACTTACTTCACTCAGGATGATAATCTCTAGGTCCATCCATGTTGCTGCAAATGGCATTATTTCATTCTTTCATGAAACAGTATTGGAAAATAATGAAATGTCCCTGACCTTCTAACTTTTCTCCTACCATATGTTTGCCTGTATTACAATTGCACCGAAGAATTTCAGACTAAAAGCTACAACTCATTTTTCAAGAAAACTTGATCCTCTACTAGGACTCAATGACAGGTGCCTGGGCTCTTCTAGCTAGGGATTCTTTGGGATTGTGAAGAAGCCACAGAGCATAGCACTCACAGGAAAGACACTGGAAGGAAAGACACTGGAATCTGATAATTAGAAGGTGGTTTAATTTTTTTTTTTTTTTTTTTTTTTTTTTTTTTTGCGGTACGCGGGCCTCTCACTGCTGTGGCCTCTCCCGTTGCGGAGCACAGGCTCCATACACGCAGGCTCAGCGGCCATGACTCACGGGCCTAGCCGCTCCATGGCATGTGGGATCCTCCCGGACTAGGGTATGAACCTGCCTCCCCTGCATCGGCAGGCGGACTCTCAACCACTGTGCCACCAGGGAAGCCCTATGGTTTAATTTAATTCAACTCTGAACACCTCTAAGCTTGAGAATTCCTTGGAAGCTCCTTGTTTGGCCACATGACCCAGATCTACAGCAACACTGATTCTTCCATTGTTTTCTTCTTCACTTATAAATGATCCCTTGCCCTCAGGACAGGAGACAGCATCTTCTAATGCCTGAATATTTTGCGTTTATATTTGTTGGTTTTAATTTTTCATGCCTTATTTTAAAAGGGCAATGGCAAGTCCTTTCTGTTTCTTCAGTTCCCTGGAGACCTACCTCCAAGCTTCTAGGCTTCTCCACCTCTGCACTACTCTCTGGACCTCATCCAGCAAATGAGTGTCATTAAAATCTGATAGATCAGGCTTCCCTGGTGGCACAGTGGTTGAGAGTCCGCCTGCTGATGCAGGGGACGCAGATTCGTGCCCCGGTCCGGGAGGATCCCACATGCCGCGGAGAGGCTGGGCCCGTGAGCCATGGCCGCTAAGCCTGCACATCTGGAGCCTGTGCTCCGCAACGGGAGAGGCCACAACAGTGAGAGGCCCGCGTACAAAAAAAAAAAAAAAAAAATCTGGTAGATCCCTGCGTGTGATATTGGATGTAAAGAGAAAGTCTGTGAACTCAAATGCCTAACAGGACTACTTAGATGACATAAATGGATGTGGTGATGTAAATGGGTACTGATGGTGACTGAGGTGAGCTGTAGAGCTCATGTTCTATCAGAAGAGAGCAAAGAAGATATGAAAGTCCATGTCAAATACCCCAATTTAAAAATAGAGTTTACTAAATCAAACATCTTTCAAGGAATATAGGCTAGGGATATATCACTCCATCTGTTTGTGTCATCATTGATTTCTTTCATCAGTATCTCACAGGTTTCTGCATACAGGTCTTTTGCCTCCTTAGGTAGGTTTATTCCTAGATATTTTATTTTTTTGTTGCAATGGTAAGTGGGAGTGTTTCCTTAATTTCTCTTTCTGATCTTTTGTTGTTAGTGTATAGGAATGCAAGAGATTTCTGTGTATTAATTTTGTATCCTGCAACTTTACTAAATTCATTGATTGCCTCTAATAATTTTCTGTGGCATCTTTAGGATTTTCTATGTATAGTACCATGTCACCTGCAAACAGTGACAGTTTTACTTCTTCATTTCTAATTTGGATTCCTTTTATTTCTTTTTCTTCTCTGATTGCCAAGGCTAGGACTTCCAAAACTATGTTGAATAATAGTGGCGAGAGTGGACACCTTTGTCTTATTCCTGATCTTAGAGGAAATGCTTTCAGTATTTCACCATTGAGAATAATGTTTGCTGTGGGTTTGTCATATAAGGACTTTATTATGTTGAGATAGCTTCCCTCTATGCCTGCTTTCTGGAGAGTTTTTCTCATAAATGGGTGTTGAATTTTGTTGAAAGCTTTTTCTGCATCTGTTGAGATGGTCATATGGTTTTTATTCTTCAGTTTGTTAATATGGTTTATCACATTGATTGATTTGTGTATACTGAAGAATCCTTGCATCACTGGGATAAATCCCACTTGATCATCATGGTGTATGATCCTTTTAATGTGTTCTTGGATTCAGTTTGCTAGTATTTTGTTGAGGAGTTTTGCATCTATGTTCATCAGTGATATAAGCCTGTAATTTTCTTTTTTTGTGAGTTTTTTTCTGCTTTTGGTATCAGGGTGATGGTGGCCTCATAGAATACGTTTGGGAGTGTTCCACCCTCTGCAATTTTTTGGATGAGTTTGAGAATGATAGGTGTTAGCTCTTCTCTGAATGTTTGATAAAATTTGCCTGTGAAACCATCTGGTTCTGGACTTTTGTTTGTTGGAAAATTTTTAATCATAGTTACAATTTCAGTGTTTGTGATTGGTCTGTTCATATTTTCTATTTCTTCCTGGTTCAGTCTTGGAAGTTTATACATTGCTAACAATTTGTCCATTTCTTCCAGCTTGTCCATTTTATTGGCATGTAGTTGCTTGTAGTAGTCTCTTATGGTGCTTTGTATTTCTGCCATGTCGGTTGTAACTTCTCCTTTTTCATTTCTAATTTTATTGATTTGAGTCTTCTCCCTTTTTCTCTTGATTAGTCTGGCTAAAGGTTTATCAATTTTGTTTATCTTCTCAAACAACCAGCTTTTAGTTTTATTGATCTTTGCTATTATTTTCTTTGTTTCTATTTCATTTGTTTCTGCTTTGATCTTTATGATTTCTTTCCTTCTACTAACTTTGGGTTTTGCTTGTTCTTCTTTCTCTAGTTGCTTTAGGTATAAGGTTAGATTGTTTATTTGAGATTTTTCTTGTTTCTTGAGGTAGGATTGTATTGCTATAAACTTTGCTCTTAGAACTTCTTTTGCTGCATCCCATAGGTTTTTGGGTCATTGTGTTTTCGTTGTCATTTGTCTCTAGGTATTTTTTGATTTCCTCTTTGATATCTTCAGTGATCTCTTGGTTATTTAGTAGCATAGTGTTCAGCCTCCATGTGTTCGTATTTTTTTACAGTTTTTTTTCCTGTAATTGATATCTAGTCTTATAGCATTGTGTTTGAAAAAGATGCTTGATACAATTTCAGTTTTCTTAAATTTACCAAGGCTTGAACTGTGACCCAAGATTTGATCTATCCTGGAGAACTTTCCATGTGCACCTGAGAAGAAAGTGTAATTTGCTGCTTTCCACTGGAATGTCCTATAAATATCAGTTAAGTCTATTTGGTCTGTTGTGTCATTTAAAGCTTGTGTTTCCTTATTTATTTTCTGTCTGGATGATCTGTCCATTGGTGTAATTGGGGTGTTAAAGTTCTCCACTCTTTTGTGTTACTGTTGATTTCCCCTTTCATGGCTGTTAGCATTTGCCTTGTGTATTGAGGTGCTCCCATGTTAGGTGCATATATATTTACAATTGTTATATCTTCTTCCTTGATTGATCCCTTGATCATTATGTGGTGTCCTTCCTTGTCTCTTGTAATAGTCTTTATTTTAAAGTCTATCTTGTCTGATATGAGTATTGCTATTCCAGCTTTCTTTTGATTCCCACTTACATGAAATATCTTTTTACATCCCCTTAAGTTCAGCCTGTATGTGTCCCTAGGTCTGAAGTGGGTCTCTTGTAGACAGCATATATACAGGTCCTGTTTTTGTATCCATTCAGCTAGTCTATGTCTTTTGGTTGGAGCATTTAATCCATTTACATTTAAGGTAATTATTGATTTGTATGTTCCTTTTACCATTTTCTTAAATGTTTTGGGTTTGTGCTTGTAAGTCTTTTATTTCTCTGTGTTTCCCACCTAGGGAAGTTCCTTTAGCATTTGTTGTAAATCTGGTTTAACAGTGCTGAATTCTCTTAGCTTTTGCTTGTCTGTAAAGGTTTTAATTTCTCCACCGAATCTGAATGAGATCCTTGCTGGGTGATCTAGAGAGATATACTATGTATAGTATAGAGATATACTATGTTCTTGGATTGGAAGATTCAATATTGTGAAAATAACTATACTACCCAAAGCAATCTACAGATTCAATGCAATCCCTATCAAATTACCAGTGGCATTTTCAACAGAACTAGAAGAAAAAAAAATACAATTTGTATAGAAACACAACAGATCCAAATAGCCAAAACAATCTTGAGAAAGAAAAATGGAGCTGGAAGAATAAGGCTCCCTGACTTCAGACTATATTACAAAGCTACAGTCATCCAAACAGTATTGTACTGGCACAGAAACAGAAATATAGTTTCATGGAACAGGATAGAAAACCCAGAGGTAAACCCACACACCTGTGGTCACCTTATTTTTGATAAAGGAGGCAAGAATATACAATGGAGAAAAGACAGCCTCTTCAATAAGCAGTGCTGGGAAAACTGGACAGCTACATGTAAAAGAACAAAATTAGAACACTCCCTAATACCATATATAAAAATACACTCAAAATGGATTAAACACCTAAATGTAAGGCCAGACACTATAAAACTCTTAGAGGAAAACCTAGGCAGAAACTCTTTGACATAAATCACAGCAAGATGTTTTTTGACCCACCTCCTAGAGTAATGAAAATAAAAACAAAAATAAACAAATGGGACCTAATGAAACTTAAAAGCTTTTGCATAGCAAAGGAAACCATAAACAAGATGAAAAGACAACCCTCAGAATGGGAGAAAATATTTGCAAACAAAACAAAACTGACAAAGGTTAATCTCCAAAATATACAAGCAGCTCATGCAGCTCAATATCAAAAAAAAAAAAAAAAAAAAAATCAAAAAATGGGCAGAAGGCCTAAATAGACATGTCACCAAAGAAGATATACAGATGGCCAACAAACACATGAAAAGATGCTCAACATTACTAATTATTAGAGAAATGCAAATCAAAACTACAGTGAGGTATCACCTCACACCAGTCAGAATGGCCATCATCAAACAATAAATGCTGGAGAGGGTGCGGAGATAAGGGAGCCCTCCTGAACTGTTGATGGGAATGTAAATTCATACAGCCACTATGGAAAACAGTATGGAGGTTCCTTACTAAAAATAGGACTACCATACCACCCAGCAATCCCACTACTGGGCATATACCCTGAAAAAAACCATAATTCAAAAAGACACATGCAACCCAACATTCATACCAGCACTATTTACAATAACCAGGACTTGGAAGGAACCTAAATTTCCATCAACAGAGGAATTGATAAAGAAGATGTGGTGCATATATACAATGGAATATTACTCAGCCATAAAAGGAATGAAACTAGATCATTTGTAGAGACCTGGATAGACCTAGAGTGTGTTATACAGAGTGAAGTAAGTCAGAAGGAGAAAAGCAAATATTGTACATTAGCACACATACGTGGAATCTAGGAAAATGTTTTAGATGATCTTATTTGTAAAGCAGAAATAGAGACACAGACATAGAGAACAAATGTATGGATACCAAGGTGGAAAGGGGGGGTGGGAGGAATTGGGAGATTGGGATTGACACATATACACTATTGATACTATGTATAAAATAGATAACTAATGAGAACATACTGTGTAGCACAGGGAACTCTACTTAATGCACTATGGTGACCTAAATGGAAAGGAAATCCAAAAAGAGAGGATGTATATATACTTATAGCTGATTCATTTTGCTGTATAGTAGAAACTAACACAACATTGTAAAGCAACTATATTCAAAAATTGCTTAACGATAAAAAGGAATATAGGCCAGGGAACTATACTCAATACTTTGTAAAAACCTATAAGGGAAAAGAATCTGAAAAACAATATATAATATACATATATAATATATATGTATAATACATACGTATAATATATATAACTGAATATAATATATATATATAAATGAATCACATTGCTATTCACCTGAAACTAACACAGCATCATAAATCAAGTATACTTCAATTAAAAATACATCAAATAAAAATTTAGGCCTTCCCTGGTGGCTCAGTGGTTGAGAATCTGCCTGCTGATGCAGGGGACATGGGTTCGTGCCCTGGTCTGGGAAGATCCCACATGCCGCAGAGCGGCTGGGCCCGTGAGCCACGGCCACTGAGCCTGTGCTGTGCAATGGGAGAGGCCACACACAGGATTTGGTTCATGGACCTCTAGTTTGTGACCTGTGTTTTTGGATGATTTTTTTTTCACATGTTTTATCAAATGGAGGTGAAATGTGGTTGCAATTATGTGAATGTACTAGAAATTTTTATTAAGGAAATGTCCTCAACCCCTTCAAAACAGCTTTTCCTTGATTTCCTTTGCCCTCTTTTCTTCTGTCTTGCTTCCTTCTTACTTTCGTAAAGTAACAACACAAAGGATTTTCTCTAATACCAGTTAGCCATATATATATGGCTGTATACTCTATTATATATTATATATAGTTATATGAATATTAAACACATACATATGTGTATGTCATACTGTATTTGCATATATTATATAAGAACTATCATATATAATAGCTAATCATATATTTAATGAATGGCTTGAAGTATACAATTGCTTACAACCCGCTCCCCCCAATCCTTTATTCAGAAATCAGATATTTGGCAATACAAGCGTTTAGAACATAATTGTGAACTTGGGAATAGTATTAAAAAGTTTTCATGAAACCTCTATACTGTCTTTGGAAAAAAAGATAACTGTCTTCTTCTGGACACATACAATAAGGTAGCACAGCAGACTGGAAAGGTGAGCAGCTAAGATGACTCCTTAGGAACCCACACATCCAACTTTGCAAAAGGAGGTGAGCAGGCATTAAAGCAGAGGTCTTAAACTGTCAGCTTGCAGGTCCAATTACCATGCTCTTAAATGATTTGAGTTTAATGCTTCTCCAGTTTCATTGGCCTCACTGCTCTAATACCAGGCTGAGCTTTCCTTGTTTAAATTACATACCTGGCCTTTGAAGGCATTTGAATTTGCAATCTTTGTGTTAAACAGCATTATGGGAGTCAGGAAAAAGGAAGGGAAAAAGGGAGAACTCTGCAGTGCTGAGTTCAAGAAGTAGAAGGAGTAAGTGCCAACTTTAGTTTTTCATTTGCAGAGATCTTTGGGACCTGTTGTTGGGCAGGGTCCCTGAAATCATGTCCCACCATACCATATGTTCTTTCCTTCCACAAGCATCTCTTCTTTCTTTTCTAAAGTGATGGCCACTAACCGTTTCTTGGGGTTACTTTTACTCACTCCAAGCCCGGATGAGGAGAAAGAGTCTTCCCAATTAAACTTGCCTTATTGTCCTTCAGAATGGAGGGTGTTCTAATTGTTTAGACAAGGGGTGTGTGTGTGTGTTTGTGTGTGTGTTCATTTCTAATCTCTAAGAGAAAGCATACAGAGGATAATGACAAAATTAGCCAAAATAATGTCACAGTGCTTGAATAAATTAAATTTTATTTTAATTCTAGTCAGCTTTTTCAGAATCTCTTTCCTACCTAGTATTGAAAAATTTTAATAATGCAGCTAAAATTGTGTTTTAGCTGTTGTTAGCCTAAGCTGTGTAGACTTTGGCTCAAAGTAGAATCAGATTAGAACTGCTGCTGATCCAGGGGAAGAGTACTCCTGACAAACCTGTTCACTAATCTTGTTCCTGCACTTGAACCCCTCTGGTTGAGCCTCAAGCTTCCTGAAGTAGGGAAGTCACTTTCCACCCTTGTGCTCAGGGCTCTCCTCTAGGGGGTCCTAGATATTCTAAAAACATTTTTGCAGACATCTCCTTCAAACCCTCAGAGATCCCTCAGGACAGGAAAAGCTATTTTCTATCTGGTCTAAAGATTTGTTCCCTGGGCCTCAGACTGTGCTGTAATCACCTTTCTGGAAACCCCAGTAGAGATCTCCCTTTGCCCAGGTCTTTCTGTGGGTGTAATCTCACTGGTGGGTTGCTGAAGAAGTTTTTGTCTTTCAGTATTGCTCAAGTGTTTTCACTTATTTTAAATCCACATCTAGTCATGGACTCCTTAGAAGTCATGGCATCCCCAGAAGCCTGGCCATGCTGCATCTCACAAGGACTAGAGGGCCTCATGAAATGCATCAGTTACAGTTTAGAGCCCTATTCTCTGATGGACCATGCCTGATGCTTCTATTTCTACTTTGGAGGGGCAGGGTTTTCCTATAACACAATAACAAACATAGCTGGACATCAGTGAGTGATTTAATCCAACATTTTCCAAGTCATGTTTTATAAAACCCTACTAATACCCCACAATCAAATAAATTTAGGGAACTGCATACTGTAGCCCTTTAGGAAAAGTTACCATTTGCGTAACCTATTAATGATCCTGTGAAGTCCTTCAGTAAAGATACTTGGTTGGTTTCTTATACCAACATATCCCAACTTAATTGACCATGGAATAATCTCTTCTGCCAATGAAAAGACCTTTTAACATCTTTTAGTATCCTGCAGACCACTGATGAGGAAACATGGATTTAATAGTTTTTAGTATCAGTACTACTACTTTTCCCAATCAGTGCCCTCTCTCCCCTTCCTAGATGACTATTTCCCTCCATCATCTTGCTCCTGCTCCTCAATCCTCCAGCTGCCCTTCACTCACTCTCCTTACTGTGTGCTGATGACTTGATTATGACTTCACTCACTGAGAACACAGAAACAATCAGAAGAAAACTTCTGTACCCTCTCATCACCAAATTTAGTATGTTACTTGTACCTGTGCCATTTACAGGATGTCTTCTACCCTGTTACAGAAAATCAACTGCCCACACTCTGATGTAAGGCCAACACTGCTACTGGCATGGTGAAGCCCATTTCTTTTTATCGACTTGAGAATTTTTCTCCTGCAATGATGCTATTTCTCTCATGTCATTTAATTGTTCACTGTCTACAAGATTATTTCTCAACATATACACATATCCTACTTATCTCTTACATTAAAAACAGAACAAAACATAAAAACCAAAATACCTTTTCTGATTCCCATATGACTTCCATTTTCTCTACTCTGGTTTATAGCAAAAGTTCTTGAAGGAGTTTTCTATACTCACTTTCTCTACTTTGTCTTCGTTCATTTTCTCTGTGACCCATTCCAGTCAGAATTTTGCCCTCAGAAATTGTTCTTTTTTTTGCAATAAGATCCCCATGTTGACAAATCCTCAGTTCTTATTTGCTCATTCCCAGAATTTCACCTAGCTTATCCTTCCCTCCTTGTGGAAGTACTTTTTGTTCCCCCACAGCAAGCACAAAAGGATCTAGACATTTTATTATTCCTGGGACAGCAGATGGTCTGAACTTCTTGTTTGCACCAGTTCCCCTTGTCCCCCAAGTCCCATGGGGGTGTTTCAAGGGCAAGCCTGAGTGAATGGTGTATACATGACAGTCTGTGTCCCAGCTTTGGAATTTTGAGTTTGGAAAACCCCAGTCTTTTAAAGTGGCTACTAGAAAACCTGCTCAACCTTTGCCCTGTAGGAAAAGATGATCTTTGTTACCCTGGTCCGGAAAAAAATCTGCCCTTTGCCCATGAGAGAGCCACTATCTCTAGCTTCCAAGATTACTCTACAGATATCCTTGGAAGTAGTTTCAAAGTTGTTGCAAGACATGTGGAAACATCATGGATAATTTTTTCCCCATCAACACTCCTTCTGTCTGGAGTTTTCCTCTCTCAGATATTTACATGATTTTCTCCCTCATTTTACTCAGGTCTCTGTTTAAATGTCACCTTCCCTGACCACCGTATCTCTCCCCCATCCCCTTTTCTTTGTAGCCTTGGCTCTATCTGGCATATGAATTTAACGTTGGATTGGCTATCTGCCCTTTGGAAGCTTCGTGGTGTCCAGAAGTTTGTTTTGTTCACTGTTGAATCCGCAGCTCCTGGAATAGTACCTGACAGAGTAAGTGATCACTAAATAGTTGTTAAATGAACATCTGAATAATTCCACTCAGTAACCCTCTGCCTCTTTTTTAGAATAAATCACTGTGTTGCTATCCCCATGAAAGGAAGTAAGATTTTTTAAATTATATTATTTCAATATAAAAAAATAAGTAGCTTAACCACAAAGAGAAGATTAATGCATGCAATTTGCACAAAAGAAAGAAAATAATTTGTTAATCTATCCCTCTGTGAATGATGAGTATTCTCTGGACCTTGTGTGACAATAAAGGGAAGTATATAATACATTTTATCCTGATTTCCAACAAAAGTGGCTAAATATATTAGAAAGCTTTAAACCTCTAAGAAAAGCTTCAGTTATCAGGAAAATTTACTAACATGAAATATAACTTTATGTGATTATCTTGGTTAATTAATGAGCTGTTCTCTATTCAATTATCTGGTTCAGTCCTTGACAGAACATACTAAAAATAAACAGAATGCCTTTGTTCTAATCTAGCTTTGCAGCTAGGTTAAAAAGATGCACACAAAATTGATTCACATAATTTCCACCGAATGTTGTTATGCATAGAAGCTATGTGTCCTACCCACAGGATCTATAGCAAGTATCTTTTTTATTTTTAAAAGTCTATGTCCTTCTGCATGATTTATTTTAAGACCCAGGTTCTGATGCCACTCAGATGCTTTGTCAGTTGACCTATGTTGGTTTCTCTGATTTCTCACCTGCTACTCAGCAGTCATTTCATCCCAAGCCCAGATCTAAGCTGCCTTCTCTAGTTCTCAAGCTTATTAAGTATTTTATTTTATTTTTTCCAGTCAAGTTAGCTAGGTGTGAAGCTGATGAGCTTCCACCCACTGTACACTAGTTCTTCAATGGATTAGGAGCTCAGGAATGGGGGACATTTCATCAGCAGCAAGCGAGGAAGCAGACCACCAGGGCCCACGCCTGCATCACTGATTGAATCATCTATGTGCCTGGACAGCAGGCAGGCCGATTACAGGCCACCATATGGGTGTGAGGCCTGGCTGTGTTCTCCCAGACTTTCCTCTGGGTGCTAATTGCTTTAGTGAGAGAGACTGTGCAAAGCAATTAAACAGCCCCTTTCTCCCACAGTCCTAGTTCTCACAAGCTAGGGGCTGGGAGAGGGCTCCTGGTCTCCCAGTAGGTTGCAAATTGCTCAGAACGAATAAATACATTTGTTCACTTTTCAAACTGTGACCAGCCACCTGGTCTCTTGTGTTGCTCTCAGAGCAGGGAAGGCAGATGATGGGCTCCTCATTGCTGAACTCCAGCCTATAAAAATGCTTCACCGAGCTCTGAGCTATTTTTGCAAGGACATCTGTTGCCAAAAAAGAATTTTAATTAAGCAAAAACACATCTCTGTTGTGTCCATGGCAAGGAGGCTTGTGAAAGCTTTCTTGTCTCAGATGCATGCTAAATCTGGAGAAATGGAAGCCTTAAGGTATTTTGTGAGGGATATTTTGCTGCTCAGTTTGAGGGACACAACAGATTTTCCATGGGAAGGAAATTATTGGAAGTGCATGTTTGTGCTTTTCAAAATAAGGCTCAGCCTGCATTAATAATTAATTGTACATAATATAATCTGACATGTTACCCCATGGTTTGATAAAGTCGAAAGCTATTTCCACAAGGCAACTTGCCAGTTCTTTTGCTCTCGTCCAATCTTCTTCTCAGGTGATATTCATCATTTTAACATCATGCTTCCAGAACAGCAAATTAACACGTAAATGAGAGGACCTGATGCTGTGCTGGGTGTTATAACCAGTACAGATAAAATTGTCCAATCCGAAAGGGGAAAAAGAAGTAAAATGATAAACAGAATCAGAAAGCAGGTTGTAGACATTAATACTGCATAAATTACTTGAGATTGGAAAAGGAGAGGAGGCAAACTTTCTCTAGCTTTCATAAATGCAAGTGTATTGGATATTTATTTTTCCCCTTCAAACACTGACATAATGGCAGATACAAACCCCTCAAATATGAAACTAATTCTGTAACCATACACCCTTCAAATCCCTTAAATGCCTTTAGGGGCACCCTCTTTGGCAGCACAAGCATATTAGACAGGCTGATTATAAGAGGGATATTTTCAAGTAGCAGGTACCAAGGGGGATTGCTGGGTGGTATGGGGGGATGAATTCCCTGATAATATTAATTGTTTTTTGGCCACTACTATTATTTGCCTTCTTGGAAGGTGGTCAGGGAAAATCTTTTAGGTTAAGGCAGCAAGGAGTTCATATTTCTACACAATAAGATCTTTACAGGCAGGAATCTAGCCTTTACATTAGGGACTGAAATACAGAATCCCATGCGGGACATCACACTTGGAACGTTTCTCTACTCTGGAAACTTTCTGACAATTCAATACTCACTTTCAGAGATTTACCCTTCATGGGTGGGGGAGGGGTGTAAGAATAATCCCCTCCTATTCCTTCTCTCAGCATACAACCATGTTACAAATCTTTCCTACTGGATTGCAATGTTTATGTATTCTACTCCAGCATAGTATTACATATTGTTCCACTATGGGTGTTTTTTTGTTTGTTTTTAAATTTTCCTTTTCCAAGAATAGTGGCTATTTTGTGATTGCTAGGATGCTCCCCACCATCCCAGCTCTTAACAAGATTAATTGCTCTACTTAATACATTATATAAATAAATAGAGCATGGATCTCTCAGGACCTGGTCCCCTCAACTAAATAAATATTTATAAAATTTAAAAATATATGTGTGTGTATATATATATATATATATATATATACACACACACAACACATACATACATGTGTATATATATGTATGTGTATATATACATATATATACACATACGTATGCACATATTGCTCACTAATTCTTTCAACACACTGGTTTTGTAATGATTCTTCTGAGGGTAGTGAGTGATAGCTGCTTGTGCATATTTAATCTAAATTTGGCTTTCAACTTAGTTTTCTTTGGGCTCTAGGCTTGCCTCTTCCTGGTTTTATTAGTGAGGACATTTTGGGTATGTGAGAGAATCCAGTGAAAAGAAGGTTAAGAAGAAAAGGAAAATTTATTAGCTAGCAATACTGCCAATTTCCAGGTTAAAGGCTTCAGAAACTGCCAGAGCCAAGGCCTCCATCAGTGTCATTGGAACTCAGTCTGTTCTTCCATACGTTCTCCTCTACAGTGACTTTTTTCTCAAGCAGGTATTTCTACATAATGGTGTCGAGCAGTTACTGCCTCAACTTACCTTTGAAGAGTGCTTTTTTCCCATTGATTCTAGCAAAGGGCTAGACTCAGTACCATGGTCAGGGCACAGATTGATGTGGACTGCCTAGATTTGTATCCTGACTCTACCACCTACAAGCTTTTGACATCTGGAAGGAAACTGACACTTTGTGCTTTAGTTTCCTCATCTGCAAATTGAAGATAATAATAGTGTCTAATTTTAGGTGTATTAAGAGTATTAAATAAATTTAATATATGTGCCAAGCACATAACAAGTTTTAACAATAGTAATAATTGTTAATTATAATACTTATGAATAATGCCATCCATGAATCTTATTACTGTGGCCAGGGAATAGAATACATTGATTGGACATACCTGGGTCATGTGTCTTCTCTAGAGACTGGAATGAGATCTTCTCCCACTTAAGCCATGAGGATTTATAATGGGATGAGAGTAATTTGGGAGACTCTTATAAGAGAAGGTAAAGGATGCCAAAAATTTTAGTAATTTATACAACTAGCTGAGGTACTCTTCAATATTGGTATTGCTTGGAATCTAATCAAACAAAATGGTGGAGGTAAAAATGTCTTTGAAACAGCAAAACACAATGAAAATTCAATGTGATTGGGTCAATGACTTCACAGTTGTGAATTTTAAAAGTGGACACACAGCAGATATGGCCCCTCTCATCATGCAGTTCACCATATTATTGAGAACACAGACATTTAGGTACAGCAAGGAACTGACATGGGTTCAACAGGAAACAAGAGCAGAATAGTCATATATAAATTAACAATGGCAAGACTGACAATTATTAAGAAATCAGAGTAGCTAGTTATAATCATGAAAGATTTATGCAAAGAAATCAATCTCTAATGGAAATTTGAAACCACAGAATAAAGCAATATTAAACTATTAACCCCACCTCCACAATATTTAACTCAAGAGATCTATTGCTGCATTGAATCCAAATTAAAGGAACAATTCAACCACTTACCCAACCATCAAAACATTACCTGGCTTAGGCACTGTGCGCACTTTCCTCACCTAAGTCGCAGAAGTTAGCCATGCCACTATCTTAAAGCGTCATCCCAAGGCCATACCAATCCCTTGCAAAAAGTTCAGAATCTTTGGGAATGATGGGATAAAAGATGAGAAGGATTTGTATCCATTTTCAGTGTTAGTTATCTCCCCTTTATCTTGCTTAATGTGTTTTCATGTACTACAGATGACTTGTTCTTTCATTTTCTGAATATATGATAATACATGAAAGGAAAAGTTAATGTTTTACTGAGGGACCATGCTTGTTCAGGTACTTTTGAATGCAGACTGTTCAGCTATTGATATAGTAATGTCAATCAAGATTATCTTTCAGAAATTTTGTCCTAAAAATAAATGCCCACTTCCTTGTAAAGATAACTCAGCACAAAAGTGGTGGGTCCTTGGATGGCTGGTCTATCTCAGAAGCAATCTATATAAAGAACACAGCATAGTACTCAGACCCTTCCCTTTATAACAGTGAATGTTTACTCTGAGTTGTTACACTTTATGGGAGCTGCTAAAGCCATTACATAATTGTAGAGTCTCTAGCTATGCTTTATGTTGTGTACCTTTATCATTATAAAATAACATCTGCTCTCCTTTTCATCCTTATAGTAATAATGTAAGGTTAATAGAGGCAGCAACTATGCTAAGAGGTAGCTTCTGGGAGATCATCAACTGTACCCATAACAGCCCTCAAAAAACAGGCATGCTCAGTAAAAAAAATGTGTATTTTCAATATAACACATGCTCTAATTAAAGCCCCTCTGCAAGTCACCCCAAGTAAACATTCCATATAAATAAAATACACTGTCTTACCTATGAATATCTGTTTTTAAGACAGATTTCCTAGACCTCCAGTTCTAAGCTTTTGGCTCCTCATTGCCCCTCTAGAAATTGTGGAGCTACTATTGGAAAAAGCAAATAGTATAATAATCACTTTAATACTAGAGAATCTGGGGCCGACTTGTGCGAACTCAAATGGGGACTTCTCTGTTCTATCTACATGACTGCTAAATGTGTCAGTGCTTAGGAAAGGATGCTGTAGTTTTGGTTTAGAAAATGATAGTATGAAAAACAGGATATTCAAGGCATTATCTAGCTGCCTGTGGAATTAAGCTGTGGGTGGAATTTTGAGCCAAGTTACTGAAGGGTGTGATCTTATCAAAATTCAAGTGAGGGTGATCAGACTTCCAGAATGGTGGGGTAAAGATCTACAAAAATTCATTCCTCCATAAAAGCAATAAGAACATTGCAAAAATTGTCAAAATCAACTTTTTTTAAGAACTCTGGAAATTAACCAAAGGCTTGAGGCAATCTGCAGAGAGTTTACTAATGAAACCTAGCTGAAGCTTGGTAAAAAAAAACAGTAAGCTTTGTGTAATTTTAACATCTCCTATTCTAATTTCTCTTTCCCTAGTTCCATAGTAGTCTTGAAAGCCAACAGCCTTGCAATAACTTTAGCTATGAAAATAGCAGACTAACAGCCACAGGAGAGGGAGTTTCAAGTGCCCTCAAGGCCTCATTCCCAAATAATTTTTATTATTTGAAGTTCATGCAGGTCTCTGGAAATCACCACTTGCAGGGCTTGTGTTTATATGAACTGCTTTGGGGCTTACTTAGTGCAAACAGCCTTTCTTCTGGGGCAGTTGGCAAAGACAATCAGTGGCAGTTGTTTAATGTTGCAGCTGCCTGAGGTGGCCATAACTGTTGGATGAACAAGAAGCTGACTAAAAGACTTAAAAGAAGAATCTGGGTAATGAGCTGTCCATAGGGTGCTTTGAAGAACTATAACATATTTCTGATAATCTAGAAGGACATATGCACATTCAGAGTTGTTTGCATGTTCAGAAAAGACCTGAGGAGTTGTTATTCTCTCACCTCTGACTGATATTGAGGGTCTACACAAGCAGGAAATGAAAGTTAAGGCAGAATTAGACACTACCTATGGAATATTGCAGGCATACCTCAACATACCCACACACAACCCTCAGCAAAGGTTGGGAGAGTAATTTGATCCAAAGCAATTAAAAATATCTCTGTCAAATAATAAGCTGACCATTAAGCAAACCACAGAGACGTCAGTGGTCAGACATGTTAAAGATTTCAGACTTCAAAGAATTACCTGAGAAAAGTGATTATGCAAAAAATAGCAACTACAACAAACAGCAACAAGGAAAAAGACTCTGGTAGGATTTATCTGATATGCAGAGTTGCCACCTTATATTATTTACAGTGTCCAGTTTTCAACCAAAAATTATCATCTATATAAAGAATTAAGAAATTATGGCCCATACACAGGAAAACAATCAGCCAATAGAGAATGTTCCTAAGGAAGCCTAGACATTAGATTTATCAGAAAAAAATTTAAATCAACTACTATAACTATGTTCAAATAACTAAAGGAAACCTTGTATAAATAACTAAAAGAAAGTAGGAAAGTATGAGGATGACATCTTGCCAATAGAGAATATCAGTAAAGAGATAGAAATTATTTTTTAAAAAATTCTATAGTTGAGAGGTAGTACAATAATTGAAAGAAAAAAATAACTGGAGGGGCTCACCAGTGATTTAAATTGATGAAAAATATTAATCTGTACATGCACAAAGCTACAAACTCCACTCCAAGAAGGATAAACTTTAAAAAAATCAACACTGAGACACATAATCAAGTTGTCAGAAGTCAAAGACAAACAGAGAATCTTGAAAGCAACAAGAGAGGAGGAACTTACATGTACAAGTGATCTCAATAAGGCTAACAGCTAATTTCTCATAGGAAAACTTGGAGGCCATATGACAGTGAAATTATATATTCAAAGTGCTAAAAGAAAAAAAACGTGTCAACCAAGAATTCTATATCCAGCCAAGCTATACTTCAAAAACTAGGGGGAAATTAAGGCACCCCCAGATAAGCAAACTTCAAGAGAATTTCTCTTTAGGAGATATGACCTACAAGAAATTCCTTCAGGCTGAAGTGAAAGGGTACTCCACAGTAGCTCAAATCCACATGAAGAAATAAAGAGTGCCAGTAAAGGTAACTGTGGAAAATATAAAAGGCAATATAAGTGTATTTTTTCTTCTCCAATTTTATTTTAAAATATTCAAATAAAGCAATAATTATAAAGGTCTGTTGATGGGCCTATGACGAATAAAGGTCCCATTTGTCTAATAATAACAGCACAAAGTAGAGGGAAGATTTGGAGCTATTTAGGAACAAAGATTTTTGTATACTTAAGTTGAAACCAATCTGAACCAGATTTCTCTAAATTAACATGTTATTGGTAGTGCCCAGGGAAACACAGACACACACACAAAATTAAAAATACATATGGTAAAAGAAATTACACAGGAATTATAATGGTACATTAGAAAATATTTGACATAAAATAAGGTAATAATGAAGAAATAGAGCAATAAAAAAGACATAAGACAGGGCTTCCCTGGTGGCGCAGTGGTTGAGAATCCGCCTGCCGATGCAGGAGACACGGGTTCGTGCCCTGGTCCGGGAAGATCCCACATGCTGCGGAGCAACTAAGCCCGTGAGCCATGGCCGCTAGGCCTGCGTGTCCGGACCCTGTGCTCCGCAACGGGAGAGGCCACAACAGTGAGAGGCCCGCATACCGCAAAAAAAAAAAAAAAAAGACATAAGACAAAGAAAAAAAGAAGAAAAATGTCATCTGCAAATGTTTCCTTATCAGTATTGAAAGTAAATGAAAGTGAATTACATATTGCAGTTACAAGTCAGAGATTGGAAGAATGGATAAAAACACAGTATTTGTGTACTGTCTACAAGAGACACTCTTTAGATTCAAAGATACACATGAATTGAAAATAAAAGGACTGACAAAAATACACCATGCAAAAAGAGCTGGAGTGGCTATACTAAGATCAGACAAAATAGAATTTATGCCAAAATTTACTTGAAGCAATGAAAAACTTTATGATGAAGAAAGTGTTAATCCACATGGGGGAAAAACCCCACAATTATAAACATACATACATCTAACAACAGAATGACAAAATGCATGAAGCAAAACAGATAGAACTGAAGGGAGATATGGATCATTCAACAATAATTTCTGAAGACTTCAATACCTCACTTTCAGTAGTGAAAAGACCAACTAGATTGAAGAGCAAATAAAATAATGCGTAATATCATTAGTTATTAGGAAAATAAAATCAAAACCACATAGAGGAAGAATCTGGGGAAGATTTTGAGTATAAAGCACCAGGAATCCATCTCACTACCTAGACAAGAATTGCACTGACAGAATCTGACTGATGTAACTATTTTGGAGCTCTGGAGTCTATTAAAGGCTTGCAGATTCTAAAGGAAGGCTTGGACAGTAAGTAATGGTTAATTGTGGTCAATTTCAGTTTTTTAGCATGGTAGCAATTCACCTGTCTCCCACTCACAGCCCCATAGCAGGCAGCTGTACATGTATTCCTGGAGCAGCTTGCCCATAACTTGTGGGAGCCAGGGTGGAAAATAAAGAATGTCCTCCAAATATTGAGGATCTGTCCTCTGATAACTGATTGACACTTCTGATTGTGGAGGTACGGATATAGAGTTGGGTAGCTATTGTTGCAAACTCCTCCCCCCATAGCTGAGTAAATTCCAGGGTATTTAAAGGACTGGGACAGACCTTCAAGATGGCAGAAGAGTAAGAGGTGGAGATCACCTTCCTCCCCACAAATACATCAGAAATACATCTACATGTGGAAAAACTCCTACAGAACACCTACTGAATGCTGGCAGAGGACCTCAGACTTCCCAAAAGGCAAGAAATTCGCCATGTACCTGGCCATGTGGATGAATATACATGCAAAACTCCTCAACAAAATACTAGCAAACAGAATCCAACAACACATTAAAAGGATCATACACCAGGATCAAGTGGGATATATCCCAGGGATGTAAGGATTCTTCAATATACCCAAGTCAATGAACATGATACACCATATTAACAAATTGAAGAATAAAAATCATATGATAATCTCAATAGATGCAGAAAAAGCTTTTGACAAAATTCAACACCAAGTTATGATAAAAACTCTCCAGAAATTGAACATAGAGAGAACCTACCTCAACATAATAAAGGCCATATATGACAAGTGCACAGCAAACATCATTCTCAATGATGAAAAACTGAAACCATTTTCTCTACGATCAGGAAAAAGACAAGACTGTCCACTCTCACCAGTATTATTCATAGTTTTGGAAGTCATAAACATGGCAATAAGAGAAGAAAAAGAAATAAAAGGAATACAAATTGGAAAAGAAGTAAAACTGTCAATGTTTGCAGATGACATAATAGTATACATAGAGGATCCTAAAAATGCCACCAGAAAACTATTAG
This sequence comes from Kogia breviceps, assembly GCF_026419965.1. NCBI lineage: Eukaryota > Metazoa > Chordata > Mammalia > Artiodactyla > Physeteridae > Kogia > Kogia breviceps. Next base: position 118,687,112 of record NC_081311.1, on the reverse strand, counting down.
AGCTAACCAATGAATTTGGTTAAGTTGCAGGATACAAAATTAATGCACAGAAATCTCTTGCATTCCTATGCACTAATGATGAAAAGTCTGAAAGGGAAATTAAGGAAAAACTCTCATTTACCATTGAAAAAAAAAAAAAAACAATAAAATACCTAGGAATAAACCTCCCTAGGGAGAAAAAAGACCGGTATGCAGAAAACTATAAGACACTGATGAAAGAAATTAAAGATGATACCAACAGATGGAGAGATATACCATTTCTTGGATTGGAAGAATTGATATTGTGAAAATGACTATACTACCCAAAGCAATCTACAGATTCAATGCAATCCCTATGAAATTACCAATGGCATTTTTTATGGAACTAGAACAAAAAATCTTAAAATTTGTATGGAGACACAAAAGGCCACGAATAGCCAAAGCAGTATTGAGGGGAAAAAAAGGAGCTGATGGAATCAGACTCCCTGACTTCAGACTATACTACAAAGCTACAGTAATCAAGAAAATGTGGTACTGGCACAAAAACAGAAACATAGATCAATGGAACAAGATAGAAAGCCAGAGATAAACCCATGCACATATGGTCAACTGATCTATGACAAAGGAGTCAAGGATATACAATGGAGAAAAAACAGTCTCTTCAATAAGTGGTGCTGGGAAAACTGGACAGCTACATGTAAAAGAATGAAATTAGAACACTCCCTAACACCATACACAAAAATAAACTCAAAATGGATTCAAGGCCTAAATGTAAGACCAGACACTGTAAAACACTTAGAGGAAAACACAGGCAGAACACTCTTTGACATAAATCACAGTAAGATATTTTTTGATCCACCTCCTAGAGTAATGGAAATAAAAACAAAAATAAATGGGACCTAATGAAACTTCAAAGCTTTTGCACAGCAAAGGAAACCATAAACAAGAAGAAAAGACAACCCTCAGAATGGGAGAAAATATTTGCAAATGAAGCAACTGACAGAGGATTAATCTCCAAAATTTACAAGCAGCTCATGCAGCTCAATATCAAAAAAAAAAAAAAAAAAACAACCCAATCCACAAATGGGCAGAAGACCTGAATAGACATTTCTCCAAAGAAGATCTCCAGATTGCCAAAAAACACTTGAAAGAATGCTCAACATTGGGGCTTCCCTGGCGGTGCAGTGGTTGAGAGTCCGCCTTCTGATGCGGGGAACGTGGGTTCATGCCCCGGTCTGGGAGGATCCCACATGCTGTGGAGCAGCTAGGCCTGTGAGCCATGGCCACTGAACCTGTGCGTCAGGATCCTGTGCTCCGCAATGGGAGAGGCCACAGAAGTGAGAGGCCTGTGTACCACAAAAAAAAAAAAAAAAAAAAAAAGAATGCTCAGCATCACTAATCATTAGAGAAATGCAAATCAAAACTACAGTGAGGTATCACCTCACACTGGTCAGAACGGCCATCATCAAAAAAATCTACAAATGATAAATGCTGGAGAGGGTTTGGAGAAAAAGGTACCCTCTTGCACTGTTGGTGGGAAAGTAAATTGATACAGCCACTATGGAGAACAGTATGGAGGTTCCTTAATAAACTAAAAATAGAACTACCTTATGACCCAGCAATCCCACTACTGGGCATATACCCTGAGAAAACCATAATTCAAAAAGAATCATGTACCACAATATTCATTTCAGCTCTATTTACCATAGCCAGGACAGGGAAGCAATCTAAGTGTTCATCGACAGATGAATGGATAAAGAGAATGTGGCACATATATACAATGGAATAATAGCCATGAAAAGAAATGAAATTGAGTGATTTGTAGTGAGGTGGATGGACCTAGAGTCTGTCATACAGAGTTAATAAATCTAAAAGAGGAAAATAAATACCATATGCTACCACATATATATTGAATCTAAAAAAAAATGATAATGAAGAACCTAGGTGCAGGACAGGAATAAAGACACAGACGTAGAGAATGGACTTGAGGACATGGGGAGGGGGAAGGATAAGCTGCGTCGAAGTGAGAGAGTGCATGGACTTATATATACTACCAAATGTAAAATAGATAGCTAGTGGGAAACAGCCTCATAGCACAGGGAGATCAGTTTGGTGCTTTGTTACCACCTAGAAGGGTGGGATAAGGAGGGTGGGAGGGAGATGCAAGAGGGAGGAGATATGAGTATATATGTATATGTATAGCTGAATCACTTTGTTATAAAGCAGAAACTAACACACCATTGTAAAGCAGTTATACTCCAATAAAGATGTTTAAAAAAAAAGGACTGGTATACTTTTTACTCCCTTTATTTTCTCTTTGCTCCTTTTGTGTGCCAGATATTTAAGGACTAATACATTTCAAAGTATATGGGGAAATTTAGAAAGTCACTCTGCTTATCTAGGGAAAATCACAATCTCAGAAAAGACCTGAGAGGACCTTAAGTTCATACCTTAGGCTGATCCCCAGCACAGAGCCACCCTCCTACAATAAATGAAACAAAAAACCAAAAACAAACAAAAATAAAATGGCAAGCCCTGGGGAAGGGGGATAATTGAATTTTCATTTACTACATTATAAGATTCAAGTGCCTAGTTTTCAACAACAATTTTTAAAAAATGACAAGGCATACAAAGAGTAGGAAAGTAAGGCTTTTTCAAAGGAAAAATATCAACAGAAAATGTTACTGAGAAAGACCAGATGGTGGACTTAGGAGACAAAGTTTAAAACAACTGTAAAAGGTATTTCAAGAGCTAAAAGAAGATATGGAACATGGAAAAAGTCAAGAAAACAATGTATGAACAAAATGGAAATATAAATGGAAAGATAGAAAGCATAAAAAGGAACCCAAAAAGAAATTCTGGATTGGAAAAGTACAATAATTGAAATTTTTTAAAAAATCATTAAGGGGATTCAAAAACGTATTTGAGTAGGCAGAATAAAGAAAAAGGCAACTTGAAGATAGGACAGTTGAAATGACTGAGCCTGAGGAATAGAAAAAAAAGGTTGAAGGAAAGTGAAAAGAGCCTGAGTGATCTGTGGGATATCATCAAGTCAAGCAACATACATATTTTGGGAGTTCCAGAAGGAAAAGAGAGAGAGAGAGAAATTATTTGAAGAAATAGTGGCTGAAATTTTCCCAAGTTTTATGAAATACATGGATACAGGCATCCAAGAGGCTCAACCAACTCCAAGCTTGATAAACTCAAAGAGACCCACTCTGGGGCACATTGTAATCAAACTGTTGAGAGCCAAAGAGAAAGAGAGAATTTCAAAAGAAGCAAGAGAGAAGTGACTTGTCATACTCAAATAATTCCTGATAAGATTATCAGAAGATTTCTCATTAGTAACCTTGGAGGGTAGAAGGAAGTGGGTTGATATATTCAAAGTGCTGAAGGAAGAATATTATCAACCAAGAATCCTATATCTGGAAAACTGTATTTCAAAAATGAGGGTAGAGTTATGGCATTTCCAGATAAACAAAACCTGAGGGAGTTTGTTACTGCTAGACCTGCCCTACAGGAAATGCTAAAGGAAATCCTTCAGGTTGAAATAAAAGGAAACTAGGCAATATCTTGAAGCTATAGGAAGAAATAAAGATCTTTGGTAAAGGTAAATACACAAAAAACCATACTATGGTTTGAATGTTTGCCCATACCCCCGAAATCATATGTTGAAATTCTAATACCTAATGTGTTGGTATTAGGAAGCTGGACCTTTGGGCAGTGATTAGGTCATCAGGGCAGAACCCTCATAATGAAATTAATGCCCTTATGAAAGAGGCCCGAGAGATCTCTCACCCATTCTGCCATGTGAGGTCATAGTGAGAAGACATTAGCTATGAACCAGGAAAAAGGCCTTCACCTGAATGTGACCATGCAGGCACCGTGATCTTGGACTTCCAGTTTCTAGAACTGAGAGAAGTAAATTTCTGTTATTTAAAGCCATCCAGGCTGTGGTATTTTGCTGCAGCAGCCAGAATAGATTAAGACAAATTATAAAAGCTAGTTTTACTGTAACTTTGGTTTGTAACTCCACTTTTTGTCTTCTACATGATTTAAGAGATTGATGCATATAAAAACAATCATTAGTCTATTTTTTAGACATACAATGTATAAAGATGTAATTTTGTGACATCAACAGCTGAAAGGGGTAGGGAGGTAGCTGTATAGGAGCAGAGATTTTTTCATATTGACATTATGGTTGTATATATGTAAATTAGAGTTTTTAACTTTGAGGTATTAAATGTAATCCCCATGGTAAACACACACACACACACACACACACACACACACACACACACACACACACACACAAACAAAACAGCTAGAGGAGTCAAAGGCAGAGAGAGAGAAAATAGAATGTGGTTGCCGGGGCTGATGGGAATGCGGAGTAATTGTTTAATGGGTAGTTTTAGTTTTGCAAGATGAAATATTTTCTGGGGATGGATATTGGTGATGATTGTACAACAATATGAATGTTTTTAATGCCACTGAACTACACATTTAAAAGTGGTTAAAATGGTAAGTTTTATGTTATATATATTTTATCACAATTTAAAAAGCACAAAAATGCATTGAGTTATTCATAACTACTAGGATTGATAAAATGAAAAAGACAATGTTGGTAAGGATGCAGAGAAATTGAATCCCTCATAATTCTTGGTGGGATTATAAAATGGTTCAACCACTTTAAGAATCAATTTGGCCATTCCTCAAAACATCAAACAGAAAAAAGTCCATATGATATAGAAATTCCATAATTTTGAATTATATAATCAATAGAATTGAAAACATATGACCACACAAAAACCTGTACATGATTGTTCACAGTAACGTTAGTCATAATAGTCAAATAATGGGAACAATCCAAATGTATATCAACAAAGTGAATAAACTGTATGTGGTATATCCATAAAATATAATATTACTCAGCCAAAGAAATGAATGGCATACTGATACATGCTATAGTAAGGATGAACCTTGAAAGCATTATGCTAAGTTAAATAAGCCAGGCAAAAAAGACTGCATATTGTATGATTGTATTTATATGAAATGTTCAGAATACTAAAATCTTAAAAATAAGAAGTAAATTATTAGTTGTGAGGGGCTTATGAGGAAAGGAAATGGGGAGCAATTCTAATAGGTGAGGGGTTTCTTTTTGCAGTGATAAAGATATTCTGAATTTAGATAGTGCTAATCATTGCACTACCTTGTGAATATACTAAAAAATACTTAATTTTACACTGTAACAGTATAAATTTTATGGTATGTGAATTGTATCTCAATAAATCTGTTATTAAAAAGTGATTCACACAAGACAGACAATTTCGCTGTTAGCTGTTGTACAAGGAAACCTTGGCTGATGAAACAACCCGTGATGTCAGTAACCTAGTAAACAGTGGTATTTATTTTCCATTCGGAAAATCATTATAATTTCAATAGAGTAATTGCATAAGGTATTAAAATAGTTTCTCCTTTTCGCTCGCAGATGTGTTTCCCTGATGGTTCTTATTGCATAAGTGAGTATAGATTTGCTTAAATTACATAATGTAAACCCTTTCAACCACATCTGGAATAGGGCTAGTCAAGGGCAGAAATGAAAGTGTAGGCTTATCATGGTGAATCACAGGACTGAGCCAGGTACACCTCTTGTTTGGTATCTATTTTCTCACACTCTCATTTCTCAATAGGTATTTTCAAAGAGTTGAGAGAGAATTCTCTGAACCAGGCCCAATATGAGAACCAGGCCAAGTCCTTGCTGCCCAGAGAAAGCATCTTATATTCTCCTTCTATTTTTCCTGGAATCTTAGTATGATTTCTATCTTGGGGAGTATAAGACTGTGTGTGCCAATTCCTAACAACTTTTACAGTATTGAGGAGAATAAAGGTCTTGGCAAGAAAATCTGCAAGTATGATGGACTCTGAAAGAAACCGGGGTGGGTTCAGTGAAGGGAGGGTAGGTCAAGAGCTTAATGTAGTCCTCCTTGCCACGAGCCTAGAAATGAACCACACACTTCTCTGGCTTTCCGTCTCGGTGATACTGTGCTTCCCAAGCATAGTCAGCATGTACTTGAGCAGCATGAAAATACAAGTTTATTTGAAAGTTGGTTTGGACACCATTTTGATGTTGCAGTTTTGTTACAAGTGTATGTGTGTTTTATAACATTCTAAAATTTTCCTTAAACATTTCTCAATCCACTGTTCAGCTAAAAAATGGAAATGATAGTGAAGTTTATTTCTAGTTTTTTGTTTATGTATGTAAAGAAAATCAGGAGATGGGTATCAATTTGAAAAGAATTTTTATGCTATTGGGCTTAAAAGTTCTTTTCAAATTGATCCCACTTCCTGATTTTAATAGTATTAGTATTAGATAATTAGTATTTTCTGTGTCTTCTAAAATATAAAATTGACATTCAAATTCAGAGGGCTGGGTAGAGTCAGGTCATTATGGAGTTTGTATGTACTGGTTCAACACTGTGATCAAAATTCTTCCATTCCCATTGATTTTCCTGTGAGATTAGAGTCAATGATATAAGGTTCCATAACCTGGGGAGATAATTATAGCCAGAGTTAGAGAGCTTAAGCCCTAGACTACTATTTCCAGAGTTACAACTCCTGGACTTCTTGAAAGGGGTGCCATATACATACATTTAAGATCTTAAAGGCTGACATTACCAGGCCAATAGCAGCAGGTGAATATAAGCAGCCATAATATAAGCATGGGTGAATGAGTATGGATTAGGAAGGTATGCAAGAGGAGAGACTGAAGCTAAACTAGACATGATCTTGGGTAAGGTCAGGAATCCATGAGGAGGGAGAGCTCAAGACAGAAGCCTGAATCTACTAACAGAAATCCAGGATGAGCCCTATGCAATGCTGGTGGAGAATAGACTAAGGGCTGAGAAATAGAGGTGAAGAAGCAAAGTATAATCAGATATTAATTTGCAGGCAAAGCTAGATCAAAACCTAGGCACAGTTGTTATAGGTCAGCAAAGCCTAGAAGCAGATTCTGAGAGGACAGATAGAACACATAAGGGAGAGGGACAATTGGCTATAGCCACTGAGATCTATCCCTGTTTTTATGGGAATCTATGAGATTGGGTGTGAGAATCAAGGCTGTCGTCACCATCAGCATTACCATCATCCACACCATCATCACTGCCATGACCATAGTCTCCGTGTTTATAGGTGTCTTATTCTACATTCCAGGAACAAAGAATTTATGTATATTGTTTAATTTAAACCTCTTAACAGTTCTATACTCTTAATTTTATTATCTCATTTTCATGTTAACAACAACAGCAAAACAACTAATGCTCAGAAAAGTTAGATATACCTTGCTCAAAGGCATGTAGGCAGTAAATAAAGAAAGCTGGCATTCAATACTCTACAGTCTGTGTTTTTAAAAACCAGACACTCTGTCTCTAATAGCATCTCTTTCCTATTAGTATGAGAGCTGCATAAAACCTAAGAGAAGCTTACCTTACCCTTGTCTCAGGTAGTCATGGATTGTGGTTTATAGATCAAGGGGTAAGAGGTTGCAGGGAGGAGATTGACCCACTATAAAGTGCAAGCAGAGCTTGTCCTGATCATTAGATATCATAGCCAACTTAAGATGCTACCCATACACCCGTATCCTGAGTGTATGTATGTGGGGAGGGGGAACTATTTTTTTACCTATGTCTAATAACTCAGAGAGTAGAGCTGGCAGTGTCCTCAGAGATTCCCCAGCCCAACTTTCTTGCTCGATTACATGACCTCCCAACTCAATTCCAGTGCCAAACAGAAACTTCTGCCAGGGCTTCCCTGGTGGCGCAGTGGTTGAAAGTCCGCCTGCCGATGCAGGGGACACGGGCTCGTGCCCTGGTCCAGAAAGATCCCGCATGCCGCGGAATGGCTGGGCCCGTGAGCCATGGCCGCTGAGCCTGTGCGTCCGGAGCCTGTGCTCCGCAACGGGAGAGGCCACAACAGTGAGAGGCCCGCGTACCGCAAAAAAAAAAAAAAAAAAAAAAAAGAAAGAAACTTCCGCCAGCCTTTCCCAACTTCGAAGCCCCCAAGCAGAGGGAGTTTCCCTTTCTTTGGAGTTCCACAACATTTTTCCCTATGGCTACGAGAACACTGGCTGTATTTTGTTGTGCGTTAATGTTCACGGCTCTATCTCCTCTCCCATCGTTATTGGGGTTGCAAGTGATCTCTAAGGTCAGAAGTTCTGTCCTAATCCTTTTTTTTTTCTCAGTACCTATTACCTAATACAGAAGGAGTGTAGTTACCAAAATTTATTGAATTGAATTTCACATATGACTAAACTAAGTGCCAAAATGTTAAGCAATTTGCTCAAGTCACTTGTAGATTGATAGCAAGACCAGGAAAGATTTCTCCTACTCATAATTTATACTACAGAATTGTGGCCCTTATCTGGGGTAAGTGTTAGTCTCTTTCTCTTTGTACGAGGTATTTGAGGAGGTGTTACTTTCTAACCATGCTCCTCTGAGCACGCTGTTATCACTCTCACGTCATTCTCCAGGGTTGTTTTTTTGCTGTGTGGGCACCTACAGAGTAAGGATGGAATTTTAAAAATTTACTTTGCATGGCACCAAGCACAAAGCTACTTTACTGCCTTCTTTGATGAAAAGATTGGAACTCTAATCCAGGAGGAGCTAAATTGATTTCTATACAATCTTATAGGGAACTAGTGACAAAATTAGAACACATTTGAATCTAGGTGAGTTTTTTTTTTTTTTGGTTTTGGTTTTTGTGTTTTAGCTCTAACAGCATTGAACCATCCCCTGCATAGTCTTAGAAAGAGCTTAAAACAAATATATTGTGAATATCAATGCTACAAATACAAATGCTTTAAAAAGCAATGTCCGGGGCTTCCCTGGTGGCGCAGTGGTTGGGAGTCCGCCTGCTGATGCAGGGGACACGGGTTCGTGCCCCGGTGCGGGAGGATCCCACATGCCGCGGAGCGGCTGGGCCTGTGAGCCATGGCCACTGAGCCTGCGCGTCCGGAGCCTGTGCTCCGCAACGGGAGAGGCCACAGCAGTGACAGGCTCGCGTACCACATAAAAAAAAAAAAAAAAAAAAAGCAATGTCCACAACCAAACCAAAAAGACCTTTTGTGTGTATATATAACACAAATGTATGTATATTTTATGACTGTGTAGAAATATATGGAAGATCACTCTCTATTTTCTACCTTGGAAGGAGAGTGGTGGAATTGGAGGGAATTTTAGTTAGAGATTATTAAATTTTTTATTTGTATTTATGTCGTTTCCCACAAAAATTAATAAACATTTTTAAGAATTCTGACTGACTGAACTTAACATCTGAGCACATTATTTTCACTCAGGCCCATCTATTCAGCTTCTTTATTGTAAGAAAGAGATGACTCAGGCTAGCACAAGTAAATGAGATTTGCTGTGTTGATAAGTGAGCCATGACTGCATAGGACCCAGGGACAGGAGAGGAAGCCTGGTTTCCTGGGAACTTTACCCAGAGGATGAACTCTGAATTCAAGAAGACTTTTGGAACTTCAGAAAACCTGCCTGAAATTGACTCTGTGCTCCCTGTTAACACCTCACAGCCACACTCCCTGTGGCGACTTCCATAACTGTCCCACTACCAACTGACAAATTCTTCTCAATTTTCTCAGTTAAAATTCCTGACGGGGAGAGAATTGGATTGGCCAAGATAATCTCTTGATGTCACATCTTATAAAACATTGTTTTCCTTTCTAGTGTATGTGAACTACAAAGTTGTCTTTCTAGCAGACGCCCATCCCCCTGGTACAACCTGTTGCCTGGGAGGTGGGCTCATGTGCTGTAAAAGTCATGTGGATGTGGGAGGGATGGGGAAGCCTTTAACTCTCTTGCTTTTGGTAAACCCATTCAATATTTATTTTTCTTGTCTACTTTAGCCCATGTGGAGGAATATTATTATACATGTGCCTCACTTGTTATTTTTAGGCCCATAGTTATTTCTTAGCTGCATTCCTTGCTTAACTCTCATTACATGCTACTGAGGTTGCCTCGGTATAAGTGTGTAACCATCATTAGACTGCAAGTTCTCTGAGGAATGGGCTTTGATTGCTTAATGTGACATCCCAGGCATCCATCTAGCCAGCTCAAAGGTCTTCAGCAAATATTATTGAAATGAATTGTTGGCCTCCAAGATAACCAGGGGATTCTTTGAATTTGTTAAAACGCAGTGGTGTTCAATTTCTAGGAGCCTAAGTCCCTTCCAGTGCTCATCTGTAACTGATATTTATATTAGTGATTCTGCAACACAGCCTGGGGCCTAGCAGGTCTTCAGGGTGTTGACATGATTTTGATTGTCTTGGAAATGGTTATGAAAAGATGGCAGTGGTTAGCAAGGTGGGGCTGGGCAAGCGTGAGTGAGGTGGGAGGCTCGGTAACTTGGGATTGATTGTGTAACATGAAAGACAGCTCACCCATCTGAAAATGTACAGTAAAAAGGAGGCTATGCAGATCATATCTGTTTCTATCTCTGATCTGGAAAGCTCAGAAACAGTTGTCAAACCCTGCCTGGACTCATCCATATGCTGCCTTTGATATGAATCCTAGTGGGTGATACCCACATAATCACAGCCTTGTTTCACATTGCATAATAAGCCTGCCATGACCTTGGGCTCTCACGCCTGTTCTGAGGGCGATGTACAGAGACACCGGAGCTGACAGAGAAGCCATTTTCTGTCTGAATAGTTTTTAGGACACTTTTAAATGTCACCTATCAAAGCATAGTTTCTTCCCATGGTACCTAGCTTGGGAAAGTGTTATTCAGGGTGCATGGGGTGGGAAGCATGACGTCAATGTAAAATCACAGACTGCCTAAGGGTCAAGACTCCCCTTTGCCCCCAAGCCCTGGTTATTCCAGACCAGTCAATTTTTCTGTTCTCTAGCCTGGGAGAAATATGTCAATGGCATGAAAGAGCACAGAGCCTACATCTGTTTTGGCCAGAGAAACATAGAGCCAGTTCACAGTAGCTCAAGCCAATGACATTCCAGGAATCCTCCTCAGGGTCCATCTAACCTCCATGGCCTATCTTATAGGCAGTAGAGTAAACCGACTGGGGTAGAAGTAAAAAGATATGATTATTTTTAAAGATTGTACAAAATTACTGCCAAGTGGTGGTGAATGGAGACAATGATCTGGATATTTTAAAAGAGAATTTTCAATCCCTTTGCCTCAGCATTCTAGACAAATAAGGCAAAAGAATTACACTCAGCGTCAATGGTTATTTCTCAAGCTTTGTGGTAAGGAGCAGGAGTTTTGGTGTCATAAAAAAATTGGATTTGAATCCACACTTGAATACTTACTAGCTATGGGGTCTTGGCTGAGTTAGTCCCTTAAGAGCCTGCCTCCTGTCTCCTCACATGTAACGGGATAATCAAATCTCCCTTGCATGTTTCTTGGGAAGATTAAGTACACTGAAGTGATGTACTGAGGACAGTCCATGGTTTGGTGATTGTCCAATAAATAGTAGTTTGTAGTAAAATTCCACTTGGAATGTATTGTCTTACCTAGGGCCTGCCTGTCTTCCTTCTCAGTCTTATCCAGACTTTTATAGAGATTTTGATTGATGGGAACCTGCATAGAAACACTGAGCCAGGGCTTGCTTCCTAGTGAATACTAGACACCAGCATTGGCAAATGATCTAAGGAAACAGCAAGGCCTTATTAAAACATTGTCTTTGAACCCTACATGGTTGGTGCCAGTGCCTCATTGTAAAATGTGGAGTTACCCACTCTCTTTGCCTCAATTTGGTATGGATAACTTAACAGATACACCTACATATGTCTGTCAGGCTTGGAACTACATGTTACCACATGCCCTGTGTACCACTATAAAGAACTTTCTTTTTTGCCATTTGAATATATCTTAAGTTGCTTTAAGTGTTTACTGACATTGGTGTTATAACGTTATTTATCAGCTTCATGAACCTCCAAACTGTTCTCCATGGTGGCTGTATCAATTTACATTCCCACCAACAGTGCAAGAGGGTTCCCTTTACTCCACACCCTCTCCAGCATTTATTGTTTGTAGATTTTTTGATGATGGCCATTCTGATTGGTTTTTTTACTTTCCCAACTGTGAACTTTAATTGTCCAATTTTAAGCACCAACTAAGGTCATTTCCAATCCTGAATTAATTAATTGGCTCCCAGTCTCTAAATTTCCTAGCATATAGATCAAGGATTTTAATTGTGAGATGATTCATCTTACTAACAGCTACCTTGTTTTTATGAGGATATGTATGGCACATATGTATGGCACAGTATCATGATTAAGAGCACAAACACTGGAGCCGACTGTTCAGATTCTAATCCAGAACCATCATTCACTATGTATGTGACCTAAAACAAGTTACTTAACCCCTCTGGACCTCAAGTTCCTCATCTTCATAGAATGCTTATATGGATTAAATGTGTTTGTATATGTAGAGCACTAAAACACAGTCCTTGCATAGTAAGTGCTACAACTGTTGTCATTATTGTTATGCATATAAAATAGGCTGGTCCCCCCTTTTCTGGAAAGAGCACTAATCAAACTCTAGTCATTGTCCTCCTAGTATTCAGGTATACAACCTCAAAGGGGACTGCCTGATGGATCCGCCTGAAGGCAAGTAGGACTGGAGGTTAGAGCTGAGGACAGGGGACTCTTTTTGTACACAGAGCTGTGGGTTTGCTGGATACAAGGCAGGTTGACATGCTGAAAAGTCACTGGGATGTTGAAGAAAAGGATTCACACAAGTCACAAAAACAAGTTTGGTGTATGATATAAAAAACTGGTGTGGGAAAGGTGCTGGAGCTGAGAAAAGAGTCATATGCATTGTAGAGAATCATAGGATGACAACAGGAGCTAGTCCCAGGAGAATTCTTAATGTGGCATGAGTGAGTTGGCTGCATTGAAACGAGAAGGGCCAGAGCAGTCATGATGAACCACCCGTTCTTTTCCCTATTAGGTTAAGCTTGACAGTTTCCTTGTTAACCTACTGGAAAATCTTGGCACATTCTACTGTGTTCCCGAGACAGGAAATAATTTCCCTTTGCTATTTCTATAACCACAAAAATCAGGTTCTAAGTTGGTAGTGGTGCTCATGGTGGGGGTGGGGCTGTCTAGGACTTCTTCAAAGAATAGCTTAGCTGTTACAGATATGGATAATTTTAAGTCATATTCTCTAATACTTGGAAAATAATAAATAGCTGTGACTTCATGGAGACAATAGATTTCAGAAATGATGTAAAAATTCATTTCTTCCCCATGCTACTGTAATTTAATGCATACTATGTGCTGAGTCTTCAGCACTTTGTGTCTATCATGTCATTGATCCTTATATGAACCCAATAAAAGTTACATATTATTACATTTATTTTTTTCAAATGACTGATATACTGCTCAGAGAGATTCTATTATTTGCTGCATGATATCCTAAACTGACTTAGGTTAGAAAGGGTCATTTTGAGGGAAGTAGGAGGCAAGAATGAAGTCAGTGAGATCAATTAGAAGACTACAGCGGCAGTCTAGATGAGACATGATGGAGGCTTAGACCAAAGTGGAAAGGCTGGAGATGGTGGGAAACTGTCAGATCCTGGATACATTTTGAGGGTACAATGAACAAGAATTGGACAGAATGAATGTGGGTAAGTAGAGAAGCTGAGAAATCAAGAGGGAATCTAAGTTTGTTGGCCTGAGGAAATAGACAGTTGAAATTGTCACAACCTAGGTAGGAAAGACGGAAGGGGAAACAGGTTTAGAGAGCAAGAACAGGAGTTCAGTTGGGGATCTGTTAAGTTTGAGATGTCTAGTAAATATCCAAATGGAGATACCAAGTAAATAGTCTGAAATTCAGGAGAGAAGTCTTGGGTGGAGATAGAAATGTAGAATTCTGGCCCATAGATTTTTTTTTTCTTTGAGGCATAGTTGATTTACAATGTCATGTTAGTTTCAGGTGTAGAGCAAACTGACTCAGTGCCATATATATATATTTATATATATGTATATATATTCTTTTTCAGATACCTTTCCATTACAGTTTACTACAAGATATTGAAAATAGTTCCCTGTGGTATACAGTATGTCTTTGTTGCTTATCTGTTTTACATATAGTGTATGTATCTGTTAATCCCCAATTCCTAATTTATCCCCCCCCCATGCTTTCCCTTTGGTAACCATAATTTTGTTTTCTATATCTCTTAGTCTGTTTCTGTCATGTAAATAAGTTCATTTGTATTATCTTTAAGATTCCACATATAAGTGATATCATATGATATTTGTCTTTCCCTGTCTGACTTACTTCAGTTAGTATGATAATCTCTAGGTTCCCTCCATGTTTCTGCATATGGCATTATTTCATTCTTTTTTATTTATGGTTGAATTATAGATATTTTTAAAGATACAAGCCTTTAAGAAATTACTCTAAGCATGAGTGTAAATAGAAGAGAAAAGAGGACCAGGGACAGAGTGTATGGTGGGCCATACCTCTTAGAAATTGATGGGAAGAGGAGGTGTCAGCAAAGGACAATGAGAAAAAAATATCCACTGGAACAGGAGGGGAAAGAAAGATTGTGGTGGCCTCAAAGCCAAGTGCAAAAAATGTATTAAAGAGAAGCGAGGGACTCAACTGTGTCCCAATGCTGCCATCCATCAAGATGAAGAGTGAGAGTTGACCATTTAGACTTAACAACATAGAGTTCATTGGTGGTCTTGAAAAGAACTGTTTGACTGAGCTTGTATGGGAATCTTTGGGGAAACAAGGCCTAACTGGAGTAGATTTAAGAGAGAGTGGGAGGAAAATATTTGGAGGCACCAAGGGGAGCGGTAAGAGATGTACTTCTGGAATTATAAAGTTGTATATTTTCACAGAGACTGGGGAGGGTGTATGTGAGAGGTGGACTTTGACCTTGATCCTCTGATCAGTTCATCATGACACATTATCCTAAGGCTTTTACAGATTGGACCTGTATATTCATTTTTCTCCCCTTTAACTGCTCTTTTTTTTTTTTTCTTCTTCTCTCTTTTTTTTGAATTTTATTTATTTTTTATACAGCAGGTTCTTATTAGTTATCTATTTTATACATATTAGTGTATATATGTCAATCCCAATCTCCCAATTCATCCCACCACCATCCCCCACCCCCGCTTTCCCCCTTGGTGTCCATACATTTGTTCTCTTCATCTGTGTCTCTATTTCTGTCTTGCAAACCAGTTCATCTGTACCATTTTTCTAGATTCCACATATATGTGTTAATATACGATATTTGTTTTTATCTTTCTGACTTCCTTCACTCCGTATGACAGACTCTAGGTCCATCTACCTCACTACAAATAACTCAATTTCATTTTTTTATGGCTGAGTAATATCCCATTGTATATATGTGCCACATCTTCTTTATCCATTCATCTGTTGATGGACACCTAGATTGCTTCCATGTCCTGGCTATTGTAAACAGAGCTGAAATGAATATTGTGGTACATGACTCTTTTTGAATTATGGTTTCCTCAGGGTACATGCCCAGTAGTGGGATTGCTGGGTCATATGGTACTTCTATTTTTAGTTTCTTAAGGAACCTCCATACTGTTCTCCATAGTGGCTGTATCAATTTACATTCCCACCAACAGTGCAAGAGGGTTCCCTTTTCTCCACACCTTCTCCAGCATTTATTGTTTGTAGATTTTCTGATGATGCCCATTCTAACTGGTGTGAGGTGATACCTCATAGTAGTTTTGATTTGCATTTCTCTAATAATTAGTCATGTTGAGCAGCTTTTCATGTGCTTCTTGGCCATCTGTATGTCTTCTTTGGAGAAATATCTATTTAGATCCTCGGCCCATTTTTTGATTGGGTTGTTTCTTTTTTAATATTGAGCTGCATGAGCTGTTTGTATATTTTGGAGATTAATCCTTTGTCCTTTACTTTGCAAATATTTTTTTCCCAGTCTGAGGGTTGTCTTTTCATCTTGTTTATGGTTTCCTTTGCTGTGCAAAAGGTTTTAAGTTTCATTAGGTCCCATTTATTTATTTTTGGTTTTATTTCCATTTCTCTAGGAGGTAGGCCAAAAAAGATCTTGCTGTGATTTATGTCAGAGAGTTCTTCCTATGTTTTCCTCTAAGAGTTTTATAGTGTCTGGTCTTACATGTAAGTCTTTAATCCATTTTGGGTTTAATTTTGTGTGTGGTGTTAGGGAGTGTTCTAATTTCATTCTTTTACATGTAGCTGTCCAGTTTTCTCAGCACCACTAATTGAAGAGGCTGTCTTTTGTCCATTGTATATCCTTGCCTCCTTTGTCATAGATTAGTTGACCATAGGTACGTGGGTTTATCTCGGGGCTTTCTATTCTGTTACATTGATCTGTATTTTTGTTTTTGTGCCAGTACCATATTGTCTTGATTACTATAGCTTTGTAGTATTGTCTGAAGTCAGGGCGTCTGATTCCTCAACTCTGTTTTTTTTTTCCCTCAAGACTGCTTTGGCTATTTGGGTTCTTCTGTATCTCCATACAAATTTTAAGAGTTTTTTTGTTCTAGTTCTGTAAAAAAATGCCACTGGTAATTTGATAGGGATTGCATAGAATCTGGAGATTGCTTTGGGTAGTATAGTCATTTTCACAATATTGATTCTTCCAATCAAAGAACATCGTATATCTCTCCATCTGTGTCATCTTTGATTTCTTTCATCAATGTCTTATAGTTTTCTGAGTACAGGTCTCTTACCTTGTTAAGTAGGTTTATTCCTAGGTATTTTATTCTTTTTGTTGCAATGGTGAATGGGACTGTTTCCTTAATTTCTCTTTCTGATCTTTCATTGTTAGTGTATATGAATGCAAGAGATTTCTGTGCATTAATTTTGTATCCTGCAACTTTACCAAATTCATTGATTAGCTCTAGTAGTTTTCTGGTGGCATCTTTAGGATTCTCTATGTATAGTGTCATGTCATCTGCAAACAGTGACAGTTTTACTTCTTCTTTTGCAATTTGGATTCCTCTTATTTCTTTTTCTTCTCTGATTTCCATGGCTAGGACTTCCAAAATGATGTTGAATGATAGTGGCCAGAGTGGACATCCTTGTCTTGTTCCTAATCTTAGAGGAAATGCTTTCATTTTTTCACCATTGAGAATGATGTTTGCTGTGTGTTTGTTGTATATGGCCTTTATTATGTTGAGGTATGTTCCCTCTATACCCACTCCCTGGAGAGTTTTTATCAAAAATAGGTGTTGAATTTTGTCAAAGGCTTTTTCTGCATCTGCTGATGTCATCATATGTCTTTTCTTTTTCAATTTGTTAATATGGTATATCACATTGATTGCTTTGCATATATTGAAGAATCCTTGCATCCCTGGGATAAGTCCCACTTGATCATTGTGTATTATCCTTTTAATGTGTTGTTGGATTCTGTTTGCTAGTATTTTGTTGAGGATTTTTGCGTCTATATGCATCAGTGATATCGGTCGGTAATTTTCTTTTTTTGTAGTATCTTTTTCTGGTTTTGGTATCAGGGTGATGCTGACGTCGTAGCATGAGTTTGGGAGTGTTCTTTCCTCTGCAAATTTTGGAAGAGTTTGAGAAGAATGGGTGGTAGCTCTTCTCTAAATATTTGATAGAATTCACCTGTGAAACCATCTGGTCCTGGACTATTGTTTGTTGGAAGATTTTAAATCACAGTTTCAATTTCAGTGGTTGTGATTGGTCTGTTCATATTTTCTATTTCTTCCTGATTCAGTATTCAAAGATTATACCTTTCTAAGAATTTGTCCATTTCTTCCAGCTTGTCCATTTTATTGACATAGAGTTTCTTGTAATAGTCTCTTATGATGCTTTGTATTTCTGTATTTCTATTGTAACTTCTTCTTCACTTCTAATTTTATTGATACAAGTCCTCTCTCTCTTTTTCATGATGAGTCTGGCTAAAGGTTTATCAATTTTGTTTATCTTCTCAAAGAACCAGCTTTTAGTTTTATTAATCTTTGCTATTGTTTTCTTTGTTTCCTTTTCATTTATTTCTGCTCTGATCTTCATGATTTCTTTCCTTCTGCTAACTTTGGGTTTTGTTTGTTCTTCTTTCTCTATTTCCTTTAGGTGTAAGGTTAGATTGTTTATTTAAGATTTTTCTTGTTTCTTGAGGTAGGATTGTATTGCTATAAACTTCCCTCTTAGAACTGCTTTTGCAGCATCCCATAGGCTTTGGATCTTTGTGTTTTCATTGTCATTTGTCTCTAGGTATTTTTGATTTCCTCTTTGATGTCTTCAGTGATCTCTTGGTTATTTAGTAGTGTATTGTTTAGCGTCCATGTGTTTGTGTTTTTTATGTTTTTTTTCTGTAATTGATTTCTAATCTCATAGCATTGTGGTCAGAGAAGATGCTTGCACAATTTAAATACTCTTAAATTTACCAAGGCTTGATTTGTGATCCAAGATCTGATCTATCCTGGAAAATGTTCCATGTGCACTTGAGAAGAAAGTATAATCTGCTGTTTTTGGACCAAATGTCCGATAAATATTAATTAAATCTATCTGGTCTATTGTGTCATTTAAAGCTTGTGTTTCCTTATTAATTTTCTGTCTGGATGATCTGTCCATCGGTGTAAGTGAGGTGTTAAGGTCTCCCACTATTATTGTGTTACTGTTGATTTCCTCTTTTATAGCTGTTAACATTTACTGTGTGTATTGATGTGCTCCTAGTTTGGGTACATATATATTTATAATTGTTACATCTGCTTCTTGGATTGATCCCGTGATCATTATGTAGTGTCCTTCCTTGTCTCTTGTGACATTATTTTAAAATCTATTTTATCTGATATAAGTATTACTACTCCAGCTTTCTTTTGATTTCCATTTGCATGGAATATCTTTTTCCATCCCCTCACTTTCAGTCTGTATGTGTCCCTAGGTCTGAAGTGGGTCTCTTGTAGACAGCATATATATGGGTGTTGCTTTTTTTGTTGTTGTACGCAGGCCTCTCACTGTTGTGGCCTTTCCCATTGTGGAGCACAGGCTCCGGACGCACAGACTCAGTGGCCATGGCTCATGGGCCCAGCCGCTTCATGGCGTGTGGGATCTTCCCAGACCAGGGCACGAACCCATGTCCCCTGCATCGGCAGGCAGATTCTCAACCACTGCGCCACCAGGGAAGCCCTGGGTCTTGCTTTTGTATCCATTCAGCGAGCCTATATTTTTTTGGTTTAACATTTAATTTATTCACATTTAAGGTAATTATCGATTTTTATGTTCCTATTACAATTTTCTTAATTGTTTTGTGTTTGTTTTTGTAGGTCCTTTTCTTCTCTTGTGCTTCCCACTTAGAGAAGTTCCTTTAACATTTGACGTAGAGCTGGTTTGGTGGTTCTGAATTCTCTTAGCTTTTGCTTGTCTGTAAAGCTTTTGATTTCTCTGTCAAACCTGAATGAGATCCTTGCTGAGTAGAGTAATCTTGCTTGTAGGTTCTTCCCTTTCATCACTTTAAATATATCGTGCCACTCCTTCTTGCTTGTAGAGTTTCTGCTGAGAAATCAGCTGGTAACCTTATGAGAGTTCCCTTGTATGTTACTTATCATTTCTCCCTTGTTGCTTTTAATAATTTTTATTTGTCGTTAATTTTTTTAACATCTTTATTGGAGTATAACTGTTTTACAATAGTGTGTTAATTTCTCCTTTACAACAAAGTGAATCAGTTATACATATACATATGTTCCCATATCTCTTCCCTCTTGTGTCAGCCTCCCTCCCACCCTCCCTATCCCACCCCTCTAGGTGGTCACAAAGCATAGAGGTGATCTCCCTGTGCTATGTAGCAGCTTCCCACTAGCTATCTAATTTACATTTGGTAGTGTATATATTGTCCCTGCCACTCTCTCACTTCATCACATCTTACCCTTCCCCCTCCCCAAATCCTCAAGTCCATGCTCTAGTAGGTCTGTGTTTTATTCCCGTCCTATCACTAATCTCTTCATGACATTTTTTTTTTTCTTAGAGTCCATATACATGTGTTAGCATACGGTATTTGTTTTTCTCCTTTTGACTTACTTCACTCTGTATGACAGACTCCAGGTCTATCCACCTCATTACAAATAACTCAGTTTCATTTCTTCTTATGGCTGAGTAAATAGTCCATTGTATATATGTGCCACATCTTCTTTATCCATTCATCTGTTGATGGACACTTAGGTTGCTTCCTTGTCCTGGCTACTGTAAATAGAGCTGCAATGAACATTGTGGTACATAACTCTTTTTCAATTATGGTTTTCTCAGGGTATATGCCCAGTAGTGGGATTGCAGTGTCGTATGGTAGTTCTATTTGTAGTTTTTTAAGGAACCTCCATACTGTTCTCCATAGTGGCTGTATCAATTTACATTCCCACCAGCAGTGCAAGACTGTTCCCTTTTCTCCACCCCCTCTCCAGCATTTATTGTTTGTAAATTTTTTGATGAGGGCCATGCTGAACGGTGTGAGATGATATCACATTATAGTTTTGATTTGCATTTCTCTAATGATTAATGATGTTGAGCATTCTTTCATGTGTTTGTTGGCAATCTGTATATCTTCTTTGAAGAAATGTTTATTTTGTTCTTCTGCCCATTTTTGGATTGGGTTTTTTTTTGTTGTTGTTGTTGTTATTGAGCTGCCTGAGTTGCTTATAAATTTTGGAGATTAATCCTCTGTCAGTTGCTTCATTTGCAACTATTTTCTCCCATTCTGAGGGTTGTCTTTTAGTCTTGTTTATGGTATCCTTTGCTGTGCAAAAGCTTTTAAGTTTCATTAGGTCCCATTTGTTTATTTTTGTTTTTATTTCCATTTCTCTAGGAGATGGGTCAAGAAGGATCTTGCTGTGATTTATGTCATAGAGTGTTCTGCCTATGTTTTCCTCTAAGAGTTTGATAGTGTCTGACCTTACATTTAGGTCTTTAACCCATTTTGAGTTTATTGTTGTGTGTGGTGTTAGGGAGTGTTCTAATTTCATACTTTTACATGTAGCTGTCCAGTTTTCCCAGCACCACTTATTGAAGAGGCTGTCTTTTCTTCACTGTATATTCTTCCCTCCTTTATCAAACATAAGGTGACCATATGTGCGTGGGTTTATCTCTGGGCTTTCTATCCTGTTCCATTGATCTATATTTCTGTTTTTGTGCCAGTACCATACTGTCTTGATTACTGTAGCCTTGTAGTAGAGTCTGAAGTCAGGAAGCCTGATTCCTCCAGCTCCATTTTTCATTCTCAAGATTGCTTTGGCTATTCGGGGTCTTTTGTGTTTCCATACAAATTGTGAAGTTTTTTGTTCTGGTTCTGTAAAAATTTCCAGTGGTAATTTGATAGGGATTGCATTGAATCTGTAGATTGCTTTGGGTAGTGTTGTCATTTTCTCAATATTGATTCTTCAAATCCAAGAACATGGTATATTTCTCCACCTATTTGTATAATCTTTAATTTCTTTCATCAGTGTCTTATAGTTTTCTGCATACAAGTCTTTTGTCTCCTTAGGTAGGTTTATTCCTAGATATTTTATTCTTTTTGTTGCAATGGTAAATGGGAGTGTTTTCTTAATTTCATTCTCAGATTTTTCATCATTAGTGTATAAGAATGCCAGAGATTTCTGTGCATCAATTTTGTATCCTGCTACATTACCAAATTCATAGATTAGCTCTAGTAGTTTTCTGGTAGCATCCTTAGGATTCTCTATGCATAGTATCATGTCATCTGCAAACAGTGACAGCTTTACTTCTTCTTTTCCTATTTGGATTCCATTTACTTCTTTTTTTCCCTGATTGCTGTGGCTAGAACTTCCAAAACTATTTTGAATAAGAGTGCTGAGAGTGGGCAACCTTGTCTTGTTCCTGATCTTAGTGGAAATAGTTGCAGTTTTTCACCATTGAGAACAATGCTGGCTGTGGGTTTGTCATATATGGCCTTTATTATGTTGACCAAAGATCCCTCTATGCCTACTTTCTGCAGGGTTTTTATCATAAATGTGTGTTGAATTTTGTCAAAAGCTCTCTCTGCATCTATTGAGATGATCATATGGTTTTTCTCCTTCAATTTGTTAATATGGTGTATCACGTTGATCGATTTGCATATATTGAAGAAACCTTGCATTCCTGGAATAAACCCCACTTGATCATGGTGTATGATCCTTTTAATGTGCTGTTGGATTCTGTTTGCTAGTATTTTGTTGAGGATTTTTGCATCTATGTTCATCAGTGGTATTGGCCTGTAGTTTTCTTTCTTTGTGGCATCTTTGTCTGGTTTTGGTATCAGGGTGATGGTGGCCTCATAGAATGAGTTTGGGAGTGTTCCTCCCGCTGCTATCTCTTGGAAGAGTTTGAGAAGGATAGGTGTTAGCTCTTCTCTAAATGTTTGATAGAAGTCGCCTGTGAAGCCATCTGGTCCTGGGA
Source organism: Kogia breviceps (assembly GCF_026419965.1). Taxonomy (NCBI): domain Eukaryota; kingdom Metazoa; phylum Chordata; class Mammalia; order Artiodactyla; family Physeteridae; genus Kogia; species Kogia breviceps. The sequence continues at coordinate 118,664,732 of NC_081311.1, read as the reverse complement.
TTTTGTTTGTTGGAAGATTTTTAATCACAGTTTCAATTTCAGTGCTTGTGATTGGTCTGTTTTTATTTTCTATTTCTTCCTGGTTCAGTCTCGGCAGCTTGTGCATTTCTAAGAATTTGTCCATTTCTTCCAGGTTGTCCATTGTATTGGCATACAGTTGCTTGTAGTAATCGCTAATAATCTTTTGTATTTCTGCAGTCTCAGTTGTTACATCTCCATTTTCATTTCTAATTCTATTGATTTGAGTCTTCTCCCTTTTTTTCTTGATGAGTCTGGCTAATGGTTTATCAATTTTATTTATCTTCTCAAAGAACCAGCTTTTACTTTTATTGACCTTTGCTATTGTTTCCTTCATTTCTTTTTCATTTATTTCTGATCTGATATTTATGATTTCTTTCCTTCTGATACACTTGGGGGTTTTTTGTTCTTCTTTCTCTAATTGCTTTAGGCGCAAAGTTAGGTTGTTTATTCGAGGTGTTTCCTGTTTCTTAAGGTATGATTGTATTGCTATAAACTTCCCTCTTAGAACTGCTTTTGCTGTATCCCATAGGTTTTGGGTCGTCGTGTCTCCATTGTCATTTGTTTCTAAGTGTTTTTTGATTTCCTCTTTGATTTCTTCAGTGATCACTTTGTTATAAAGTAGTGTATTGTTTAGCCTCCATGTGTTTGTATTTTTTACAGATCTTTTCCTGTAAATGATATCTAGTCTTATAGCGTTGTGGTCAGAAAAGATACTTGATATGATTTCAATTTTCTTAAATTTGCCAAGGCTAGATTTGTGACCCAAGATATGATCTATCCTGGAGAATGTTTCATGAGCACTTGAGAAAAATGTGTATTCTGTTGTTTTTGGATGGAATGTCCTATAAATCTCAATTAAGTCCATCTTGTGTAATGTATCATTTAAAGCTTGTGTTTCCTTATTTATTTTCATTTTGGATGATCTGTCTATTGGTGAAAGTGGGGTGTTAAAGTCCCCCATTATAATTGTGTTACTGTCGATTTCCCCTTTTAAGGCTGTTAGTATTTGCCTTATGTATTGAGGTGCTCCTATGTTGGGTGCATAAATATTTACAATTGTTATATCTTCTTCATGGATCGATCCCTTGATCATTATGTAGTGTCCTTCTTTGTCTCTTGTAATAGTCTTTATTTTAAAGTCTATTTTGTCTGATATGAGAATTGCTACTCCAGCTTTCTTCTGATTTCCATTTGCATGGAATATCTTTTTCCATCCCCTTACTTTCAGTCTGTATGTGTCCCTAGGTCTGAAGTGGGTCTCTTGTAGACAGCATATATATGGGTCTTGTTTTTGTATCCATTCAGCCAGTCTGTGTCTTTTGGTGGGAGCATTTAATCCATTTACATTTAAGGTAATTATCGATATGTATGTTCCTATTACCATTTACTTAATTGTTTCGGGTTGTTCTTGTAGGTCTTTTCCTTCTCTTGTGTTTCTTGCCTAGAGAAGTTCCTTTAGGATTTGTTGTAGAGCTGGTTTGGTGGTGCTGAACTCTCTCAGCTTTTGCTTGTCTGTAAAGGTTTTAATTTCTCCATCAAATCTGAATGAGATCCTTGCTGGGTAGAGTAATCTTGGTTGTAGGTTTTTTTCCTTCATCACTTTAAATATGTCCTGCCACTCCCTTCTGGCTTGTAGGGTTTCTGCTGAAAGATCAGCTGTTAACCTTATGGGGAGTCTCTTGTGTGTTATTTGTTTTTCCCTTGCTGCTTTTAATATGTTTTCTTTGTATTTAATTTTTGACAGTTTGACTATTATGTGTCTTGGCGTGTTTATCCTTGGGTTTATCTTGTATGGGACTCTCTGTGCTTCCTGGACTTGATTGACTATTTCCTTTCCTATATTAGGGAAGTTTTCAACTATAATCTCTTCAAATATTTTCTCAGTTCCTTTCTTTTTCTCTTCTTCTTCTGCGACCCCTATAATTCAAATGTTGTTGCATTTAATGTTGTCCCAGAGGTCTCTGAGACTGTCCTCAGTTCTTTTCATTCTGTTTTCTTTATTCTGTTCTGCCATAGTTATTTCCACTATTTTATCTTCCAGGTCACTTATCCGTCCTTCTGCCTTAGTTATTCTGCTATTGATCCCATGTAGAGTATTTTTCATTTCATTTATTGTGTTCCTCATCGTTGCTTGCTTCCTCTTTATTTCTTCTAGGTCCTTGTTAACTGTTTCTTGCAATTTGTCTATTCTATTTCCAAGATTTTGAATCATCTTTACTATCATTATTCTGAATTCTTTTTCAAGTAGACTGCCTATTTCCTCTTCATTTGTTAGGTCTGGTGTGTTTTTTATCTTGCTCCTTCATCTGCTGTATGTTTTTCTGTCTTCTCATTTTGCTTATCTTACTGTGTTTGGGGTCTCCTTTTTGCAGGCTGCAGGTTTGTAGTTCCCGTTGTTTTTGGTGTCTGTCCCCAGTGGCTAAGGTTGGTTCAGTGGGTTGAGTAGGTTTCCTTGTTGGGGGGACTAGTGCCTCTGTTCTGGTGGATGAGGCTGGATCTTGTCTTTCTGGTGGGCAGGTCCACGTCTGGTGGTGTGTTTGGGGATGTTGGTAGCCTTATTATGATTTTAGGCAGCCTCTCTGCTAATGGATGGGGCTGTAGACCTGTCTTGCTCTTTGTTGGGCATAGGGTGTCCAGCACTGTTCGTTGCTGGTCCTTGAGTGAAGCTGAGTCTTGGTGTTGAGATGGAGATCTCTGGGAGATTTTCGCCATTTGATTTTGCATGGATCTGGGAGGTCTCTTGTGGACCAGTGTCCTGAGGTTGGTTCTCCCACCTCAGAGACACAGCCCTGACACCTGGCTGGAGCGCCAAGAACCTTTAATCCTCACAGCTCAAAATAAACGGGAGAATAAATAGAAAGGAAAGGAAGGAAAGAGGGAGGGAGGGAAGGAAGGAAGGAGGGAGGGAGGGAAGGAAGAATAGAAGAGAGGAAGGAAGAAAGGAAGGGAGGAAGGAAGAAAGGAAGGAAGGAAGGGAGGAAGCAAGGAAAGAAGGGAGGATGGAAGGAAGGAAGAAAGGAAGGAAGAAAGGGAAAAAGAAAGGGAGAAGAGAAAATAAAATAGGATAAAATATAGTTATTAAATAATAATTATTAAGAAGAAAAATTTCTATTAAAAAAAAAAACGGGTCAGTCTAACCCTAGGACAAACGGTGCAAGCAAAGCTATACAGACAAAATCTCCCACAGCAGCACACACATACACACTCACAAAAAGAAAAAAGGGGAAAATAATAGAATATCTTGTTCCCAAAGTCCACCTCCTCAACTTGGGATATTTCGCTGTCTATTCAGGTTTTCCACAGATGCAGGGCACTTCAAGTTGGTTGTGGAGCTTTAATCCGCTGCTTCTGAGGCTGCTGGGAGAGACCACCCCCTCTCCTCTTTGTTCACATAGCTCCTGGGGTTCAACTTTGGACTTGGCCCTGCCTCTGCATGTAAGTCATCTGAGGGCGTCTGCCCTTCGCTCAGATAGGACGGGGTTAAAGGAGCAGCTGATTCGGGGGCTCTGGCACAGGCCGGGGGGAGGGAGGGGCACGGATGCAGGGCAAGCCCGTGGCGACAGAGGCCGGCATGACGCTGCACTGGCCCGAGGCGTGCCGCACGTTCTCCCGGGGAAGCTGTCCCTGGATCCCGGGACCCTGGCAGTGGCGGGCTGCACGGGATCCCGGGAGTGGTGGTGTGGAGAGTGACCTGTGCTCACACACAGGCCTCTTGGTGGCGGCAGCAGCAACCCTAGCATCCCACATCCGTCTCTACTGGCCATGCCGACAGCCTCAGCTCACGCCCGTTTCTGGAGCTCCTTTACGAGGTGCCCTTAATCCCCTCTCCTCACACCCCAGGAAGCAAAGAGGCAAGAAAAAGTCTCCTGTCTCTTCGGCAGCTCCGCGCCCGTTTCTGGAGCTCCTTTACGCGGTGCGCTTAATCCCCTCTCCTCTCGCACCAGGAGACAAAGAGGCAAGAAAAGGCCTCTTGCCTCTTTGGCAGCTCCAGACTTCAACCAGACTCATTCCCGGCTAGCCATGGTGCACTAACCCCTTCAGGCTGTTTTCACTCTGCTGACTCCAGACCTTTCCCTGGGATCCAACTGAAGCCTGAGCCTCAGCTCCCGGCCCCCACCCGCCCTGGCCTGTGAGCCGACAAGCCTCTCGGGCTGGTGAGTGCTGGTCGGCACCGATCCTCTGCGGGAATCTCTCCGCTTTGCCCTCCGCACCCCTGTTGCTGCGCTCTCTTCCGAGGCTCTGAAGCTTCCCCCTCCGCCACCTACAGTCTCCGCCCGTGAAGGGGCTTCTAGTGTGTGGGAATCTTTCCTCCTTCACGGCTCCCTCCCACAGATGCAGGTCCCACCCCTATTCTTTGTCTCCGTTTATTCTTTTTTCTTTTGCCCTACCCAGGTATGTGGGGAGTTTCTTGCCTTTTGGGACGTCTGAGGTCTTCTGCCAGCGTTCGGTGGGTGTTCTATAGGAGAAGTTCCACATGTAGATGTATTTCTGATGTATCTGTGAGGAGGAAGGTGATCTCCGCGTCTTACTCTTCCACCATCTTCTGTCTTTAATTTTTGATAATTTGATTACTATGTGTCTCGGCGTGTTTCTCCTTGGGTTTATCCTGTATGGGACTCACTGTGCTTCCTGGACTTGGGTAGCTATTTCCTTTTCCATGTTAGGGAAGTTTTCGACTATAATCTCTTCAGATATTTTCTCTGGTCCTCTCTCTCTTTCTTCTCCTTTTGTGGCCCCCTATAATGCAAATGTTTGTACGTTTAATGTTGTCCCAGAGGTCTCTTAGGCTGTCTTCATTTCTTTTCATTCTTTTTTCTTTATTCTGTTCCATGGCAGTAAATTCTTCCATTTTGTCTTCCAGGTCACTTATCTGTTCTTCTGCCTCAGTTATTCTGATATTAATTCCTTCTAGTGTATTTTTCATTTTAGTTATTGTATTGTTCATCTCTGTTTTTTCTTTAATTCTTCTAGGTGATTTTTCTTTAATTCTTCTAGGTCTTTGTTAAACATTTCTTGCATCTTCTTGATCTTTGCCTCCATTGTTTTTCTGAGGTCCTGGATCATCTTCACTGTCATTATTCTGAATTCTTTTTCTGGCAGGTTGCCCATCTCCAATTCATTTAATTGTTTTTCTGGGGTTTTATCTTGTTCCTTCATCTGGTACATAGTCCTCTGCCTTTTCATTTTTTCTGTCTTTCTGTGAATGTGGTTTTCATTCCACATGCTTCAGGATTGTAGTTCTTCTTGCTTCTGCTCTCAGCCCTCTGCTTTCTGCCCTCTCGTGGATGAGGCTGTCTAAGAGGCTTGTGCAAGCTTTCTAAAGGGAAGGACTGGTGATGGGTAGAGCTGGGTGTTGCTCTGGTGGGCAGAGCTCAATAAAACTTTAATCTGCTTGTCTGCTGATGGGTGGGGCTGAGTGCCCTCCCTGTTGGTTGTTTGTCCTGAGGTGACCCAGCACTGGAGCCCACAGGCATTTTGGTGGGGCTAATGGTGGACTCCAGGAGGGCTCACACCAAGGAGTACTTACCAGAACTTTTCCTGCCAGTGTCCTTGCCCTTGCAGTGAGCCACAGCTGCCCCCCACCTCTGCAGGAGATGCTCCACATTAGCAGGTAGGTCTGGTTCAGTCTCCCATGGTGTCACCGTTCCTTCCTCCTGGGTCCCAATGCATACACTACCCTGTGTGTGCCCTCCAAGAGTGGAGTCTCTTTTTATTCCAGTGTCATCGAAGTCCTGCAGTGAAATCCCACCAGCCTTCAAAGTCTGACTCTCTGGGAATTCCTCCTCCTGTTGCCAGACCCCAGGGTTGGGAAACCCAATGTGGGGCCCAGAACTCTCACTCCAGTGGGTGGACTTCTGTGGTATAATTGCTCTCCAGTTTGTGAGTCACCCACCCAGCAGTTGTTGGACTCAACTTTATTGTGATTACACCCCACCTACCATCCTACTGAGGCCTCTCCTCTATCTTTGGATGTGGAGTATCCTCTTTGGTGTGCTCCAGCATCTTCCTGTAGATGATTGCTCAGCAGTTAGTTGGGATTCCAGTGCTCTCGCAAGAGGGAGTGCCCCTTCAACCACTCTTGAAGACATCATTATTTAGTTGTGCACTATTCTATTCTAAATGGTGATGTTGTGTTGTGATTTGGCCATATGATGGTGAAAGGGTGACTGTAGAACTTGCTCTGACAGAAAGGAAACAATCAGTCTGCTGTCAGGTTTCCTTTGATTGACCTAGGAGTAAAAATAACTTTTCTAGAGAATAGAGTCTAACTGGTCATCAAAATAAGGTTGAGGTTTCTGTAGCCTGTGAGGTTATTATCAGGAGCTAGAGTTTGCTGTCAGAGCTTTGAAGGATCAGAAGAATAAAAGCTTGGAATAGCATTGAGTCTATTAGTGGAAAAAGGAATCTGAGAAAAAAATAGTATCTAAGACTATTGCTTATAACTATGCTCCCCAAAATAATGAATAAAGAGCTGGATGGAATGAGACATATACCTACATATATATATATGCATATATATATAGCATATATATATATATATATATATATATATATATATATATATGCTAGGGGATGAATAGACACTATCTAGGAAGGCAGTTGTTATTGGGTTTAAGGATTTGACTATCTTCATCAATGTAGTGTCCCTTTTAGGCCATTTACAAGCCAACTTACTAATTTCAGGGTTAAAGCCACTCTTATTTTCTCATTAAACAAATTTAAATTTAGAGTAGTGTCGCCTTATATGTTTATAGTGTCTCCACCAGATTGCAGACTCTTTGGAAGAAAGACCAAGTTTTTTTCCCCTTTTTATTAGTTCCCTATTTAAGGGTTCTGAAATGTATTATGTCTCCAGTCAACATTTCTGATCAGTCCTCTCAACATGTGATGAATGGTAGAAGATGGGGCAGATGGATGAAAACCTACAGCGACTGGGCTGGAAATCTGATAATCGGAAACAGTTGGTCAGAGATCCTCAGTTGGTTGTTGTCTTGACAGTTATCAGGGAGTGCCACAGGTGATTCTTAAGATTTTATTTTATTTCTTAAAATTTTCCCTTGAGGATTAGTCATTATTTGTCAAGTCTCTACATGAGGAGATTTATTTCTCAAGACTGAAGGAAAGCTCTTATACCTTACATACCTTACTTTGTGGTCAAGGTCACATTCTTGGGTCCCTTGTTGCTTGCTTATCAGGACAAGTTAGCATTTATGAACCAACCCTGGTTCATGATACTTATTTATTCCAAGGAAGTAACTATTATATAAAGTGATAAATTAATGAACAACTATTTTTATTTAGAAGCTATTGTTTTCTAATTCCATCTCCAGGGTTTCACTGATTCAATCAACAAATATTGAAATATTGAAAGAAAACCCCTAAACCCTTAATGGTTATCTACATTTTACACAGTATGAAGGTATCATTCTTTGTGTTTTTTTTAAACAAATAGGTTTAATATAAATATAGAATTAAATAATTTAAATAAGTTTGTTAGAAAATAGTCTACTGATAAACAATTCCATTGTTTTCAGTTTTTACTACCACAAACAATGCTGTAATGAATGACATCATAAATGTATCTTTTAAATTTGTAGGAATTCTTTATGTTTTACAGTTATTAATCCTTTGTTATATGCCTTTCAAATATTTTCTTTCAGGCTTTCTCCCCTCTTGACTTTTCATCTTTTTAGTTCTTATGGGTAGCATAGGCTAACCTCCAGTACAAACAACGTCACAGCTATCCAAGCTGGGATTACAACTAAAATTTACAGAACAGACAGCTGTATAATATACATGCAGAACAAATGATCAATTAATACATAACTCTACCTCTTTGTCTTAATGCCCGTTGTCTTCCCTAACATTCTTTATTGTGTCAGTGGCATAATTTGGGGTCTGCTCTCATTTGTCTAAAACAATCTTAAGAAAAGTCCAGAGTCTATTAACCCTGGGAGGGCATATCTAGCTCTCAGAGATGGTGTGAAAAATGATTTGTAACATAGAGTTTGAAGCTCTTAGAGAATGTGTGTTTAGAAACAAACAAAAAAAATGGTGTTATGAATCAAACATTAATATTATTATATTACTATGTTAATATTTTTTAATGTCCAACCTACCATTTCTCATGTCAATATCCTAGTTTATATTGAAGCCTTCCATTTATATTTGAAATCCTATATACTTAAATCTCTGGACTGAAAACCTGTAAAAGGTGGTCTTTACTGAGTTACACTCTTATCCTCCCAGCATTGTGCAACTGTTTCATTTCTTGATGAAGAAATATATAACCTTTAACATGATCAAATAGTCATAAAATTCTGTCAGAAGCCAATGTGTGTGTCAGTAACTTGGTCTGCCCTGCTTACACAGAGAATCTTTGGACTGGCAGAGTGATGGGTTCATAGAGGCAGAATCCTAGTGGGGATAATACTCAGCATCCTATCTTTTTACTCACTCCAAAGGGCATTAAAATTAGGAGGAGAGTTTGGGTCATTTGTTTCAGGAAACATGATTCCCAAGAAGAAGGAACTGGATGATGAGGAAGGGATGAGGGTCCAGCAGGATGCTGACTTTTTCTCCCTCTCACTCCCATAGGGGTATGACTCCCCCCACACACAAGGACTGTAAATTTATTTGGTTTAAGGACCCAGAGAGTGTCATGTCTGTTAACCTTCTCTTAAATGGAAGTGTCCAGAGCATGGATTATGTAAAGTTTTCCTGAATAGTGATATATAAACCCCAGTATAAAAGGACTATAGCAAAGCACAAAATTAAGTCTCACCACACTCTGCACAGACTGTCTCATTGTCACCATGTCCCTTCTGTTGGGCCGAGTGTGGCCCATGCAAGGATGCTACACTGATCTGCCATATGTGTTCCTGCATTTGTGGCCTCCTCACTTTCACTAAATTTTATAACACTTCCTAAATAAAACAAGAGTCTATTGTGTGAGTGGTCTCTTTTTTCCCAAGCTAAATCTCACCTGAAATGCTGAATTGATATTTGAGGAAGTTGCATTGCTCCACCTAGGACCAATTTTGAACCGGATTTTATTAACCTTTGGATCAAATACTATGGCAGTGAGTTTCCCCTCCCTTTTATCCTTAGTAAGAAATCCATAATATAATGTGGAATGCCACTGAAGTCTTTTAGACTGCATTTCCCAATCTTTCAGGAAGGGGTAGCCATATAACTAAATCTGACCACTGAGATGGAAATAAATATTACTGAGTGAGGCTTCCAGGAAATTTCAGAGAAAATTAGGGCAAGCTTTTGTACTCATACCCTCTGTGATCCATTCCTATGACCTGGTGTGTGGATGTGACAGATGGAGCTCCAGCAGTTATTCTAGATTATCAATGAAATTGGAAGTCACAAACTGAGACAGTTGAATAGAACCCAAACCTGTTTCTCTGAGGACTGCAGAGATATCAGTTGACTCTGGACTGCCTAGTTCCAGAGTTCTTTTATATGAGGAGGAAATAACCTATAATTTGTGTAAACTATTTTTAGGTTTTCTTTTATGTGTAATTTTGTTATTTTTTATTATAAACCAGAAACACAGTAGCCACACGATATAAATATATAAATTTAGTTCAGGAGATGCTGCAATTTTTCCTTTAACTCTGCATATATAAAATATTTTTTCCTGAGTATATGTGTTATTGCCTTACTAAGAAAACCAATTTAATGCCTTAGCACCAAATATGGAAGAGAGCCTGCTTTTATAGTTGAGGTTTTAACTTGTAACTCTACTTTCTGGGTACCTGGACACTTTAGTTATATGTTGATTACCTTTGGAATATCTAAGACAAACAATAACATTCTACTTCCTACATTAATCTTCTCTCATTTCCCTTACCTAATTCCCATGTGCAGTGCTGTCCAAGAGTACACCTTCAGTCAATAATTGATTTGTTACTCACTTTTGACACTGGCCAGGTCACTAGCCACTGATGAACTTAGCAATCCCCTGCCTCCTAGGAAGTATAAAAACTGAGCTACACAAAAACACAAGGGTTGTATATGTGTATTTCTGGAGACAGTGACACATAACCTGTCTACTAATCAGAGGCACAGCATCCTCTGTATCCTGGCCTGTGTTCAGATAGAAGGGTATCCAACCCTGAGGGAACTGCCTATCACCAGTAGAGAGTATACAAGGGACTAGATGGATCACTGTTGGATGCACAGTGAACATCTGGGAATAATGCTGGGCAATTGCCTCAGCAATGCCTTATCTCTACTAGTGTGTAATTTTTGTTAATTTTAACAAATTCTGTTTCCTTTTGCATTTCCACATTGGCAACCTGAAGTTTAAAAAAGTTCCACAGAGTTTAGCATGGAGAATATAAGCAAAACAAAAGCTAGTGCTGAAATGGAGAAAGAATGAAATGACCCTCTTGTTCTGGAAATGACTGATGGGCTGCTAAATTACTCCATGTAGATGCTGTGCACACACATGTATATGTGTGTATTTGTGTGTGCATTTTATCTTGTCCTTCCATTTGTATCTGAAGGTGTCTTTTCAATTTTCTTTTCTGTATATGCCTTGCTTTTTTTCTACTTTTCTCTCTACCTATCTTTCTCCTTGTGAAATTCAGATTATATTTATGAATTATTGTTTCAGAGTCTTTTCCTCTAAATTCCTCTCTATTTTTGTGTTAACAATTGCTCTCTAATTTTTATACTTTCTTTTTGCCTATCTCCTTCATATCTCTTTGTTCTCTCTTCCGACCACGAGGTCAGAGAACTGAAGTGCCGTATGTATAATGTCTTTTCTCTATCTAAAAACAAACAAAAGAAGATTTTTCAGTTCAGAAAAACTGTTTGAACATGTTACCTCTTGTCCCTCTCTAAGTTTTAATAAAATAACATGCAAGAAGTATAAAAATAATATTCTTAAGGCATTTTGGAAAACCTCAGTGGGATGTTATTCTCAGGCTAAAACAATTGAGAGATTTCTGTGAGATAATAAGCAGATGGAATCAGCTCCAAAATATACTAGTTTTTGTTTGTTTGTTTTGTTTTAGTAGAACTCTAAAGTAATCCAGTGTCACATAAAGTGTAGGCTGGGAGAAAGAGAAGGCCATACAGAGTTTGCTGTTGAACAGCTTTATCTATGCCTCCTGCTTAGATTAGCTGGTTTCACTATTTGTCTGGTGTAAACAGGGGTTAATACCTCACTTGACAAATACATTTGGTAGTCCTGATGCAAGGGATTCCCAGAATGAAAACTGAGGGCTGTCAAACCAGGACAGTTCCCTTTTGCATTTGTAGCTGTTAGGAGGAAAGAGAAATTGATATCTTGAAAAGTAATTACCAATACTTTTTAAAGAAAACCTTCTAAATGTATGTACTCCCCTTCACGTCTCATACTAACACGTAGCCCAGATTCATCATATAGCCCAGGTTCTTGCAATCAGAATCTTGATTTGCTGTAGTGGGAGAGGTGTTTTCACTTGAAGTTAGGACATAAATATCATTTCCTAGTACACAAATTGAGGAAAGCTAAGAGCATGAAAGAGGACCTGTACATGCAACAAAAGGAATAAAAATATTAAGGAAAACTGTTGGTGATGTGAGTAAATGGATAAATTAATATAAATGTAATTATTACCCCTAAGTGAATGTTTGAAGATATGATAAAAACAGTAGCAACAACTATACCAGCAGATTGCTATGGAAAGGAAGTTTTCAAAATTCATGAAACTTAAAGATACAATCATTGATTTAAGACAAGATGTAATAGATAAACTGAAAGGACACAGCCAATGCATGAATTGGTGAAATGAAAGAACCAAGGAGTTATCCTAGAATATAACACAAAGGTAAAAGAGAGACAAGATACAAAGGAAACATTAGGAGACATAGAAAATGGATACATTAGTTTTGTTATAAATCAAAAAGGGGTTTCAAAAGAGATATGGGGAGAAATACATGAAAATATAATAGAAGAAAATATTTTTGAGCTGAAGACTGACTTGTCTTGAGATTTAAATAAATTTTTGGATATCAATAAGAAGAACAAAATGAAAATACCTAGATTCTCCCTGGTGAAATTTCAGAATACCAGTGATAGAAAGAAAATTCTAAACTTTTAGAGAACAAAATTCTAGTTCACTATAAAGAATACTCCTCAGACTGGCATCAGACTTCTCACCTACAGCACAGATGATAAAAGACAAGGAAAGACTGTCTTCAAAGTTCTGGGAGAACATAATGTAGAACATAGATTTGTCTTTATATTAAGTTGAACTAACATTTAAGAGTAGAGGCCAAGAAAAAATGCTTTGTCATAAAAGGATCAGGAGAATTTATTACCAACAAAACAGTTGTAAATGAATTACTGAAGCTATACTCTAGCGTAATTTGGAACAAAATTCTGAAACATTTTCTGAAAATTAGGGGAGACATTGATGAAAATCAGAAATTAAAGCATGTTGAAATTTTTATTTTTTTTGAGATGAGGATTAAATATGAATAATTTTCAGCTGTGGTGGGAATTTCGTTAAATAACTTTTTTTCTTTGTTTTTTTTAACATCTATATTGGAGTATAATTGCTTTACAATGGTGTGTTAGTTTCTACTTTATAACAAAGTGAATCAGTTATACATATACATATGTTCCCATATCTCTTCCCTCTTGCATCTCCCTCCCTCCCACCCTCCCGAGCTGATTTCCCTGTGCTATGTGGCTGCTTCCAACTAGCTAGCTATTTTACATTTGGTAGTGTATATATGTCCATGCCACTCTCTCACTTTGCCACAGTTGCCCTTCCCCCTCCCCATATCCTCAGGTCCATTCTCTAGTAGGTCTGCGTCTTTATTCCTGTCTTGCCCCTAGGTTCTTCATGACCTGTTGTTTTTTTTTTTTTCTTTTTTTCCCTTAGATTCCATATATATGTGTTAGCATGTGGTATTTGTTTTTCTCTTTCTGATTTTCTTCACTCTGTATGACAGACTCTAGGTCCTTCCACCTCACTACAAATAACTCAATTTCGTTTCTTTTTATGGCTGAGTAGTAGTCCATTGTATATATGTGCTACATCTTCTTTATCCATTCATCTGTTGATGGACACCTAGGTTGCTTCCATGTCATGGCTATTGTAAATAGAGCTGCAATGAACATTTTTGTACATGACTCTTTTTGAATTATGGTTTTCTCAGGGTATATGCCCCGTAGTGGGATTGCTGGGTCATAGGGTGGTTCTATTTTTAGTTTTTTAAGGAACCTCCATACTGTTCTCCATAGTAGCTGTATCAATTTACATTCCCACCAACAGTGCAAGAGGGTCCCCTTTCTCCACACTGTCTTCAGTATTTATTGTTTGTAGATTTTTTGATGATGACCATTCTGACTGGTGTGATATGATATCTCATTGTAGTTTTGATTTGCATTACTCTAATAATGATGTTGAACATTCTTTCATGTGTTTGTTGGCAATCTGTATATCTTCTTTGGAGAAATGTTTATTTAGGTCTTCTGCCCGTTTTTGGATAGGTTTGTGTGGTTTTTTTTGATATTGAGCTGCTTGTATATTTTGGAGATTAATCCTTTGTCATTTGCTTCATTTGCAAATATTTTCTCCCATTTTGAGGGTTGTCTTTTTGTCTTATTTATGGTCTCCTTTGTTGTGCAAAAGCTTTTAAGTTTCATTCGGTCCCATTTGTTTATTTTTGTTTTTATTTACATTTCTCTTAAGGTGGGTCAAAAGGGATCTTGCTGTGATTTATATCAGAGTGTTCTGCCTATGTTTTCCTTGAAGAGTTTTATAGTGTCTGGCCTTACATTTAGGTCTTTAATTCACTTTGAGTTTATTTTTGTGTATGGTGTTAGGGAGTGTTCTAATTTCATACTTTTACATGTACCTGTCCAGTTTTCCCAACACCACTTATTGAAGAGGCTGTCTTTTCTCCACTGTATCTTCTTGCCTCCTTTATCAAAGATAAAGTGACCATATGTGCGTGGGTTTATCTCTAGGCTTTCTATCCTGTTCCATTGATCTATATTTCTGTTTTGGGGCAAGTTCCATACTTTCTTGATTACTGTAGCTTTGTAGTATTCTCTTAAGTCAGGGAGCCTTATTCCTCCAGCTCCGTTTTTCTTTCTCAAGATTGCTTTGGCTATTCAGGGCCTTTTGCTTTTCCATACAAATTGTGAAATGTTTTGTTCTAGTTCTGTGAAAAATGCCAGTGGTAGTTTGATAGGGATTCATTGAATCTGTAGCTTGCTTTGGGTAGTAGAATCATTTTCACAATGTTGATTCTTTCAATCCAAGACATTGGTATATCTCTTGATCTATTTGTATCATCTTTAATTTCTTTCATCAGTGTCTTATAATTTTCTGCATACAGGTCTCTTGTTTCCTTAGGTAGGTTTGTTCCTAGATATTTTATTCTTTTTGTTGCAATGGTAAATGGGAGTGTTTCCTTAATTTCACTTTCAGATTTCTCATCATTAGTGTATAGGAATGCCAGAGATTTCTGTGCATTAATTTTGTATCTTGCTACTTTACCAACTTCATTGATTAGGTCTAGTAGTTTTCTGGTGGCATCTTTAGGATTCTGTCTATATAGTATCATGTCATCTGCAAACAGTGACAGCTTTAATTTTTCTTTTCCAATTTGGATTCCTTTTATTTCTTTTTCTTCTCTGATTGCTGTGGCTAAAACTTCCAAAACTATGTTGAATAAGAGTGGTGAGAGTGGGCAACCTTGTCTTGTTCCTGATCTTAGTGGAAATGGTTTCGGTGTTTCACCATTGAGTATGATGTTGGCTGTAGGTTTGTCATGTGGCCTTTATTATGTTGAGGAAAGTTCCGTCTATGCCTACTTTCTGCAGGGTTTTTATCATAAATGGGTGTTGAATTTTGTTGAAAGCTTTCTCTGCATCGATTGAGATGATCATGTGATTTTTCTCCTTCAATTTGTTAGTATGGTGTATCACATTGATTGATTTGCATATATTGAAGAATCCTTGCATTCCTGGGATAAACCCCACTTGATCATGGTGTATGATCCTTTTAATCTGCTGTTGGATTCTTTTTGCTAGTATTTTGTTGAGGATTTTTGCATATATGTTCATCAGTGATATTAGCCTGTAGTTTTCTCTCTTTGTGACATCCTTGTCTCATTTTGGTATCGGGGTGATGGTGACTTCGTAGAATGAGTTTGGGAGTGTTCCTCCCTCTGCTATATTTTGGAAGAGTTTGAGAAGGATAGGTATTAGCCCTTCTCTAAATGTTCGGTAGAATTCACCTGTAAAGCCGACTGGTCCTGGGCTTCTGTGTGTTGGAAGATTTTTTTTTTTTTTTTTTTGTGGTACACGGGCCTCTCACTGTTGTGGCCTCTCCCGTTGCAGAGCACAGGCTCCGGATGCACAGGCTCAGCAGCCATGGCTCACGGTCCTAACTACTCCATGGTATGTGGGATCTTCCCAGACCAGGGCACGAACCCGTGTCCCCTGCATCAGCAGGCGGACTCTCAACCACTGCGCCACGAGGGAAGTCCCTGTTGGAAGATTTTTAATCACAGTTTTAATTTCAGTGTTTGTAATTGGTCTGTTCATATTTTCTATTTCTTCCTGTTTCAGTCTCGGAAGGTTGTGCATTTCAAAGAATTTGTCAGTTTCTTCCAGGTTGTCCATTTTATTGGCATAGAGTTACTTGTAGTAATCTCTCATGATCCTTTGTATTTCTGCAGTATCAGTTGTTAGTTCTCCTTTTTCATTTCTAAGTCTATTGATTTGAGTCTTCTCCCTTTTTTTTTCTTGATGAGTCTGGCTAATGGTTTATCAATTTTGTTTCTCTTCTCAAAGAACCAGGTTTTAGTTTTATTGATCTTTGCTATCATTTCCTAAATTTCTTTTTCATTTATTTCTGATCTGATGTTTATGATTTCTTTCCTTCTGCTAAATCTTGGGTTTTTTTGTTCTTCTTTCTGTAACTGCTTTAGGTATAAGGTTAGGTTGTTTATTAGAGATGTTTCTTCTTTCTTAAGGTAGGATTGTATTGCTATAAACTTCCCTCTTAGAACTGCTTTTGCTGCATCCCATAGGTTTTGGGTCATCATGTTTTCATTGTCATTTGTTTCTAGGTATTTTTTCATTTCCTCTTTGATTTCATCAGTGATCTCTTGGTTATTAAGTAGTGTATTGTTTAGCCTCCATGTGCTTGTATTTTTTACAGATTTTTCCCTATAATTGTTTTCTAGTCTTATAGCGTTGTGTTCGAAAAAGATACTTAATACTATTTCAATTTTCTTAAATTTACTAAGGCTTGATTTGTGACCCCAGATATGATCTATCCTGGAGAATGTTCCATGAGCTCTTGAGAAAAATGTGTATTCTGTTGTTTTTGGATGGAATGTTCTATAAATATCAATTAAGTCCATCTTGTTTAATGTATCACTTAAAGCTTGTGTTTCCTTATTTATTTTCATTTTGGATGAGCTGTCCATTGGTGAAAGTGGGGTGTTATAGGCCCTAACTATGATTGTGTTACTGTTGATTTCCCCTTTTATGGCTGTGTATTGAGGTACTCCTATGTTGCGTGCATAAATATTTACAATTGTTATATCTTCTTCTTGGATCTATCCGTTGATCATTATGTAGTGTACTCCCTGTCTCTTGTAATAGTCTTTATTTTAAAGTCTATTTTGTCTGACATAAGAATTACTACTCCAGCTTTCTTTCAATTTCCATTTGCATGGAATATCTTTTTCCATTCCCTCACTTTCTGTCTGTATGTTTCCCTAGGTCTGAAGTGGGTCTCTTGTAGACAGCATATATACAGGTCTTGTTTTTTCTTTTTCTATTTATTTTTTATTTTTATTTTTTTGCGGTACACAGGCCTCTCACACTGCGGAGCGCAGGCTCCGGATGCGCAGGCTCAGCGGCCATGGCCCACGGGCCCAGCCGCTCCACGGCACACGGGATCCTCCCAGACCAGGGCACGAACCCGTGTCCCCTGCATTGGCAGGTGGACTCTCGACCACTGCACCACCAGGGAAGCCCCCAAGTCTTGTTTTTGTATCCATTCAGACAGTCTATGTCTTTTGGTTGGAGCATTTAAATCATATACATTTAAGGTAATCATTGATATGTATGTTCCTATTCCCATTTTCTTAATTGTTTTGGGTTTGTTATTGTAGGTCTTTTCCTTCCCTTATGTTTCTTGCCTAGGGAAGTTCCTTTAGCATTTGTTGTAATGCTGGCTTTTGGTTCTGAATTCTCTTAGCTTTTGCTTGTCTTTAAAGGTTTTAATTTCTCCATCAAATCTGAATGAGATCCTTGCTGGGTAGAATAACCTTGGTTGTAGGTTTTTCTCCTTCACCACTTTAAATATGTCCTGCCACTGCCTTCTGGCTTGCAGAGTTTCTGCTGAAAGATTAGTCGTTAACCTTATGGAGATTCCCTTGTGTGTTATTTGTTGTTTTTCCCTTGCTACTTTTAATATTTTTTCTTTGTATTTAATTTTTGCTAGTTTGATTAATATGTGTCTTGGTGTGTTTCTCCTTGGATTTATCCTGCATGGGACTCTCTACGCTTCCTGGACTTGATTAAATATTTCCTTTCCGATATTAGGGAAGTTTTCAACTATAATGTCTTCAAATATTTTCTCAGTCCCTTTCTTTTTGTCTTCTTCTTGGACCCCTATAATTTGAATGTTGGTGTGTTTAATGTTGTCCCAGAAGTCTCTGAGACTGTCCTCAGTTCTTTTCATTCTTTTTTCTTTATTCTGCTCTGCAGTAGTTACTTCCACTATTTTATCTTCCAGGTCACTTATCCATTCTTCTGCATCAGTTATTCTACTATTGATCCCTTCTAGAGAATTTTTAATTTCATTTATTGTGTTGTTCATCATTGTTTGTTTGCTATTTAGTTCTTCTAGTTCCTTGTTAATGGTTTCTTGTGTTTTCTCTGTTCTCATTCCAAAATTTTGGATCATCTTTACTATCATTCTGAATTCCTTTTCAGGTAGACTGCCTATTTCCTCTTCATTTGTTTGGTCTGGTGGGTTTTTTCCTTGCTCGTTCATCTGCTGTTTGTTTTTCTGTCTTCTCATTTTGCTTAACTTACTGTGTTTGTGGTTTTCTTTTCACAGGCTGCAGGTTCGTACTTCCCATTGTTTGTGATGTCTGTCCCCAGTGGCCAATGTTGGTTCAGTGGGTTGTGTAGGCTTCCTTGTGGATGGAACTAGTGCCTGTGTTCTGGTGGATGAGGCTGGATCTTGTCTTTTTCATGTGCTGGTCCACATCTGGTGGGGTGTTTTGGGGTGTCTGTGACCTCACTATGATTTTAGGCAGCCTCTCTGCTAATGGATGGGGTTGTGTTCCTGTCTTGCTAGTTGTTTGGCATAGGTTGTCCAGCACTGTAGCTTGCTTGTTGTTGAGTGAAGCTGGGTCTTGGCATTGAGATGGAAATCTCTGGGAGATTTTTGCCATTTGATATTACATGGAGCTGGGAGGTCTCTTGTGGACCAGTGTCCTGAAGTTAGCTCTCCCACCTCAGAGGCACGGCCCTGACGCCTGGCTGGAGCACCAAGAGCTTTTCATCTGCACGGCCAGGTACGTGGAAAGTTTCTTGCCTTTTGGGAGTTCTGAGGTCTTCTGCCAGCGTTCAGTGGGTGTTCTATAGGAGCTGTTCCACATGTAGATGTATTTCTGATGTATTTGTGGAGAGGAAGGTGATCTCTGTGTCTTACTCTTCCACCATCTTGAAGCTCCCCTCAAATATGTTTTAAAGTGAAAATGATAGCACTTGATAAAAAGAATGGGTTTTATAACTCATGGTTATCAAGGAAAAAAGGACAATGGAAACAACCTGATTGTAGTAAGGCACTCCACATTCAAGTCAGAGATAAGACAATAGTATGTAACAATGTTGTTGTTCTAATTTACTCTGTAGAACTTAACCAATATAATAAGTTTATATAACATGAATATTAAGAAAAACAAAAAACTGTTAATATTTGCAAAGTTTATAATTGTTCACTTAGTAAATCCTGATGAAATCATTGAAAAACATTAAGACCCCCATTAGAGTTTACTAAAACTCCCACATATTATACACATTGACAAAAATCAACAGCTTGAGTAATTAACAGTTAGAAACTAATAGAAAAAATATCATTTTAATAATGGTAATAAACTTTAAATTATATAAGAACTGATAATAAATTATTATATTAAAATCACTGATAAAACTTGATTAAAAGATGAAGCAAACAAAAACCCCTGAGTAAATGGAAAGTAATGGTATCTGTCTATAGGATTCAATATTATAGAAATATCAGCTTTCAAATTAATCTGTGATTTCAGTTCAGCTTCAATCAACATCCTACTGGCATTGGAGGTTTTCTTTTTCTTAGAAGTAAATTTTTATGTTGAGATAATTTTAAGCTAACAGAAAAGTTTACAAAAATAGTACAGAATTCCCATATATTTTTTCACTCAGCTGCCTCTTAAGTTAACATCTTACATAACCTTAGACCTTTTATCAAAAGTAAGAAATCAACCTTGGTAAATACTACTAACTTAAGTCAAGAACTTAGATTTTACTGATTTTTCCACTATTATTTTTATTCTCTTTAAGGATTCAATGCAGGATACCATACGGCATTTAGTTTTCATATCTCCTTAGTCTCCTCTGATCTTTGAAAAACTCTTATTCTTTTCTTGTCTTTAACGACCTTGACACTTTTGAAGAGTCACTTATTTAGTAGACTGTCTCTCAGTCTGTGTCCTTGTGAAATTTTCTCTTCATTAGATGTGGTTCTGCATTATTGGGAAGGATACCACAGAAGTATCTGATATGTGCCTTTCTCAGTGCATCATCTCAGGGGTACATGAGGTTGTTATGTACCGCTGGTGATGTTAACCTTGATCACTTGATTAAAGTGGCATCTTCTAGGATTCTTCACTGTAACTATTTAGGCCTTTGTAATTAAAAATTTACAGAGTACAGTGTTTGAGTGGTTATTTTATCTTAAGCTTTATAGTACCCACTAAAAGCATTGTTTTCTGAAATTACTTAATCGCGGGCTTCCCTGGTGACGCAGTGGTTGAGAATCCGCCTGCTGATGCAGGGGACACGGGTTCGTGCCCCGGTCCGGGGAGATCCCACATGCCACGGAGCGGCTGGGCCCGTGAGCCATGGCCACTGAGCCTGCGCGTCCGGAGCCTGTGCTCCACAACGGGAGAGGCCACAACAGTGAGAGGCCCGCATACCACAAATAAATAAATAAATACATGAAATTACTTAATCGGTTCTTTAAAGTTATTTAATTATGATCATGTGATTCATATTTTTCTTCATCAAGACATTTAATTTAATTTGTTTGTGCTTAAACTCTCATCCATTAATTTTGGCATCTTTTGGTAGACCCTGACTACAGTAATTATTACTGTGGCATTCTAACAGTGATTTTAATTTTCCTTTATTCTTTTTATATTTATTAATTAGTATTCTTCTGTAAAGAAGAGTTTTCACTCTTATTTATTTATTTAAAAAGTTTGTTTGTTTGTTTAAATGTATATCAGTATAGTATGGGTTAATGGGTATTTATTTTATTTTTGGGTTATAATACAGTATTACCATTATTTATTTTGTTGATCAAGGTGTTCCACCATTGACCATTGGAAGCTTTCAGATTGGTTCTTAGGGCCTTTTGAAATGTTACTTTTTTTTTTTTTTTTTGGATCAGTTTCTTATTTCCTGGCACCACAAGATGCTTCAGGTTTATATTGTATTTTAAAACTGCCTCAGCTATGGATGATTAAACCAGTTCTCCAGAGAACCCTAGTTTTGTTTGTTTGCTTCTTTGTTTGTTTTGTGTCTTTGTTTTAGAAAATGGTATTTAGAAACCAAGATCTGAGTGCCAAATATGCTCATTGCCATTGGGGTGTCACTGCTTCTAACCCCTCTCAGTGGATAGAGATAGTACACACACACACACACACACACACACACACACACACACACACACACACACTCATACACAGACACAAACTTGTGTACACACACTTATCTATCTATCTATCTATCTATCTATCTATCTATCTATCTATCTATCTACCTATCTACCTACCTATCCAACTATCTAGCTATCCACGTTTTTAACTGCACATTTGTATTGCTACCTCTGCCTCATATCTAGCACCACAAGTTTGTTCTAGTCTTCTTTGTTTTCTTAATTTTAACTCCTTACTCTGACTCTAGTTATCTACAGTCCATTTACTTATTTGTTCACCTAAGGTATACAAACAAAGTTGAATCAGAATTTCTAACCCATATCCCCATGAAAAACAATTTACCAAGTACAGTGCAGTATTTGAGTACAGTTTTTTCATCTTTAGCTTCATTGTATCCAAAGTACTGTTTTCTAAACTTACTCATCTTTTTCTTCCCATTTCTTTTAATATTATTGTGTGACTTATTTGTGATATAGTTAGATGCATTTGTCACAGTTTTTATTTCATCTTTCTCCTCCCTCCACACACATTCTGATTGACTTTTTTAAAAAAATTCATATGCAGTGAGTTCCACACTTTGTGGTTTATAGTTTTCTGACAAATGTACAGAGTCATGTATTCACCACCACAGTTCTCCCAAAATTCTCTTCTGCAGATACCCTTCTCCCCAACCCCCAACTGAGCAACTACATCTGCTTTTCCAGAGTGACACATAAATGGAATCATGTACTATGTTGCCTTTTTGGTTTGAGTTCTTTAACTTATTAACATGTATTTATGATTCATGCAAGTTGTGTGAATCAATAGTTTGCCATTGTTTTTACTACTGAGTAATATTCTATTGCATGGATATTATGCAGGTTGTTTGTTCACCATTGAAAGAGATGTCCCACCCCTAATTTTTGGTGTTTATGAATAAAATTCCTGTAAATATTTGTATGTAGATTTTTATATGTAAATAGTTTTTATTTCTTTGTGATAGATGCCCAAGAGTAGTACAGTTGCATATTTAAGTTCATAAGAAACTGCCGTATTGTTTGCAAAGTGACTAGCATTTTGAATTCCCACCAACAACTTATGAAAGTTTCAGTTGCTTCATTTTATTGTCAGTACTTAACATCGCAGGTTTTTGTTGTTGTTGTCATTTTTGTTGCTTTTTTATTTTTTTGAGACATTCTAATAAGTGTGTAAGGGTATCACATTGTGGTATTAATTTGCATTTCCCTAATTACTAATAATATTGAACATCTTTTCATATGCTTAATTGTCATACAGTTGTCATCTTACTGAAGGTTTTTTTTTACCTGTTTTTTATTAGATTTTTCTTTTTTTTTTTTTTTTTTTTTTTTTGATATGCGGGCCTCTCACTGTTGTGGCCTCTCCCGTTGCGAAGCACAGGCTCCGGACGCGCAGGCTCAGCAGCCATGGCTCACGGGCCCACGCGCTCCGCGGCATGTGGGATCCTCCCGGACCGGGGCACGAACCCGCGTCCCCTGCATCGGCAGGCGGATTCTCAACCACTGCGCCACCAGGGAAGCCCAGATTTTTCTTTTTTTAATGTTGGGGTTTTGAGAGATTTATATATTCTGGACACAAGTCCTTTTTCAGAATTGTGATATGCATGTATATGCTTCCAGTCTATGGCTTGTCGTTTCATTCTCTTAACATGATCTTTCATGCAAAAAAAGTTTTTAATTTTAAAGAAGTCAAATTTATCATTTATTTTGTTTTGTGGTCATAATTTTGGTATTATGTCCATAATCTCTATGCCTAACACAATGTCATGCAGACTTTCTCCAATATTCTTGATTATTCTGGTTCCTCAGTGAACATAGGGAAGATGATCAGACAGAGTTTCTTTGCCCTCTCACACAGCTGCTTTTCCCTACAATACACACTTCTTAGGGCTTTTTCCAATTTTTTCTGAGTGCACCATGTGGGGTTTGTGGAGAAACAGACTACAAGAGCATGTGGGCATTTTCTATGGCCTCCGAGGCTTCACTTTGTCCTGCCAGGCCGCACTCAGCCTTTACCAATGTTTTGACTCTTTTAGTTTAACTTTTCTTACTGTACCTGGTTTCTGTCTACCCTAGGCGAGTGAATGATCAAACTTCCTGTCTCCCTGAAGACACCGTCTCTTCTTAGATGTTTGGGACTATTTGTTGGGACTTAGCTCTTTGATGGGTTAAAAAAGTCTAATAAACTTGAAGTTAACCTGGCTCTTTTTCGTTGCAAGGGTGGGCATGATCTCCTGTCACCTCTATGTCTTAGGTGAAAGCTGAAATTACCCAATTTTAGAGTTTTTAAAAAATCAAAATAGCTGATTCCCAGTAAATGAAAAATACTATCCAAAAAATATTTTTTAAAAGTAGCTATAAGGCAAGATTTTCCTTCTAAACATTATATTATAAAGTTACCTTATTATATTTTAAATAATAGTTTACTATATTATACAGCTCCCTCAATCAAAACAATGAGATTTTGGTAGAGAAATAAGCACAATGATCAATGGAACAGAATTGATTTTCCAGAAAGAGAGTCTATAAATATGCTAATAATATATGATAAAGGACATAATTCAAATCTCTAGAGACACACATTACTTACTAAAAGATTTAGGGACAATTGGCTATCTACTAGAACAATAATTTAATTTTCTGTATCATAACTTTCACAATAGTATCCAAATATACTAAAGATCTAAATATAAGGAAAACTAACAATAAAGGTATTATAAGTATGAAATTATAGAATGTTTTTTATAATCTTGGCATGGGAACACTAAGGAAGACATAGAACCCAGACACTACAAACAAAAATAATGAAAAATTTAATCAACTAAAAATAAATATTTATTAAAATGTCTGAATAACATAAAACATCATAACTAGAGTTTAAAAAACAGTGATAGGACAGGAGAAAATATTTGCTTATAAGTGCTTTCTCTATAGGACTCTACAATCAACATGAACATTACTAAATAGCTAAATAAAGTTATTGGCAAAAGATTAAAATTTACAATTCACAGAACTGAAATGGTCAATAAACAAAAGATAAGATGCTCAACTTCCTAGCAATCAGAAAACAACAACAATGCTATCAGTTTTCATTCATAAGAATGGCAATTTTTAAACAAGCTTATAATCAATTTTTATTGATAACAGTGAAAGGAACTGAGAACTTTTATATACTATTGATGAGAAAATATGTTTAAAGTGCCTTTAAGTGGGCTAAATGAACAGTATCTTTTGAACTTTACCATGTTTTTTAAAAGTCTGATTTTTTGATCACAGGAAACAAATCCTCTTTAAGCTTGCTTATTCGACTTAAGCAAATTATTGACTCTTCCAACTGAAAAATTCAACTGAAAGGAACTCAGCAAGTAAACATTAGCTTTAATTGAGGCTGGATCAGTAAGCACCTATTTCCTACTGATTCTCAATTCTCGCTTCTGTCCTGTAGTTGCCTCCCCCTGTGATAATGAGATGGTGTTATGAGAACTGAAGCATGTACTAAAAATTCATATGTTGAAGTCCTAACCCTCAGTACCTCAGAATGTAACAGTATTTGGAGGTAGGATTTTTTTTTTAATTAACGTCCTTTTTATTTTTTTACATCTTTATTGGAGTATAATTGCTTTACAATGTTTTTGTAGTTTCTGCTGTAAAACAAAATGAATCATCTATATGTATACATATGTCCCCATATCCCCTCCTTCTTGTGTCTCCCTCCCACTCTCCCTATCCCACCCCTCTAGGTGGTCACAAAGCACCAAGCTGATCTCCCTGTGCTATGCGGCTGCTTCCCACTAGCTATCTATTTTACATTTGGTAGTATATATATGTCAACACCACTCTCTCACTTCATCTCAGCTTACCCTCCCCCCAACCCCTGTGTCCTCAAGTCCATTCTCTATCTCTGTGTCTTTATTCCTGTCCTGGCCCTAGGTTTTTCAGAACTAGTTTTTGTTAGATTTCATATATATGTGTTAGCATACGGTATTTGTTTTTCTTTTTCTGACTTACTTCACTCTGTATGACAGACTCTAGGTCCATCCACCTCACTACAAATAATTCAATTTCATTTCTTTATATGGCTGAGTAATATTCCATTGTATATATGTGCCACATCTTCTTTATCCATTCATCTGTCGATGGACACTTAGGTTGCTTCCATGTCCTGGCAATTGTAAGTAGTGCTGCAGTGAACACTGTGGTACATGTCTCTTTTTGAATTATGGTTTCCTCTGGGTATATGCCCAGTAGTGGGATTGCTCAGTCATATGGTAGTTCTATTTTTAGTTTTTGAAGGAACCTCCATACTGTTCTCCATAGTGGCTATATCAATTTACATTCCCACCAACAGTGCAAAAGAGTTCTCTTTTCTCCACACCCTCTCCAGCATTTATTGTTTGTCAATTTTTTGATGATGGCCATTCTGACAGGTGTGAGGTGATACCTCATTGTAGTTTTGATTTGCATTTCTCTAATGATTAGTGATTTTGAACATCCTTTTTTTTTTTGGCAATCTGTATATCTTCTTTGGAGAAATGTCTATTTAGGTCTTCTGCCCATTTTTTGATTGCTTTTTTTTTTTTTTTATATTGAGCTGCATGAGTTACTTGTATATTTTGGAGATTAATCCTTTGTCAGTGGTTTCATTTGAAAATATTTTCTCCCATTCTGAAGGTTGTCTTCTCATCTTGTTTATGATTTCCTTTGCTGTGCAAAAGCTTTTAAGTTTCTTTAGGTCCCATTTGTTTATTTTTGGTTTTATTTCCATTTCTCTAGGAGGTGGGTCCAAAAGGATCTTGCTGTGATTTATGTCATAGAGTGTTCTGCCTATGTTTTCCTCTAAGAGTTTTATAGTGTCTGGCCTTAAATTTAGGTCTTTAATCCATTTTGAGTTTATTTTTGTGTATGGTTTTAGGAAGTGTTCTAATTTCATTCTTTTACATGTAGTTTTCCCAGCACCAATTATTGAAGAGGCTGTCTTTTCCCCATTGTATATTCTTGCCTCCTTTGTCAAAGATAAGGTGACCATATGTGTCAGTTTTTCTATCCTGTTTCACTGATCTATATTTCTGTTTTTGTGCCAGTACCATCCTCTCTTGATTACTATAGCTTGATAGTATAGTCTGAAGTCAGGGAGCCTGATTTGGAGATAGGATTTTGAAGAATTAATTTAAATGAGGTTCTCAGGGTGTGCCTTAACCCAATGTGACTAGTATATTTATAAGAAGAGGAAATTTGAACACAGGCACACACAGGGAAGACAACGTGAAGACCCAGGGAGAAGACGGCCATCTATAAGTCAAGGAGAAAGGCTTGGAACAGATCCTTCCTGCAAGGCCCTCAGAAAGAATCAACACTGCAGACACCTTGGTCTCGGACTTCTAGCCTCCAGAACCATGAGAAATTAAACTTCTGTTGTTTGAGTCATCCAGTCTATGCTACTTCATTACAGTAGCCCTGGAAAACTAATACAGATGACATCCAACATTTCCCAGGGCTACATTTTCCCTGTACATATACAGTAAGAAAGAATAGGTATCTCAGAATTCCCATCAAAATACCTGAGTTTCATTTGGATTAGAAAGTTTCTAAGACATGTGCCATCCTCTAACTGCATCATTGTTGTAATCAGAGGTGTTAAATGGGTTCATTGCCTTAGCTAAATCCTAAGCTCCACTTCTACTGAAGTCTGATGCCCCAGCACCAAAAGAGCTTGAACGGAATATGAGGCTACTGCAAATGGGGGAGCTAGGACTGGATGCCAGGTAAATGTCTTCTCTGTTCTTTGACCTGCAACTAGTCTTCTCACTAACTGAAGGAAATACTGACATGTGTGTCCAAAGGGCCCATATGAGCTTTTTATTATGCCATCTTTGTTATAGTGAAAAATTGGAATCAATCTCAATGCCTGCCAGTAAAATAATGACTGGCTAATCTGTGCTAAAAGCACAGAATGGATTAGCATGCCTTCTATGCCAATGTTTCACAGAATTAATTATATTTACATGGTTTGAAATGGAAATATCTGCATGACCAAAATGGGAAATGTGAGTTCTGAACAATATCTGTAGAATGATAATAGTTACCAAAAAAGTCAACAAATTACATTTCTGTGCATACATATAAATGTGTATACGAATTTTAAAAGTGGCTAGGAGGATACCCGCCTAACTGGCAACAGTGTTCATGTCAGAGGAAAGGTTTAGGATAGGATTAGGAGGATTAATTATGGAGAATTTTGCTTTATTTGTGGTTTTTGCTATTTATGAGAATACATTCAAGTAATTAGCATTTATAAAACTAAAAAATGATAAAATGCTTAGTATCAGATCTGGAATATAGTGAGCACTTAGTAAGCATTAGCAGTTATTATTATTATTATTAAGGATAGGTGAGACTTTTCAAATCAGATTCCTCCAGATGCATGTAAATTAGACCAGGGAAAACTGTGGTCTTGGCACAGTGGGCCAGGTGCTTGGCAGGAGGGCCAGGCAACAAGATGACATATACATGTTACGTGTACATATATGGATTTAAGTGCACAGCACAAGTGTAGAAGGTCGCTCACCAGGCTGGTAACTGTGATTACCACTGGGGGCTCATGGAGTATGGAGGGGATGAAGTTGGCCTCCATTTTTATTCCACCTATTATATTCTTTTAACTTTTCATAAACATGCATTATTTTGGTACTATTTGAAGTAATCAAAATTATGCTTCAATAATCTCCACTTTGCTTCTATAACCTATATCCTCATTTGCTTCAAAACTTATCTCAGCAAGGAAGAGCAATTTACAAAAGCATTAATTGGGGCCCTGTTTGTGTTTTTATATTCTGGGCTGTTGAGTGAGAATGAGGATTGTTTGTCAAAGCAGGACCAGCTGGGATTCTCTGGCTGACTCCCAGGCGCAACTGTGAAGACACGGATCCTGGGTGCTCTCCCACCTCGTCAGGAGCAGCGCTTCTCCTGTCTGCTCTTGGCACCCTGCAGCATCCTGTGCCCTGCTAAGGTGTTAACTGACAACTGACAGATTTTACTAAGAGCCTACTCTTCTCAGTAGTATTTTCATTTTAAGTGTTGACTTTAAAACTAAAAAAAAAAAGAAAACCTTCTAAGATTCAAGGCATAAAGTTTCTTCATGATAGCCCCAAAATACTATCACCACTCTCCCATCCTTGAAGCAGATAAACAAATGGTCTCTTGACCCTGAGTTCCCATTAGCTACCATCCAGCATTTATCAATTTGTATGCAAAATTTTCAATAGAACATTTCTTTGTCTCTTCTACTAACCTCTGGACTACTACAACTGCGATGTAATCTGGCTTTCATCTTCTCTCCTGAAACTGCTCTCTTTAAGGTCACCATCTTTAAGGTCTAATTGCCAATCCGAGGGACTTCAATTTAGTTCAGCACTCTAGGAGAGTGGTGCGACGGCATTTGTCACAGTTTTTAATTTGTTTATCTGTCTCCCCACCTTGACGGCGATCATCTCTTTGTATGAATCTCTGCCTCATTCATTCTCATATCATAGTTGTCTTTTTACAGTGCTTAGCCCTGCAGCACGCTGACCACAGATGCACTTACTCCCTGAATCTGTTGAAATGCGGGATGATTTGGGAGGCCCAGTGTTGGTCACGTAGTAGGAGAAAATAAAATACGTGCGAAAGCATGACAGGCAGTGCGAGTATCAGACCGGGGGAGGTACTTTAGCAGGTTCTTTTAGCAGCTCTTCAGTAACGCTACCTGCCCACTCTTCGGGTTGGCTCTGATTACAAGAATTAAGAACACGAAGGTATTGGTGCAAGGACCAGAATGATGTTTTGGTTGAAAGGGAGGGGTGGCATCTCCGTCACAACTTTAGGTAAAGCGTGGGAATAAGAGGAGGAGAGAGGCATTCTAATATTAGAGAAAGAATGTAACCTCCCCGAGCCCAAGGTTTAAACCGTGCATTATTCTTCTCGCTAAACCCCAACAGCGCAGGCCAGGCCTCTTCCATACTGCAGACACCGAAAGCAATGGAATTGAACGTGGCTTTTAGTCACTTTTAATGACATCTCCAAGCAAGTCCTGAGCTGTGCTGAAGAGATAGGTATAGGATCTCAGTTTTGAATGTGAGTAGTGCTCACAAAATGCTGTAGTGAAAACTAATACTTCTGATCATGATCCCACAGAAATAAAACCATTGTAATAGAAACAATGGGTCCTAAGATCAATGTCTTCCACTTCTAAACCAAACATCTTCTCTGTGCCTGCGTGTTTGGTTTGGCTTTAGAAGCGGACTCCTTTATCAAACAGTAGG
This sequence comes from Kogia breviceps, assembly GCF_026419965.1. Lineage (NCBI taxonomy): Eukaryota > Metazoa > Chordata > Mammalia > Artiodactyla > Physeteridae > Kogia > Kogia breviceps. The sequence continues at coordinate 118,635,418 of NC_081311.1, read as the reverse complement.
AGACCATTATCTGGTGATAATGTATCTTGATTCCATTGTTGTTATCTTAAAACTGGTTACTTCTGGGGCCATCCTTCTGGTATGTTTTTTTTAATGACATGTTTAAAAATCTTTGTAAGAGCTGTATTAAAATGACAGATACTTTATATTGCCAACATAAACCACAGTCTCCAAGGCTGATAATAAACTCTGCTCCTGGTCTTGGCTACTGTATGCTTTAAAGCTCTTAGTTACTTTTCAAATGTTGGCATAGTTGTCAGTCATTCTGTATCATGCTTATAGTTTGTGTGAAGAAGCCATTTGTTAAATTGCCACCTCCTAGACTCAAATAACACTTAACAAATGCTTTCAGATAGAATGCTACCTTATTCTGTAAAATACTGGGAATCTTGCAAGGGGAAGAAGTATCCGAGGGAAACAGCAAATTATAGGAGAGAAAAGTAACAAAACACATTTCTCCATTCTCTATTAAATTTCTGACAAGAACAGAGAATAGTACCTAATTCCTCTCTTTCCTATGTGTGTTTTTGTTATTCATTTGACTGGTAAAGCTCTTTGGGGACAGGAAACAGATACTATACTAGTGGCCTCAAGATTATAAAGGAATGACCACTCTAGGATGGTGACTCAGTGTGGTGACCCCAGAGTCAAAAAAGCCTCTCCAGATTTTCCTCATATTCTACCATCCTTTCCCTCTTTTTGATAGACCCTACTATTCTCTGACTCCAGGGAACTGATAGGATTTTACAATTTTCTTTCCACCTGCTGTTTAGAATAAGGAATTAGTATCTTTTCCACGTAAGCCCCAGCATTATTTAATAGGATTCAGGAGAGGTTTGGTAATGGAAGTCTATGGGAATTTGATGGATAATTGAAAAAAACAAAAGAAATATGTGACTACACTTGTATACCAAGCTTGTAAAGTGGGTCATACTACTTGCATATGGATATTACCATGCTTCCCATGTATGCATTATGAATACATAGTAGTCTTTTAATGTTTTTTATTTCATTAATTGGCCGATACTGTGTGGGAGTTCGGGAAGTTATTCAATATCAAAAAGGAATTCCCATTCTTAAAAATAATTACTTAATTGAGGGGAAAGAGAAAACTCTTGAGTTTCCTATGAGCTTACCCCCTTGTTCCTGCTGATCAAAAGTCTTAACAAACATCAAAAAAGGCTGTGCTTAGATACAGGGACAGTCATTAAGGAAAGGTCTAGAGTGCATTTCATACCTGGGGAAGGGAGAAATCCTATTTGAAACCATCAGTAGGAACTTTCTAGTCTTTAAAGCCCTTGGAAGAATAAAAAGAGAGGTCAGGTAGCCAGGTGTATTAGATTTTTAGGGCTACCATAAGAAATACCACAGACTGGGTGGCTCAAACAACAGAAATTTATTTTCTCACAATTGTGGAGGCTAGAAGTCCACGATCAAAGTGTTGGCAGGGTTAGTTTCTTCTGAGGCCTCTCTCCTTGGCTGGTGCAATCATCTCACTGTGTCTTTACATGGCCACTCCTCATTCTGTGCTGGCTGTGTCCTAATCTCTTTTTATAAGGACGCCAGCCATATTGAAATAGGACCCACACATATGACCTCATTTTACCTTAATTACCTCTTTAAAGGACCTTACCTCTTTAAAGGACCTATCTCCAAATATAGTCACACTCTGAGGTACTGGGGGTTAGAAATTCAACATATGAATTGGGAGGGGGGCACACAATTCAGCTTGTAACATCAGAAGACTGAGAGGGATCTCCAAGAATGGCTGCAGCACAATCCCTGGATCCCTAGGTTTTTCTTCCTCTGTGGATCTGGTGCTATGGTCTCAGCTCCTAACAGCCCTCAAGTCCCTGAAATTCTAGCTCCTGCAGTGTTGGGGCAGGGGGGTTGAGCTCCTGTCGAATGATGAAGGAAAAAGCAGATGACTAGAGGTATAAGGGAATCACCGATGTGTGGGTCAGAGTCGTGCAACCAAAGTTGGAACTGGAAATCACTTTCAACATAGAAACATCTTTCTATGTCATGATCAGTTTCTTTTCAACTCTCAGTTTTCTATTTCAGATATGCAGTTGGTTAAAATGGCTTTCTTGGCCAAGCTAAGTATTTGCCACAATAATGCAGTATATTTGTTTGCAAACAATAGAAAATGAGAAATAAATATTAATTATAACCTATTCACACAGAGTCTTTCTGTACACTGTTTTTTCCCCCTCAGGGCCTATCAGTGCTTCTTAAATATGTTTTGATTGATTAGTTTTTGGTTCACTGAATTTTACAAAACACCTTCAGACTTCCTCAGGCTGTGCCTAAATGTTTCTTTTTTTTTTTTTTGGCGGTACACGGGCCTCTCACTGCTGTGGCTTCTCCCGTTGCGGAGCACAGGCTCCGGACGCGCAGGCTCAGCAGCCATGGCTCACGGGCCCAGACGCCCCGCGGCATGTGGGATCTTCCCGGACCGGGGCACGAACCAGCGTCCCTTGCATCGGCAGGCAGATTCTCAACCACTGCGCCACCAGGGAAACCCTAAATGTTTCTTGAGAATGGTCAAGTTATACAAAACACAGGACTGACTCCATATATTTTTTGTTGTTGTTTTCTGCTGCCATGATTAGGATCAGCTAGATTGAGTAGAGAAAAAATTGACATATCTGATTCATGAGTTCATGCAAGAATCCTTACAAGATAATGATTACACATTTTTCCTTAATAGAAACAGCTGGTGTCAATGATGCGGATAGCTGAAGTTTTATTTGGATGACAACAGTTAGTAAAACAACTATCCTGCGCTTACATTTAAAATACCCTCACGGACACATGGTACTGAAAGGATAGCAAGGCTTGACTCTTCCAATGTGGGATTTAAACACTAGCTTGGCCTGGAACTCCACAAGAGGTGGGAGCACTGTGAAAGCCACTCTTCCTGGGTTGCACCTGGCACGCCTGGATTTTTTTTCTCAGTTGAATCCTCCCATGATTTATCCATTTCTAAGTGGACCTTGTTTTAAATTACTATGATCCCTGTCTTTCATTTTTCCTAAAGGAAGTATAAGAGAAAATGGGCCAAAAAATCTGAAATGAAGGCTGAGTTAGTCTTAATAACAAGCATTTTTAAAAATATGGAATATTTTCAATTTAGTTGTATCCAAAAAGTCTCTTCTTAGGTTTCTTGGGAAAATTTATTTTTATAAGGAATTGAGTGAAACCCAGGCCAGAATAAGAGCTTAAGGTATTAAAAAATAAAGTACATTGCCTCCTGGATCCTTTATGGACCTCTTCAAGCAGGAGGAGAATTAATAATGATTATGCAATAACTATAATTGTCATCTACTTGCAATCTGCTAGATATTTTGTATACATTATTTAAATTAATTCTTACAAATTTCTGTGGGGCCTATTCTTAGCTTCATTTTCATATTTAGAAAACTGAGGATCAGAGAGGTTAAATAACTTTCCTGTGGTTACAGAGCTAATGTAGTAAAGCAAGAATTTGAACTCAGTCTGGCTCCAAAGCTTGCTTTTAATCATACCCTTAATTATTGCACTGTAATGCCACAGGTTGCCTCTAAAATGTCCCCCTGTCTAGATTAACTAATCTAAATTTAATCTAATTCTTCTCAGCTTTGGCTTCTTAAGAAATAGGAAATGAGGTACCATTCCCCTCCTTTGCCTACTTTCCCCCGTGCTATTCGGCTTCATTCTCTAACTCGCCAATTCTTGGTCCATACCTTATTATATTGAAGGAGGAGGAAACTGAGCAAAAAATAAGGCTTAGAAACATGTGTTAAGAACCTGAAGTGCTTTATCATTCATTGGTACTTTCATTTGATAAGTATAGCTACTTAGTCCCACTCAGAGCAGCTAATTTGCATAGTTTTTAATTACAAATATTCATTCCCTTACGTAGCTGTTCCTTCCTGGTTTTTAAAAGTCATAATCGAATCCATCCCAAGTAGATATTTCATGGGGGAAAAAAAAAAGAAATAGGTCCACATGTATCTTTATTTTGAAGCATGAAATGGGTGCATCTTAGAAGCTCCTCCATCCCCTCAGTTTTCCTGAAGGTGTGATGGAAAATAGCACTAAATTATGAACTGGATTACAAGGGATTAAGTTGGGAATTTAGCAACAGGTTTGTAAATCTAGATGCTAATTTGGATGTGTAATAAAAGGGCTAAGGCTGTGAAAATTTTTAACTCAGAGATAGAGACCGTACTACTCAATTACAGTACTTCCAAATAGCAACATTTCAATTGACTAGAAGGCTTGAGGGATGAAGTGCTTGTTCATTGAATCTTCTGAAAAATTTGAGATTATCTATTGTACTCTTTGCTTCAATATGATGATGTTACCGTGAAACTTTTTTTTTTTTTTTTTTTGCGGTGCGCGGACCTCTCACTGTTGTGGCCTCTCCCATTACGTAGCACGGGCTCCGGACACGCAGGCTCAGCGGCCATGGCTCACGGGCCCAGCCGCTCCGCGGCACATGGGATCTTCCCAGACCGGGGCACGAACCCGTGTCCCCTGCATCGGCAGACGGACTCTCAACCACTGCGCCGCCAGGGAAGCCACCGTGAAACTTTCTGACGCTCCTCTCTCACAATTGCTATCTTGGAGTATGCCAGGTTCATTCTGTGTATAGCAGAGACCATATAGAATCTTAAAATATGTAAATAATACCAGTCTCCACCAGAATTATACAAATGGAACTTGTATAGTGCACCTGTCCTCGACATGCATTCCTTTCTTGCAAGCACACATCCCACTTTCAGTTGAAAACAAGTGGCAGTAGCAAAAGAAGGAAGGTGGTTGTAGTGTTACAGTACTTGGTGGTGGTATCATTAGTATTTCATATTAGCTTTAGGTGACAGTAGCTTATAAAGTTATCCTTTTGTAAGTGTATTCATTTTTTAATAGACACTGTATCCTAGAAGCAAAAGGCATACCTAGAACATTTAAAATTATCTCAGTAACTATATAATATACTTTCCACATTCATCCCTCCATGACTTACTTCTTTTTTTTTTTTTTTCCATGACTTACTTCTATCATCACTTGTGGAATATTTTTTTTTGATGAGGAGTTGGGAAAAAGGACTAATATCCTTCATTTTTTCTGCAATTATGAGCGTTAAGTTGAACTGTCGATTACTAATAAAGGTAATGGGTTCTAGCAAATTTAGAACTTTTGCTTGAAGCATTTGTGAGACTCCTTGGGTAACTGGAAGAAGTCCTGGACTGTTGTTGGAGAAACTGCTCTAGGATCTTCTGCTTCTACTTAACTATATGACTTTCAAAAGGAGTGTAATCTCTCCAAACCTCAGTTCCTCATCTGTAAAATGGGAATAATGATGGCTACAAGACAATGCATGCTTATACCTGAGTACTATTGTATCATACAACATTGGGTTATGTGCCCCCCCCCCCAGGGGCAAGCCAGTAAATACACCACAGTGAGGCTTGGGTGTATGAGGCTCAGAAGCCTGATTTTTTGACATAGAGAGAAAGACTTCATCTCTCAGAGCAGTACTTACATCAACCAAACCCTATGTATTTGTAAATAAGGACTCGTGGTGAATTGATTCATAATGAGAAAAAACTTTCACAAGAACAGGAGCACTGCTAGGCCATTCTCTCTTTGAAAGGTCAAGCCTTATAAAGAGAATCAAGTCTTAATGAGAAAATTGCCTAAGGATCTTGAGACTGAAATAAGGGGAACTGGATGATGTGAAAATTTAATGGCATAACTCTAAGATGGCCTAATGTATCCATCTCAGAATAGTGATAATTTTATTATTGGGAAAGGAATGTTGCAGATACACTGGTCACAATCCTTTGTGGTCATCTTTATATTAAAAATGACTTTGACAGGAGAACTAAGCTGCAGCTAAAGTTTTGGTTATCCTCTCCCAGAAAAAATGAAATCTGCCAATATACCATGTGAATCTTCAATTTCCATATTCAGTTGCCACTCATTCTCTTTACATTTGACTTTTTCTTGTTTAGATATGATAATGCATTTATTCAAGTTGCAGCCTTATCTCCAAGGCCAGGAATCTATTTCTTCATTTTTACATGATCCTGCCTATTTTTACCCTAAAATAATTTCAAAGTTTAGTCCTCAGAAGTAATCTGACTTCTCTTTTTTTCCAAATTCCTGGTTCCATTTATGGCAATACCTACCCCACACTGTTATTATGAATGCTAATTTATATATAATACAACAGAAAGTGTGTAGTATGACTCCTAGTAGCTTTTGGACATTCAACAAATGATGTTTTAACTTGAATATTAATGTCTTCTCTGAAATACTCTACTGTATATTTTTGTCGGTTACTGGTACTATAGCATACTAGATTTTCTGGATCATTTCATCCCAATTTCAAAAAATTGTTCCCATTTTCAAATAGTCTTTCTCATTTTCTGCTAAACCAACAAACTATCCTAAAAATTTCATTTTTTGAGCATCTAAACTACATTTTCCAGATGCTCTTACAGCTTTGACACATTTTTTGGACTGTGGTGCCTGCTTTTTAGTTAAAGAAAATACCCATTAGGATTTGAAGTATATACAAAACAACACTCTATTATAAAATTTGGAAGTATCATAATGTCACATTATAATTTGTATTACAGTGAGATACAGTTACTCAACTATGGCAGGTACTGGTTATTACTTTTCTATTGTATCATAGTTTGTTGTCAATGTAAATATTTTGCTTTTCATGTTCTCCTCTAGTTTCTATAAGGACAGGGACAAAGTTTCACTCATCTTTGTATTCACTAGGTACTCAGTAAATTTGTGTTGAATAAACAGGTAATAGCCAAAAAACAAAACAAACAAAAAAAATAAACAGGTTCTAACATTAAGGAAGATGAGCTTAATTTCAAAATGCTACCTTTTTTCAATCATAGTATTTAAAACTGCCACATCAATTTACTAGCATAAAAGATGCACTACTATTCCAGACTATATTCAGTAGGATCATTTCTCCCAACTATTTCCTGGCTATATTCCTGATAGAAATGTATGTTAGGGGACTGGTAAAGCAGTTAATTGAAATCACTGACATTTCTCTCATTGTTAACCTCTTTTCTCAGTTGGTCAGAGTTAAGTCGGTTAATTTCTATGACTTTTGATAAAAGTCCTTCTTGTGTCACTTTGTAACTAACATAATTAAGGTCCCATGTGGGTGAACATTAGGATTTCCCAGACTCTCCTGAATCTCAGTCAGACATATTTTGAAGACAGTCTGTGTAGGAAAAAAAGGACAAACTTTTTGTCATAAACATGTATAATTCCTTAACTCTTCTCTTTATCCTGATATAACCATATTACCATGGAATCTCTAAATTACAAATAAAGTGTCCGTGATAAAGGAACCTCTCTCAATAGCTTTCTCTATATTCTGCATGAATACTTTATGTTGAAGTGACTTTTAATGATGGAAAATCCACTTCAACATAAAATAGTTATTTGGAGCCCAAACTGATCTCTCCATAATTCCCACACCTTGGTTTCCTCCCTGAAGTCATGCAAATATAACATACATATTCTTACATCTTTCTTAAATGTCTTAAGAATAATATGTGACTTGCTATAGTAAGCATGGCACAGAAACAAGTGATAACCCTTTTCCTTGTCTCTGCAATTTCATAAAACATCATCACCCTGTTTGGATCTTTTTCATATACAGTGATATAAACTGACATTTTCTTGCGTTTTCACATTATTAGGTCAGTGACATTCCATCTCCCAATTAGTGTTCTATTGTGGTGGTGTGAATGTTGACACACTCCCTTGGTATTTTACTGATACTTTACTAAAGAGATCTTCCTAAGATATTTAGGAAAGAACATTCCAGTTTTCCTCTTTCTCCTCTTTTTTTTAACTTTATTAAAATTTATAAAAAATTTTAAATGTAGCATTATTAAGTATGATACCTGCATACAATCATTAAAGAGAAATGTACTGTAGAGGTTTAAAAACATGTCTCCATTCTTCAGTATATGCAATTCAATCAATGTGATATACCATATTAACAAATTAAAGGATAAAAACCATATGATAATCTCAATAGGTGCAGAAAAAGCTTTTGACAAAATTCAACACCCATTTATGATAAAAACTCTACAGAAAGTAGGTATAGAGGGAACTTACCTCAGGATAATAAAGACCACATATGACAAACCCAGAGCCAACATCATTCTCAATGGTGAAAAACTGAAACCATTTACTCTAAGATCAGGAACAAGACAACGCTGCCAACTCTCACTGCTATTATTAAACATAGTTTTGGAAGTTTTAGCGACAGCACTCAGAGAAGAAAAAGAAATAAAAGGAAACCAAATTGGAAAAGAAGAAGTAAAACTGTCACTGTTTGCAGATGCCATGATAATATACATAGAGAATCCTAAAGATGCTACCAGAAAAGTACTAGAGCTAATCAATGAATTTGGTAAACTAGCAGGATACAAAATTAATGCACAGAAATCTCTGGCACTCCTATACACGAATGATGAAAAATCTGAAAGAGAAATTAAGAAAACAATCCCATTTACCATTGCAATAAAAAGAATAAAATACCTAGGAATAAACCTACCTAAGGACACACAATACGTGTATGCAGAAGAGTATAAGACAGTGATGAAAGAAATTAAAGATGATACAAACAGATGGAGAGATATACCATGTACTTGGATTGGACAAATCAACTTTGTGAAAATGACTCTACTACTGAAAGCAATCTACAGATTCAGTGCAATCCCTAACAAACTACCAATGGCAATTTTCACAGAACTAGAACAAAACATTTAACAATTTGTATGGAAAAACAAAAGACCCTGAATCGCCAAAGCAATCTTTTTTTTTTTTAACATCTTTATTGGAGTATGATTGCTTTACAATGGTGTGTTAGTTTCTGCTCTATAACAAAGTGAATCAGTTATACATATACAGTTGTTCTCATATCTCTTCCCTCTTGCGTCTCCCTCCCTCCAACCCTCCCTATCCCTCCCCTCTAGGTGGTCACAAAGCACAGAGGTGATCTCCCTGTGCTATGTGGCTGCTTCCCACTAGCTATCTAATCTACGTTTGGTAGTGTATATATGTCCATGCCACTCTCTCACTTTGTCACAGCTTACCCTTCCCCCTCCCCATATCCTCAAGTCCATTCTCTAGTAGGTCTGTATCTTTATTCCCATCTTACCCCTATGTTCTTCATGACCTTTTTTCTTAGATTCCATATATATGTGTTAGCATATGGTATTTGTTTTTCTCCTTCTGACTTACTTCACTCTCTATGACAGACTCTAGGTCCATCCATCTCACTACAAATAACTCAATTTTGTTTCTTCTTATGGCTGAGTACTATTCAATTGTATATATGTGCCACATCTTCTTTATCCATTCATCTGTCGATGGACACTTAGGTTGCTTCCATGTCCTGGCAATTGTTAAGTAGTGCTGCAGTGAACACTGTGGTACATGTCTCTTTTTGAATTATGGTTTCCTCAGGTTATATGCCCAGTAGTGGGATTGCAGGGTCGTATGGTAGTTCTATTTGTAGTTTTTGAAGGAACCTACATACTGTTCTCCATAGTGGCTGTATCAGTTTACATTCCCACCAACAGTGCAAGAGTGTTCCCTTTTCTCCACACCCTCTCCAGCATTTATTGTTTCTAGAGTTTTTGATGATGGCCATTCTGATCGGTGTGAGATGATATCTCATTGTAGTTTTGATTTGCATTTCTCTAATGATTAATGATGTTGAGCATTCTTTCATGTGTTTGCTGGCAATATGTCTATCTTCTTTGGAGAAATATCTATTTAGGTCTTCTGCCCATTTTTGGATGGGGTTGTTTGTTTTTCTGGTATTGAGCTGCATGAGCTGCTTGTAAATTTTGGAGATTAATCCTTTGTCAGTTGCTTCATTTGCAAATATTTACTCCCATTCTGAGGGTTGTCTTTTCGTCTTGTTTATGGTTTCCTTTGTTGTGCAAAAGCTTTTACATTTCATTAGGTCCCATTTGTTTATTTATGGTTTTATTTCCATTTCTCTAGGAGGTGGGTCAAAAAGGATCTTGCTGTAAATTACGTCATAGAGTGTTCAACCTTTGTTTTCCTCTAAGAGTTTGATAGTTTCTGGACTTACATTTAGGCCTTTAAGCCATTTTGAATTTATTTTTGTGTATGGTTTTAGGGAGTATTCTATTCTCATACTTTTACATGTACCTGTCCAGTTTTCCCAGCACCACTTATTGAAGAGTCTGTCTTTTCTCAATTGTATATTCTTGCCTCCTTTATCAAAGATAAGGTGACCATATGTGTGTGGGTTTATCTCTGGGCTTTCTATCCTGTTCCATTGATCTATCTTTCTGTTTTGGGGCAAGTACCATAGTGTCTTGATTACTGTAGCTTTGTAGTATAGTCTGAAGTCAGGGAGCCTGATTCCTCCAGCTCCTTTTCTTGTTCTCAAGATTGCTTTGGCTATTCAGGGTTTTTTGCATTTCCATACAAATTGTGAAATGTTTTGTTCTAGTTCTGTGAAAAATGCCAGTGGTAGTTTGATAGGGATTGCATTGAATCTGTAGATTGCTTTGGGTAGTAGAATCATTTTCACAATGTTGATTCTTCCAATCCAAGAACATGGTATATCTCTTGATCTATTTGTATCATCTTTAATTTCTTTCATCAGTGTCTTATAATTTTCTGCATACAGAACTTTTGTCTCCTTAGGTAGGTTTATTCCTAGATATTTTATTCTTTTTGTTGCAATGGTAAATGGGAGTGTTTTCTTAATTTCACTTTCAGATTTTTCATTATTAGTGTATAGGACTGCCAGAGATTTCTGTGCATTAATTTTGTATTCTGCTACTTTACCAAATGCATTGATTAGTTCTAGTAGTTTTCTGGTAGCATCCTTAGGATTCTCTATGTATAGTATCACATCATCTGCATACAGTGACAGCTTTACTTCTTCTTTTCCAATTTGGATTCCTTTTATTTCTTTTTCTTCTCTGATTGCTCTGGCTAAAGCTTCCAAAATTATGTTGAGTAAGAATGGTGAGATTTGGCAACCTTGTCTTGTTCCTGATCTTAGTGGAAATGGTTTCAGTTTTTCACCATTGAAGATTATTTTGGCTCTGGGTTTCTCATATATGACCTTTATTATGTTGAGGAAAGTTCCCTCTATGCCTACTTTCTGCAGGGTTTTTATCATAAATGGGTGTTGAATTTTGTTGAAAGCTTTCTCTGCATCTATTGAGATGATCATATGGTTTTTCTCCTTCAATTTGTTAATATGGTGTATCACGTTGATTGATATGCGTATATTGAAGAATCCTTGCATTCCTGGAATAAACCCCACTTGATCATGGTGTATGATCCTTTTAATGTGCTGTTGGATTCTGTTTGCTAGTATTTTGTTGAGGATTTTTGCAGCTATGTTCATCAGTGATATTGGGCTATAGTTTTCTTTCTTTGTGACATCTTTGTCTGGTTTTGGTATCAGGGTGATGGTGGCCTCGTAGAATGAGTTTGGGAGTGTTCCTCCCTCTGCTATGTCTTGGAAGAGTTTGAGAAGGATAGGTGTTAGCTCTTCTCTAAATGTTTGATAGAAGTCGCCTGTGAAGCCATCTGGTCCTGGGCTTTTGTTTGTTGGAAGATGTTAATCACAGTTTCAATTTCAGTGCTTGTGATTGGTTTGTTCATATTTTCTATTTCTTCCTTATTCAGTCTTGGCAGGTTGTGCATTTCAAAGAATTTGTCCATTTCTTCCAGGTTGTCCATTTTATTGGCATAGATTTGCTTGTAGTAATCTCTCATGATCTTTTGTATTTCTGCAGTGTCAGTTGTTACATCTCCTTTTTCATTTCTAATTCTATTGATTTGAGTCTTCTCCCTTTTTTTCTTGATGAGTCTGGCTAATGGTTTGGCAATTTTGTTTATCTTCTCAAAGAACCAGGTTTTAGTTTTATTGATCTCTGCTATCATTTCCTTTTCATTTTTTTCTGATCTGATCTTTATGATTTCTTTCCTTCTGCTAACTTTGGGGTTTCTTTGTTCTTCTTTCTCTAATTGCTTTAGGTTCAAGGTTAGGTTGTTTATTAGCGATGTTTCCTGTTTCTTAATGTAGGATTTTATTGCTATAAACTTCCCTCTTATAACTGCTTTTGCTGCATCCCATAGGTTTTGGGTCATCGTATCTCCATTGTCATTTGTTTCTAAGTATTTTTTGATTTATTCTTTGATTTCTTCAGTGATCACTTCATTATTAAGTAGTGTATTGTGTATCCTCCATGTGTTTGTATTATTTACAAATCTTTTCCTGTAATTGATATCTAGTCTTATAGCGTTGTGGTTGGAAAAGATACTTGATACAATTTCAATTTTCTTAAATTTACCCAGGCTTCATTTGTGACCCAAGGTATGATCTATCCTGGAAAATGTTTCATTAGCACTTGAGAAAAATGTGTATTCTGTTGTTTTTGGATGGAATGTCCTATAAATCTCAATTAAGTCCATCTTGTGTAATGTATCATTTAATGCTTGTGTTTCCTTATTTATTTTCATTTTGGATGATCTGTCCATTGGTGAAAGTGGGGTGTTAAAGTCCCCTACTATGAATGTGTTACTGTCGATTTCCCCCTTTATGGCTGTTAGCATTTGCCTTATGTACTGAGGTGCTCCTATGTTGTGTGTTTAAATATTTACAATTGTTATATCTTCTACTTGGATCGATCCCTTGATCATTATGTAGTGTCCTTCTTTGTCTCTTGTAATAGTCTTTATTTTAAAGTCTATTTTGTCTGATATGAGAATTGCTACTCCAGCATTCTTTTGATTTCCATTTGCATGGCATATCTTTTTCCATCCCGTCACATTCAGTCTGTATGTGTCCCTAGACCTGAAGTGGATCTCTTGTAGACAGCATATATATGGGTCTTGTTTTTGTATTCATTCAGCCAGTCTATGTCTTTTGGTTGGTGCATTTAATGCATTTACATTTAATGTAGTTATTGATATGTATGTCCCTATTACCATTTTCTTAATTGTTTGGGTTTGTTTTTGTAGGTCTTTTCCTTCTCTTGTGTTTCCTGTCTAGAGCAGTTCCTTTATCCTTTGTTGTAAAGCTGCTTTGGTATTGCTGAATTCTCTCAGCTTTTGCTTGTCTGTAAAAGTTTTAATTTCTCCATTGAATCTGAATGAGATCCTTGCTGGTAGAGTAATCTTGGTTGTAGGTTTTTCTCCTTCATCACTTTAAATATGTCCTGCCACTGCCTTCTGGCTTGCAGAGTTTCTGCTGAGAGATCAGATGTTAACCTTATGGGGATTCCCTTGTGTGTTATTTGTTGTTTTTCCCTTGCTGCTTTTAATATGTTTTCTTTGTATTTAATTTTTTTTTTTTTTTTTTTTTTTTGTGGTATGCGGGCCTCTCACTGTTGTGGCCTTTCCTGTTGCGGAGCACAGGCTCCAGATGCACAGGCTCAGTGGCCGTGGCTCACGGGCCCAGCCGCTCCGCAACATGTGGGATCTTCTCGGACCGGGGCGCGAACCCATGTCCCCTGTGCCGGCAGGCGGATTCTCAACCACTGCGCCACCAGGGAAGCCCCTGTATTTAATTTTTGATAGTTTGATTAATATGTGTCTTTGCATGTTTCTCCTTGGATTTATCCTGTATGGGACTCTCTGTGCTTCCTGGACTTGATTAATTATTTCCTCTCCCATATTAGGGAAGTTTTCAATTATAATCTCTTCAAATATGTTCTCCGTCCCTTTCTTTTTCTCTTCTTCTTCTGGGACCCCTATAATTTGAACGTTGGTTCATTTAATGTTGTCCCAGAGGTCTCTGACACTGTCCTCAGTTCTTTTCATTCTTCTTTCTTTCTTCTGCTCTGCAGTTGTTATTTCCACTATTTTATCTTCCAGGTCACTTATCCGTTCTTCTACCTCTGTTATTCTGCTATTGATCCCTTCTAGAGTATTTTTAATTTCATTTATTGTGTTTTCATCGTTGCTTGTTTCCTCTTTAGTTCTTCTAGGTCCTTGTTAAATGTTTCTTGCCTTTTCTCTATTCTATTTCCAAGATTTTAGATCATGTTTACTATCATTATTCTGAATTCTTTTTCAGGTAGACTGCCTATTTCCTCTTCATTTGTTAGGTCTGGTGGGTTTTTTTACCTTGCTCCTTCATGTGTTGTGTGTTTTTCTGTCTTCTCATTTTGCTTATCTTACTGTGTTTGGGGTCTCCTTTTTGCAGGCTGCGGGTTCGTAGTTCTCGTTGTTTTTGGTGTCTGTTACCAGTGGCTAAGGTTGGTTCAGTGGGTTGTGTAGACTTCCTGGTGGAGGGGACTAGTGCCTGTGTTCTGGTGGATGAGGCTGGATCTTGTGTTTCTGGTGGACAGGTCCACATCTGGTGGTGTGTTTTGGCGTGTCTGTGGCCTTATTATGATTTTAGGTAGCCTCTCTGCTAATGGATGGGGCTGTGTTCCTGTCTTGCTAGTAGTTTGGCATAGGGTAACCTGCAGTGTAGCTTGCTGGTCGTTGAGTGAAGCTGGGTCTTGGCGTTGAGATGGAGATCTCTGGGGGATTTTCGCCATTTGATTTTACGTGGAGTGGGAGGTCTCTTGTGGACCAGTGTTCTGAAGTTGGCTCTCCCACCTCGGAGGCACAGCACTGACTCCTGGCTGGAGCACCAAGAGCCTTTCTTCTGCACAGCTCAGAATAAAAGGTAGAAAAAGTAGAAGGAAGGAAGGAAGGAAGGGAGAGAGAAAGGAAGGAAGGAAAAATAAAGTAAGATAAAAAAATAAAGTTATTACAATAAAAAATTATTATTAAGAAAAAAATATTAAGTAAAATAAAACAAAACAAAATGGACAGACAGAGCCCTAGGACAAATGGTGAAAGCAAAGCTATACAGACAAAATCTCTCATAGAAGCATACACATACACACTTCCAAAAAGAGGAAAGGGGGAAAAAATAATATATCTTGTTCTGAAAGTCCAACTCCTCAATTTGGGATGATTCGTAGTCTATTCAGGGCTTCCGCAGATGCAGGGTACATCAAGTTGATTGTTGAGCTTTAATCTACTGCTTCTGAGGCTGCTGGGAGAGATTTCCCTTTCTCTTCTTTGTTCGCACTGCTCCCGGGGTTTAGCTTTGGATTTGGACCCGCCTCTATGTGTAGGTCACCTGAGGGTGTCTGTGCGTCGCTCAGACAGGACGGGGTTAAAGGAGCAGCTGATTCAGGGGCTCTGGCTCACTCAGGCCGGGGGGAGGGAGGGTGTATGGTTGCCGGCTGAGCCTGTGGCGGCAGAGGCCAGCGTGACTTTGCACCAGCCTGGGGCAGTGTGTGTTCTCCCAGGGAAGTTGTCCCTGGATCACGGGACCCTGGCATTGGTGGGCTGCACAGGCTCCCGGGAGGGGTGGTGTGGATAGTGACCTGTGCTTGCACACAGGCTTCTTGGTGGCGGCAGCAGCAGCCTTAGTGTCTCATACCCGTCTCTGGGGTCCATGCTGTTAGCCACGGCTCGGCCCGTCTCTGGAGCTTCTTTAAGCAGTGCTTTTAATCCCCTCTCCTCAAGCACCAGGAAACAAAGAGACAAGAAAAAGTCTATTGCCTCTTCGGCGGCAGGTCCAGGCTTTTTCCCAGACTTCCTTCCGGCTAACTGTGGTGCACTAACCCCTTCAGGCTATGTTCACGCACCAACCCCAGTCCTCTCCCTGAGATCCGACCTAAGCCCGAGCCTCAGCTCCCAGCCCCTGCCCGCCCCAGCGGGTGAGCAGACAAGCCTCTCAGGCTGGTGAGTGCCGGTCGGCACCGATCCTCTGTGCGGGAATCTCTCCACTTTGCCCTCCTCACCCCTGTTGCTATGCTCTCCTCCACAGCTCCGAAGCTTCCCCCCTGCACCATCCGCAGTCTCCGCCCGTGTAGGGGCTTCCTAGTGTGTGGAAACCTGTCCTCCTTCACAGCTCCCTCCCACTGGTGCAGGTCCAGTCCCTATTCTTTTGTCTCTGATTTTTCTTTTGCCCTACCCAGGTACGTGGGGAGTTTCTTGCCTTTTGGGAGGTCTGAGGTCTTCTGCCAGCGTTCAGTGGTTGTTCTATAGGAGAAGTTCCACATGTAGATGTATTTCTGATGTATCTGTGGGGAGAGAGGTGATCTCCACATCTTACTCTCTGCCGTCTTCCTCCTCCCTGCCAAAGCAATCTTGAGGAAAAAAAAACAGAGCTGGAGAAATCAGGTTCGCTGACTTCATACTATACTACAAAGCTACAGTAATCAAGACAGTATGGTACTGGCACAAAAACAGAAATATAAATCAATGGAACAGGGTGGAAAGCCCAGAGATAAACCCATGCACATGGTCACCTTATCTTTGATAAAGGAGGCAAGAATATACAGTGTAGAAAACACAGCCTCTTCAATAAGTGGTGGTGGGAAAACTGGAGAGCTACAGGTAAGAGAATGAAATTAGAACACTCCTTAACCCTGTATACAAAAATAAACTCAAAATGGATTAAAGACCTAAATGTAAGGCCAGGCACTATAAAACTCTTAGAGGAAAACATAGGCAGAACACTCTATGACATAAATCACAGCAAGATCCTTTTTTGACCCACCACCTAGAGAAATGGAAATAAAAACAAAAATAAGCAAATGGGACCTAATGAAACTTAATAGCTTTTGCACAGCAAAGGAAACCATAAACAAGACAAAAAGACAACCCTAAGAATGGGAGAAAATATTTGCAAATGAAACAACTTTCAAAGGATTAATCTCCAAAGTATACAGGCAGCTCATGAAGCTCAATATTAAAAAAACAAACAACCCAATCCAAAAATGGTCAGAAGACCTAAATAGACATTTCTCCAAAGAAGATATACAGGTTGCCAACAAACACGTGAAAGGATGCTCAACATCACTAATCATTAGAGAAATGCAAATCAAAACCACATTTAGGTATCACCTCACACTGGTCAGAGTAGCCATCATCAAAAAATCTACAAACAATAAATTCTGGAGAGGGTGTGGAGAAAAGAGAATCCTCTTGCACTGTTGGTGGGAATGGAAATTGATACAGCCACTATGGAAAACAGTATGGAGGTTCCTTAAGAAACTAAAAGTAGAACTACCATGTGACCCAGCAATCCCACTACTGAGCATATACCCTAAGAAAACCATGATTCAAAAAGAGTCATGCACCACAGTGTTCATTGCAGCACTATTTACAATAGCGAGGACATGGAAGCAACCTAAATGTCCATCAACAGATGAATGGATAAAGAAGATGTGGTGCATATATACAATGGAATATTACTCAGCCATAAAAAGAAACAAAATTGAATTATTTGTAGTGAGGTGGATGGACCTAGAGTCTATCATACAGAGTGAAATAAGTCAGAAAGAGAAAAACAAATACTGTATGCTGACACATATATATGGAATCTAAAAAAAAATGGTTCTGACAAATATAGTGCCAAGTCAGGAATAAAGACACAGATGTAGAGAATGGACTTGAAGACACGGGGAGGGGGAAGAGTAAGCTGGGACCAAGTGAGAGAGTGTCATTGACATATATACACTACCAAATGTAAAATGGATAGCTAGTGGGAAGCAGCTGCATTGCACAACTTGGTGCTCTATGACCTCCTAGAGGGGTGGAATAGGGAGGGTGGGAGGGAGATGCAAGTGAGAGGGGAAATGGAGATATATGTATACATACTCCTGATTCACTTTGTTATACAGCAGAAGCTAACACAACATTGTAAAGCAATTATATTCCAATAAAGATGTTTAAAAAAAAAAGAATTACCAAAATGTGACACAGAGACCCAAAGTGAACAAATGCTATTGGAAAATTGTGCTGATAGACTTCCTCAGTGCAGGTTTGCCACAAACCTTCAATTTGTAAAACATGCAATATCTGCCAAGCACAGTAAAATGAAGCCCAATAAAACAAGCTATACCTATATTTTATTTAACCCTATATATCCAAAATATTATCATTTCAGTATATAATCAAATAGAAAATATTAATGAAAAGGTTTACATTCTCTCTCATTTTGTGCTGTCTTCAAAACTGAGTATTTCACACTTATAGAACATCTCAATTTGAATGCTAAATTTTCTTGGGAAATCCTTGATCTGTATTTTTAATTTCATAAAATTTATAGTTGAAAAAGAATATTCACAGACCCCATTTTTTCCAAACATACTGAGAAGTTTTCGAATAACTGGATGAAGTATTAGTTTTTAAATGTAAAGTAATTGAAGTAAAATAAAATTAATAATTTTTATTTTATTATCCAAAAAAATGAATATAATAAAAACATGTCTCCAGAGTATTTGATACTACTCTCATCAAGAGGTGGAGTCTGGTTTCTTTTCCTTTGACTGGAAGTAGAATGTAGCAGAAGTGATGCTTCATGAATTCTGAGACTGGGTCCTAAAAGCAGTGCTACTTCAGCCTGACTCTCTGCTGGGACATTTGCCCTTGGGACTCTGACACCATACTGTGAGGAAGAAAGTGCTGGCCACATGGAGACGTGTTGTAGATAAAGCTCCTAGCTGAGGTCCTAGGCAGCAACCAGCATTAACCACCAAAACGTGAAGAAGCTTTTGAGATGGCTGCAGCCCCACGCACCATCTGACTGAAATCTCATGAGAAACCCCCAGTGAGAACTGACTAGCTGAGACCAGTTGACCCTCAGAACTCTGGGAGATAATACTAGTAAATTACTGTTGCTTTCATATGATGCCAAGTTTGAGATGGTTTATTTTACCACCAGAGATAACAAGAAAATAGTTTATTGCCACATTGGGGGCTGCCATAACCAAACTTAAAATGTGGGGCATTGACTTTGAGATGTGGACAGTAGCTAGAAGAGCTGTAGCTAGTAGCTGAAGATTTTTAGCAAAGTTTATAGGGTCTTGAGGACTTTGTCAGTGGGAACTTAAACACACATGGGTAAAGCGTTATTAAAAGCTGGAGGAAAGGAGACCCTTGTAATGTAGTTGTGAGACATTTAGCAGCACTGTCAGTTATTGAAATGTGGAAAATAAATATACCTAATGAACTGGATGATCTGCCTAAGGAAATTTCCAAGCACAGTGTTGAAGATTCAACCTGATTTC
This sequence comes from Kogia breviceps, assembly GCF_026419965.1. Taxonomy (NCBI): domain Eukaryota; kingdom Metazoa; phylum Chordata; class Mammalia; order Artiodactyla; family Physeteridae; genus Kogia; species Kogia breviceps. Next base: position 118,616,279 of record NC_081311.1, on the reverse strand, counting down.
TTCAGCTGCCTGTAATGAAATGAGAGAAGAACTAAAGAAATAAGAGCTTTAAAAAAAGCTGTTAAATATAAAGAATCCAGGACTTGGGTTCAAAAATAAAACAGTTTCTCATTCCCAACCTCTCCAGATGGTAAACTATTCTCAAATTAGGAAATAGCTTTCAGGCAAAGATCAAATCCAGGGCACTGTTAGGAAAACATGGCCTAAAAAATGACTTTAAAGCAGTTTCTAAGACTTCAGAAGTATTTAAGGTGGTGCCTCATATACCTTGACAGACAAAAAGGCCATCTGAGAATCTTAAGAGCATGCTTCACATATCCTCTCAATTAAAAATTCGGGCTTCTAATAATTTTTAGGGCATTATCCTACAGAAACTTGACAGGGAAGTTAAGGTAGAGAAAGTTTACCTTAAGACACTTTATGTGAGTGGGCTTTTTTTGTTTAATGAACTGAACCCTAAAAGATTCATTGAAAATCCATAAAAAATTTAAGATAATTGTATTAACAGAAACACTGCCAGCTTGAACTAAAAGGGAAAGCAACACTATGAAATGAAAAGTGGTCTTGGTATGCCCAAATTTTTATGGGAAGGAAGCAGGCAGAGAAGAGCATTCAGCTGTAGTCATGTGTTACATTTAGGCTAAAGGAAAGACAATTCAAAGGGAAGAACCAAACATACTGAGAAGTTTTCTAATAACTGGACAAAGTATTCGTTTTTAAATGTAAAGTAATTGAAATAAAATAAAATTAAAATTTTTTATTTTATTATCCAAAAAAATGAATATAATAAAAACATGTCTCCAGAGTATTTGATACTACTCTAATCAAGAGGTGGAATTATCGTCAGACAACAGGACTAAACCCTAATCAAGGAAGTGGGAATATGTCCTTGTCTGGATTCCAGAATTAAAATAGACCACTGACTACTGTATATCTTCCATTTTTCTTTCCTTTTTCCCTCCCTATACAAGAGCATCTGTCTTATGCTGTATTTTCAGTGTGTGAGAGGTAGACAGTCAATTTCTTTAGTGCGTGTGCATGCGCGCACACACACACACACACACACGCACACACACACCACACACAATGTACCCAACAAAAGAACTACTGGCAAATGCATTTTCCATACAGGCGTCTTAGACTGTCAATGAAACCAGAGAAGCAGAAATAGGCAAAAATTGTTATACAGCAGAAACTAACAAACCATTGTAAAGCAATTATATTCTAATAAAGATGTTAAAACAAACAAACAAAAAGAAATAGCAAAAAATACTTATTATTAGCCCTCTACAGAAAAAGTTTGTTGATCCTTGGTCTAAAAAAATTGATATACAGTGCTACCACTAATGAAAAGAAAATTGGAATAGTTATGTTAATATCAGACATAATATGTTTCAGGGAAAAGAATATTGCTAGAGATAAGAAAGGCCATTTAGTAATGATAAATTTGTCAATTTATCAAGAGTACATAAAAATCCTAGTAGAGTATGTATATAACAGAGTTTCAAAATAAGTAAAGAAAATCAGATAGAACTGCAAAGCAAAATAGACAAGTCTGCAATTAGTTGAAAATTTAAAAATCTCTCTCAATGTCTGATAGAATATATAGACAGAAAATTAGTAAAGATGTTGAAAACATGAACAGCACTATCAATCAACCTAATCTAGTAGCATTTATAGAACACCTCATTCAACAGCATCAGAATATACATTTTTTCAAAGTGCAAACAAAATTTTTTAAAGATAGGTATGTCATGTTCTGGGCCATAAAACAAATGTCGGTATATGTTAAAAAAATTTAACTAGTACAAAGTGTACTCTCTGATCACAGTGGAATTAAGTTCTAAAGTCAACAAAAGAATATCTGAAAAATCCCCTAAGGATTTGGAGACTAAATATCACACTTCTAAATAGCCCCCTGAAATTGAGAAAAAATCTAGAGGAAATTAGAAACTATTTTAAACTGAATGAAAGTGAAAACATGACATATCAAAATTTGTGAGATGTAGATAAAATAGTACTTTTAGGAAAATTTTATAGCACCAAATGCCTATGTTAGAAGAAAAGAATGGTCTTAACTCAGAGACCTAAGCCTGTACCATAGAAGCTAGAAAAAAAGAACAATTAAACCCAAAGTAAACATAAGAAAGGAAACTTTAAGTAGAGCAGAAATCAGTAAAATAGAAAACAGACAAAAACAAAAGATTAAAAGCAATAATATCACAAGCTAAGGATCAAAAAATTGATAATCCCCTAGCCACTCTGATCAGGAAAAAAAGAGAAAAGACAAAAATTTCCAGTATCACAGATAAGAAAATGATAGCCTCTACACATCCTACAGAAATTTAAAATATAAGAAAATACTATAAAGAAATTGATGCTCATAAATTCAGAACTTAGATGAAATGGATGTGTATCTTGAAAGACACATATTACCAAAGCTCACTCAAAAAGAAATAGGAAATCTGAATAGCTCTATACCTATTAAAATAAATAAATTTTTAGGTAAAAATATTTTTGTAAATAATAATACAAACCTAGATTACTTCACTAGTGAATAATACTGAACATTTAATAAAGAAATAATACCAATTCTATACACTTTCAGAAAATTGAAGAAGAAATTCTTCCCAACTATTTTATGAATTTAGCATTATCTTGATAAAAACAAACAAACCAACAAACAACGAAAAAGAGAAGACATAACAAGAGAAGAAAACTTCAGACCAATATCCCTCATTGGCATAGATGAATAAATTCTTAACAGAATTTTAGCCAGTCAGATCCCACAATATGTACAAATGATAATATATTATAACCAAATATGATTTATCCCATGAATGGTTTAATGTTTGAAAAATCAATCTACATACTTTACTGCCTTAACAGACTAAAAAGGAAAAAAAAAAATAAAACATATGATCATCTAAATAGTTGCAGAAAACCATTAAGGAATATCCAACATCCATTCATTTAAAAAATATATCAAAAAAGTAGGAATAGTAAGGAACCTCCTCAACCTGATAAAGAACATCTATGAAAAATCTACACTCATATCATTATTAGTGTTGAAAACAATGTTTTCCTCCTAAGATCAAAAACAAGGCAAGCCTGTCCACTCTCGCCACTTCTGTTCAATACTGTGCTGGAGGTTTTCTCTGGTATAATAAGGCAAGAGAAAGAAATAAAAGACATCCAGATCGAAAAAGAGGTAGTAAAGCAGCTTTTATTCTCAGATGACATAATAGTCTATGAATGAAATCTAATGGAATGTGCCTAAAATGCTAGTAAATGAATAAGGTTAGCAGAGTTATAGAATACTAGACTATTATGGAAAAGTCAATTAGTTTTCTTTATACCGTTTATACCATTGACAAGCAGTCAGAAATTGAAATAAACAATACCACTGATAGTAGCATCAAGAATATGAAATACTTAGGTATAAATTTGTCAAAAGATGTAAAATATCTCTACACTAAGAATTACAAAATGTTTCTGAGAGAATTAAAGATGACCTAAATTAGTATAGAGATATACCTTTGTTCAGTGATGGAAAGTCAATATTGTTATCCTGACAATTTCTGTAGATTCAGTGTAATCCCAAACAAAATCAAAGAAGGCTCTTTTTTGTAGAAATCAAACTGATTCTAAAATTTATATAGAAGTACAAAACACCTAAAATAGCCAAAAGGACTTTGAAAAAGAAGAACAAAGTCAGAAAACATGAAATATCTGATTTGAAGGCTTATAAAGAAAGCTACAGTGGGCTTAGTGGAACTGAATGGGATGTCCAAAATAAACACAGATATACAGTCAATTGATATTTTTATAGAGATGCCAAAGCAATTTAATTGGGGAAATTATTGTTATTTTCAATAAACTGCAAGACTTGTAGGAATAGCCAAACAAACAGGCAAAAACCTTGACCTTTACTTCAAAGTAGTATCATATACTTAGCTTGAAATGGATCATATACCTAAATCTAAGAGCTAAATATATAAAATTTCTAGAAGAAAACATTGGAGAATAATTTAGAAATCTTGGATTTGGCAAAGATTTCTTAAATAGAACACTAAAAGCATGGACTATTAAAGAATAAAATCAATAAATTGCTCTTTAACAAGAGTAAAACTTTTGTTCTTCTAAAGCCACTGTTAAGAAAATGAAAGAGCAGACAGCTGACTTAGGATAAAATACTTACAAATCGTATATCTGACAAAGGACTTGTATGTAGAATTTGCAAAGAATTCTTATAAGACAACAAATAGCCCAAATGAAAATTGACAAAATAGTTGAATAGACATTTTACCAAAAGAAAATACACATATGGCAAATGAGCACATGAAAATATGTTCAACACCAGTTGAAATTAGGGAGTGCAAATTAAGTCCCACTGAGATATTCCTTAATACCCATTAGAATGGCTAAAATTATAAAAAGACTGATCATGTTAAGTGTTGGCACCATTGTGCCACTAGAAAGCTCATAAAATACATCTTGGAATATAAAATGGTACACACACTTTGAAAAAACATATTTGACAGTTTGGGTTTTTTTTTTTAATGAAAAATTACACCTACCATACAACCTAGCCATTCTACTCTAAGGTATTTATCCATGTTAAATATGAGTTTATATCCACATAAAGACTTGTTTATAATTGTTTATAGCACCTTTATTTATAATAATCAATACTGGAAATAACCCAAATGTCCATCAACAGGTGAATGGTTAAACAAATTACAGAATACTGTGGAATACTGCTCAGAAATAAAAAGAAAGGGAATATTGTTACATGTAGTAACATGGAAGAATCTTAAAGTAACTGTGTTAAGTAAAGAAGCCAAACATGAAAGAGTACATATTCTATAATTCCATGTATATAAAATTCTAGAAATTGCAAACTACTTTATAGTGAGAGAAAGCACATCAGTGACTGCCTGTGGATGTGACTGAAGGGAGGGAAGGAAAGATTACATGAGTATGAGGAAACTTTTGGGGTGATGGATATATTTGTTATCTACATTGTAGTAACGGCTTCATAATTGTTAACACATGTCAAAGCCTATCAAATTGAACATTTTAGATATATAGATTATTATACCAAAATAAATTTGTAAAATGAAATTACTAAGCTTTGTTTGTCAAAGGACAACATTAAGAGAGTTAAAGGAAAGCTACAGAATGTGTGAATATATTTGCTACACATGTACTTTACTATGAGTTTAGAATATATAATGTTTTTCTAAAAATAAATAAGAAAAAAATGCAGGCAACTCTTTTTTTGAATTTTATTTTATTTATTTTTATACAGCAGGTTCTTATTAGTTACCTATTTTATACATACTAGTGCATATATGTCAATCCCAATATCCAAGGCAACTCAGTTTTTATGGGCAGATATTTAAATAGGCACTGGACAAAAGAAGATACTTAAATTATCAATCAACGTTAAAAGATTTAACAGTATTATTAGTTATTAGAGAAATGCACATTAAAACCACCATCGAGTAGTGACCCATTGAGACAGCTAAAATTAAACAACTGACTGTACCAAGTCTTGACAAAAATGTGGGACAACTGGAGCCCTTATACAATGCTAATTTGATATTTATTGTTATAATTACTTTGGAAAACTAGGCGTATCTACTAAAGCTAAACATACATATATATACCCTATGACCCAATAATTTCAATCTTGGATATTAATCAATAGAAATGAGTGTTAATGTCTAACAAGAAACATAAAATAATGTTTATAGTCTTATTCATCATAGCCCTAGTTTGGAAACAACCAAGTGCCCAATTAATTTTGGGATAGGCATATAGGCATACTTCATTATATCACGCTTCACTTTATTGTGATTCACAGATACTGTGTTTTTCACAAATAGAAGTTTTGGGGCAACCCTGCATGATCAAGTTTATCTGCATCTTTTTTCCAACAGCATTTGTTCACTTTGTGTCTCTGTGTCACATTTTGGTAATTCTAACAATATTTCAGACTTTTTCATTATTATTTATTATGGTCATCAGTGACCTTTAATGTCGATCTATTGTTATCGTTATGGGGCGTCATGAACCACACCCATGTATGACAGGGAACTTAATCAGTAAATGTTATGTGTATTCTGACTGCTCCACCAACCAGCTGTTCCTGATCTCTCTCTTTTTCCAGCTGTTCCTGGTTTCTGTTTCTCCTCAGTTCTCCCTAGTCCCTGAGACACAAAAGATTGAAATTAGGCCAGTTAATAAACCTACAATGGCCTCTAAGTGTTCAAGTGAAAGGAAGAGTCACATGGCTCTTAATTTAAGTCAAAAACTAGATATGATTGGGCTTCCCTGGTGGTGCAGTGGTTGAGAGTCCGCCTGCCGATGCGGGGGACACGGGTTCGTGCCCCGGTCCAGGAAGGTCCCACGTGCCGTGGAGCGGCTGGGCCCGTGAGCCGTGGCCGCTGAGCCTGCGCGTCTGGAGCCTGTGCTCCGCAACGGGAGAGGCCACAACAGTGAGAGGCCCGCGTACCACACACACACACAAAAAAACCAAACAAAAAACTGGAAATGATTAAGCTTAGTGAGGAGAGCATGTCAAAAGCTGAGTTAAGGTAAAAGGTAGGCATCTTGTGCCAAACAATTAGCCAAGTTGTGAATGCAATGTAAAAATTCTTGAAGTTAAAAGTGCTATTCCAGTGAACACATGAATGATAAGGAAGAGAAACAGCCTCACTACTGATATAGGGAAACTTTTAGTGGTCTCGGTAGAAGATCAAACAAGCCACAACATTCTGTTAAGCCGAAGCTAATTCAGAGCAAGGTCCCAACTCTCTGACTCTATGAAGGCTGGAAGTTAGGAAGCTGCAGAAGAAAATTTTGAAGCTAGCAGAGGTTGGTTCAGGAAGTTGAAGGAAAGAAGCTGTCTCTATAACATCGAAGGGCAAGGTGGAGCAGCAATTACTGCTATAGAAGCTGCAGCAAGTTATCCAGAAGATCTAGCTAAGATAATGAAGGTGGATTTTTTTCAATGTAGATGAAACAGTCTTCTATTGGAAGATGACATCTAGGACTTTCGTAGCTAGAGGAAAAGTCAATGCCTGGCTTCAGAGCTGTAAAAGACAGGCTGATTCTCTGTTAGGGGCTAATGCAGCTGGTGACATTAAGTTTGAAGCCAGTGTTCATTTACCATTCTGAAAATCATAGGGCCATTAAGAAAAAAAAGAATTATGCTGAATCTACTCTGGATGACAGGACATCTGTTTATGGCATGGTTTACCGAATATTTTAAGCACACTGTTTGAGACCTACTATTCAGAAAAAAGGATTCCTTTCAACATATTACTGCTCACTGACAGTGCACCTGGTCACCCAGTAGATGAAGATGTACAATGAGATTCATGTTTTTCCATGTCTGCTAACACAACATGTATTCTGCAACCCATGGGTCAGGAAATAATCTTGATTTTCAAGTCTTGTTATTTAAGAAATACACTTTGTTAGGCTATAGCTCTCATAGATAGTGATTCCTCTGATGGATCTGGGCAAAGTACATTGAAAAATCTTCTGAAAAGGATTCACCATTCTAGATGCCATTAAGAGCTTTCATGATTCATGAAAAGAGGTCAAAATATCAACTTTAACAAGAGTTTAGAAGAAGTTGATTCTGACCCTCTTGGATGACTTTGAGGGGGTTGAGACTTCAGTGGAGGAAGTAATTGCAGATGTGGTGGAAATAGCAAGAGAACTAGAATTAGAAGCAGAGCCTGAAGATGTGACTGAACTGCTGTAATCTCATGATAAAACTTTACAGAGGAGGATTGCTCCTTATGGATGAGCAAAGAACAGTGGTTTCTTGAGATGGGATCTACTCCTGGTGAAGATGCTGTAAAGATTGTTGAAATGGTAAAAAAGACTTAGAATATTACATAAACTTAGTTGATAAAGCAGCAGCAAGGTTTGAGAGGATTGACTCCAATTTTGAAAGGAGTCCTACAGTGGGGTAGAATGCTGTCAAACAGAATTGTATGCTACAGAGAAATTGTTCCAGAAGGCAGAGTCAGTCAATGCAGCATACTTCATTGTCTTTTCTTTTCACACACACACACACACACACACACACACACACACACACACACACACTGTATTTTATTTTTACAAGAGATAAGTAAACTGACATCAAGCATTGTAAATGGATGACCACAACAAAAGGAACAATGATTGCAATTACCAAACACGAAGCACACTCATACTATGTCATAATATTGACATTCAGTCCAGTAATCCTCCACTGTAAGAGCTTCTTTACTTTACAGTGAAAATTGATTTGTATATTTTTTGCCTCTGAGCCCTTGTGGGATTTTTTTTTTATTCAAACAGAAAGTCACAAAAATTATAATCATCCTCATCAGTTCACTCAGTCCCATGTAATTAATTTTTTTTCATCTTGATCTTTTGTTAGCACTTTTATGAATTCATCAGTTTTCCATTAGAGTTCTGAAAATGCTTATTCATTCAGTTCAGCAGTATAGTCAGTTACCAGAAACCTGTACTTGTCAGAGTCTTTTCCATGAATTCCTTGAAGATGAAACCCTTTTATAGGAACATTTTTATGAATCATTGTTTTAGTTTAAGAAACTGCCACACCAACCCAACCTTCACTAATCACCACTCTGATCAGTCTGCAGACATCAACATTGAGGCAAGACCCTTCATCAGCAAAGAACTTACAACTCACTGGAGACTCAGATTATGGTTAGCATTTTTTAGCAATGAAGCATTTTTTAATTAAGGAATATACATTTTTTTAGATATAATGCTATTGTACACTTAACAGACTATAGTATAGTGCAAACATGACTTTTATATGCACTGGAAAGCCAAAAAATTTCTGTGACTTGCTTTATTGTGATACTCACTTTAGGTACAATGGAATATCAGATGATAAAAATGAATGAACTCCCTAATGTAAACTATAGACTTTGGGTAATTATGATTGATGTGTCAATGCAGATTCATCAGCTGTAACAAATGTACCCCTGTGGTGGGGGATATTGATAATAGGGCAAGCTATGCATGCATGGGGGCAGGAAGTACATGGGAAACCTCTGTACCTTCCCTTAAATTTTGCTGTGAACCTAAAACTTCTCTAAAAATTAAAGTCTCCAAAAAGAATGAACTACTGTCCACACGACAGAATAGATAAATTTCACAGGAATAATGTTGAAAAAAAGAATATGGTTCCAAAAAATGTGCATGCAATATTCTACAAATATGAAGTTTTTGATATCTATTGATTAGAGGCTACAAAAGGGACCTCGTGAGGTTGTGAAAATAATCTAGTTACGTGACAGTATATTATGTAAAATATCATCAAATTGTAGATTTAAGGTTTTTGTTCTTTAAGTTATATCTCATTTTTTAAAACTAATTGTATGTAAATCCCTACAAATGTAAACTCCTCAAAAATCTGAATTTAGATATATCCATTCAGATATATGGGCATACAGGCATATATAGGTAGACTCATAGATACTAAATACAAGGGTGGATACATGCGGGTGTACTAATGGAATATTTCTGAAAAGATACACAACCACCCAGTTACAGTAAGAAATGGGAGCTGTACTTGCTTTTGTATCTTTTGGACTTTATACCCTTTACATGAATTTTCTATTCTAAACAATAAATAAAGGGAGTACAACAAGATATTAACAAAATATTACATCTCTGCTCCAGAGTCTTCTTAACTTGCATTAATCTTTTGCTTCTCTAACCTACAAACTGAAATAATTAAAATAGTTTTTAAATGAGTTAATATGTAGAAAATCATACAGAATTTTCTGATGTTAGAAGTTGGTTTTTAATCTTAAATATTTATGAATTTAAGAATACAACCAAAATTCTCTGATAGAATTATTTCTCAGTGTGTTAATTACACCATTGAGAATTGCTTCATTCTCATCCTACCATGTCAAGAGCAGAGTGGAAATAAGGAAACTTTAGAATGTTGATCGTATTGTCCTATTGTTATGAGGTTGAGCTTTCACAGTACAAATTTTACTAACTTTTGCTGTTTTCCCTATCAATTCTTTGAGCTTTCTTCACTCCTTCACCAATTGGGATATCATTTGACCGAAAATTTAATTAGCAGAGAGAATCCCAAAACTCATGGGGGCCTAAACATCTTTGTAAGAGGCAAGTTTAGAGAAATGAAATCATTGATAGATGTTGGGAAATTGCACTACACTGACCTTATTCTCCAGAGAAGTTTAGTTCAAACTGAAGAAAAGCATGTGCATTTCCTTGCTTTGGCTCCAGTTTCGAGAATCTTATGTCTGTATGGCCTTTCCAGGGATGTTGGGAGCCAATGTTGAAACTGTACTTTAAAGAGCACCAAAGTTAAGATTCACAAGCTAAGGAACAACTTGTTTTCACAGCAATGAGAGCTGGCATGGCAAACACTTCTCAGTGATGACTTACATACTTATTCAGTGATTTAGACTGCTTCTCTGGCACGGGTCAAATGGCATATTAACATGGGATATAATGCTTTCTCACCCTGTAGGCAATGGCTCAGTGTGATATTGGCACCATATTAAGCTTCATTAACCCTACAACACGTTGCCTTCTTACTCTTGGCACTCTCCTGCAGGCTGCAGGCAGTAACCCATGAGTAATCTGATTACCTACAACCGACTGTAGCCACATGGAATGGAGGCTGACTACAGAGTGGAACACAATTACAGTCTTTTGAGATTCAATTAGAAAGCTGTTGGTAGAGCTTCGTTCGGAATTCTGTAACTGGCTCCAATAACCCCTCATGAACTGCACGTTTCTTTAAGAGACCATAGTAAATAATGAATTTTTAAAACTTCACCTGTTATGCATATGCCTTTTAAGAATTTGTCCTCCTGAAGTGCATAATAAACCACACTTGCAGTTAGAGACAACAAGAACTATTTCCAGACTCAACGTGGAATTTCTTTTTTTTTTTTTTTTTTTGCCTTCTCTAAAGGGGAAATGTAATTTGTTTCCTCCACAGAATTATTCTGATTGTAGTCTTCTTTGTAAGTGGACATTAAAAATAAATGCTACTTAGCATGGAGCTGAACACTATCAGAGGCTAATTGTCCTTTAAATAAAACCTGAGGTTAAGAAAAATTAAGCTTCACATTTGAAAAAACAAAATTAAGGGCTTCCCTGGTGGCGCAGTGGTTGAGAATCCGCCTGCCGATGCAGGGGTCACGGGTTCGTGCCCTGGTCCGGGAAGATCCCACATGCCGCGGAGCAACTAAGCCCGTGAGCCATGGCCGCTGAGCCTGCGCGTCCGGAGCCTGTGCTCCGCAACGGGAGAGGCCACAGCAGTGAGAGGCCCGCATACCACAAAAAAAAAAAAAAAAAAAAAAAAAAAATTAAGACAAAGATGTTCTAGACTGGATTATGTCATTCTGTGACATCTCACAAACCTCAGGTATGCTACATATGCATATCCAAAAGATGTCATTCTTTGCTTGTTGGTAGTCTGAATTTCTAATTGCACATTTAAAATGGAGTGGTTCTAAAATGCATTGTTGGAAGAAACAATGGATTATTTAGAAGGTGTTTCAAGTATATAAAATGAATTTGGTAATGAATGTTTGTTTGTTTGTTTACTGTGTTATTTTTGCTCCCAATTTGCCTCAACTTATTTGTTGTGAGATTTGCTTATTCTATTCTGACAATTATGAAATGAATATGAATTTTGGAGGCAGACTTGAGCTTCAGTCCTAGCTTTGCTACAATCTATGAAAACTTTACAAGTTATTTAATTTTTTGATCCTCAATTTTCTCTTTTATGAAAAAGGGAATAAAATACTTTATAACAGTGTTATTGCAATGATTAACAGCACATGATGAAGGAAATGGCACAGGGTATGGGGTATCATAAACATTCAACACGTGTGCCTTTCTTTCTTACTAAATTTGTAGATCTCACTGGAAACTTTATCAGCTAGTTGTGAATTCATATCTTTGTTTTTATCACTATGTATAACAGTGATCTGGTTCAATGATATAAGCATTTATTTTTTATGCCATGGAACTGGAGAAATCATCACTAGTTGATGAAATGCATTACTTATAGGCATTTATTTGAGTCCCTGGGTTTCAGTAAGTGGAATCTGAGTTTGAATTAATATGATATTTTCCTTTTATTCCCATTGTCCTTTCTTCAAAGAAAATGTGTATACACATTTCATTCATTAAATTCAACTGATTTCCAAAAAACACAAGCTAACACTTCCAACTAATGCCAGTTCTTTGGCCTCTGTAAGGTGCATGCAAAAAGAGTTTGAAAATGTAGCATTTTCAAATCTGAAAGTTGGATGGATGGCTACAAATGCTCAGAGGATACAAAAAATCTCTCTACTTAACTCTGCAAGTAAACAGCTAGTAAACTGCTAAAATGCTAAACAGTTGATAATATTGAAAAGATATAACTGAGGAAGTCACTTTCCTCCCTTGACTCTGTAGATTAGCATGTGTCTGGGGAATCCCCAGTGGTACTGGTTCCAACATCAGTAGTGTGTATTTGATGACTGCTGGTATGGGAGGCTGTATCCACCCTTAGCACCCATGAATCAGATGGCTTAGTTAGGTCCAGTCATGTAAGGTCCTTACAACAATTTAATCAGACTTGCTTTATGCATATTGTTTTCTAATGTGACAACCTTGCTTTATCATAATCCATAATGAGTCACTACATGTTGACAGGTCAAGCTTAGCATTAATTATTCACCAAAGTTTTGTTAACACATTCTGCTGGATTTCCGTTATTGTAATTAACTATAGCTGGGTCATTAATATAGGAAAGCCAAATGGAGCCCTGATTCCGAAGTGACTTGTCTCAAACTGAACTACTTTTCAAAGAATAATCCTAAAAGCAGCACAGGCTACATCACCAGCCATGAACACAGCTGGAAGAGTAAAAAGCTGGTGTACCTTAGTTTATTTATTTTTCACTCTTGTTTCTCAGTTGACCCCTTAGGCATGTCCATATCACCAATGAGAAATTTGTATCAATAATAGTTCAGATAAAGGAAATCGAAATGAGGTTGGTTCAACTTTTCAAGCATCAGATAAAATAAGCTCTCAAGAAAGGTACAGAAACTCAGTTTTTTAGATTGTTTGGTCAATACTGTTCATGACTCTCATGAAAGCATTACCATTCTTTTCTTTTTTTTTTTTCCTTCTCTTTTCTTTTTTGACTCTAAACCTGGAGTAAAATAATCAACTGGACAAAGCTTGACAATAAATTTTTATTCTCATTTTTCTCACCTCGCCCCCTCCCCACCCCATTTTTATCTGTTCCCTCATCCATAGCTAAGACTATTATCACTGCCTGGGCTAATAGATTTCATACTTTTCTCTTTGTTTCAAGTATCTTGTCCTTCCTACACATCCTATTACTCCTGTCAATGCATGTTTCTCTTTTCATGTTCTTCTTCAATAATGCCACCAGCAGCCTCTTCTTATGCGTTCTTATTCTTAAGCCAATCTCAGTCAATTCTTATGTTTTTTTCAGCCTATTAACTGACTCTAAAAATATTGATAAATAATACAGCTTTTATTGGAACTTTGTTCAAAGAGAGAGATGTAAAGTTACATGGAATGCACATAGTCAAAAGGCCCCTGAATACTCCTAAGTGTCTTTGCTCTTGTCCCAAAGTTCCTCTTTTCCCAAACACTAACTCACCCTTTCCTTTTAATAGTTAGAAAACTTCTCTTATCCCAATGCATTCTCACTTTTTTTCTGTGGCTCAGCAAAACAAAGCACCTGCCTAAGCATCCATGCTGGGTAGGGATGGGGGTAAGAGTAGTGGTATAAACAATGTATCATTTCATTGTGAGTCCCACATGCATCATTTCATTTAAACTTCACAACACTCCAAATGAGGAAACAAAGCACCAGAAAGGTTCAGTACCCTAGAGCAAAATTAAGGGGCAGAGCTCAGATAGCGACCAGATCAGGTTGCTTCTGAAGCCCTTGTATTTGCCACCAAACCAGCATGAGAGGTAGTTTTAGGTGATGGTTAATCTAACTTTTAAATACTTTGGTAATATATATTTATTTCAATAAGTATTCTTTAAAATATAGTACAACTCATGGTCTATGGATGTGGAAAAGAATTGTAAGGATGTTATTCAACTGAATAAAGTTCAGGAAGTACTATCTGACTATATTACTTCATACCTCTGCCAACTGTTCTCTGAGAGTCACCATACAATGTGTAATTTGAATAGTCTCTGTGCTTCTGTGCTACCTTCTCTATCTAGAATGTCTACCTTGCCCCATTTCTTCTTACTGAAATCCTGCTTACATGGAACTCCCTTCACACAACCTTTCCCAGCTGCCCCTCTTCTGGAGATCTTCATCCATATACTGACATGGCACTGAGTGGATTATATACCTTTTGAGGATATTTGTCAGTGTGTTTGTTCCCTTCTATTTACCTTGTAGTCAGGAACTTCATTTATATCACTATAGCTCCCTTTCCCATAGTACTTGGCTTAAACATAGGTATCCAGGAGAAAGGTGCTATAAAAAATAGGAAGTCAAGGAAACTATGTTCAGTTCTTACCACATGCAACTTACTCACTGTGGGACTCAGGACAAACAAGGTTTGAGTCCCTGTGAGGATTATATAACATAGTATGTGAGTATAATGTGAATATTAAATCTTACTAGAGAGTCAATATACATTGGTGCTTTCTGTTTCTACCTCCAGTAAATATTTTCTGAATACATTAAAATGTACAGAAAAGATTGATGCAAAAATTGTGTTAAGCTCCCCCCCAATTGTTTCATACTCTTGCATATAACTTGGGTATTACTCAGATAAACAATATTTAACAACAGTATCCATTTGCCCAAGTGCTTATAAAATTCATATTAGTCAGGATTTACGGTTGCATGTGACTGAATACCAACTCAAATCTGTGTTAAGAAAAAGAAATCTTAAAAAATTGAGAGATGGAGAGAGAATGAATATTCTTTGTCTCAGGAAACTTCAAAGTCCCAGGGTTAGGATTTGGTTCAGACACAGCTGGATCGGGGATGCACAGGTAGTGTCACTAAGGCTCTGTCTCTCTCAATCTTCCCCCCCCCCCCCCCCCCCCCCGCTCTGTGTTGGCCTCATTCTTAGGCTGTTTGTCTCCAAGTACAGACGGTAAGGCCAAAAGCAGCACTGGGTTAACCTAGCCCTTTTAACTAGTATCCTTAGGTGGGAGCCTCTGTACCAGCATGTGTATCAGTCCTCAAGGACTCTTACTGGCCTTTTTTGAGTTTTATACCTTGAAATAATCACTCTGTCCAGCATGTTAGGTCACTCTGATTGCCTCACTGGCCCAGGGTTTGATGGAAGAGGAAGAGACTCTGATTGACAGCCCCATTATTTCCAGAGAGAAAAGATATAGGACAGTTATAAAACAATAGATACCTTGTCTAAAAAAAGTGAGGTTGCATCAACACAAGCATTCTAGGACTGGTGTAGCAGATGTTCTTTTTGCCTCACTCACATAACTTCAGCATTCACTATTCCAGTAACATGCTGACAGTATCCTATGGCACGTACCTTTACTTTCACCCAAGGTTTTTCTTTGGCCTGGCTGACATACAGGGAAAGCAGGTGATGAGATAGAGTTAGTGCCCCTGGAAGCATCCCTTGACCAATGATGGGGGAGGAGCTGGTGGATATATACCTCAGCTTCCTCTCTCCTCTGTTGGGATATCTTAGAGGCATGTTTTTCACTATCTCCTAGAATTTCCTAGTAAGATTGGTTGCTAGGTGCCATAGCAGTGACCCACTTGATAACACATCATTTATTGGCTTCTTTCCCTTCACTGGATCATTTGTCCATTTCCCTCTACCCAGGATAACCTCTCACATTAATTACTTATTCTTACCTCCTGATCTCAGGGTCTGTTTCTTGGGGAATCCAGCCCTCCCCCCCAAAAAAAATCTAGTAAGAAATATCTAGTCAATTCCAAAGTTTTCTGGGTAAAATTTGCTCATTGCAATTAATTTCTTGAAGACTGAATAGTTACATTGGGATGGCTAATATATTTGTCTGTGATATGTGAAAATCAGAAAAAAACCTTTATATGAGTGAACATAATAATGAAGGCTCAGAACACATTAGATGTGATGCAGGTGAGGGGCAGTACTGTTACAATCTTTCTCACACCTTTTCTTCCAATTAAAAAGTTCTGCCATTGCAGTCATTTTAATGGTATCTGAGACCCATGAAAACATTTTAAACCAGGTTTGAAAACATTTGGCTCATATATAAGCTCAGTTTTTAAATCTGATGCAAGAGAAACACAATTACTTTCATCATTCCAACCTGTCTTTGGCAGCCAGTTTACCCTTTGATTCAATTAATTTCTACAAATTTGATATGTGGAAATGTAAAGAAGATAAACTTATACTGATGTATTCAGTAAATACAGTGAAATTCTTACTGTTATCAACTATGGGGTTATAAGAAGTAGACAATATACTTTCAATTCTCAAGGGGAGTTTAATCTGGTGGCAAGGAAAGATTCAATGAATGAAGAGAGTGCAGTGAATCTGACAATGTATGTGAAGGTTAGTACAAGCAAACACCCTTTTGTAGTTTGGGAAGTAGAAAGTAAAGATAGTCAAGAAGTCAGGATCAACATGAAGACAAAATAATGGAAAAAAACATATAATATGTTCTGGTAGACACTAAGTTGGTTTAGCCATTAGGGCTTAATTAAGAATGACCTTTTCCAGATGTCCCTTACTCATGCAATTTGCATATTGGGGATTTTGAAATGTTGCTTTTCCATCATTTGCATTTGGGTGCTGGGAAGGGATGAAGAGGGAATGAGGTTGAAAGGAAGAATTCATGCCAAGGGTTTAAGGGAAATATATGAAGTTTGTGATGACACTTGTAGCTTCTTCTAGGTCTCCTTTGTAAGTTTCTCTTCTCACAGGCCTCGTAATGTTGGAGTATCTCATTATTGCATTCTAGGTTCTTTTCTTTTATTGAATTATGGCCTTGATGAGCTCATTCATCCCAGTGTTTTTAAACATCATCTATATGCCGGTGATTCCCCAATTACCTCTTCAGACCAGAGCTCTCTCATGAGCTACAGACCGAGTTTTTTCAACTGCTTAATCAAACTTTCCACTTGTATGTTTAACAGACACTTCAAACTTAACATGTCTAAGACTGAACTTCTCTTCTTTCCCATAAAATTTGCTCTACCTATAGCCTTTCTCAACTCAGATGATGGCAACTCATCCTTTCAGGTACTCAGTCCAAAAACCTTGGAGTCATTCTAAAATCTTATTTTCTCTCATAACCACACATCCAATCCAATGTGAAATCCTGTTGGCTCTACCTTCAAGATATATACAGACTACTTCTCACCACCTTCATTGTCTTGGACCATCCAGGTCCAAGACATCATCATTATTCACCTGAATATTACGTTAGCCTTCTATTGGTTTGCAGTCTTTTATCCTTGTTTTACCTTGAGACTAATGGTGATCTTCATGTCACTGTTCTACTCAAAGCACTGCAATGACTCTCCCATTTACTCTCCCATTTACTCCCAGAGTAAAATCAAAGGCTCAGACCGACCTACAAGGCGCCGTGTGATTTGGCCTCCTGCACCTTTTTGACCCCCCTCCTACTGCTCTTCCCTTGGCAAGTCTGCCCCAAAGCATCACCTCCTTAGCCATTCCTGGAGCCTGACCAGCCCTGCCCTGCTTTAGGACCCTTGCTTATGCTGTTTGTTCTGCCATTCATGTTCTTACTCCAAGTATTTGTTTGACTCAGTGTCTCACCTCCTTTATCTCTTCACTCAAATACTACTTCCTCCATGAGGCTGACCACCTATTAAGCCAACTGCCATCTGCACCACCCCAACCAAACAGCATTCTGATTCCCCTTGTCTACATTTTCCTACATTACTTCTTCATTTACTTTTTCTTATGTTACCGCTTACCTACATTACTCCTACATTTGCTTTCTTTCCTAGTACTTACAATTGTATAGTACATTACAATAAGTATACTATATCATTTATTTTTTAGTTGTATGTATTGTTTATTATATGTCTTTATTTGATGGAATATAAGCTACATGCAGTCAGAGCTGTCTCCCCATCTTGTTCCCTGATGCTTCCTCTATTGCTGAGTAACAAACTGCCAACAAATGTAGTGGCTTAAAATCATGCAAATTTATCAGCCCACAGTTCTCTATAGGTCAGAAGTCTGGCATGGTTCAACTGGGTTTTCTGCCTAGGGTTTCAGAAGGCTGACATCAAGGTGTTGGCCAACCTGGGCTCTTATCCAGGGGCCCTAGGGAAGAATCCACTTCCAAGCTCATTCACCTTGTTGACAGAATTCACTTCCTTGCAGGTGAAGAACTGAGGTCTCCATTTTATTTTTTTTTAATTAAAGAAAAAACTTTATTTTTTAGAACAGTTTTAGATTTACAGAAAAATCACAAAGATAGTACAGAGTGTTCCAATATACCCTACATTCTTTGCTGGCTGTCAGCCAGAGTCCTTGCTTTCAGCTCCTAAAATCCCAAAGACCTCCTGCAATTCTTTTCACATGTGGCTTTCCATTTTCCAACCTGTAATGGCACACTGTGTCCTTTTTATACTTCGGGTCCCTCTGACTTCCCCTTCTGCCCTTACTTCTGCTTTTAAGAGCTCATATGATTACACTGGACCCGCTTGGATAATCTAAAATAATCTCCCTATTTTAAGGTCAAGTGACTAGTAACCTTAATTGTATCTGCAAAGTTCATTTTGCCATGTAACATATTCACAAGAGTAGTAACAGGGAGGAAAGGTCATGGGGGCCAAAATTCTGCCTACTACACTTCACAAGCACCAAGAACTGGGTCTTCTTGGCACATAGTACAGGTGAATGATTATGTGGCAGTGAACACCTGAGCTAGAGGTTTTATTTGCAGGAAGTTGGTTATTTGCCTGATGCATTTGGGAGAAAATTTTCCAAATCCTTCCAATTTGAGTGTATTGGAATGTAAAAAATCACTTGTGTTTATTTTGAGAAGGAGGAAGAATCAGGAAATGAGAGAAAGAGATAGAGAGAGGAAAAGATGGAAAGCCAGGGAGGGATCAAGGTGAAGACAGAGTAAGAGAATGCCCAAGGCCATATGCCTGGGAGCCTCTGACTTTCTGTTTCACACACACTGAAAGTAGAGATTTTCCACCTTTGTTAATGTTGTCAGTCCCAAGACTCTCACTCTTGTGTGCCAGATGTGGTTTTCCAGGCTCTTAGAGCTGTGATTGTTTCATAAACCAGATACCCTTAGAGGTTAGCTTGTATGCACCGACACGTATCCTGCCTGAAATAGGAGTTCTGGTAGATGCCACAAGTTCACAAGGGTGGCCAGGAACTGAGAGGCGTGGGATGAAATTCATGTTTTTTTCTCTTTCTTGGCAATAACATATCACTTTATCTTTATTACATTAAAACACAAGATATTTGAATTTAAATTTGAGAACTTACTTCATTTTCTACAAGAATGCTTAAACTCCATAGGGAAATTGATTTGGTAATTACGACAATGTCTGAATATCAGAAAACTTTAGATTAATTGAAAATGATAAATTAGTCATTTTTCAGCCTTGTGTCTGGATTCACTCAACCATGAGTATGCTGCCAGTTTAGAACTCTTCTCTCCTTCTCCACAGTGAATTCTCAGAGTCCACATTCAAAGTACAGGGGTCCAGCTGGCCAATCTTTTCCTGTAGCATTCACACTTGGCTCTTTCAACTGGCTGACTAGGAGAATCCTTCCCCTGACTGAGATGACAGCTTTGGGTGTCCTCCAGAAGTACCATTCTGTATGGTCCTTTCACTTACCGATGAAATTATGCTAGGAAAAAGATGTTATGCTAAAAAATTGTTTAAGAAGGAATAAGGAATTTTCCCTTCTAATTTTGTCATTTCTTCCACTAGCTTTTCTTCATCCAGTCATCCAACAGACTTGTGTTGAGTGTTCTCTCATATAACAGAGAGCTAGTGCATTGGAGAGAGATTTGGGAATAAGTTCAAATAGTTTGAATTTGTTGACTGAACTCTAGTGAAGAGTTGGGTGGGCCTGGGAAGAGGAAAGAATGATTTGGGGGAGCTGGTGGGGGGACTCTGTGACCTAGAGCAGGGATAGGCAATCTGTGGTCTGTAAACAGATAGGGAGTTAAGAATGGTTTTGCATTTTTAAATAGTTAGAAAAAAATCAGAGGAATAATTTTTTTTAAAACTTGTAACACATGAAACTTACATGAAATTTATATTTCAGTGTTCGTAAGAAAAGTTTTATTGGAACACAGTAATGCTTGTTCATTTTACATCGCCTATGTCCACACTGGTAGAGTTGAGTAGTTGCACAGAGATGGGTGTGGCCTGCAAAGCATAAAATATTTATCATCTTGCCCCTTACAGAAAAAGTTTGCTTGCCTCTGAAAAGGGGTTAAGAAAGAAATCCTCATTCATTCTTTAGGAACTGAAACAAAATAACCGCTGTAGAACACCAGGCTGTGGTGGATGATGGGGGCTAAGGCTCAGAAATTGTAGATTGGATTTAGGTGGTAAGAAGGGAGGGGAGGAGAATGACACATCTGGCAATGGCAAGAAAGGAGATGAAGCATCCCAGGGGCTCAGTCCTGGCAATGCATGGATGTCACTTGCTCAAGTAACAAGCAGTCTAAGTTCCATGCTAAAAATAGTATTAGAAGTTATTGGAATCCTTGTAGTTACAAATGATAGAAATCCTACTCAAATTGAAACCACAAGGAAATTTACTGTCTCACGTGACAAGTTTCAAGGGCCCTAGCTTATTATCTAAGCTCTTCTGATTTTCAAAACTTCACATTGCAAGCATGTCACTTCTGTGTAGCAGGTAGGATGGTGGCCAGTCCCAGAATCACAGCCTTCCAGTTGAGAGTAGTCCCAGCAAGGGCTCTGATTTGGTTGGCATGGTTCACATACTCCTTTCTGAAGCACTTCCTGAGGATGAGATGAGGATAGAGAATTTTGATTAGCAAATTTGGGTTACCACAAGAATGGGTTCTGAGCTAGAAAAAGGGTTTCTGTTACCAGAAGAGTAGACAAGTTTCCAGATAAAGACAACAGATGTCTGCTTCAGTGAGACAGTTGTGGAGAAATGGCATTGGCACAGGGTAGCAGGCTAATGAATGTGGCATCTCTGGGAAGCATCAGAAGCATCGAAATGCAACATCATTGGCATGGCTGGGCAGTACTTCAGTATCTGGGTGGGCCAAGAAGCTGAATATAAAATAGATATGGTCTGCCTGTTGTGGGCTGCTTCTGAGATCATGCACACACCCTAAAACCAGACAAGGGGCCTTGGGCAAGGTCTGGAGTGCCAGCGAAGTCTAGTTACAAAGTCAGATTTGTGATTATTGGACCCTTGCACATAGCCCCAGCCTAAAGTGGCTTAGGGGAATATCTGTTACACAGAGATGAATGTCACTTGGGCCCTTACAGTATGTAGTCTGTTTCTCTTGGCCCAAAGGGTGGAAAGACAAATAAGTAGCTATAATTTAGTGAAGTGTAAGTACTATCGTAGAATTATATGGTGAGATCTTAGAATGCGTAACAGTGTTTAAGTTGGGTTTTCTGGAAAAGTTACCTAAAAGGTCAGTTAGGAAAACAATCCTTTGCATATAGAACCATATATGCAAAGAGATGTGGACTTGAGAAAGCAAGGAGCAAGTAGCTCAGTGTGACTGGTTTGAGAAGGTGGAACTAACATTAGTCCAGGTGCTAAGTTAGGTGCTTTCAATTCTTTATTTGAGACATAGCATAACCTATATCACACTGCTTATGGTGAAGCGAGAAGATGAGGTTTTGCAATCAAAGAAGAAGTATAGGATGATTAAGGCTTCTTGTTGGGGCAAATGGGTGGAGAGTGACATTTTCAGTGAAGGCAGAGATTAAAAGAGTAGGTATATGATTAGCAGGGGAGGTAATGAGTTCAGATTTGGAATTTGAGTTCATGATGCCTGAGTGATAATCAGGTGGCAGTGTTTAACTGGCAGCTGGAAATATGGATTAGAGTTCAGAGAAATAGTTCAGGAATTTTGTGTTTACTCTTCTCCTAGTATCCATAGGAGATTAATAAAACCACTGTAATTACTCATTATGAAGTGTGAGAATTTAGTCTCTAGAGAAGTCCAGAATTGTTTTTTCCTTTTTCTTTATTTGTATAAGCACCATAATCATTTTTATGCACACTCTTACATTTGTGAACCACTGATTTAAAGCAAGAAGAAAAGCTCTAAGCAGGCCTCAGATCCTACCTGAGTTTAAATTATTTGATGACATCATCAGAGCAGCTTTAATAGCACAATAGTGGGAACAGAAACCAAGCTGAGGAACAAATGGAAAATAATGAATTAAAGGCTGAGAATGTAAATTTCTCTTTCAAAAAATACTGCTAAAGGAAAGTGAAAGGAGAGCATGACTGCTAAAAGGGAAACAAGAAATGAACAAATTGTGTTGGGGGTGAAGGATACCTGAAAATGTTTGTTGGTTGAGGAGAATGAATGGCTGGAGGGGGAAACTACAAAAAGAAGGACTTATTGAAAATCAAGTTTTCAGATGTTATGGAGGGACTGAAATCTTGAGTACACATGAAGTGTTAGCCTTAGAAAGGAGCAGAGACAAGACTTTCTCTGAGATGGAAGTGGCAAATATATGATGAATCCAATGGGGGTGAATGGAGGGACTTTGATGCAGTTCACACATAACACTATATACTTGGTGTAGAAAACAAGATCTTCTGCCAAGACTGATGAGGCAGGAGTGCAGAAGGGAGCTTTCAGGGAGTGGTGATAGAGCCTACCATACAGTAATAGGAAAGTGAAAGACCAAGGGCTAGGAAAAGAAAGCACTGAAGATGAGACTCACATCACTGTAACAACTCCAAACAGAATGACTTTGTAATTTTCTTCAGTGATACCAGGCAGGCAAAAAGTGGTTCAAACACCAGGAGTTTCAATCAATGTAGGGTTTAACCAGGCAGATATATACTGAAAGACAGTTTACACTATTCTTTGTTCCCATCCATCTAGATTATTCTAGTGACAGAATCTAACCTAGTACCCTGTCCTTCCTTTTGCACAGTGTTCCTACAGTCAGTTTTGTTATTCATTTATCCATCCACCCTCCCAGATAGTGGGACACTGATTCTCAACATAGTTGTGAAACGTGTTGTTTGTTTACTTTTCCATGTCCTCACCTATACTCCTACGCATGCCCCACAACATGTGGTCTATGGTCTCAGCATGTGCCACGCTGGAGGCGTTTCTCACTTTCCTCTCATGTTTTCTGATGCTTCTACTGAAATCAACCTATTTATAAAGTATCATTGGATTGAGGGGCCAGCTACTCTGAAAGAAAAGGAGAGGGCATGAGGAAGAGTTTAGAGAGTAGAGCTTCCTAAGAAACATCATGAGACCAGAAACTATGGAAGGACAAGATAAGGAAGAAATTCTCCATGGATAATAGGAACAGTGATGTCTTACATTGAGTCGTTTATTTTACTGTGCTATACTGATGATTCATATAGCCATCAGTGAAAGTTGTTAGACACACAAAACAAAGAATGAATGGAGGAATGGGGTGTGGATTAAAGCTTTTTCATTTACTGACTGGTTGCTTTACTTGGACAAATTAGTTTCTGTCTCAGTTTCCCCCCTTGTGAAATAAATATAATGACATGTATACAATTTGCAAGATTATTATAGGCCCCTCGATAGATATTATTCTGTGTTTCTTGCCCTCAGGGCCTTGGTAGGTGATGGATTAACTATGACAGAAAAACTAAAATGGTACACAGGTATTGGCAGATGTATTTGTGGTAATAATTATTTATACCAGTTTTCCTGTTGGGAAATATTTTCAGTTGTATTAGGGGTCTTGAGTGCCTGAGTTTGGAAGACTTCTCATTATGAGATATTTTTGTTTGTATTTGTTTTGCAGTGTGTGAGATATCTTGGGTTCTGGTCGGGCAGGTCATGGCTAACTGGAAGGGAGGAAGGTAGCACTACAGGGTCCTGGAGAGACCTGGAAGCAGACCTAGCTGGTGGAGTGAAGCAGGTTATAGGGATAAACCCACCTGGAGGTATGAGAACAAAGTCTAATCTAGAAGGTAGAACAATATTTAAGGAGTGCAGCAAAAGACTGTCAGTTAGCAGCCCAGGTCACAGAGGTCCCACAGGGAGTGCAAGGTTGACACGACAAGTGGATGGAGCACAGGAATGACCAGGAGCAGAAATCTTCGAGAGGTTAATATTTCAGCATTTAATCAGATGACTCAGTGGCTATTTTCAAGGATGTCCATCAGGAGAAAACAAGCTTTTGGACCAGAGTAGCTAATAAGGAATGAGAAAACCCCATAAAATTCCAAAAGGCTATGAAGTGCATACTACAGACAGTCAGGATGAGAACCTGGTCATGAGAAATCAGATTAAAGGAGTGGGGGGTGGGTAGGATCTTAACACAAGACATAACTGGAGCTGAGGGTCAGAGCTGATTCAGTAACAAGAACCACAAGATGCTGAGCACTGTGTTGGAGCTCTCGAGAGCCCATCCTCTGCCTTATCTCCCCCTGATCTCACACAAACATACAGACCTAAGGATTTATGTTTTGCTATTAGGATGGGGAAACTGTGCAAGCAGAAGACAGGTGATCCATTAAGGAGAGGAGAAAAGGCTCCAGAACCTGATAGCCAGGATGGCTCTAAAATGCTCCTTGTACTCTTCATATGTGTTGATTAAAAGGCAGACTTAAGAATGATCCATTAACAATATCAAATTTTAGGCAGCTACTCCATGCAATCAACAGATATTTGTGCTGTCACCTGTCCCATTGTGTCCAAACTCATTAGCATGACATGAAAAGTCCTTCACAGCTCAACCTTTCCAGCCCCATCTCCTGTCTCTTCCCTCTTTGCTGTCTGGGAAACACCTACTCATCCTTCAAGACTCAGCTAAAATGTCATCTTCTCTGTGGAACTCACCTAAGTCCCTCAGGCAACATGAATCACTCCTCCTCCATGCTCTCCAAGCAGAGTGCATATTTTCCTCTATAATCCATCACTTATATCATCTTCATCTCTTTACATCTCCATCTCTCCCACTGGAAGTGAACTCCTCCAGGGCAAAAACTGCCTTATTCACTCTCGTTTCCAAGTTTCTCGTTTTGATCTTGCCACAATCTCATGTGGTTGCCCAATGAGGATACTATGGCCCAGAATGTGAAAATGACTTGCCCAAGGATATCCAACTAATTTGGAGCAGAGCTGGGATTAGAAACCAGGTCACCTGATTTCTAATCCAGTGCTTTTTCTACCACACTGTTCTGCCCCCCATCTAATGATTACAGTGATCTTTAAAATTTCACAGCACCTTTGGTAACATTTAAACATTTCTTTGTTTACTTCATGGTTCATCTGAGGTAGGTAGAGGGGGCCTCATTGCCTCCTTTTAGAGATTCCTGAGTTGAGGCAGTTAGTGACTTGTTCAGTCTCAAAACCAGTCATTGAAAGAGCCTCCAACTTGTGCTTAACTAACACCAGGCTGCCCTGTCATATAGTGCACACTGTTAGCTTTTTGACATGCTTATCAAAGCAACAGGAAGAAACCATTTAGACTGCGCTGGTCACCGCTTGATTTGTTATTTATTCCTCCTGCAGTTTTAGAAAAAAGTTAGAACTCTCCCTAGAGGGATTCTGTCAATATTAATGTGGGTGATTTATCACTGTCCTTTATTTCAAATATATGTCTGAGGAGTTAAAAGTAGGTAAACTGGAAGCAGGAGACCACCTGGGGCAATGTGAATTCCCTCTCTCAATCAGAGTCTTTGTCTAACTGGCATAGCTCTGCTTGCCATGTATAAGAAAGCTTTTCACTATAGTATATTTTAAAGAAAGGTACTTTCTGCTTACATTCATTTCCCTAAAGGAACTTTTTATTGGGAATCTGGGATGAAACACTATTCTTAAGGAACACGCCCAGTGTGGCTAGGTCACATTTCACTCTTGTTTACAAGGACAGGGTACTGCATAAGACCATATAGCACCATGCTGACATTTTAAAGGCAAAACTTGTTTCATAAGTTACTTTGTAGTACTAAATGAGAGCCCCAGTGACTTGAAAGATTATGTCTTTCTCAATTACAATGTAAGTGAGACTATGCTTAGTCTCCAATGAAATGTTTTCTTCTTCAGGGAGCATGTTTGTTAGCAACAAAAGATGCTCTCTCAAAACTGTCTTGATCCCAAATATTCACATGTTTCAGAAAATGTCTGGATAAAATATTTCCAGCCCATTGTCCTGGTGTACTAATTTTATTTTTCTTTAAGCCAAATCTGATTAGTTACACGTGTAGAAATAAACGTGGGACTCAGTAATTTCAGATTTTTATGCACCTTTCATAGTGAGAATAGGGAATAGAATTTCTCAACAGGGTACAATGAATAGGGGTCGGTGAGCCTGCAATTCCATAGAGTAGCCCTGGAGTTTACAGGCAGACAGGACTATGTGCTTAGTCCCAGGGCTCACTAAAGGTTGAGATGGGCTTAGGTATTACTAGGTTTGCTTAGAAAAAATAAGGAGTACCTTCTAAGAAAACATCTTTTTTCTTTTCTCTACATGATAATATTGTTACATTAGCTTCAAAAACAAATAAGCAAGGCACAAACATGTATTTTTCTCTTATGTAAGAAATCGTAGTTGGTTGAACTTCGTGAGCTTTTGAAAGTTATTTATATTTGGAAAAGAGAGAAAATCAAGCTAGTGTTGTCCACCAAACAAGACATACTAGTGTATGTATTATGTATTTTTTCTCTAGTTCCCAGAAATTATTTGCTTGAATTAAATCTGTTTTACTTTATCTGATATGGTAAAAGTAAATGTCTTTGAATTGCTTCAAGCATGTTGGAACATTACTCACAAGATTGGTATGGCAGACAAACTGCAAAAATGTGTAACAGAGAAGACTCCATATTGAAACTATTCCCTTAGCTCTAACCGTTGTGTTCTGGTGCCTGTGCTTAGTCATGCTGGCTCTGCACCTTTGGCAAAGCAAGTTGCCTATAACCTGAAATATACATGACAGCCCAGTCTCAAGGCTCTGACCTTTAAAGGTATCATACTTTTCCATTCATATAACAATAAAAAGCTGCAGAACAGAAAATAACATTTATCTAGTTGGAGGTTTATAGGAGCCAGATCTAAGCTGACAGCTGTAAGAACAAAGGGTTCCTCCAGCACCAAGAAGTTCGCAGGAGCTGGCCACACCCTCTCCCCTTTCAGTATGAAAGATGTCTGAATTCTAAGATGGTTCTTTGGGACACTAGTTCACTATCTTCTCTGTCTGCTGGCTTTCTGAATAAAGTCACTATTCCTTGCCCCATCGGCTCTCCTCTCAATGTCATGGCCTGTCGTGCAGCAAGCAGTACAAGCTTGGAGCTGGCAACAGACAGACACAATTATTCCCCTCACTCTCATACCTTCACCTCCCCGGCAAAGTGACTTTGCAGCTCCTTTCATCAGAAGATGGAATCTCTTTCTCTACCCCTTCAACCTGGGATGGCCGTAGAGATTGCTCTAACAGAATGTGGAAGAAATGATCATGTGCCGGTTCTGTCTTCAAGCCTCCAGAAGCCATGTATGTTTCTGCTCTTTCTCCTGGACTTCTGCATTCACCTTGAGAATCAGCCCAGACCTGCCTGCTCTAGGACAAGAGACCAAGTGGAACAAAGTTAAGTCATGCAACCTGAGGCCTTCGAGACAGGCCAGCTCCTAGCCAGATTTCAGCTGAGCACAGTCACACGTAAACTCAGCTCCGATAAGCCAGTTTAGAAGCACTCAGGTAACTCACAGATTTGTGAGCAAACTAAATGCTGTTGGATGCCCCTGAGGTTTGTTTGTTTATTATGCAGCATTGTTGTGGCAAAGATAAATGATAAAAGTGATAAATATTTATTTATGTTGACACTTTAAATCAGAATAATGAAACCCTGCTACTTATGAAATGTTCACTTAAAATTATACAGAGATAAATGACAGGCTAAATTGAAAAAGAAAAAAAGTGTCAACGTTGCATTCCACCAACAGATAATAAGCTATCCCAGTGTATAGTAGCTCTTGGGACCTGACACACGAAATCACAGAAAGCCTTTCATAGTCTAACCTGTTTGTGAGTGGAAGAGCTTCTGCAGAGGGTTGGCCCTTTTTAAGTTAGCCAAGATTTTCTTTTTCCACGGTTGAAATGTAAACCCAAATTAATTTATCAATTAACTAATTTTTTTTTTCTGCCAAGACATCTACCTCTGACCAGTTTTTTTGACACTCATGTTCTTTCCCTCTTTAAGGCATATTTTATCTGCCTGCATCTGGAATGATGATAAAACTTGGCTCTAAGGAGATATCCTTTGGAAAGTGGTGTCTTACACATCTGATAAACCATAAAGTTCCCTCTAATGCAAAGGCAGAGAAGTAACTAAGCCATCTTTACATGAGAGTTTAGTTTCTAAAGGAGAGTGTAGGCTCACTGAACAGTCTGGAAGACAAGTGATGAAACTTGCCAAAAAAGGTTGACTGTGGTTTAGCTGGAAAAAGTGTTACTGAGTCCAAGCTCATACTGCTTCCCACACCACAGGCCAATAAATTGAGAGAAAGGTTGTTGGGGCAAGGAATAGTGACTTTATTCAGAAAGCCAGCAGACCAAGAAGATGGTGAACTAGTGTCCCAAAGAACCATCTTAGAATTCAGTTGTCTTTTATACTAAAAGGGGAGAGGGTGTGGCTGTTTGTTGCAAACTTCTTGGTACAAGAATCCTTGGTTCTTACAGCTAGGTGCCTGCTTAGTTCTGGTCACAATGTTCCTATAACTTCCAACAAGACCATTGTTATTTTTCTGTTCTGAAACTTTTTATTGCTATATGAATGGGAAAGTGTTGTACATTTAAAGGTCAGAGCCTTGAGAATGGGTTATCATGTATATTTCAGGCCATAGGCAACATTCTTTTACAAAGGTGCAGAGTCAGCATGACTAAGCACAGGCAACAGAGCACAAGAGTTAGAGCTAAAGAAATAGATCCAATATGGAGTCAAGTTTGTTCTTCTCTGTTACAAAAGTAAAAGCCAAGATAGTATACAGGAATAACTCAAACTCAGTAGATACTCAAAAGATATGAATTCATGATGAGGAAGTACTTTTCTTCAGTTCTTTCACTAATTTATTGCACAGGGCCTGAGAAATTATAACTTGATGATTTTATCTTTTACAAGTAAAGGATGTGAAATCCCAGCTCCACCCTTACTAGACCTATGACTTCTGTGACTAGTTTCCTCAACTATAAAATGGAGATAATAATAATACCTGCCTCATAGGGTTGGTAGGAGGATTAAGTGACTGAATATTTGTAAAACTCTTAGAACAGCACCTGACATGTAGTAAATGTTTGTTAAGGAGAAAGCTAAAAACCAGAAGCTGAGGACTTCTGGTTTCTAGTCCAGCATGTAAGAGGCTGGAAGTTGCCACTCTGTCCTAACAAGTAAAAAGCTGGATAAATTGCAAAATAAATACTTTAGAAATATCAGAGAAGTGAGGTCACAGGGCAAACCACTTCCCGCCTTACCCTACAATTTGGAGAGATAGGTGAATATAGAGAATCATAACCTACTGGAACAGGATCCAGTATCCTGAGTAGGAAAAACTTGAACTATAATTGATGAATTTCAGGAGGCTCAGAATAGGCAAGTCTTAGGGCTAAAAACTCCTGGTGGAATCAGTCATCGAAGACTCTCACACTTTTGTGAATTTTACCTCCTGAAGATTGACCAGGTTCTCATAGTAAATATCAAAGAAAAATCCCCTCATGCTTCCTGTAGAGGAGAGGGGAAAGGAACCATTTTGAAATACTCCAGAATACTCTGTCTGTTCTACTTAACAAGGCCTGCCCTCAGGAGAAACTAGTTAACCAGGGCCCAATGTGCTGGAGTTTTATCAGAGCCTAAATGACCCAGGGAGAGAGAAATACCCAACTTCAGCCAACTCTAGCCATCCCGACCCATCTCGGAGAGGGGGCACAGTGGACTGAGAAGCACAAGTGAACTTCACAGTCCAGAGGTAGAGAGTCACCAAAAGACTGAAGCCTGTTTGTGGACTACAGAATGCTTCCCCTTCCCCACACCTCACCACTACATTATTAAAGACCTTTCTATAGCAGTTCCCTTTACCTGGTGCATTGTGCCCAGCTATCGGGAAAAAATATAAAACAAATCAAAAGGCAAAAAACACAGTTTGAAAAGACAGAGCAAGCATCAGAACTAGACTCATATATGACAGAGATGTTGGAATTATTAATCTTTTTTAATGATGCCATACATGATCAAACCAATACCATTAATTGACAATCATCAGTAATATAAAGTGTGGTCTCTGTTCCTGTGCACATTGTGGTTCTGTTGGGAAGATGGAACCCACTGGCACAGGTGACATACCAAATAATTCAGAAACACAGGCACATAAATCCTGGAAAAATCAAATCTGTGGGTCTCCCATACCCCCCTGATTACTACTTTCTGCAGTAATCAGGGAGATATCTGGTTGTATCAGAGAAGCAGTTCCTAGAAAAGCTAAGTTCTGCTGTGGGTCAATGGGAGGCTTAAGAAAGTGAATGTCAAAGATTGAAAAAGAGATTGTCAATCTTTTTCATTATAGAGGTAACTCAAATCCTTAGAATTACCCATAGTAAGCTAAAGAAACAATGTATACTCAGTCTATTAGCCTCTGGAAGGAGTTTATGCAGCTTTCAAAGGTAAATTATTTAGGCCCAGAGGAAAGCTTACACATTGAGAGAATCTGGTCTGATATTTGAGGTGCTTCTGGGAACATAATTTTCTGAGACAGTAGAATACTAAGAAGCCAACTGTGAGAAAGTGAAAATTAACTCAGAGGCAACAGTGGAATTGTCAACTACTTTGCTTCTTTTAATTTTTTTTTTTTTTTTGTCTTCCTGAAAAAGATGAATTTGGTACATGGTAATTAGCTGCTCTGCTTTGCTTCCTCTTTGCAACCTGATGGGCCCTACCTTATGAAACAGTTGGTGTTCTTGCACCACAGACATTTCTTGACAAATGTGAAAGTGTATGTTCACCCAGATGGATGAAAACACCACTTGTAATGACAGGAAGCCATATTAGAGGGCGAGATTGCTGTGGATGTGCAGTCCTCCCTCTAAGGTGTTTGGGAGGTTTATTCTTCCTTTTTCAAATCTTTTGGGAAGGTGGGTACAGCAGTTCAAGAAAAGAGATGCCACGATTCTGACAAGTTAATTAAGCTTTCACATCTGAGTATTATATGTATAGCAAAGAAGAAAAACCTTAATTTCTTTGTACTGTCTGACAAAAAAGAAACACGAGATAAATGCAGGCAGATTCTTTCAGAGTTGTCCTTATTACTGATTCCTAGTCTGCAGAACAGAGGTTTTAGAAGTCTAAATCAGAACAAATGAATAGTCTCAGCACCTTTTATCTTTCTGTAATTTACATATATATCTAAATATATCAATAGATATAAGGATGTTATTCACCAAAATGTGAGAGCTGAAGAACCCACACTTGGATTCCTCCCTCTGTGTGCTTCCTCAACTTTCACTTAATTTTACCACCAATGTGGAAAATGAAACATCCAGTATGGGAGACAGAATTTTGCCTCCCTCGCCATCTTCACCCTCTGATGTTGTATCTGTGATTGTGTTATATGGCAAATGGATGTTTGCAAACATAATTAAGTTTACTAAACAGCTGACTTTAAAATATGAGGGTATACTGGATTATCCAAGTGGATGCAACATGAGACCTTAAGAGCAGAAGAGGGAAAGCATAGAGATTCAAGGCATAAGATGGATTCGATGTACCCCATTAGCTTCAAGATGAAATAAGCCACGTGTCAAGGAAATGGCAACTTCAATCCTACAGCCACAAGGAACTGGATTCTGTCAACGACCAGTGAGCTTGGAAGGCAGTCCTGAGCTCCAGATGAAAAACACAACCTCTGCTGATGCCCTGATTTTATGTTGATGAGATCTTAAACAGAGAATCCAGTTGCACTGTGCCACAATTCTGACCTGTAGACACTATGTGCTAATAAATGGGTGGTGTTTCAAGCTGCTAAGATTGTGGTGACTTGTTAAGGCAGCAATAAAGAACTAGTACAACCAGATTTTAACCAATTTATTGTTTTACATTTACAGTGATCATGTTATAACTTGTTATTTTTAGATACTATATACTACATTTTTGATGAACACATCCTAAGTATATATGATGTATATATACATATGCATATATAGGCATGTAAGTTTCCAAAGGAGTTTTTCTCCCCTCAAAAAGGTTTCTTCAGGTAGGCCTTCAAGTGAGTTCTGAGCTGTTTCTGAATTGAGTCAATTCACATTCATCAAGGGACTAACTAAATTTAAGGCCTCATTAGATGGGCTTCTGGGATCAAGGACTTAGGATCTAGGAAGGGAGTGCTATAATGGGCAGCCCTGGTTTGCTGCCTAACACTGTGTCTGATCCTTCCTGGCATAGAGTCTATGTTTCTCTTAGCAATGTTCCACCCACCCCCACCAACACACACACAGACACACACACACATACCTTGCCCTCACTGTTAGTCATTTGGGTAGAACTGAACTCAATCCTATTTCCAGAGGTGGACCTTAATTGCATTAGGATAATCTGAGCAAGCCATTCTTATGATCATGATAAATAGTTTCAGAATAGGTATATAACTCAGACATAAGTCAGTCAGCTCATTGCAGTATATTGCCCTCATCCAAGGATACTGGTTTGTGTTCTAAGTTGGTACAATCAGAATGAACCAGAGGATTTTGCTGAGAATGGTAGGACATAGATTCCTCTCTTCCTTGACAGACCCCATCAAGGAAGCACACAGCCCCAGCAGTTGCTGGCAGCCATCTTGGGACCCCAAGGTGAGAACATACCTGAGATGAGAGCCAACATCAAGGATGTGGAGTGAAGGCAACAAAAATACAGAAATAGCCTCCTGACCACTGTTTGGCTTCTGAATGAGGTCTGTTCTGGCCCTAGAATCCAGTTAGATGAACCAGTAAATTTCCTTTTTGTTAATAGAGTCTGTCTTGATTGGGTTTTCTGTTTCTTGCATTGAAAGACAAGAGTAAAAAATACAAATTTCCCACTTGACAATGTTGCCCAGGGCTAGCTCGGCCTACTTTTAGCCTTCACCACCCTGCTTCTCCCAGGTGTGAGTCCAAGTTGTAATTTCCCTGAGTGAAGCTTTCCCCAAGCAGACGATGCTGTGGGATAGTGAGCATCTAACACATTCCTTTTGCTCATTCTTTTTACTACCTGCCTTCTCCCTTTGATCATGCTTTTTGTTTCTAACGTACTTTTCTCTTTATGGTTCTCGTGTGATTATTCAGAGAAAGTCGATGAGAGATGAAGGTGAATCATTATAGGGAATAAACTGTTGGGCAGACTTCTCATCTGGGGGCCATACTTCTATTCGTGGTCTTTTATGTTCCAGGCTATTCGGTTAATCCTCTGTCTTTGCATTTGTCCTGCATCCATCTTTACATCTGATACATTTGTTCCTCTCACATTCTACGTAGATTTTGCAAAACCAGTGAATGAAAAAATTCAAGTATACTAGTGCTAGCTGAAAATAAAAACAAAAGGTAATCTTTGTGTCCTGTTGCACATCTACCTGACAATTTGCCCTGGAGTAATCGGGTGAGGTGAATTGAGACATCTGTGTCACTCACACACATATTTGAACAGAACTGCCAAAGCTTGTCTAGGCAAGTTTTCTCACTTGGTAAAATCTATTTATTACAAAACTTTGTTCATTTATTGTCAATATTACTTCATGAGAGTACGTATTTTTACATATATGAACTGTACACACCCCACCATGAAAGTCCTTAACCATGGGATAAATCTATTTCTTTTAGATTAAAAAAGCATAAGGAATAAGTGTATTAGAGGAAATTATAAAATAAAAATAAGATTTGTAGTAAACCCATACATGTTACAATTTTCTAATTCAAGACCCTTCTCTAAGTTTTAATGGATGCCTAAAATTCCTTTAATATGGATAGAAAATTTTATTCTGCAATAATTTGTAGAAGGGTTAATGTACAAGCGCAGATTTCTTCACATTAAGATTTTAATGGCAGTTAAAACTTCCTTTCCCATGAAGGAAGTTTAATAATGGGTATAATGGTGGAAACCCACAGGAAGAAATATAAAAGCATG
The DNA here is from genome assembly GCF_026419965.1 of Kogia breviceps. Lineage (NCBI taxonomy): Eukaryota > Metazoa > Chordata > Mammalia > Artiodactyla > Physeteridae > Kogia > Kogia breviceps. The sequence continues at coordinate 118,581,896 of NC_081311.1, read as the reverse complement.
GAAATAGGAGTATTTAAGAAGTTGGATACAAATTTCAGTTTTTATAATAAAATCATTTTTCATACTTTAGCCTATGACAACAAATTGATCTGTGACTGTTTTTTTCCATCTGAAATCATTTGTCAGGGACCTGCAAAGACAGCCATATCGGTTTCCCTTATTTTGTGGTAATTGCTATGCTCTCCTATGTAATGCCAAATGGAAGATTAGAACTGGTGGAAGGAAAGTAGACTTTTCCTTAGAACCTGTTTGCAACTGGGGACGTTGAAAACCATTCTTTATATCATTAACTTTCAATACTATCATTTTAACATCTTCTGTTAATACTTCTCCTTCAAGCTAGTGTGCTCAAATATCCAGTTAGATATTGATATTGGCCAATTAAGTCTGGAAACACTCTCTAAACCAGGGGTCTTTGGAGCAGCTTTTCTTAGGATACTTACTGTGTTAATGTAGAATTGAATGTGAATTTCAGAGAGATATAATGTATCCAGAGATTTCTGAACTCATGGAATCTTTTACTGTCTTCCAGAGCACCCATTTATAACTCATATGACACAGGTGTTTCTCAGGACACAGAGAGATTTTCTTTAATATAGTAAAAGAAAAACTGATGTTGTCATTAATTCCAGGATCAGGGTTTTCAGTCCTTATATGGACCAGTTAACTTTGCTCTTCCCTGAGAATCTGAGCTTTTGTTTAACTCCTTTTCACCTTTCCACTAGACTCACAACTGAGATCAGAAGTAATGGCACCATCAGTCTGAACTTATCGCCAGTATTGGACAAGACAATCTATAGCATAAATCAAATTCAAACTGTGTTGGTAATAGTGCCTTTGACATCCAAGAAAAACTTTCACCATTCAAGATAAAGTTTAGCTTCTCTCCCAAAATTCTCCCTCCACAATTATTTTCTCTACTCAGAATTGAAAAAGAGCAGAATCTGCAAAAGAATTTAGAGTAGAAGATATAGAGAGCTATCTGATTTTGATGCAACCAAATGCCTTCTTTTCAGATTTGAATAAAAAATAGCTAAATGATTAAAAGTAAATATTAGAATGATTTTAAAACCAAATAATCATTAAATTTCAAACTTTCCCTTTCTCATCTTATTATATTGGTATTCCTGGCTTTTGCTTCTTCCTCATTTCTTTAAAAGTATTTTTAATTTTTGAAATATTGTCTTTTTTTATTGGGTTGATATTAGTATTACTGTCATATCAACAAGTTCACAGCTTTTATTATTTGGAAGTGAACATGTGTTATTCAGACTGGAACAAGTGTGTGTGCTCTAGATTATGCAATTACAATGATCAAGTATTTATAAAATGAAAAAAATAAAAGATAAAATAATTTTAGAAAGATGAACCCAGAATACCCATGCTACACACACTTAGGATTTAAAGGTGTGTGTGTGTGTGTGTGTGTGTGTGTGTGTGTGTGTATGTTATGGATCTGAAGGAATGAAAAATAACACAACAAAAAATGCTGATTGCTTCCTAAATGGCAAGAAACCCAAACTGTGTGCTTATTCTTACATCTGTATATGTGACTAAAAACAGAATCAATAAAAAGAAGCTTTAGTGAGATGAATTTTAACTCAGTATACGTAAGAATAAGGACTGAACTTAGATCTTCTGATGCCCTGTCTAGTGCTTAGGAAGAATGTTCTAAGATTCTCCTAATCCTAGTTTTATTTCTTTAAGGTTTATGTTTTAGTTCTTTCAAATTGGTCAGCTATGCTAACTGTGCTAAGTGAAGTCTGCCATCAGCACCATCATAAGAACCCTAACATCCACAGGTTTACACTAATGAAGGCTTCATAGAGTTCATGCCCTCTGCTTTTCCAGTTTTCAGCGATCCACCTCATTTAGGCTTGCAATCCTCCTATTTCTAATTGTTCTGTTTCCAAGACATCCTCTGAAACAATGACTCGTTGTTCACTGTACTGTTTTTCAGGGTGTGCAAATTTTACCTTGAGTCCTCAGTTCACCTTAGAGCCATTTCATTTCTGTTGAGATGGGATTACATATTATAGAAACAATAACTTCACACTCTTCATCACCAAAAAGCTACCTCAAGGAGGATGGAAAAGACCTCGAATTAAATGTGGCCCCTTTGCCATTAGTTACTCATAACCTCTTTTGCTTTCTATGTTCACATCTCCATGGAGAGATGGTTGAGGCAGTCCAGTGTTCAGCACTATCACCATGGCGCTATGGTAAGTTTAAGCTATGATTTTCCAAGATGGGCCTGACTTTGAAGAATCAATGTTTAGTCAGCTGTATAGAAGAGAATAATGGAAATGAGCCACTTGAGGAAGAGATTGGGATAATTACGGGGCATTAGACAGTAAGGGCAATTTACAAATATTGTGTACCTCTATTTCTGGCTCAACAGATTTTGGTTCAAGTATGCTGAGCGCTCTAATCTGGTAGAAAAAATGTTCTTCCTGTTTATATAAAATATTGGGCTTGCATGTTGGCCAGTGCACGATGTCTTGTGGGACTTCTCAAAGTCTTTCAACACATTTGAAGGGAAGAATTCCAAGCCAGGTCATCAGGCATCTTAATGGTTCAGGCTCTAACTCTTTCTCCACATATGGATCATAATTAAGTGCAGTGGTCAGTTAAATTTCCAATAAAATTAGTGTGGGACACTTTACCCTAGAATCTAAAATAAAGCAAAGCCTCAATCCTCCAAGAACCCCAAGAAACCCCGAAAGTCACAAATGAGGAAGTGTAATGGTCAGAATGATTGGCACTTGGAATAATATAAGAACTTAGATGTGACTAAGGTTCAAGTTTATCCAAAGTACTGAAAACCATTTTCTGTCCTAAATTATCAAAAGGAAAAAAATAGTGTCAAGTGGGAATGGGAAGACTCAAAGGGCAATTGGACAAAAATGACTGTAAATGGTCTAACAGCAAACTCTGGTAATTATATACATCTGCAAAGTATTTAGAAATTTTGGCCAGTATCTTACGGGCTTTAGCTTTGGCCCTTGCTCCCTGTTGTGTAAAAGTGTCCTTTTTTCTCCCCCATATCTTTTGCAATACTTGGTATAATTTTTCTCAAGTTTGATGAGGAATAGGGCTATAACCAAGGAACAACAGACTTCAGTTGCAAAGGAAATGGTCTCATATCTTATTAAAGTATTTAGGGAAAAATGGTTCATGAATTATGAAATAACTCCTCTCTGGAAATACTTTAAATTAGGTGTGGTGGGATTGAAATTGTTTACACATAGCTGATGGCACACAGAATTTGCCAATGCTTCTCTTTGTTTGGGACCTTAAAAATCTTCTGCGCCATCTAATGGAAACAATGCAAACTGCAGCTTGCTTTGAAGGACAGTCCTCTGAAGTTCTTCAGCACAGTTCAAGGCAGAATAGATGAAAGCTATAGAAACTTAATAATCAAATATCAGCCTCTAAATGTAGTGACTATAAAACTGAGGGCCCATCAGTTTTATAGTATACACAATTGACCCTCAGTTTTATAGTATACACAATTCAATTATGCCTAGGGCATTATGATTTCAACATGCAAATGAATAAAAATACAATGTATCCATTCATAGCAGCAGACAATGGAGTTTACTCACATAATTTGTCAAACCAAGATCCAGAATATTCCAAGTTTTATTTTTTTAATTAAGTATTCATTTACAAGTTAGTGCTATATTTCTTTTTCACACATATGCTACAGGTACAATATCATTTATTTTTCAAGGTGTTTATCACTTTCAAAAACCGTGAATTTCATGAATTTCACATCAGAGTCTACACTTAGAATCATAAACTCAAATGCAAATAGAGAAAAGGAAATAATTTAAATTAAAAGTGAAAAGGGCATGGTTCAGTGCAGCGGGGGTTCATGGCAAAGTGTAAATCACACTCCCTGTCTAAAGGGACTGAGTACTACTTGGCAACAGCTGATTGTTGTCCGCTAAGAATGTCCAGCAGAAGTCAGAAATCTGTCCTCTTGTGTATATTTCTTTATTTTTTAAACACTTGTTCTCACCCCCGAATACACCTGTGGTCCAGACATGACCTACATCTAAGCCCCGCCATTTGTGATTGCTGGTTTACCATAATCCAAGGCAACACAATGAGAACATAGTCATAAGTCTCACAGTTACTGGAATCATTTGGGACACAAATCCTTTGAAAAATGAGTGCTCTCATATTTTAATTAATATGCATAAATTTGTTTTAACTCTACATGGTAGTGGGGAATATCAAATCACAAATATTATACAATTTTTCTATTATTCCTGGCCAAGTAGCTCTAAGTCTAAAATGCACTGAATCCATAGCCAGACTGTCGCCTGTACAGCCCTGGGATAAAGGCAGCTGTCCAATTTTGTCAAACCACAGTTTCTATTACTCCCAGCCCTTGGGTTGGAGACAAGCACACACAAATGAATGAAAAGTTGACTTCAGCTTTTGAAAACTGTTTTAATGTGATTATCAACACATTTTTATATTTCTCAGGCAAATAAACAAAAGGAATTAAGTAGCAGTTAATTAGAATTCAAACATGAAGAAAATATAAAGAATGATGTAAGCTATAAAGGTGTTGGATATGAATGAGCCCCACCAGACAGAGATGTGTTTCTCCCCCTAAAAAATCTTTTAGATGTGAGGGTTTTTTCTACCTCTTTCTCGCTACTTCATACTTTGTGGCTCACTACCTCACTATTTTGAAATATTTTGGTAGACATAGTTCCTCTAAACAGAATGTGTTTCCCTCTTTCATAGACCCACAGAACCTGGAGGGACTTCTTTGACCAGCCTTAGGACAGGTGAATCTCTGATCCACACACTTTCTAACAGTACATTTGACAGCAGATTGCATCTTACAGATCAAAATGTCTCATAGCCAATATTAACCTGCCTCTTCATCAGCCAATTGTTGTCACAGAACTGGGTCCTTAGTTCAGGAAATACTCATAGTGCAATGCACGTTGCATACTTAGCACAGGCTGGGCATATAGTAGATCTTCCAATAAATGTGGGTAATCATTATTCTCATTCAAGGACTTCTCATTCAAGGATTCGAGTAGCTAGTAGAGCTACCCCTTTGTACTTTATAAGAAGCAGGTAGGGATTCTAGAGTGATAACAAAGCTAGCAAGGGTTGAGTCTACTTCCTGGATGCTCCCTTTTGCATGGTGTACCTGGCATATGGCTGGAGTAGAGGTGAAGGGGTGTGTTTCATCAGATAGTGAAGGAGGAAGGAATGATGGTGGTGAAGCCATTTCAACTGAATGGACTAGTCTGGCCATTACTATGTTCATTATTAAAATATTTCACATTTATTTCTTGTCCTTTAAATTTCAAGTTTCTTAAAGGCAAGAGCTATGTTTCATTTCCTTTTCAGTCTTCTATTATACCTTAACATCAAGTTATACATATTATAGGTTTTCAAAAAATGAGAGACGAATGAATAAATAAAATACTGCTTATTTCTGTTTCATTATAAATATTGTCTTTGGGACCTTGGATGGTCAAAAAATTAATTGCCTTATTATCATGTCTTATTTTTTGTATATTGATATTAATCCTCGTATATGAAAGTTAGGATTCACTGATGGCAATGCATCACAATCTTGTAAGGTGTAGAAATTAGACTTAGTATTGCTTACTTGGTAGTGTATTGAATTACTAGCCAAGTAGCCTAGATAAAGTTGAATCATTAATCTTTTCCTTTGCCACTTAAATGAGAAACTTGAATAAATTTTGAAGCATATATTATATTTAGAAATGAGTATATTTAAGGTACAAGCTACTGAGGATTTTTTTAAATGGTCCATATACTGCACATTGTACCCTCCAACACTTTAATCTTGTCTGGCTTCTCACTCTTGCTATCTCATAAATAAGGCCCAGCACACTAGATGTTCTTTGAAATTATGACCCAGTAGTGCAGCTTTGCTAGCACTATTTCCTCTATGAAATATTTTGTCATTAATCTCAACTTTATCTTGTTCTGGTCTCTTGGAACTGCTGCCCCTGAACTCACATTCTACCTTAGGCTCTTCCCAGTACTGATATTAAGTTCCCTCAATATCCCCCAATATCCCCCAATAATGTTTCCAATAGGAAACATTAGTTTTCTCCACACAAGCCTATCCCATTCTGTCCTATATGTCCCCAGTTTTTAAGGCAAAATCTATCCTCCTCCCCATCACCAGCAGCCAGGTGAGAACCCAGTTCCTATGCCTGGTCTAAGAAATATTCACATCAAAACAACTTCTCTGCTCCAGCACTGTTAATAGAATGAAAAAAATATTTTAATGAGGCTTGAAAAACTGTCATATTTTGTGCAATGTACCCTAAGGAGGTTCAATGTTGGGAGTTCAGTTTAGATTTGTAAATCCGTTCATTCTAATATGTCTTAAATGCCAAAATATTATGAGAAGATTGTTCCCAAGAGTGAATGATCTGATTTGAAGGCCTAAGTGGTGGAGGTTATTGGGAAGGAACTGGAAAAAGCCATTTCTGTCAGTTGAATCATGGACACTAGGGATTGGCTGAGAACATTTGAGTGGAGTGAAGCAATTCCTATGGAATGAGCCTTGGCCAGGAAAACACACTGGTGTTGGACTGAGGGAATGCAATATCTATGGCTTCAGCTTTGTTGGAGCAAGATCTTAATTAGCATGATTCTCTCCCTTTGGCTTTCCCTGTCTTTTAGATTTGCAGGGAAATAGGTTATAATAAATGGGCACGTGGAAGCCATTTTTTTCCCCTCAGATTTTGATGGCACCTTATTTTGCACAGAGGAAAGTATTAATTTATATTTATTCTCATAACACTGTGTATTTTTTCAGTTATAAAAATAATACATACCAATTATAGAAATTGGGAAATTTCAAAAGTATAAAGAAGAAAATTACAATTCCCAAACTAGATTAAAAAATTGTTAAAATTTTTGGAACATTTCTTTTCAGTACACTGTGTATCTTATAACCTGTTTATGATTGTACCATTCTACCTTTTATCAGTTGAAAATACAATATAAATGCCTTCCTATTAATTTTTAAATGTTTTTAGCATATTTTGGATATATTCATGTCTTTATGATTTTGCTTATATACTTAGACTATAGTTTACCTAATTATCCCATTTTGTTATCCATTGTGCTTGTGTTTGTTTGAGATTTTGTTTTATTTTCTCTCCTTTATACAAACTAAGTGCAACTTCTGAAGCCAAAGGTAGATTCTCCCATCCCGTGAGACCATTAACTTGGAGTGAAAAAGATGCAGTAAGGACTGAGACAACAAACTTTTGTCTGTCCATGATATAGTTCAAAGTTGGACAGTGAACTGCTTAGCTATTAAATCAAACATCTGTTGTCAAGTCTAATTTCCAACAAATCACATAGAAAATTATCTTTCTTTACATGTTTTGCCAAGAGGAAATTTTGGAATTGGAGAGGTTTATTATCTGAAGGTAACCCAGTTTTTCCTTTGCAGTCTCTAGATTAAACGCTGCATAATGTCTTCTTAGGGAGTTTTGTTAGACAGGAACTCTGGTGCTTTTCATTTATGCATATTCATGTTCTTATTTAAAAAGCTCTTAACTAATGATTCTTTTATATTTACAGTATAAATCCAATCCAATATTTATAGAGTAAAGAAACAATAGGCATTCATGTATTTTGTGTTCAATATATTGTTCATACTGAATTCTCCATAGACAGCAATAAGAAAACAATATAAACCCATCAATATTAAATACCAAATCTTAATCACAAATGAGTTGTAATTGGATGCAATTGCAAATGGATTTTTTTCCCTCACAGCACAATTAAAATTTACTCACAGATTTTTTCATTAAAAAATAAAATCAGCTGCTTAGTTCTAAAAATGTACTGTGACAAGAGCAAGGACAGTTTCTCTCTGCTGGTTTTGCTTCTTGGAGGCTTTAATACTTCGGCTTTCTATACTTTGGTGTCAGTAATCTATTCTGCAGAGGTACTCTGGAAGATAAAATAGAGTGTAAGACATTGTGAAAGAACAGTATTACACACTACTTTAGCTGTCCAGATGCCCAAGCCATCTTCATTTCAAATATATCCTGGCATTTTATGTGTTAAGATAAATCAAGAGCAGATTTCTGTGGCAGTTCATGCTAGCCTCAACCCACTCTTCCCCTGTGGGTTTTGTCTTTGCTGGGGACAGAAAAGTATTAAACCAATTTACTTCCTTCATTTCCACTCTCACACACACAAAATTAAAAACCAAACAAACAAGACTTCAGAATCAAACCAGGATCTACTTCTCAAACATTCTGGTAGAATCCAGAATGGAAAGACACATAAGAGATAGAAAGACGGGAGTTTGGCAAAGGTGAGACTAAAATTTCTTTGCTTTTGGTAAGAAAAAGCATCATTTTGCTCTCTCTAGAGGTTTTGTCTAGATAGTTATAAATATTTGCCTGGATGATCAACTAATTAGAAATTTTTCTGGGAGACACTCTGACAAATTTTGGGTGCCCAAGAAATTTGGCTACATTAAGTGTCTCAAAATGTGGCTACAATTTTCGTTCAGAATACATAGTTGCATGTATGTCTTTAAGCTAGTGTTTATAAATTCAACCTTTTGCAGTTAAGTCTTTCCATTTCTGTCCTTTGATTTCCGTCTTCTTATGTCCTCCTCAGTAGAATCCAGATACTGAGAAAGGATTAACTCTTGAACTCTGTAAAATGTTATAAAAACTTCCCTAGATTATGAGTATGAGGGACACAAAAATAAAAGTACGTGTATGCACATACATGCACACACTCAAGTGTGGATTCTCTGATCCCTTTTTCAGCAACTATGAAAATGACAAAGGAAGGACTATGTGACTGTTTTGACATCCTTTTTTTTTCTTCCCTTTTAACTGAAAGTCAGCATGCATTCCACCAAAAACTTTTTAAATGAAAAAGGCAAAATTCTCATAATGAATATGAAATGAGGTAAAGATCTTCTCTGAGCAGTGACAGAGGTGAGTTGTCAGGGCTCTAGGCCAATCTTTTGATCTGCTTTAAAAATATTAGTCTCAAATAAAGGCATACTTTTCTTAGTTTTTAAAACAGTATTATAATATTTAAGGAGAGTACTTAGTTCTTCAGTGGTGTGTTTGAGGCGAAGTTCTCAAAGGCTTTAGAAGAAACTAGTGGATATCTTATTGAACTCTGAAAAGAAGAAAGAGTCTAAGCTTTAAAAAAGAAAAGAATAAGTTTTCATCTTTTCTCAAGGATGATATTCTCAGTTTTAAAGAAGCACAGGTTTGATTTTTAAGTATAAAACTCCTCTTCTCCCATTCCCTTTTGTTCCCCCTTGGTCTTCTTTAGGTCCACTTCCAACTGAACCCATTAATGAAGGAACGGCCAAAGCTTGGGGTTGTCTGAAAAAATGAGCAGGCACATACTTTGTTCTCAAGACTCAGCTACAAGTCTTGAAATCCCTGGTTACCAGCAAAAATCCCATTCTAGCTGGAGAGGAATGTGTTCTGTCACACCAGTAAGAGTTCAGTGTCTTTCAGACCAAGTTAGAATGCAGCTTAATTAAGTATTTTTCTTTTTTTTTGTAATTGTAGACTTCAAAATGCAAAGTGAGAGGCTGACATTATACTTAGGCCATATGGCTGCCTACAGCTGGAAAAAAATCTAATCCTGGGTATTAAATACATCAACAACTATTGTGCATGTAGAACTTTCATGGGTTTATCATCTCTAGGGAAAGCATTCAGGGATTTTATTTTTTCAAGTGGAAGATGAATCTATACTGATTCAGCCCAGTTTGGGTTGGTTCCCCTTGGCTGGTAACTTGGTATGCAGTTTGGTTAAAGACCCAGAGCAGTTTGTTGCTGTGCAATGCAAAGAAACACCATGGCTGGTTTGCATAGTGAACATACAGTACTCATAGGAAGACACAGTCTGTCATATTGATATAGGAGATATTTGGTTAAAGTTAATAATGAGGATAAACAAGAGGAGACTCTGGCTCTGGCTGATCTATAAGGAAGAAGAAGAACTCTTAAATTGCTTTGGTCATGGTTGAATAGGCAGACTAGAACATTTGGGGGCTGATGCTAATGATATGTGTTTTAGATCTGTATGGGAATATAGAGCAGGGTAACAAGCCCCAGTTTCAAAGATGGGACACATCTAATATCTTAACCTTCTTTGTCTCATGGTTCATGCAAAAGGACGGATGCAATAATGAAATCATTGCAGGGAAGAAAAACAAATTAATAAAAAATCCAAGGACAACTGATAAAAACAGTTTGACCTAATCGCAATCTAAATTATGTTAACCTTCCTCTTAGCCACTGTATCTTATGATCAGAGAATGCTACCTATTGAAAAAGACATTAGATAATATGTTGGGATGGCTCCTTGGTGAATAAATCTATTAAAACTCATTCTCTAAACTCATCTGCCACATGGTATTTGTTGCTGCACTGGCAATAAATCCCCTGGGATAGAAGATGAAAACCTCAAGGGGATCTGGAAAAGTCTGGAAACAGAAATAGACCATCCACCTCATGAAGAAACTGACAAAGACTTAGAACAGATGTAGGCACCCCTTCACCATGATGTTCATGAGTAAGGACAGAAAATAGGACCCAAAGCTGATTCTGGGAGACAAATAAGTAAAAGGCACTGGAGAAGGCTGGTTCTGAAGGATAAAGCACAAATTCATCAGTCTAAGCTTAAAGCCTTTCATAGTATGACTCCACTCTGGTTTTCCACACCTATCTTTTACTACTTTCCCCAAACACATCGTTCCAGCCAGAAGTACCAACTTAGCATCACTCAGACATGACTTTTACATCCATGAGACCCCTACCTCCTTTTGGGCAATGCATATTTTGCGCACTCTTAAAGGCTCTTTTCTCTGCAAAATCTTCCCTAACACCACTCATAATTATCTCTTTCCTTCATGAATGTTCAGCATACATTGTTTATGCCTTCCATTTTATATTGACATTGTACTGTGCTTGGGATAAAAATTCAAAATTTTCACCACTGAGCTATAAGATTTTATCTAACTAAACCTTATTTCTCCAATTCATCCTGTGTAAATCTCTGTATGGCCATGCACCAGCTACATTCAGCTTCTTAGGGGTCTTGAACACATTATGTTGCTTTGTACCTCATAACTTTGGCACAAGGCTCTACTTCCTTGAGTATCAGAGAGAAAAAAGACTATGGATGTAGAAAGCAGAGAGAAGTTAGTGAGGGCTGCACCTCAGGCAAAGCTGATAGCCACCATGACTTAGGCATAAAGAAGATGTGGGAGGAGAACCTTTGGGAGCAAGTAAGTAGAGGACATGGTAGAGAGTCCAGGGTTTCCAGGAGCTAAATGGAGAAAAGTCATTAAGGTTCTGCCACTTGATCATTGACTTCCTTGATCTTGATGACCAGACATAGCATTTTGTTTGGAGACAACAGAGGGGAAAAGAAAAGGGAACCATGTTGATAGCAATAGACTTGGCATACGTTTTGTTTCCTAATAATCAGGGTCAGGCTGGTCAAGCTCTCTTCAGCCTCCATCTTCCAGAGTTATTTTATTCCATAGCTAAAGAACGTTCCATATATGAATAGAAGGCAAATGAATATTTAAGCAAAGTTAAGAAAAGCCAGAATTAAAACCTGGGTTTTTAATGTTTTATTCAGAGACCTAACATCATTCAGCAGATGTTTAACCAGAAACAAGATTAGCATGCACAAATTTGTTAGACCCTTAATCCCCCTCATTTAAAAATTCTTATTCTATCAGTAAACTTTGTTATATAAATGTCTTCTATACTTAACTGTGTGTGTGCGCGCACGCACCTTGGGCATATTAGGTTCTCAAGTAATATTTGTTGATTTTATGTATAACCATATGCCACCAGGTTTCACCAGCCTGTGGATAAGAATAAGATTGGCATTTCAGTACCTTATCATGTGTCTATTGTTTCTGTGAGACCACAACTCTCTCCACCTTTCCCCTAACCCCATGTGTTTTGGTGGTCTCGGCAGTGCATCACATGCTTCTCTTTTTTTTTTTTTTTTTTTTTTGCTGCAGAGCACAGGCTCTAGGCATGTGGGCTTCAGTAGTTGTGGCACATGGGCTCAGTAGTTGTGGCTCATGGGCTGTAGAGCACAGGCTCAGTAGTCGTGGTGCACAGGCTTAGTTGCTCCACGACATGTGGGATCTTTCCGGACCAGGGATTGAACCCGTGTCCCCTGCACTGGCAGGCGGATTCTTAACCACCATGCCACCAGGGAAGTCCCCACAACAAGCTGCTGGGCACAGCCACTCTCTAGTCAGGTGTGGGCTGTACCTCTTTGGCACCTGCTGTCTTGTTCTCTAGAGTTCTGTGGCTTGAGAAAATAACCCAGAGAAATTGTGCAAATAACCTGGAGAAAAAGAAGCCTGAGGTGACCTCTACTCAGCTGCATAATCTCAATTTAGCCTCAGTTCATACCCTTGGTACGCATGTATACCAACAGACTTCAAAGAAATAGAAAAGTTGAATAGAGGACAACATTTTCTTGGAATATCCAAGATTGAGTTATTTGTGAGAATACCTCAAAAATATATCCACCATTATAGCTCAATTTCAAGCATTTCTAGAAGGTGAAAGCCTTATTTCAAACTCCATTAATAGAACATATGTTCCAGGAAATTGCATGTAAACCCCAAGGCAGCAGAGTCATGGATCCACCCCATCTCTTTGCTATTGACAGCCATTACTGTTGCAAAAATTATACCATATGTTAATAAAATTTTAAAGCAAAAACAAAATAACTGTAATAGGAGATTAAACATGGTCTGTGACTCTATTATGTTTGATCAAGTGATCTATAAGAATATGGACATTTCTAGCACCTCTGTCAATGAAAAAAGAAAGAGCTTGGTTACATGCCACACTCTTGCATCATCTTGATTCCCCAGAATGGACTAAATCAATTGAAAGATAAACTCACTGTAGTCAGGCATATGCTGACATGTTGGCCCCTTCACAAAAGCTCATGGACAGATTTCCTCTAGACCCAAACAAACTATGTAAAGAGTCTGTTTTGATTCTTGTTAGCTTTGCACTCTCTCAGCAAGCTGCTAAGAAAATTCAAATATGGCTACTCTTTTGGAAAGAAATGGCATTCCAGGATCTTTCAGGTTTTTTTTAAAATATAAGACAAAGTTATTTTTACAGAACAGTGCTACTCTATGAAGCATTCTTGGGATGGCATACAGTTCTGGCAGTTCAGTTAATTCAGAATTTGGGCTCAATGCGTGGTTTGAAAGACTTAAACTAATGAAAATGGTGTACAGGTTGACCCTTGATGTCATGATAACGCTTAGCTCACTCTGTATCTGTTGGTCCCCAAGAATGTGGTCTATGTGATGTAAGTGTCACACTATTCCCAGTAATTAAAAATTGAAAATGCACAGTTAATACATATTTGTTGAATGAAAGAATAAACATAATGTTGGGTATGTGTGTGCTAGAAAATTAAAGGACTATTATAATAATTTCAACCCCTCATTGTTCATTTGAAAGCATGTTTACATGTTCCTGCCTCAGCAAAGGGGACTATCTGATAAAACCTTACATGACTACTTTGTGAAACACTTTATCTCATTCATTCTTACAACCCTGTGAGGTAGGTGTTAGCATCTGCATCAGTAAAATTGGGATAATAAGACATATTAAATGAAATTATTTAAGAGTACATAGTTGGTAAGTGGTAGAACAAAGACTCAAAGACTTGTTTTCTTTTCCAAAATTCCCCAATGAGGACAGTGAGGTTAAGAAAAGTGGAAGATTATATACTTCTGGGTCTCAGTATAAGAGCTGAGTAGTATATTCTGCTCTGCTCTTTATTCCTTAGGCAGGGCATCAGCTATAAATACTCTCCCCATAATGAGCCTGTAAACCAGAAGGCAGCCAATGGGGAAAGGCTTTGCACTGGGCAAAATGACATGAGAATCAGGCCTGCATTATGTCTGGACCTACTTCATTTTACAAGATGTGCAATAAGCCAAGTATCTTTATAGAGAGTACAGAAACATCGTTCAGTGTTGTTCTCATTTTGTGGGGGTCTTTTACCTACTAAAGTTATTTCAAAGTGATAATTTTCTAATCCAAAGAGTAAGAAAAATAAACTGTGCAATTATAGTGCTACCTTAGAAAGACAGCACTTAGAAAGATCTTGGCTTTCAAACAAATTAATAAAGCTTAAACACCTTCATAATTTTTCCATAAGGATTCCAGTGTAGGAAAATAAGGCAATGAGCGAGAGACTCCAGCTGTGGAATATACATAGCTTTGAGAACTATAAATTCTTACATCACTGAGTAGAAGAGTAGAAGAAAAAATACACTGCTAGAAAAGAGAGAGGTTTTCTCAAAACCATAGATAATTTCCTTGAGGCTAAGCAATAAACCAGTTATAGTTCACCTGAGTCCTGAGCACCGAACTTGACTCCAGTAGACAGTATTGCCTTCATGATCATCCTGAAAGATGTTATGGTTTGATATTTTGAGTATTTTTGGAATGAAAACTTCTGTTTCTCTCAAAGCCTTTTTAATCATACAGATGACTCTCATTATCGTCTTCTAATTATACTCATTGATGGAGGTAGGAGGTCCAAAACACAGAGCGGATAACCCAAGGCTATTGAAAATTTAGATATAACTTATTCTTGGCATCAGAATCTAAATTAATACTTACAATTTGAATCATGGAGCTTATAATATTTTAAGCAAAATAATAAAGTTTTACAAGGAAGACAATCCAGAAGAGTTGGTAATTTTCCCATCATGGCACACTATCCAAAACTGCTTGGAGATAAACTATCCAAAAAATAAATCTCTTTTCTTTATTCCTTCTTATATTAGTTCAACAAAGATATACTGGATGTCTACTCTGTGCTATCATCTGTCCTACATACTGAGCCAATCTTATGACAATCACAAGTTTTAAATCCAAGTGGCCAAATATTAGCCCATGATTAAAGCACCTTGATTTGACCCACGTCTGTTTTCCTCTCCACTATCTTGTATAGTCTTGTTTCACAGGCTGGATTTAAGGCTAAACATTTTCATCCAGTGTTCTGTACTTCAAACTCCCCTTTCCAGAGATTAAGTTTGCTTGGCTCACTCTCAATTTAAATATGCTTCTTCCAGGAAGACTTTCTTGATGGTACCTTTTAAGGGTTCACATAATTGCCTCTTTACTGGATATAGCTCCTATTAGATTATAGGGGACAGAGACCAAATCATCTTTATGATTTGCCACTTGGGGACTGAGACCAAATCATCTCTATCCTTATGGCCTCGGCAGCTAACATAGTGCCTAAGATGGTTAGTAAGTATTTGTTAAATAAAAAGAGAAATAACGAATGGACATACTATTTCTAACATACAAGTGGAAAATGTTCCTCTGAATTCCTAATTCAATCAGATAATTTCATCCAGGGAGAAAAGAACAAAGAGAAGAGATATCTAATCCATTGTTAGAAGGACACTTAGACTTCTTTAGTGTTTCTCTATGTGACATCAATCCAGGGAACCTGGAATGTATAGCATTTTCTGGTTTTATCCCTGCCTTTGAGATGTAGATTATTATACTATTTTTCTTAATATTTATGGATTGTATCCCAGGAGTCCAGAAGATATCTTTTCAGAGTTTTAGAATTTCAAAGCAAGTTACAGATAGGATTTCTTGGGATGCTGGACTATGAACTTTTTTCAAAATGATTTTTTTCTCGAATAGAATTAATCTTTTGTTCAGTAGCCAATCAGAAAAAAATCAAATACTCAAGCAAAAGCTCAATCTTGATTTGAGGGCTTCTTAACCTAGTTTCCTTGGATTCCACCCTGTGCACTCCCAGAAGAGACATCATTATTAATTTTGTTTTTAAAGGTTTATGCACATGGAGATAGGATAGGGGAAAATGTATTGATATCTGAGAATGACAGGGTGTTTCTCCACTCCCATAAGGGAATTAGGCATTTGGATTCTTTCCCTTCTCTGTGTTCTCAAGAGAAGTCTGTCTTTTTCACCCTTGTTCCTAATCTTAGGATTCAGAACCAGACAAATGTAACAAGAAAGACAAGGCTGAACAGGTTGAAGCAAAGGAAGAAGGCTTGTTGCTAACAAAGTCGGCTGCTGGGCTCCCCTTTGCTACAGCACATCCAAGTGAAGGGCCACGTGGAAAGGATTGTAAACAATAAACTAGAGAAAATCTGAGCTGTGTGAGAAGTCTGGGGGTGTGGTGTAAGAGGCAGAGAAAGCAGGTGAGGCTGAGTAACAGGAAGATTTTCTGATGGTCCAAGGGAGAGACTGTAAGGTATGAGAGAAATGATAGAGGAGGGGAAGTGTTGAAGGGAATTAGAAACTGGCATACTCCAAGGTGACATATCCATGTGCCTTTTTCTGAGGAGAATGTTCATCTTTCATCACATTTTCAAAAGGGCCTAATCCAAAAAGATTAAGTATTGATATGAACCAAGTCACATCAAATGTTCTGATCTCAAAGACCCTCTGTTGGGAGCTGCAGCCAGTCCACAGAAACACTGCAACACAGATGCAGAAATTTTCAGCATACTAAATAAAAGGGCCAATTTGTAAAGAATGGTTACCGAAAAAGAAAAACTGTCTTGGGTAATTTATGATGTGTGTGACTGAATTGTAGAGTTCACTGAGTTGTAGCAATCTCTCTTTGACCTTCCTAAATAGTAGGGAAGTGGGAAAAACTAGAAAATAAGATTATTGAGTGGCTACTATGTTGTAGGCCTAAAAGAGTTTATGTATCAATGAGGCCACATTTACATTTCTATCCAAATGATGATGGTTTCCAAACCTCACCTGCATTCCTTAATAAGCTCTCCAATTCTTTCTGGTAGTTTTTCCCTGCTAATTTTCCAAAACCTCCAGGGCTTGAAACATGTGTCTACAAAATGGTTCTCTGTGTTTTCTCACTTGTCTTTCTCCATTCCTGGCAAGTGGGAGCCGAGCTGTCCTCCTGGAGACTGAGCTGCAACACTGAGGATCTTTCCAATAGCCATGTGGGAGATGCCAGAAATTTGAATGGCCCAAACCTGTTAAACTTGGTTGTCTATCAAAGTCCTCTGTTGTGTTGCTGCTAGGAGCCAAGGCGGCCTCTTCCTAACAGCTCTGTGGAGTGGTGGTTCGCCTCTTGGGTTATCTCCTTGCCATCTTTTTTTTTTTTTTATGGCTGTTTTGGGTCTTCGTTTCTGTGTGAGGGCTTTCTCTAGTTGTGGCAAGCGGGGGCCACTCTTCATCGCGGTGTGTGGGCCTCTCACTGTCGCGGCCTCTCGTTGCAGAACACAGGCTCCAGACGAGCAGGCTCAGTAACTGTGGCTCACAGGCCCAGCCGCTCCGCGGCATGTGGAATCTTCCCAGACCAGGGCTCGAACCCGTATCCCCTGCATTGGCAGGCAGATTCTCAACAACTGCGCCACCAGGGAAGCCCCTCCTTGCCATCTTGATGACAAATTTTATGAGAGATATTCCAACAGTTTGCTGATTCAGCAATGTTTTTACAAAGCAAGGGCCCTCTTTTTACTCTTGCCTTTTTTTTAGTATGGAGTGTCCCACGGTAATCCTGCCTGGATTGCAAAGTGCTATATGTTTTTAGTGATACTTCACTTCAGGTCTCACACACACACCACACACACACACACACACACACACACACACACACACACACACACTTTTTTCCAAAGGTGCAACTGATACTCATGGGTGACAGGATTGTGATGGGTTCTTTTAAGCTACATGGTGGTCTCAGAAACTGTACTCCTCTACCTCCCTCATCCTGGAGGGCTATTTTTAATTGATTTGTCCCTATTCCTTTCCCTTTAAGGTGTGCCCCTTCTCAGGTGCCCATTATTCTTTCTCTGCAATCTAATCTCCATCTAGCAGCCACTCCATTGGACATGTATTTCTATACACATGTGTATCTCCATGCAGTCCTGAGCCGTGGTCTTTCTCCTTCAGAGACTCTAACTCTCCTGTGTAAATTAGTGGTTGAAAATCAATACTCAGCAGGATTAGCTAAGGATCCAAGCTACAATGCAAATAATTGTTAGAAAGGGGGTGATCTAATTCCACTGGGCAACGGTACTGGAGCCTCAGAACCCTGATTAAACAATTTTACAAAATAATCCCAAATATGATATCATTTGTACTTTTGCATTAATAAAAATATTAGATGTGTTTTGATTTTTGGCTTTTCAGTCTATTTGACTAATGATTTTTATACTTTTATCAGTTATCTTTATATTTGGGGGATGTATCTTTTTCACAACTTTTATCTAAATTAATTGAAAGTATTCAATACAAAGTTTTTAAAAATTATTTTCTAATAATTTTTTCTAATAATTTTCAATCAAGGTCTGGATTATTTTTCTCTTTAAATAAATCATTGTGTCTGTTTTCAGGATTATAAGAAAAACAAAAGCAAAAATCTTTATTCCCTTTAATACAGCAGTCACAGGGAAAAAATAGAGGAATTTGCAAAACTTACAAAGTGGCCTAATATCTAATATTTTGATAAACTAATACTAGAGACCTCTGTGTCAGAAAAGCTATCTTAAGAGCATGCAAGTCTTACTCATTTCAATGAATGGCTGTGCTGAGTTGTCTTGAGTGGGGATTCACTTGGATATTTAAAATACAGCAGAGGTGATAGCAGAGGCAATCGCGGAACTCAGAGGCACTGATATTCAAAGGTCATCACCTAAGAGAGGCTGAAGCTCTTTCAGAGCTCTAGTGAAAGTAGCCTCACCTCTGGGTTTCAGCTTTGCAGAAGAGTAAGGACTCTTATAAACGTTGTGCTTTCATTACTCTGTAAAAAGGGAATTGTGGGCTTCCCTGGTGGCGCAGTGGTTGAGAGTCAGCCTGCCGATGCAGGGGTCACGGGTTCGTGCCCCGGTCCGGGAAGATCCCACATGCCACGGAGCGGCTGGGCCCGTGAGCCATGGCCGCTGAGCCTGCGTGTCCGGAGCCCGTGCTCCTCAACGGGAGAGGCCACGACAGTGAGAGGCCCGCGTATCACAAAAAAAAAAAAAAAAAAAAAAAAAAGGGGGGAATTGTGTCTTGATAGGTTATTAAGGAAGAATTTTCTGAGAATAATACCTGTAAATCAGCCATATCTTGTCTTCTGCGGCAGTTTTAAGAGATCCCTGTAGAGGATTATAGAGATGGATGGGACCACCCCACACCTTTACTCAACCAGTGTAAGGAAAACAGCGTGGGAAAAACATTTGTGAGGTTGGTCATCAGCCTGTATAGAATTAAGAGCCACAGTTTCATCGGGGAAGATCAGTTTTGGAACCTGCAGGGTCCTTGCACCTGCACTGGTATTTCTGGTCATGAGACTGGGTGCACGGGGTGGGGGAAAGTGGAGAGTGAGGAAGCCCCTCATGATCCAGGGAGTTGTGAAGAGCAGATGCTTGCCTTCTAATCTCCTTTCTCTTTCACGCTTTAAGAATCTTCTTCTGACCTTTGGCTTTTTTGTTGTTGTCCTTGTTGTTGTTTTGCTGATGTTGTTGACTAATTAGATATTGAAAGGAGCAACAGGATAAAAATCATTGATACAATGTGTTATCCGTCCAGGGACATTTGCATTTTAAAAGAGGGTAGACAAAGGGTGAAAAAAATGCTTAACACCAAGCAATATATTAGTAACAGTGGTCTTTCATTCTTCTGTGAGAGGTATTTTACTCAGCATGACTTTCTAATACCTCACCTACCAAAATGATGCCCTATACTTGCCTTAATAAGACAGTAATCGTAACGCACAGACCTATAAAAAAACAAATGTTCTCTAACAATATCATTAAGCTCTGTTTAAAAACATGGTGAATTTCTTTCCTGGAATTGCCATGTATTGACTGCGTGATATTAAATAAGGCACTTAGTGACTCTGAGCCCCAATTTTCTTGTATTCAAATGTGATTCATGTCAACCCCATAGAGTTTTTCTGAGGGTCAAATGAAATACTGGTTTACAAAGTTTAACACTGCCAAGCAAGGCTTAGTTGTGAGGAATATGGGCATTTAGCAATGGAAAGGTTGCTATAGGGAGGGAGCCATGAAAATTAACATTCTGGGAACAGCAGGACTGCTGTACTCAACACTGAGTTTATAACTTACAATTCACAAACTGCCACAATGTGGATTAATTATAGAATTCAGTTGTGTGTTCTTATTTTGGGGAGCTGAGTTATGGATTTTTACGGAGTCAATATGACTATGGTAATTTCCCAAGATAGTCTTCACTGGAACATGTTGTGAATGATGCTTAGAAAGTAGCAGGATTAACTCTGGGCCTGTTTCAGTCTTCATCTCTCCAGATCTGAGGAGATTTCAGTCACATTGGGGAGCTTGAAACTGTTCACATATACAGAGAAGATAAGGAAGAGTATGATAAGGTATCGACTGAGCCACCTATGAGGACCCCAAGGGGGTCACTGGAAGGCACACAGAGAAGGGGCTCCTCTGTACATTTAAATTGGTACAGACTTCTTGTGCACACGTGAAAGATAGTCTGTATTCCCTTACTTTCAATGGGATGTTTGGCAGGGCTCTGTCCTGCTCATTTCTCTTCCCCTTTAGACTTTGGATGACTTTTGTTCAAATAGTGCTTTGGGATGCAATTAATTCTTCATCCAACTTATTCCAAGTATATCTCAGTAGAAACTTTCATTTTACACCTCTTAGGCATCATTTTTGCCATGTATTACACACGTCCATTCCAGTGTGTGATAATCATGGTTCTTCTTACAAGCAACACAAATAAATTCTAGCTAAAGAATTTATTGGAAGGGTATCAGTGGCAAGGCTATAGAGCCAGGACTGGCAAAGGAGGCAGATACAGGCAGATCTCTTCCACAAAGCTGATCTATTGAAGGATGCCACTGATGGCTCCATGGCCCTTGGAGGATGCATTACCTTGCAACCACTGGGAGTAATCTCCACCTGATCCCATTCATTTTTGTCACTCCCTAAAGGGCTTCTGACTGTCTGCAGAGGTCATGTGCCACACTTGAGCAGACAAGAGGAGATATTGCCTTTACCTCTCACCTATGCTGAGATTGCCCTCAAATTTGAGAATCAGCACATAAGGGGTGGTCTTCTTTGTAGAGGATTGGCTTTCTTTAGGACGTCTTTTGTCTCAGCTTCTCAGAGCTTGTTCTTCTCCTGAAACCTCACTATTCTTCCCAACCACAATTCCTTCTTTTTCTTTTACTCTCTTGGTCTTGACTCCTCTCTCAAGGCTTCTCTCCAATCCCCTAGATTCTTTCTCTCTTTTCCCAGGCACTGAAAGCCCAGGTTCCTTTATATACTGTTGTAAAGGCAGAGAATCACCTCTCTCTCCTATCCCCCAAAGATCACCCTTCATGAGAGGTTCAGAATTATTTTATTTTCACTAGATGTTTTTATATGTATCATTCAGTTCTCGCCATTACCTCTTACTGCACTGTTATCACCAAATACTTTGGAAAAAGCTTCACTTTGTATATTTTACTGCATCAACAATCCATTTTATGCTACCAATGAAGGGAAAATGTTAGTGCAATGTTACATGCTTCTCACCCTCTCCTCCCCTTTTTTTCCCTGGAAATGCCCAGGTTCATGACAGACAAAGTACATACATTATCATAGAAGTTCTTGAGTTTTGAATAATTAAAAAATTGTCAGTAAATGAGACAATTTTAAAGAGCAGAGGATTTGGAATGAGATGGATTTACCTTTAAAATCTAGCATCACCGCTTCCGAGCTTTGTGTCCAAGCTTTAATCTTGGTAAACCAAGCTTTAATCTCTCAAAATCTCAGTTTCCAGTTCTGTGGGATTATTTGAAGGTTTAATGAGAAAGTTAATTAAAACACCTAGAACAAAGCCTAACATATAGTAGGCACTCCATAATGGGATTATTACTAGTAGTTCTGAAGGTGAGATATTTTCCAGAGACCTCTATGAGTTTCCAAATCCTTATAGCAAGACAGTTTCCACAGGCCCCTGTGTTTCTCCAGAATCTAATTTCCATGAAAATGCATGAGTTTTCTATAGATATCTGTAATTAAGTTCTATCTCTCACCAGATAGTTGTTCTATCTCTCACCGGATATCTTTCAAAATAAAATTACTCTGATTAAAATGATAACAAGAAAGCAACAATTCCACATTGAGTTAAAGAGGTGTGGCTGGTCATATAAGGATCACCCAATTAGCCGTATAGACTTTGTGCTTCAAATAAAATCCTCAGGCAAATTCCAAATTATTTTACATCATATTACATTATGTTTTACAAGGTAGTTTACCTTACAGTAATTATTTTACATTACCTTTAGTTTGTAATAAATTGTCAAAATCATGTCACTTACATGAGTCCCATGAGGACAGTCTGCCCTGAGTATAGAACGTGCATATGATAACTTTAGATGCTCTAACTCACAGATACATAGGACAATCAACCTGTCATTTTAGGCTTCATTTAAATTCTAGACTGTTTACCCCTAAATTCATTTGCTTATTTCTAAATGAAACTAAATATTTCAAAACATTGTGGCAAGGAATAAGCTATTCTGATGAGATTTCTTCTTTACCAACAAGGTGACGGAGTGTGGGCTTTCTCAGTAATTCTGAAATGAGAAAATTAAAGTCCTTTCAAATCAAGGAAAATACATTCTGAGGCTCACCTCAGATCTCATTTGAGACTTTTGCCTACAAAATTTGACTTTTTCATTAAGTTCATCTATGTTACTTTATATTCAAAAGGAGTTGCCAATCTACTAACACAACTTGCTCTTGAAGACAAAATTCCTCTTTCCTGAACACTTTTAGGAATAAATGATACTAAAAATGAACTGGGGGCAAATGGGGTGATTGATGAAGAAAGCCCTTGAGTGCTGCAGAGCATGTAGGAGTAGTTTCATTTGCTTTGTTTATCCAATTAACCAATCGCTCAAATGTGATTTATTGCTTACTTGTTCTAGGTGACCCAGTGCTTGTCCCAATAAGGTAGTCGTCTACAGAAGTTTTGTTCATGCACTTCTATCAGTGAAAATCCTATTTATTTATAAATTATGCACAGATATTACTAATCTTCTATGTACATTGTTCAGAGTTTGCAAGAGTAGATAATAAAAAGGAAGAAATAAAAATAGATACAAATGGCAGCCTTAATACTTCCTTCCATATCTGGTCCAATGTATCAGCTGCACACCCAATGTTGTGCATGCACTCCATTATGAAGACCATTGGTCTAAAGGTATTCAATAGCTCTCAACATGTAAAAATGGTAGAGTTTTGGCCAATGGCCAGCTTTTCTAAGAGAGGTTATGATCTTCATCTGTGAAGAGTATAAACCACATCTATGAAAGCTGGAAGTTAAGCCCGTTTTCCACCCCCAGACTCTCACCCTGTGTTAATACACTGGCTCCACAACATACTGAGTGTGAAAGGTAATTTGGAGAGGAGAGTTTAGGATAAACATGGACATGGGAACAGCAGTCTTAGGGGAAGTTTGACAACTTTAGAACTCAATTCCAAACATATAAATGGCCATTCTAATTCACTTTCATGAAGGGTAGGATTTGGACAACAAGAGCACATGAGGTCGGAGTCTAGCATAATTGTTATGTGTGATATGGAGAAACGAGGATGGAAGTACAAGCAAGAAGTTGAGAAAGGGCTATGGCAGAAAACAGGTCTCAAATGCATGTCTGGAGAGGAAGACAGGGCTCCCCTCAATTCCAGGTGCCAAAGTATCAGACAGAGGTGGCAACAAGATGTGCCAGGTTCCCAGATAGCCCCGGTCAGAAAAGAGACAGACTGCCAGAGTCCCTTCTTACTCTGTCTAAGCTCTTCTCCCCCAGTTCACCATCTGAGTGTTTTATTAAGATGCCATAGCTATTTTTGCTTCCAACAAGAGTAGAAACTGGTCTACAAAGCTCCTGACAGTTCCTTATATCCTTCCTGGAACAACATTTGGGGATTTGGGGTTGGGGTTTGGGGGAGCTGTATATGACCAGATAATGTTTACTGAGAAAAGTTTTCAAGAAATTTGGACAAGAGGAAGGAACTGACACTGAGCTCTGGAGACTGACCAGCATCTTCCTCACAAGGAGAAAAGAACTTAGAAAAGTAGTACTTTCATTTTGTCTGTCTTAGTCTTTTGATGCCTGTTTCCAGTTTCTGATATACATTTGCACCTCTGTTTTCTGATCCACATGACTACTCCATTTTGATAAACTCATTGGTCATTGGAGACTGCTTTACTCCATTCATTCCCCCAAACAGACTTCCCGTATCCATTTGACCAAATCCTAAAATTAAAAGTTGTCCAAAGTGATGTTAATTCTCCATTGACAGTTGAACATGATATCAACTGGTAGAGTCACCTGTGAATTAAATGATGGAAATATATCATACAACTACCCCTTTTTGTAGTTCTGTCTCTTAGGGAGACAGAATAACCATAACTAATGGATTAATCACAGACATAGAAAGTTGGTTTTACCTGGAAAAAGAGATAAAATTAGATTTGACACATAATTAAACTGTTTAACAAACACCAAGGTGTGAGTGTCAAAAGGACAGAATGAGGGCTTCCCTGGTGGCGCAGTGGTTGAGAGTTCGCCTGCCGATGCAGGGGACACGGGTTTGTGCCCCGGTCCGGGAGGATCCCACATGCCGCGGAGCGGCTGGGCCCGTGAGCCATGGCCATTGGGCCTGCGCGTCTGGAGCCTGTGCTCCACAATGGGAGAGGCCACAACGGTGAGAGGCCCGCGTACCTCAAAAAAAAAAAAAAAAAAAAAAAAAGGACAGAATGAGAAGACCATAGGAGAGAAAGTCAGGAGACCCAAGTTCCAGATCTTATTCTTTATTAATCTGTGAAATGTTTAGTCTATCTATAACTCAGTTTTCTTATCTGTAAAATTAGACATATGAACTAGAGTATCAGCAATTCCTTCAAGCATTAATATCCTAGATTCTGTATTATAATGGTGTGGCTTATATGGTCTTGATATAAAATATTGTCATTTGCAATTTTCCAGGGGGGAGAGGGTGGAATAAATGAACTGTGCCCCAGCTGAAAATTAGTATTTACAAAAATAGAAATACCTTAAGACAAGCTCCAGTAGCTCCCCACTGCCCCACCCCTGGAATAAGAACAGATTTCTTTTCCTTGCACTGGGGCTGCTGAACCTCCAGTTCTATGGTAAGGGTAATTAGAAGAAGATATGTTTGCAGGAGAGTGCTGGGAAACATCCAGAATGTGTGTGTTCCAAAGGAAAACAGAAACTCATGCAAATTAACAAGACTGTTGACTTTGAAAATAGGATATTATTAATTCAGAGAATATGTACTTACTTATAATAACTTAATCGCTTCAGAAAAGGGAAGGATGGTGCTAAAATATGTCATTATTTCTGAAAGTATGTTTTCAGAAATACTCACAAGAAGGACGAGTTGAAACGAGTCTACCTGTTCATTTTGGCCCAGAGGGCTATTTGGATAAATTCTGAATTCAACAGGTTCTTACATGTTACCTGAAAAACATTTGTTGTTCGGGTAGATTTAAAATAACTTCTAAAAGGCCACAGTTTGAGCATTTTACTTTCTTCCTTCTAGTTAAAGTCAGTTGGTAAAATTCTCTTTTACTCCTTTCTCCTGTCCTTTGGTTTTAGACCACACTTCAAATGGTTCTTGGCTCAGTAAAAAAAACCATTAAATGTTTGGCTTATTCGTAAACATATGAGCCCCAGGTTGGAAATAACTCCCTTGTTTAGAAAACTAGATGCTATTGTTTCTAAATGATCTCTTCACTGAGAGAACGGAATGTAAAGAATGACTCTTTCTCCTACTATTAGTAAGTTATATGGAAATTAAACCCTGAATTCAGCATTTTTTGAATATGATTTTCAAAGAATGACATATAACATTTTAAGGGCAGCAAAAAGTTTAACCTTTAGAACAAATAAAACAACATGAGCAATAAGCATGTAATTTCAGAAGGGAACACATTGCTTCTGGCAGCCCTGCTAACAGTTGGTTACTGTAGATTGTGCAATTCTTCCAGTAATACAGTTTCTATATATGCTGGGTCTATTATAGGTAAAGGCTATAATCTGGAAACTCTGGACATTTTCTGGTAATTTTTCACTATTTTCCACATTTTTAGGGGACTAGGTAAAAAATATTTTAAAATAGATATATTGATCTTTTACATGTCATCAAGCAGCCTTTAAAATTTATTAACATATTTGAGGTGGCCCAAGTGGAAATGGATAATTTCTTAGAAAAGGCAATTTGCAAATGGCAATTTCTTAAGTCATTCACCTGAAAGGAGGACCTAGAATGTGGCAGAGGAGGGCGATTATAGAATCCACAGCTTAACATCATTTTGGAGACTCTAAGCAGACTCCTCAGAGAATATATAGGTGGAATTCACATTTGGTGAATTCTTTTTCACAATTTGAGTACACAGAGCAAGGATACAATTTGTTGACCTTTTATAGTATAGTAAAAGACAACAACAACAAAAAAACACTTCTTATTTGACCTATAGTGGAAACAAATCTATGTTATTATAAAGTTCTTTAAAGATGACTAGTTAATAAGTGGAATATTATTACATGGCAGTTATAATAGGCTAAGGAGCATTCATATTCTTTATATATATTAAGACATTTCATACATCAGTAAGATAAATATTGGGATGGCTTGCCCAAATTCACACAGCTGGGAGTGGTACCTTTGGATCTGAGCTCAGGCCATTTAGCTCCAGGGTCTCAGCACTTATCACAGCCTCTCTGAAGTCACAGAACCTAAAGATCATGTTAAAAGTCAAGCTGTCCAGCCCTCTAATTTTATAGATAAGGAAACTGAGAGATGAAAGAATGTCCTCATACCACAGTGAGTTGCAGCAGAGCCAGAAACAAAACCCTGATTTCATTAGTCCCACATGAGAACTCTCAACTCTGGTTTTTTTTTTTTTTGGTAGAAAAGCAAAGCACTTAATAATGCCTTTAAACATTCATAATTAGATCATTCTGTCTCTACTTTGGTCTGAACAGTTAGTCAGTTGAAGAAAAAACTAACTAGAATTGTCATTGCCCACTTAGAGGGAGATGAGGTATATGCCATTAGCCAAATGACCCAGGAGCAGCCGGGAGCTCAGTCAGGAGAGAGCTTGCAATACATTTCAAGCATAGCACTGCTTTCCTCAAAATTCATTTTCCCTGCAGACCACATTTCCAATGAGAAGTGTACCTTCGAGTATTTGTTTTAGAGAAAGAGCACAACTTCATTTCATCCTTCCTCCCTCTGTCTCTGTGTCTCTTTGGGAAAATGAAAAGGACTGTATTACTGAGCTCCTGGAATAGCTCTTTCCTCTAACCCATCATGGTATTGTCTTCGCCTGTTTTCCTTGCCTGAAAAGGAAAGGTGCAAGGAGGAATGAAAACTTCTCTGCTTCTATGAAGGCCTCGAAACTGTAGAATGTTAAAACGAATGGCTAAAATGGAAATACTCTTAAAAGAGCACTCCTCACACTTCTGGATTCTTCACTGTGACAGGAGGGGAAGCTAATGTTCACAGTCACAGTTCACTTCTAGGAAACGCACAAGATTTTTAAGGAAAACTTAAAAGCTTCATGAGTAATTTGCAATCACCACAACTATTAGAGGCTGTTCATTAGAGGCTATAGAATAGATGGACTAGGATTTGGTATTATGTGCACCCCACTTCCTCGATTAGGTGCTCTCACCCTTTTTCCTCCCACCCAAGGGAACATATTGAAATGCAAATGATTGAGAACCATGTTATTATAGGGATGACCTTGAATGTGTTTTGCTTTTTTTTTTGAAAAGTAAACATTGACATATCTTAGTACTCTCTAAACTTTCCATTATAATGCATCTCACAACCACTGGACATCCCATTTGTGCCCCAAACTACAGTTTCATTAGATGAAAAAAGGATTTATAGAGCAGGGTCAAGCACATACTTATTCATTTATTCAACCACATATATGGAGTCCCTGCTGTGTGTTAAGTTCTATGTTGGGGATTGTGAGATACTAAGGTGAGCAAGGAAAGATCCTAAATCTCAAAGTTCACATTCGAGTGAGGGAGGTAAAGAAATCGGCAGATAATTATGGTGTGACAGAGTAAGAATGGCAGAGGTAGGTAGAAGGCTTATGGGATCACTCAAGACATTTGTCTTCTCTAGAACTTGGGGAATGCTTGCAAAGCCGTCTTGACTCTTTGGAGGAAGCAATGGCTCTCAAGCCGGAAAGGATGGGTAATAAGTGGTCAGGTTATAGTGGATGCTGTGGTGAACCATGTACATTCCCTTCAGGTCTGGGACACTCTTTCAGTGCTGGGAATGTTGAAAGGAATTGCCTTCATCGGAAGACAGTTGCCTGGGTCACGGTCACGCCCTCTCATGGAAACACTGGCATCCCCACGACTTGTTAATGGGGGATAATTAAAAGCCCAGCCCTCTCGCCTCAAGGCAAGAAAGTGCTAAAGGTCCAGCCTAGCTCCAGAGCTCTCCCTGCCTTCCTCTGAGGCTTTAATTGTGCAGTTCTACTTCTCTCTGCCCAATCCTACTGTCTTAACTTGCCTGCATGGGCACTTCCCAATACACTTCCTCCTCACAACTCAGAATCGGTTTTCAGACAAGATGACTGAAGATAATAAATGTAGAAGCAAGCAGAAGAAAGACATTTCTGGCAAAAAGAACAGATTAAGCAAAAGAAGAGTGCCCTGACCTTGTTAAATTAACATTTGTTAAGTAGAGGCTGAGCCACTGGTCGAGAACCCAAGGAATTGAAACAGTGAAGATTATTACTCACAGGTCCACGCTATGCTTCAGGGGCCACATGCGGAGGTCAAGGGAAGATGCAGGCAGGACTGGGGCACATGCCTTTGTTAAGGTCCATGGTTGGAGTGCTTTGCAGCTCCCAGGCTAGACCCAGGCCAGACCGGTCAATTCAAACCGAAGAGCAGCAGCTTTAGTAAGCTCTGAGCATAAGCGGAAGGTCCTGGGAAGTTGGGGAGACTGTTTACCACAAGGGAAGTCTTATTAGGTGCTAACATTTACTTGTGATTCTGCGGACTGTTATCTAGGGCACTGGCATAAAGGGATAATGTCCGCTTAGGGCCCCCAATGGGCCACTTGACCAAACAACTGGATGCCAGGCAGCAATTCCATGGAACAGCTTAGGCAAACTCTTACACAGAGGGTTTCCCTGGTGGTGCAGTGGTTGAGAGTCCGCCTGCCGATGCAGGGGACACGGGTTCGTGCCCCGGTCCGGGAGGATCCCACATGCCACGGAGCGGCTGGGCGCGTGAGCCATGGCCGCTGAGCCTGCGCGTCCGGAGCCTGTGCTCCGCAACGGGAGAGGCCAACAAGTGAGAGGCCTGCGTACCGCAAAAAAACCAAACCAAACCAAAAAAAACTCTTACACAGAGACAAGAAACAGCATGGTACTTGTGAGCACCTCAAAGATCTCTTGTGTCCTGGAGCTAAAACAGAAGATGAAGCTGGATGTTGAGGTGGATTTTTCTGAGAAAATATTTTAAAGGAGCTCCAAAGGACCACTTCTAAATAAAGGCTGAGTGCAATTTCACTATTTCATGGAAGGCTGCCAGTCCTCATTATATAGCATTTTATTTGGATTGATAGAATGTGGTGTGACCCAGGTGTCCTCCACAAAGTAGATTCATTCATAAGCAAACTCTCTAAAGTAGGTTTTATAAACTGGACAAATCCTACTCCACAAAGCCTCTTCTTGGTTCTCACAATTATAATGCTTTTAAGATTCCAATTTAAGTAGCTAATATCATACATATGCAAATCATGTTAGATATTTGGCATACCTGAGGGGAAATGAATACTTAAAATACTAATTTTGGTATAACTGTGGTCACTAGCAGATAATATTGCTGAGTTTTTAGGTGCCTGGAGTTCTCCTGGAATCCTTCTAACTAGCTTGTTTTTGCCACCTGTTTTTTGTATCAAATTTGATGTTCTGTGCAAAAGACATGGGCTATTTCTGGTAGGAATGAAGTGACATAAATATTTTACAAAAATACCATGTAAACTTCATATCTTGTCATCTATATCATCAATTACATTGTCATCGAACACACCCACTTTACAAGAGGAAGAATTCACAGGGGTAAAAATGGAGCTGGTCCTCCTAGCACAGAAAATCCAGAAATACAGTTAGGTCAAGGCTTCACAAACACATTGTTGCCTGGTTAAATATCATCCTATCTTTGGCCCTTGCTCTTAAATATCAAGGTTCCTCAGAAACCCTGCAGGAATGAGAACACTGTGCAGTTTCAATTACTTTCAGATTTCCTATTTCCAACCTGCAAATGCCTTTTGGATGATGTCTCTGACCCTTGGCTGGATGCTTCTATCTATGAGTTGACATGAATAAATAGGATACCATAACGGAGAACTAGACATCTAACTTCTCTCTGTCTCAGGTTCCTCAGTTGCAAAAGCAGAAAATAGTATTTGATGTGTGTGATAATACATGTGAACCTGCTTGGAAAGGACGTGACGTGAGGTAGTCCACGAATGTCAGTGGTTCTATTCTGTGCTCAGTTAAATTGTCCCTGGTGTCCTCAAGTTACCTATGGCACAGTGCTCCTTGAGCCTTCCTCAGCAGAGCTGAAGACGTGACGTGAGGGGGAAAGATTTTTCTATTTGTTTCTTAGCAAAGCCGTAAATGTGTTACTGTAGTCTTTTGATGGACCTTGATGTTGAATTCAGAGTTCATTCCCCCTACTTTTGCCTGTTGCCGGGCTGTGATAATTTGTTGAGACTTGTGGGTCCTGCTGCGTCATGTAAGAAAAAACTCCTTGGACATTAGTGCAAACAAAGACAAGAAAATGGAGGCTCTTTTATATTTTGAGAAAAC
The DNA here is from genome assembly GCF_026419965.1 of Kogia breviceps. Lineage (NCBI taxonomy): Eukaryota > Metazoa > Chordata > Mammalia > Artiodactyla > Physeteridae > Kogia > Kogia breviceps. The sequence continues at coordinate 118,550,919 of NC_081311.1, read as the reverse complement.
AAGTGTCACTTGAATTCAAGGTAGTGCTGTGGATATAAGAAGAGAAGTCTTCAGATGAAAGCATTCACTCAGAAAGACAGTGTCCTATTTCTGTTTAAAGCACCTCAGGTGACTTACCTGTCAAAATGATAAAGTTATTTATTGCCTTCTAAGGGCACATATTTGAGTAAATCCAAATTGTTCCTTCAACTACTCATATTACAGCTGTAGTTTTGTCGGTGATATTAAATGGACCCAGAAGCTTTATTTTCACAGTGGAATACTTATTTGAGCTTTTAAAACATGCATTTTTATTCTTGACTGAGGAACATTCTGGAAGGTGTTAACACTTTTTATTTCCAAAGTGTTATCCGGCCATTATCCTGCACTCATACTATCTATACAGATAGGCTTGATATTCTTGTCAGCAGCATCAAATTTATAGCCAAAGGACCACAAGGAGTTCAGTAATTTTTTAAAGTCAAGAGAATATAGTTTCAGAGTATTCTATCAGTCCTACATTTAGCCCAATCCCCCATGGTGGATTCTGCCTGTTTCATGAAGAAACGCCTTCCTGTTGGCTTCAGAGACATTTCAGGGCCTCCTTTCTTTGGGCAGCCTCATGACCTAGTTTCAAATAAGCATATTGCTATCACTGGTTGGGAGAGACTCTTTATTCAATAGTTGGCCCTCCATTTACTCTGAAATCATTTGAAATTTAGCCTTTTTAGATGTTAGGTGATAAATTTTGCATAATTAATACATTTAAGAACCATTTAGAGAGGACTTCAGGCATAGTTGTGAAATGGAAATTATCATCAATCTAGACAGCAATTATAGATACTTAAAATATGCCCTAGGAAAAATAGAGGGGTGGAAAGGTGTATAAACTCCTGTGTTTTGATGAGTCCCATAAAAAAACACTGTGCTTTGGGTTTGTTAGTTTTGTCAGGGAATTTACACTGTTGGGCACTTTACAATTACAAAATGCTTTATATAAATGGATTATATCATTTGTTCTTCACCACTCCTTGATATTTGGATTGTTTTTAAGATATGCACACTAGGACATAGAGAGGTTATGCAACAGTAAGGTTAGGCTTTGCACTTGGACATACTTTGATTTGAATTCTAGATCTGTGCTCCTAATCTATGGACAAAACTTCCTCTAGACTCAGCAGGGAGACAGAGAAAGGAAGAAAAAGAAAGCTAATTCCTCTCCAGGGCGGGGTAGTAAAAGACGAATATTCTAAGTCAGCTAATGCAAACCTGTTGTATTACTAGTTCCCAAAGAAAAGGTTGGGTACTAGAGAAAGGGTTAGAGTTAAACCAGATTCAAAATCTGTCCCATGGCTGATAATCAGGAGGATTTATTTTGTGAGTGTGGCTGGATATGACCGAGTGTGGGCTGTGCCCTTAAATTCAGTCCCTGGTTCACATGTACAGGTAAACTACATGCTCCATGCCTGTAGGGCTATCACATGATTCCCTGGGCACGCAGGTTGAGAGACTTCAAGATGGGAGTTGTATGTGTGCGTCTAGAGGCTTCACTTAGAGCTCTGTTGATCAGCAGCTTAGATGGGTCCCCACTGGGTCCTGACACCTGAAACAATAATGACTTGGTTCCTCCTCTAGATCCCACCCCATGGAGCAATCTTTTTAGATATTTGTTTCTCTCTTTCTAGATGTTTCTCTCTTAGTACCTAAACCTGCCACAGAATTCAGCTTTGGCCGATGCTGCCCTGACTGCTTTCAGTTCTCAGCTGCTGGAGTGATACCTGTCTCCATTGGTTACCTCTCCGTGCCGTGTTTGGCTTTGCCCTCACTCTGTGTACTCCCTGGCTGACCGCATCACTACCTCCCCTTTCCAGTCCAAAGGCCTCTGGATTATTTTTGGAATATTTTTGTTTTTTGTTTTTCAGGAACAGCTCCTTGCTGCCCCCTTCTGGCTCAACTTATAATTAACCCTTCGGTTTGCAGACCAAGGGGTGGGAGTCACGCATGCCCAGGCATTTGATAACTCGGTGCCAATCCCATATTCTTGCTACTTATAGGGAAGGTGAGATAATTCTCTCTTCTCTCTCTCTTCTACAACTCTCTCCAATTATTTTTTTTCTTGTTTTATTCTAATATTCTTTCACTAATAAGTGTTTTTTTCTGGGATTTATCAAGTCACTAAAACTGGCTATGTATGCTTTTATCTTGGTTCATAAACATGAACTGTATTTTCCCTTTTATTTTAAACATAAAATCTCTTTTCCTTATTAAGACAGTATGCATGCTCAATATTGAAAATGTGCAGAACACTGAAAGACATAGAGAGAGCAAACATCACCTGTATTTCAACTACAACAGATAGCAACCATTAACATTATGGTGTATCCTGTACATGTTATTTATGTGGTTCTGTACGCGTGGATCTTTAGCCTGCTCTTCCTCACAGTGAGATGACATTAGCTATTTTTGTCCTTTTAAATACTGACAGCCTCCTTTTGGAGGCGATCATACTCACAACTTTGTTGGGATCGTAAATCATCAAAAGATTATAAGCATCTGCAAGATGGATTTTGGATATATGAACAGCCACTTCTTCTGTATTCTCCCCACACTGTAGAATGCTAGGCTCTTTATGCAGGGATGCTCAATAAATGTGGTTGACTTGCTGTTCTGAGTTCATGACGTGCTTTCCAAAATGGCAATAAAGATGGTAATGAAATGTTAAGTTATTCTCTGCTACTAAATTCCTAGTACCAGGACATCATAAATTGTCTTTTTGAGGATCGAAACTATTTGACCATAAATTTCAACTAAGTCACAATAACCTCTGAATTTCTTTCCAGCCCTTTTTATCCCATATGTTTCCAAAGTATCTGAATCATGACTGAATTACCTTGCCACCAGTTAGAACATAAGAGAAAAATACGATATATGTTAAGGTGGTTTTGACAAGTAACCAAATTTGGAAAAATAATTCTATTATAAAGGGCATGTGGGGGAGCATTTCACCCCAAATACCCTTATTGTTAATAATTCAGCTGTCCATCTTCCCGCCTCTCTGGCCATAGTGAAGTCAATTCATATACACACTTTTCGGTGAGCTAGAAAGCAACACATAGGCTCAAAGTCAAGGCACCAAGGCAGCATCACTCAAAATCACCAGCCCTGATGCTATACTATTGCTTGCTAATGCTTCTATCTTATAGAGGCTGGTGAGGTTAGGTGTCTCCGGTGGAATAATATCCCAAGCCTGAAGGAGAATCTGTGGACAGGTCTGTTTTTAGCCACTCAAGGGTCAGCCTTGAGGTGGGGTGGATCCCTCTATTCCCCTTCTCTCTTAATGGTTAAAAATAAGAAAAATGTTACAAAATTGACTAGATTGAAGAAAACACTTAACTTACATGAACTTGTTCACATTTAATGAAGAAAAGAGTAGGGAACATAAACATGCTTTTTTTTCAACTAATAAACTTTATGTTTTAGAGCAGTTTTAGCTTCACAACAAAAATGAGCTGAAAGTACAGAGAGTCCCCAAATGTTCCTGCCCTCCCACAGGCACAGCCTGCCCCACTGTTAACATGCCGCACGAGAGTAGTGCAGTGTTACAGTGGAAGAACACATGGCTGTCACCCAAAGTCCTTGGTTTAAATTACGGCTCACTCTAGGTGTGGTATATTGTATGAAGCTGGACAAATTTATGATGAAATGTATGCACTATTTTAGTACTCTAGAGAATAGATTGTCCTAGAAATCCTCCATGCTCCACATAGTCATCCCTCCTTCTTCTCCAAACCTTGTCAAGCACTAATCAGTTTAGTGTCTCCACAGTTTTTCCTATTCCAGAATGTTGGAATCATACAGTATGTAGCCTTTTCAGATTGGCTTCTTTCACTGAGTAATAAGCATTTAAGTTTCCTTCTTGTCTTTCCATGACTTGATAGCTCATTAATTTTCAGTGCTGAATAATATTCCATTGCCTGGATGTGCCACAGTTTATTGATTCATCTACTAAAGGACATCTTTCCTGGTTGTTTCTAAGTTTTGGCAATTACAAACAAAGTTGCTCTAAGTCTCTGTGTGCAGGTTTTTGTGTGGACATAAGTTTTCAACTCTTTGGGGTAAACCAAGGAGTGTGATTACTAGATTGTGTGGTAAGAGTATATCTATTTTTGTCTTGCCAAGTGGCTGTGCAATTTTGCATTCTCACCAGCAGTGAATGAGAGTTCCTGTTGCTGTATGTCCTTGCCAGCATTTGATGCTGTCAGTGCTTTGGATTTTGGCCCTTCTAATAGGTGTGGAGTAGTATCTCACTGTTAATTTGCTAATGACATACGATGTTGAACATATTTTCATGTGCTCACTTGCAATCTGTATACCTTCTTTGATGAGGTGTCTGTTGAGGTATTTTGCTCATTTTTAATTGGGTTGTTTGGTATCTTATTGTTGACTTTTAAGAGTTCTTTATATATTCTGAATAATAGTTCTTTACAAGATGTATTATTTGCAAATCTTTTCTCCCAGCTTGTGACTTGTCTTCTCATTCTCCTGAAGAACATGCCTTGAAAAAATAGCTTTGTTTCCACTGTTTTCCCTATGGGTGACCAGTGCAGAGTTCTTCTTAACATATTTGGAAAATAATTGTTTAACCAGAGAAATTGAATAAATTATGTTTTCCTGACTGTTCTTGGTTTCAATTTATGAAACTTAAAATGCCCTATGATCTATGAATGCTCAAGAGCTAGCTCTTCTATAAATGATAAGTGGTGAGGCGGGGGGGCCTTCAAGATGGTAGAGGAGTAAGACATGGAGATCACCTTACTCCCTACAAATACATCAAAAATACATCTACATGTGGAACAACTCCTATAGAACACCTACTGAATGCTGGCAGAAGACCTCAGACTTCCCAAAATGCAAGAAACTCCTCACATACCTGGATAGGGCAAAAGAAAAAAGAAAAAACAGAGACAAAAGAATAGGGATGGGACCTGAACATCTGAGAGGCAGCTGTGAAGGAGGAAAAGTTTCCGCACACTAGGAAGCCCCTTCACTGGCGGAGACGGGTCGTCGTGGGGGGGGAAGCTTTGGAGCCAGGGAGGAGAGCGCAGCAACAGGGGTGCAGAGGGCAAAGTGGAGAGATTTCCGCACAGACGTTCACTGCTGACCAGCCCTGACCAGCCTGAGACGCTTGTCTGCTCACCCGCTGGGGTGGGTGGGGGCTGGAAGCTGAGGCTCAGGCTTCAGAGTTCAGATCCCAGGGAGAGAACTGGGGTTGGATGTATGAACACAGCCTGAAGGGAGCTAGTGTGCCACAGCTAGACAGGAGGGAGTCCGGGAAAAAGTCTGGACCTGCCTAAGAGAGATGAGACCATTGTTTCCGGCTGCACAAGAAAAGAGGATTCCCTCCCTGTCTGTCCACAGAAGGCAATGCACCACCTAAACAAGCTCTAGAGACAGGCACAAGCCGCGGCTCACAGCTCAGACACCAGAGATGGGCATGAAATGCCAACGCTGCTGCTGCAGCCACAAAGAATCCTATGTGCAAACACAGGTCACTCTCCACACCTCCCCTCCTGGGAGCCTGTGCAGCCTGCCACTGTCAGGGTCCCATGATCCAGGGACAGCTTCCCTGGGAGAACACACTGTGCACCTTAGGCTGTTGCAACACATGCCGGCCTCTGCCACTGCAGGCTTACCCCACATTCCATACCCCTCCCTCCCCCTGGCCTGAGTGAGCCAGAGCCCCTTAATCAGCCACTGCTTTAACTCTGTACAGTCTGGATGGGAACAGAAGCCTGAGGGCAACCTACATGTAGAGGTGGGGACATAACCAAGGGTGAACCCCAGGAGCTGTGTAAACAAACAAGAGAAAGGGAAATTTCTCAATGCGACCTCAGGAGCAGCAGGTTAAATCCCCATAATCAACTTGAGGTACCCTGCATCTGTGGAATATCTGAATAGACAACAAATCAATTCAAAATGAGGCAGTGGACTTCGAGATAAACTGTAGTCTTGGAGTTGCTTTCTGTGACTGACTTGTTTCTGATTTTTATGTTTATCATAGATTAGTTCCTAGTGCTTCTTATCATTGGTGGATTTGCTTATTGGTTTGGTTGCTCTCTTCTTTTTTTAAATTACTTTTTTATTTCAACAACTTTAATTTTAATTATTTTATTTTCTTTCTTTATTTATTTTTCTTTCTTCTTTTCTCCTTTTTCTTCTGAGCCATGTGGATGACAGTCTCTTGGGGCTCTGGCCTGGTGTCTAGCCTGAGCCTCTGAGGTGGGAGAGCCAAGTTCAGCACATTGGACTACCAGAGACCTCCCAGCCCCATGTAACATCAGTTGGCGATAGGTCTCCCAGAGATCTCCACCTTAACACTAAGACCCAGCTCCACCCAATGGCCAGAAAGCTCCACTGCTGGACACCTCATGCCAAACAACTAGCAAGACAGGAACACAACCTCACCTATTAGCAGAGAGGCTGCCTAAAATCATACTAAGTTCACATACAGCCCAAAACACACCACCAGATGCAGCCCTGCACACCAGAAAGACAAGATCCAGCCCCACCCACCAGAAAACAGGCACCAGTCCTCTCCACCAGAAACCCTACACAGCCACTGAACCAACCTTACCCACTGGGGTCAGACACCAAAAATAACGGGAACTACGAACGTGGAGCCTGTGTAAAGGAGACTGCAAACACATTAAATTAAGCAAAATGGGAAGACAGAGAAATATGCAGCAGGAGCAAGCTAAAAACCCACCACACCAGACAGTTGAAGAGGAAATAGGCAGTCTACCTGAAAAAGAATTCAGAGTAATGGTAGTAAAGATGATCCAAAGTCTTGGAAAGAGAATGGAGAAAATACAAGAAACATTTAACAAGGACCTAGAAGAACTAAAGAGCAAACAGACAAAGATGAACAGCACAATAAATGAAATTAAAAATTCTCTAGAAGGAATCAATAGCCTAATAACTGAGGCAGAAGAATGGATAAGTGACTTGGAAGATAAAATGGTGGAGATAACTACCACAGAGCAGAATAAAGAAAAAAGAATGAATAGAATTGAGGACAGTCTCAGAGACCTCTAGAACAACAATAAATGAACCAACATTCAAATTATAGGGGTCCCAGAAGAAGAAGAGAAAAAGAAAGCCTCTGAGAAAATATCTGAAGAGATTATAGTTGAAAACTTCCCTAATATGGAAAAGGAAAGAGTCAATCAAGTCCAGGAAGCACAGAGAGTTCCATACAGGAGAAACCCAAGGAGAAACATGCCAAGACACATATTAATCAAACTATCAAAAATTAAATACAAAGAAAAACTATTAAATCAGCAAGGGGTAAGCAACAATTAACATACAAGGGAATTCCCATAAGATGAACAGCTGATCTCTCAGCAGAAACTCTGCAAACCAGAAGGGAGTGGCAGGACATATTTAAAGGGTGAAAGGGAAAAACCTACAACCAAGATTACTCTACCCAGAAAAGATCTCATTCAGATTTGATGGAGAAACTAAAACCTTTACAGACAAGTAAAAGATAACAAAATTCAGCACCACCAAACCACCTTTACAAAAAATGCTAAAGGAACTTCTCTAAGTGGGAAACAGAAGAGAAGGAAAAGACCTACAAAAACAAACCCAAAACAATTAAGAAAATGGTAATAGGAACATACATATTGATAACTACCTTAGATGTAAATGGATTAAATGCTCCAACCAAAAGACATAGACTGGATGAATGGATACAAAAACAAGACCTGTATCATACTGTCTACAAGAGACCCACTTCAGACCTAAGGACACATACAGACTGAAAGTGTGGGGATGGATAAAGATATTCCAAAGCAAAAGGAAATCAAAAGAAAGCTGGAGTAGCAATTCTCATATCAGACAAAATAGACTTTAAAATAAAGACTATTACAAGAGACAAAGAAGCATACTACATAATGATCAAGAGATCAATCCAAAAAGAAGATATAACAATTGTAAATATTTATACACCCAACATAGGAGCAACTCAGTACATAAGGCAAATGCTAACAGACATAAAAGGGGAAATCGACAGTAACATAATCATAGTAAGGGACTTTAACACCCCACTTTCACCAATGGACAGGTCATCCAAAATGAAAATAAATAAGGAAACACAAGCTTTAAATGATACATTAAACAAGATGGACTTAATTGATATTTATAGGACATTCCACCCAAAAACAACAGACTACACTTTCTTCTCAAGTGCTCATGGAATACTCTCCAGGGTAGATCATCTTGAGTCACAAATCAAGCCTTGATAAATTTAAGAAAATTGAAATCTTATCAAGTATCTTTTCCGACCACAACACTATGAGACTAGACATCAATTACAGGAAAAAAAACTGTAAAAAATACAAACACATGGAGGTTAAACAATACAGTACTAAATAACCAAGAGATCACTGAAGAAATCAAAGAGGAAATAAAAATATACCTAAAAACAAATGACAATGAAAACACTATGACCCCAAACCTATCGAGGGCCACAAAAGCAGTTCTAAGAGGGAAGTTTATAGCAATACAATGCTACCTCAAGAAACAAGAAAAATCTCAAATAAACCACCTAACCTTACACCTAAAGCAATTGGAGAAGGAAGAACAACAACAAAAAAAAAACCCAAAAATAGCAGAAGGAAAGAAATCATAAAGATCAGAGCAGAAATAAATGAAAAAGAAATGAAGCAAACAATAGCAAAGGTCAATAAATCTAAAAGCTGGTTCTTTGAGAAGATAAACAAAATTGCCAAACCATTAGCCAGAATCATCAAGAAGAAAAAGGAAAAGACTCTAATCAACAGAATTCAAAATGAAAAGAAGTAACAACTGACACTGCAGAGATACAAAGTTTCATGAGAGATTACTATAAGCAACTCTATGCCAATAAAATGGACAACCTGGAAGAAATGGACAAATTCTTAGAAAAGTGCAACCTTCAGGGACTGAACCAGGAAGAAATAGAAAATATAAACAGACCAATCACAAGCACTGAAATTGAAACTGTGATTAAAAATCTTCCAACAAACAAAATCCCAGGACCAGATGGCTTCACAGGCAATTTCTATCAAACATTTAGAGAAGAGCTAACACCTATCCTTCTCAAACTCTTCCAAATATAGCAGAGGGAGGAACACTCCCAAACTCATTCTATGAGGCCACCATCACCCTGAAACCAAAACCAGACAAAGATGTCATAAAGAAAGAAAACTACAGGCCAATATCACTGATGAACAAAGATGGAAAAATCCTCAAGAAAATATTAGCAAACAGAATCCAACAGCACATTAAAAGGATCATACACAATGATCATGTGGGGTTTATCCCACAAATGCAAGTGTTCTTCAATATATGCAAATCAATCAACGTGTTAAACCATATTAACAAATTGAATGATAAATACCATATGATAAATCTTGATAGATGCAGAAAAAGCTTTTGAAAAAATTCAACACCTTACCTCAACATAATAACGTCCATATATGTCAAACCCACAGCCAACATCGTTCTCAATGGTGAAAAACTGAAACCATTTCCTTTAAGAACAGGAACAAGGCAAGGTTGCCCACTCTTACAGCTATTATTCAACATAGTTTTGGAAGTTTTAGCCACAGCACTCAGAGAAAAAAAGAAATAAAAGAAATCCAAATTGGAAACGAAGAAGTAAAACTGTCACTGTTTGCAGATGACATGATACTATACATAGAGAATCCTAAAGTTGCTACCAGAAAAGTACAGAGCTAATCAATGAATTTGGTAAAGTAGCAGGATACAAAATTAATGCACAGAAATCTCTTGCATTCCTATACACTAATGATGAAAAATCTGAAACAGAAATTAAGGAAACACTCCCATTTACCACTGCAAGAAAAAGGATAAAATACCTAGGAATAAAACTACCTAGGGGGACAGAAGACCTGTATGCAGAAAACTATAAGACAGTGATAAAGAAATTAAAGATGATACAAACAGATGGAGAGATATACCATGTTCTTGGATTGGAAGAATCAACATTGTGAAAATGACAACACTACCCAAAGCAATCTACAGATTCAATGCAAGCCCTATCAAACTACCAATGGCAATTTTCACAGAACTAGAACAAAAAATTTCACAATTTGTATGGAAACACAAAATACCCCAAATAGCCAAAGCAATCTTGAGAAAGAAAAATGGAGCTGGAGGAATCAGGCTCCCTGACTTCAGATACTACTACAAAGCTATAGTAATCAAGACCATATGGTACTGGCAGAAAAATGGAAAGATAGATCAATGGAACAGGATAGAAAGCCCAGAGGTAAACCCACAAACATATGGTCACCTTATCTTTGATAAAGGAGGAAAGAATATCAACAGAGAAGACAACCTCTTCAATAAATGGAGGTGGGAAAACTGGACAGCTATATGTAAAAGTATGAAATTAGAACACTCCCTAACACCATACACAAAAAGTGAACTCAAAATGGATTAAAGACCTATATATAAGACCAGACTCTATAAAACTCTTAGAGGAAAACATAGGCAGAACATTCTATGACATAAATCACAGCAAGATCCTTTTTGACCCACCTTCTAGAGAAATGGAAATAAAAACAAAAATAGACAAATGGGATCTAATTAAACTTAAAAGCTTTTTGCACAGCAAAGGAGACCATAAATAAGAGGAAAAAAGACAACAGTCAGAATGGGAGAAAATATTTGCAACTGAAGCAACTGACAAAGGATTAATCTCCAAAATATACAAGCAGCTCACGCAGCTCAATATCAAAAAAAAAATACAACCCAATCCAACAATGGGCAGAAGCCCTAAATAGACATTTCTCCAAAGAAGATATACAGATTGCCAACAAACACATGAAAGGATGCTCAACATCTCTAATCACTAGAGAAATCCAAATCAAAACTGCAATGAGGTATCGCCTCACACCAGTCAGAATGGCCATCATCAAAAAATCTACAAACAATATATCCTGGAAGGGGTGTGGAGAATAGGGAACCCTCTTGCACTGTGCTGGGAATGCAAATTGATGCAACCACTATGGAGAACAGTATGGAGGTTCCTTAAAGAACTAAAAATAGAACTACCGTATGACCCAGCAATCCCTCTACTGGGCATATACCCCGAGAAAACCATAATTCCAAAAGAGACATGTACCACAATGTTCATTGTAGCACTGTTTACAATAGCCAGGACACAGAAGCAACCTAGTTGTCCACTGACAGATGAATGGGTAAAGAAGATGTGGCACATATATACAATGGGATATTACTCAGCCATAAAAGGAAACAAAATTGAGTTATTTGTAGTGAGGTGGATGGACCTAGAGTCTGTCATACAGAGTGAAGTAGGTCAGACCAAGAAAAACAAATACCGTATGCTAACACATCTATATGGAACCAATAAAAGGTTCAGATGAGCCTAGGGGCAGGACAGGAATAAAGACGCAGACGTAGAGAATGGACTTGAAGACATGGTGAGGGGGAAGGGTAAGCTGGGACGAAGTGAGAGAGTGGCATGGACATATATACACTACCAAATTTAAAGTAGATAGCTAGTGGGAAGCAACCGCATAGCACAGGGAGATGAGCTCGGTGCTTTGTGACCACCTAGAGGGGTAGGATAGGGAGGGTGGGAGGGAGACGCAAGAGGGAGGGGATATGGGGATATATGTATGCATATAGCTGATTCACTTTGTTGTACAGCAGAAACTAACACAAAATGTAAAGCAATTATATCCCCAAAAAAATGTTAAAAAAATTTTTTTTAAATAAATGTTAAGTGGCTGTGACCTTGCAAGAAAGAATATAGCAGAGAGAATTCTTAACATTATGTCTAATGTTCCTGAATGCATTACTTTTCTGGCATATTATTTCCTGTTCAGGAATATTTCTGTCCAAGGAGATCCAAGACTACCTTTTTTTTTTTTGTCCCTGAGAGAACTACAATGACCAAGCCCATGAAACTGAGATTAAAGATCAAAAAGTGGTATTATATTTTCAGTTCTCAAACCAGCATTCTCAAACATGTTGCAAACACTGGTGAGAAATTATTTTATGTGATATTCTCCTTAGGGCAAAACATTAAAAAGGAAATGTTTGTTTTCTGTTTTTATTCTGGTACCATATAAAATATTCTCAAAAATAAATAGCTTTACAAATTCCTTTTAAAATGCTGTTTGTGCTTTAGATATTTTCTCCATGTAGCTGAAATTTATCTTCAGTGTTTGAATTCCAGGCAACTGTTTGTTTATTCTCTACTTGGTCATGATAGAGAATGATAAGGATGATAAGGTTAGAATTTTATAAAGCTATGTGTGAAATTTAATTATAGATATTGAGTACATTGGGTGGTTATGTAATCTCCCCTTTTCACCTTTATTGTATAGGTGTGCTTATAATTTCAGAAATGTTCAGACAACGGTTTTAGATGAAATCAATCAGATACTTACAGAGTTAGATTATTCCAATAATTAAACACACACACAGACTTTTCTTTTTGATTGCTCAGTGTTCTATCATGATGTGTGAAAGTATAGTCTCTCTCTCTCTCTCCCTCTCTTTGTCTCTCTCTCCCTCCCTCAACACTTCCCCTCTAATCCTGATACCCCTGCCCTTTGAAATGTAAATGTAGACACTAAGAACTTCACAATAAAAGATACTAGAGAAACATGACCTCTCTCAGCAAACATAACACTCAATAAGAGAGCTGTCTATATTTCCATTTCATCTTTTATATGATAAACACAACAATTATTTACTCTCTCTATAGAGAAGGACATGGTAGCAGTTAACAGGCTAATAATGGAAGTGGACTTTGTGCTTCTCCTAAGGAAAGTGTTAGATAGGTTCAGAACTTTTCAGAATTATGATAATTTGAGAAGAGCTGCTCTCACTAACTGCTTTAAGGGTGTGTTAGAACTAGTACTTCAAGCTCTTCAACCTGTCAATAGCCAATTAGATGTGCTACAAAATATCTCTCCTCTGCAACTGGTGTCTTCAGTGTGTTTAAATTGGGTGAAGTCACAGTTATTAGCCTGATAAGCAATGGTGTCATCTACTTTGGGCTGCATTTCTCCCTATTAAACATGGCTGCACAGGAGAATAATTTTGGACTACTGCATCAGATGTTGCTGCATTTTGCAGATCTGGCTAACATGGAAGCCTCCTCTCTATTGAACTTGGGATCTCTGCACTGGGAAAATTCTCAGAAATCATTAATAAAGTAATTTTAAAATGCTCCTGCCATTTCCGTGAGCTCAGATTACAGCAGTTACAGTAATTACTGTTAGTGATATGCAATATACCCAGGGCCTATTAAGGAGATTTTTATGGGCCTCTTTTTTGCAATCTTTGCACCTAAAAGGTTGTAAAGGAAAAAGGGTGCTAAGGATGGCAAGCCTCAGCACTGCTATCACCTTACTGTTTATAATGTTTATAAGAACACTTAGAAACTCTTGTCTTTTCTCATTTACACAGACTCCTCCCAGGCCATTGATAGAGTTGCCACCTTTAGGCAGTTTGCATAGTTTAAATAGGGTTCCCTTAAAATTTCCTTGGAGGGCAAATGACTACTCCTACGTGGGTAAGACAATTACCAAGACTCATCATCTGCCATCTGTGCTGGCTACCAGTAGGCCAGTAGAAAATCATTTTCTTGGAATATCCATAGTCATTTATGTCTGAGGCCCTTAGAGAATTGATGTTCCCATAGGGCCCTTCTAAGGAAGCAGCATCTGGCTCTGGTCTTTTGCTTCCTATTTGAATGTGGCCAAGAAGCAGGATCAGCCCTCAGTGAGAACTCTCTGTATAAGGATTCTGTTCAGGCTCTCTAGCAGTCCTGAGGCTGTCTAGAGGAACAGACTGGAGTTTTCATCTCATGGCTGCAGAGTCAGTCATTTTTTCACAGTCTCTGCAGGTAGGTGGACTATTCTCCCTCCCCAGCTCCCTTTGTCCCTCGCTCCCTCTCTCTTCCCTTCCTCTTACTTCCTTCTTTGTTTTTCCTTCCTTCCTTCCTTTGTCTATTACACTTATTTATATGTAGCTCTTTTCGGGGCATGGAGCCTGGGTTGGCTTATAGTTCGTTTATAATGTACCATCTCCCTATCTTCTGTTTGGAGGTGGGCATTTCATCCAGAAATGATTAAACCTTCTGTGGGTCCTTTAGATATCAACACAGAGAGAGCCCTGGAGTCTTAAGAATGCAAGGCCAGCAATGACCACTGTAAAAACAGGTTTCCCATTAAGTCTTATTTACCCAAGGAAAGGCAGGGTTGCCTCTTCAGCAGAATTAGTGGCAGGGCAGAGAGGAGGCATTAACATGAGGAGGAGGGAAGAGTGAAGAGTGTTCATTTCAGGTCAGTGAGTAGCCTCTTTGCTTATGGAGAAGCAAATGGAAGAGCCAGCTTAGAGACAATCTCATTCAGTTTTGAAATCTATGAGCAAGTTGAATTATTTTCATCTTATAGACATCTGTAGCAGTGCTAGAATAGTGCTAGAATAAGAGGAAATGTTGCCTTTTCTGAGTAGTCAAAGTTACCTAGATTCCCTCCAGAATAAAAATTTTCCATACGTGAGAGTAAGTGGAGCGATTAAGAACACAGACTTGGAAGCCAGGTTACCTGGCTTCACATTTTGGCTCTGCATTGTCACCTTTGTAGCATGCCTATGGCTCAGTTTCCTAGTATGTATAATGGAGTTGAAAACAGCATCTACCTCACAAAATTGTAACAGAGATTAAAAGAGCAAATATTTATAAAGCAATTAGAATACTATCTGCCATATAGCAAGCAACTTAAAAGTGTTTTCTCAGTGAATAGCATGTCCAGTCTCTCCAAGAAGATGGAAATTTTAACATTAATAGGAAAAGGAGTGGTGGCAGCGAAAGAAGCTTATACAGCATTATGTCAATGGAAGATAACATTGCTGTGATTTACTTTCCATGAAAAGAGTTTATATATGCATTTGGTGGATGGCCTATAAATTTTATTGAGTGATTGAGCACTCTGCTCAGTATTGGGTCCACATTGCTATTTTTCATATAGATTCTATGTTACTAAACTTTTTCATTAGATCTGAACAAAATTATGGTCACAGTGGTTCCCAGGGTCATTCACCATGGATTCTTGCTATAGGAAGCACTTAGATAAAGGCATTAAATTATCATTTATTGATAAGAAGCTAGACTTGGTGAATTAAATTTTTATTTGTACATTAACCTTTAATAGTCATTTAACTTCAGAAATAGTCATAGACCTATGATCTTTCAATATCTTCCGGTTAAGATGTTCTAAAATCAATCTTTTCATTTCCAGAAATCTAATTTGATTATGTCATTTCCCTGATTAGATGTGTTTAGTGTCTCTCTGTCATCCACACAAGATGAAATATAAGTGCCCTAGTTGGCACGCACGGCCTTTCATGATCTGGCCCTAACTTTTTGGTCTGATCTCCTATCACTGCTTCCCTTTCCCCTCACTTCAGCTCTAGAAATAAAACATACCAGGGGTTTATACCTTTCACCTTTGCACCTGACAAAAGCTGTTCTCAGTGCCTGTAATATCCTTTCTGACTCCTCCCTGTCCACTTTCTACCTCTCCTTTTAGTCCATGTTGAACTGACTCAGCTCTGTCTAACCAAACTTCTAGGATATATAAACTCTCTTCTCCATGTTGTCACTGTAACAAAAATAAGCCAACCCTATATAGGGCCTACAGTGTGTGAGACTCTATTCTAGTTGATTTACATATATAAACTCATTTGATCCTCATACTTTTAAGGCAAACGTTCCCCCATTTTCAGACTAGGAAACTGAGTCACCAAATGGTTAAATAAGTTTCCGAAGGTCTTACTGTTGGTTGATTACAAAGTGAGGATTACAGAGCCCTGCAGCTTATATATTTTTATATTTTCCACTTATCAGATCTTTGTAAATATATATATATTATAAACATATATATATATATATATATATACACACTCGTATATGGCTCTTTGATCTAGTAAGTGTCTCCACAACCTAAGAGCCTTGACATCATAGATGCTCAAAGATATTTGCAAGGTGATTGTTCATTCATTTAAAATATTTGAAAATTAGTAAGTGCAATTTTTTTTTACCTAGAGACTTCTTTTTTTCTTTCCCTTTTCTGTCTTTTTTAAATTGAAGTATAGTTGACTTACAATATTATATTCATTTCAAGTGTGCAAATTAGCAAGTATAATTATTGAATCCAAAGAAACTCATATGATTTCTCAAATCACCATTGCTCTTTTCCATCTTTTATATTTTCAGATTAATGAAAACCACAGCAATGATCTTGCCCACTGTTTTCTTTTTAATATATGTGAAACTTTGCAATTAAAGTACAGACTGGCTTCCTCTTGTGTCTTTTAACTTGACATCACCAACCACTTGCTAGCTTGGCCATCTTTTCATTCTGACTGTAGTTCCAAACAGCTAATGTGCATGTGATTATAACACATCTCTTCAATCTCACAGACATAACTAGCTCTGTTTTTAAAGTTTCTAGCCAAAGGGAGAAGAATTGAAATAAGAACAAAACCACAGATTTTGCCATACTCTAAAATAATATTTTAATAACATAGTACCAAAATGTTCTTGTTTTGAAATAACAGTTAAATTATTCGTTTTCCAGTAAGTAGGGAATTGTAAGGGGAATGAACTGGTTACTTTGCTCCAGTCTTAATTCACACATTTCTATATTACGTTTTCCTGTAGATCTGACTGATTTTCTCTCAGACATTTAATAGTTTACTTCATGGTTCTTTGAAGAAATATCACAAGCCCTTACCACCTTAGTACCCCTTTCTTTAACAATACTTTATAGCAATTTAGCAGAGATCATATAGAAAACATGACAGTATCTTTGTCAAGATAAAAAGCATCTGTTGTCATCTCCATATTGATTGATTGACAAAAAACCTAGTCAACTCACTTTAAATGTGGGTCAAACTGATTGGTTACTGACATGAGACCACTTAAATTGATCTATTTTTATGTTTAAATTCATGCTGTACTTTTCACCCGGATGTTTTGGTCCCAAGGAAATACAACTTTGAAGCAAGTGGATAAGTTAGGCGTGGTCAAATTTTTGCTTGTTTTAAATATTTCTTGTCTCTTTGTAACAACAACCATGGGAAAATAACTTGGAAATTCACCACTGAAAGTCTGGGTTTTTTTAATTAGAATGGTGGGATCTTTCTTTCTAACTGAATTTGACAACGTATGTGCATGTGTGTGGGAGGCAGAATGCATTGCTAGAATGACCTTGTGCCCTCACCAGTCTGGAGTTTGATCTTTATTTCTTACCCCCATTTTGCTTCTCTAGAAATGTTTCCTATATAATTTCCTATTGCATCAACACAGTTGTTTTCCCATTCTAAGTTCTGTTGAGTCTCACAGATCTAGCTATGAAGATTTCAAATTTCATACTCCTTGCAAAAAATATTTTTTCTCATAATCATTATTACCACTCCCCCAGGAATAATTATTTTCAAAAATGGAATGTCCCTAATAGGCAAATGCAAGTCCATAAAACAAGACTATGAACATTAAAAAGCATGCTACTTTGGCTTATGATTTCTGTCAGCTGAATCAACCTACAAATTTTATTTAAATG
This sequence comes from Kogia breviceps, assembly GCF_026419965.1. Taxonomy (NCBI): domain Eukaryota; kingdom Metazoa; phylum Chordata; class Mammalia; order Artiodactyla; family Physeteridae; genus Kogia; species Kogia breviceps. The sequence continues at coordinate 118,533,265 of NC_081311.1, read as the reverse complement.
GTAAACAGTAGGAAACAGAATAAGGTAGCCAGTATCATATGAATACAAAGAAAGCAAATCATATTGTTTATTTTGTCACATTTTCTGCAATGTGTTGCTTAGAATGGTAGAATTTTTTGCAAATTTTTGACACAGCACATAAATATAATAATATCCATTTCTAGCACTGTCAGAATGAATTCCAGTTGATAAGCTCAGTTTTTATCTGTATGTTGGAAACGAGGTTTATGAACACAGATAATGTCTCTCCGCTCCCCTCCTACCTTACTTCCTACCAAAAACTGAGCAGCGCTAATTTGCTGTTTTAAACTTAAAAACAAAAATTCCTACCTGATTATGTGTTACAATGCTGCTTCTCAATTTGGTGGATTTTGTCTCTAGACACACCTAAATGAATTTCTTATTTCTCCCTTCTTCTCCTCCAAAGCAAGCTCACTCTCTCTGCCTTTGAGACCCTGGATCAAAGGAGCTCAAAGGAGACACTCATAAAGATTTTAGATTACTGATATCTGTCCATTCTATTGAAAATATCTTAAAATACATTTTACTGTCATTATAATAACATTCATAAAGTTAACAGTATCTTATTTTTTGTATGGGTATATTTATGTTCACATAGTGTCTGATGTGACCTTATATTAATTTTTCTTTTTGGGTAATCACAGAATCCCTATAAATTTGAGGAATCACAAAGTTCCTACAATTCTACAAACTCAAGAATTGTTGCTGCGCCCTGCCTTGTCACCTCTTAGTCCACAGGTTGGGAAGGTAAGAGAGTGATAAAAGTATCTTAAACTCCCTCATCCTTACTACTTTTATTTTCCTTAGAGTGGGGTGAAGATTTAAGCCAATAATAAGTCATTAACTTGCTAACAGAAGAGGGTCTGGGGAGGTATGCTCTCTGATGCCAAATATTCTTCTTCCTTTGTTCAATATTTAATGTTCCCAGGGAGAGAGGCTGCAGGGCTATGAACATGTCAAGTTCATTGGACGTTTCTTAGCAGCTTTGCCCAGGGTGGCCCTTGCCCCATCCAGTCTAATTCTCTTTCCCTAAGGGCACAGTTTGAATCAACATTCCTCACTTGTTGAAGACTCCAAGAAATTATGTGACCACTTAATCTTTTTACAGATCAAAATGTGTGAAGTTTTAATCTGCATAGCTCTAAAGTCTAGAAGACATTTCCTAGTTTATGGAAATTTCATATCAGATAGGCAGGCTTAGCTTGATATGTTAAATACGGTAAATTGATTTTCTTAAGAACCTCAGTGCATGTGAGAAAATCTAGAAGAGAAGAGCTATAGAAACTTCCCATGGAACCATAAAACTATCATGATGATTCATCACTAAACAGTGTGGGCAAATGTTTAGACTGATTATGTTGTAGAAATCTTGGTTCCAAGGCTTTGGGTTAGACTGCAAGAACTATTCATTGATTTTGATGACTGATTTAGAAATAGGGTTCATGGATTTTGGAAGAAATATCAGAAAGTAAATGGAGAATAAGACCTCATAACTTGTTTGAAGGAAATAGTTAATCAGGCCCCAAAGCTGTACAACAAAGAAAATCACAAACACTCAGGGAAAGAAACAATGCAAAGCATTTCAGTGACAAAGTAGCATTAAGAAATTAGAGGATGCATATAGGAAAACCTCATTGGGATGAAAAGGCAACATGGGAAAATTAAATGAATGACAAACTAAGGAAGTTATAAAAAATACCACAAAAATATAGTATTAAGAAACCCTCCAAGAGAAGATAGGCATTAAAGGAAAGCATGTTTGTAGACAGACAGGAAAGTATTCATTCACAGACTGCATTTAGCTACCACCTCCTATTCAACTGGTCCCAACACAAGTTGAGTGTTTATTATAGTCAAGTTCTGAGCAATTAGATTTAATTTGAACTTTACAGACATTAATGTAATCAGATAAAAGATGAGATGCTATGCTCAGGTTAGTATGGATATGAACATAAAACTTTAAACAACATAGTACTACTTCTCTGGGATAAGCTGAGCATTTATATTATTGAAAAACTCTGACTGATAAGCTCTGGTCACCGTTTGGATGGCAGATAGCATCTCCAATGATGCTGTCCAATGCAGGATGTTCTCTTTGTAACTGAGAGGCATCTCGTTGCTCCAGCACCCAAGTAGACTGAATTTTTTTTTTTTTTTTTTTTTGCGGTATGCAGGCCTCTCGCTGTGGTGGCCTCTCCCGTTGCGGAGCTCTGGACACGCAGGCTCAGCGGCCATGGCTCACGGGCCCAGCCGCTCCGTGGCATGTGGGATCCTCCCGGACTGGGGCACAAACCCGTGTCCCCTGCATCGGCAGGCGGACTCTCAACCACTGTGCCACCAGGGAAGCCCCTAGACTGTATTTTTAACTGCAGATCTTCCTCAACTTAAGATGGGGTTACATCCCAATAAACCCATCATAGAATGTGTTAAGTTGAAAATGCATTTAACACACCTAATCTTCTGAACGCCGTAGTTTAGCCTTGCTTATCTTAAGCATGCTTGGAACACTTACATTGGCCTACAGTTGGGCAACATCATCTAACACAAAGCCTATTTTATAATAAAGCATTGAATATCTCATGTAATTTGTTGAGTACTCTGTCGAAAGTGAAAAACAGAATGGTTGTATGTGTACAGAATGTTATAAGTGTATCGGTTACTTACCCTCGTGATCACACGGCTGACTGGGAGCTGTGGTCAGTGCCACTGTCCAGCATCTTGAGAGTACTGTCTGGGAGGAAGAAGTTTTCCTCTACCCTTCTAGGTTCTTCTGGCTGGTCTAAGAATTAAATTGGCATGAGACAGATTAACAGGAAAAAAAAATCACACAGAAATTTGATAATGTGTATACATGGGAGGGACCCAGGAAAACTGAGTAATTCACCAAAATGGCTGAAACCTTCACCTTAAGTACCATCTTCAGCTAAAGACTAAAGAGAGTGTTGGAGGTAGGAGTTGGGACTTCAAATGGGAGGAAGGCAATTCATATGGAGATGGAAGAGCAAATGTTTGGCAAATAAATGTTTGCTTGGCCCTGCAGAGACAATGCTACATAGAGTAGACTCTGAACTCTAGGCCCTGTAGAGTTTCTAACACCACACCTTCCCCATATTCCTTGCAGATATCTCTTGTGATAGCTCTGTTCTGGGAATATACCTTCCATCTAAATTCTTTTAGGCAGTTAGGGGGAAGGTCAAAGTTTCTTCTAGGGTCTTTTGGGCCTTGACTCTTTTTCTCAAAATAATCAACATGCCAAATACACATTTTGGGTTAGCAAACTTTGTTCCCCTACAATATATTGCTAGCCCAGGAAAAGATCAAAATTCAAAATTTGGAGTGTGGTTTCTACTGAATACGTATCAATTTTGCACCATTGTGAAGCTGAAAAATCCCAAGTTGAATCATTGTAAGTAGGGGACTCTGTATATTTTGTCTAGTCTTCAATTTATAGTCACACTGATGCACTACAGAGAGATTTCTCTGGACCCAAAAGTAATCTGGGGTGGTGGGGTTTCCAAAGGCCTTGTTCAGCAGACAGCATAGATTCAGGACAGAGAACTATGCCAAAGGAGGGGAAATGTGACTTCCCTGCATTCAACTTTAAGTCTCTACCTATGGAGGTAGCCATGAACGATTCACAGTTACTTCTTAGGGTAGAAAGGGTACTCTGCAAGGGGAATACACTTTCATAATTCTGGATAATTTGGTTTACTCATCCTGTGATAACAAGCTCTTAGGTACTTCTCTGCTATCCCTCATATCTGGGTTGCTCATTCAAACAGTTCTTTGTTCTTCATTCACTCATTCAACAAATACTTTTGGAGTATGTTGTTCAATACAGGCTGGTCTAGGTCGGTAAACTATTTGCTTAGTGTGTGTCTGGTCACCCCAAATGTAAACTACTTTAGGGCATAGATGAGCTAATATTTTCTTTATATTATCCCACTCTCCCAAATCAGTTCTTTACATGTTGTAAGCAGTTAATGCCTACCTTATGAATTTAGTTCAATTGAAATGAAATTCAGAAGATGTATGGATTTCAACTGAAGAAATGTAGATATTAGAATAACTCACTTCCACAATAACGTCAACGACCAGTATTCTGAATAAATGAGACCAAGGACGTGAAAGTTTTATTTCTAAGGGCAGTAATGGAGAGATGTTAATAGCTGCCACATCAGTGTCATGCTTGAAAGGGAAGGCTTATTTTGAAAAGAAGAGTCCTGGACACAAAGGAAAGCCCTAAAGTCTTTCCTGAATTGTTCTTAAAACTATCATCCAGGGCTTCCCTGGTGGCGCAGTGGTTGGGAGTCCGCCTGCCGATGCAGGGGACACGGGTTCGTGCCCCGGTCTGGGAGGATCCCACATGCCGCGGAGCGGCTGGGCCCGTGAGCCATGGCCGCTGAGTCTGCGCGTCCGGAGCCTGTGCTCCACAACGGGAGAGGCCACAACAGTGAGGCCCACATACCACAAAAAAAAAAAAAAAAAACTATCATCCAGGGAAGAAGTTGAAACTGGTAAATAAAGAACACAGTCACGTGTCACGATTTCACTCACAGGGCAATTGTAAAACTTGGTTTAATAATCTTTTTTGGTTGCCTCTTTTAGTACATAGCCCGTATTTGACTATATGTGGCAAATTTTACTGAAATATAGTCAGGTGTTGCAGTGGAAACCTTAGATGACTGGAGGCATCTAAATGAATCCCTCACAGTTAGGTTAGAGAAATACTTGGTGGTGCTGTGTCAGGCTCAAAAGAGGTGGTAGGAAGAAGTGCTGGAGAAGTAGAAACTCCTGACTTTGCTCAGGGCCAGCCCTGCTTTTAGTCATATAAGCCTGGAACTTATAAACACAATGGAAGTCTTGGTTTGGGGGGGCTCTCTCAAAGGTCTGTGTTGTCCATTTCAAAACTCGGGTTCCTGCCATTAAGGAGATGAGGTTCTTCCTATGGTAGCAACATGAATGTAGCAGTGGGTGGGTTTGAAAGTTTTCGAAAAGGGTGTCCCTATGTCAACTCTTGCCATCTCCTGCAGCGCTCCTTTATATTTTTGTCTGGATTTGACTTTAGTCATAGAAAGCAGCTCTTTCTGGTGATTCTGGTGGAGCAGTCACACAAGAGGAAGCATTTTTCCAGTTGCTTTCATGTGCAGTCTTCTTGCTTCTCAAGTGCCAGTTATCTGTGTGCCACCCCAGTACGTGAAAATTGCTTGACTCCTCCTAGATATTCCCAAAGAACTTTTACACTAGATTCTGCCTGTCTTGGCAGCAATCCTTAGAGAGATTTTGGCATTAACATTCTATCAAGGATAAGCTTTTCCTTCTCCATCAGATATTTGCTAGGTATTACTACTTGATTTCTTTGCTAACCTATAAAACATTTTGACCCATGATACAGGCCTTTTCCTCCATCATGTCTCTTTCTAGAACGTAAGTTCTAAAATACATTCAAGTGATGAAATCAGGGTGAAAAAATATTCTAGGGACAACCTAAAGAAGGAAAAAAATGTAAATTTTCAAAAGGGCATCCAAAGACATTTACAATGACGACAAACCATTTAGTCTTTTTATTTATTTATTTATTATTAACATCTTTATTGGAGTATAATTGCTTTACAATGGTGTGTTAGTTTCTGCTGTACCACAGAGTGAATCAGCTATACGTATACATATATCCCCATATCCCCTCCCTCCTGCGTCTCCCTCCCACCCTCCCTATCCTACCCCTCTAGGTGGTCACAAAGCACCGAGCTCATCTCCCTGTGCTATGCGGTTGCTTCCCACTAGCTATCTACTTTAAATTTGGTAGTGTATATATATATCAATGCCACTCTCTCACTTCGTCCCAGCTTACCCTTTCCCCTCACCATGTCCTCAAGTCCAATCTCTATGTCTGCGTCTTTATTCCTGTCCTGCCCCTAGGCTCATCTGAACCTTTTATTGGTTCCATATAGATGTGTTAGCATACAGTATTTGTTTTTCTCGGTCTGACCTACTTCACTCTGTATGACAGACTCTAGGTCCATCCACCTCACTACAAATAACTCAATTTTGTTTCCTTTTATGGCTGAGTAATATCCCATTGTATATATGTGCCACATCTTCTTTACCCATTCATCTGTCAGTGGACAACTAGGTTGCTTCTGTGTCCTGGCTATTGTAAACAGTGCTACAATGAACATTGTGGTACATGTCTCTTTTGGAATTATGGTTTTCTCGGGGTATATGCCCAGTAGAGGGATTGCTGGGTCATATGGTAGTTCTATTTTTAGTTCTTTAAGGAACCTCCATACTGTTCTCCATAGTGGTTGCATCAATTTGCATTCCCAGCACAGGGCAAGAAGGTTCCCTATTCTCCACACCCCTTCCAGGATATATTGTTTGTAGATTTTTTGATGATGGCCATTCTGACTGGTGTGAGGCGATACCTCATTGCAGTTTTGATTTGGATTTCTCTAGTGATTAGAGATGTTGAGCATCCTTTCATGTGTTTGTTGGCAATCTGTATATCTTCTTTGGAGAAATGTCTATTTAGGGCTTCTGCCCATTGTTGGATTGGGTTGTATTTTTTTTTTTATATTGAGCTGCGTGAGCTGCTTGTATATTTTGGAGATTAATCCTTTGTCAGTTGCTTCAGTTGCAAATATTTTCTCCCATTCTGACTGTTGTCTTTTTTCCTCTTATTTATGGTCTCCTTTGCTGTGCAAAAAGCTTTTAAGTTTAATTAGATCCCATTTGTCTATTTTTGTTTTTATTTCCATTTCTCTAGAAGGTGGGTCAAAAAGGATCTTGCTGTGATTTATGTCATAGAGAGTTCTGCCTATATTTTCCTCTAAGAGTTTGATAGTGTCTGGCCTTACATATAGGTCTTTAATCCATTTTGAGTTCACTTTTTGTGTATGGTGTTAGGGATTGTTCTAATTTCATACTTTTACATGTACCTGTCCAGTTTTCCCACCTCCATTTATTGAAGAGGTTGTCTTCTCCATTGATATTCTTTCCTCCTTTATCAAAGATAAGGTGACCATATGTTTGTGGGTTTACCTCTGGGCTTTCTATCCTGTTCCATTGATCTATCTTTCCATTTTTCTGCCAGTACCATATGGTCTTGATTACTATAGCTTTGTAGTAGTATCTGAAGTCAGGGAGCCTGATTCCTCCAGCTCCATTTTTCTTTCTCAAGATTGCTTTGGCTATTTGGGGTATTTTGTGTTTCCATACAAATTGTGAAATTTTTTGTTCTAGTTCTGTGAAAATTGCCATTGGTAGTTTGATAGGGCTTGCATTGAATCTGTAGATTGCTTTGGGTAGTGTTGTCATTTTCACAATGTTCATTCTTCCAATCCAAGAACATGGTATATCTCTCCATCTGTTTGTATCATCTTTAATTTCTTTATCACTGTCTTATAGTTTTCTGCATACAGGTCTTCTGTCCCCCTAGGTAGTTTTATTCCTAGGTATTTTATCCTTTTTCTTGCAGTGGTAAATGGGAGTGTTTCCTTAATTTCTGTTTCAGATTTTTCATCATTAGTGTATAGGAATGCAAGAGATTTCTGTGCATTAATTTTGTATCCTGCTACTTTACCAAATTCATTGATTAGCTCTGTACTTTTCTGGTAGCAACTTTAGGATTCTCTATGTATAGTATGTCATCTTGAAACAGTGACAGATTTACTTCTTTTCCGATTTGGATTCCTTTTATTTCTTTTTCTTCTCTGAGTGCTATGGCTAAAACTTCCAAAACTATGTTGAATAATAGCTGTAAGAATGGACAACCTTGCCTTGTTCCTGACCTTAGAGAAAATGGTTTCAGTTTTTCTTCATTGAGAACGATGTTGGCTGTGGGTTTGTCATACATGGCCTTTATTATGTTGAGGTAAGTTCCTTCTATGCCTACTTTCTGGAAAGTTTTTGTCATAAAAGTTGTTGAATTTTTTCAGAAGCTTTTTCAGCATCTATCGAGATTATCATATGGTGTTTATACTTCAATTTGTTAATATGGTTTATCACGTTGATTGATTTGCATATATTGAAGAACCCTTGCATTTCTGGGATAAACCCCACTTGATCATTGTGTATGATCCTTTTAATGTGCTGTTGGATTCTGTTTGCTAGTATTTTGTTGAGGATTTTTGCATCTTTGTTCATCAGTGATAATGGCCTCTAGTTTTCTTTCTTTATGACATCTTTGTCTGGTTTTGGTTTCAGGGTGACAGTGGCCTCATAGAATGATTTTTGGAGTGTTCCTCCCTCTGGTATTTTTTGGAAGACTTTGAGAAGGATAGGTGTTAGCTCTTCTCTAAATGTTTGATAGAAATTGCCTGTGAAGCCATCTCAGTCTGGCCTTTTGTTTGTTGGAAGATTTTTAATCACAGTTTCAATTTCAGTGCTTGTGATTGGTCTGTTTATATTTTCTATTTCTTCCTGGTTCAGTCCCTGAAGGTTGCACTTTTCTAAGAATTTGCCCATTTCTTCCAGGTTGTCCATTTTATTGGCATAGAGTTGCTTATAGTAATCTCTCATGAACCTTTGTATCTCTGCAGTGTCAGTTGTTACTTCTCCTTTTTCATTTTGAATTCTGCTGTTTTGAGTCTTCTTCCTTTTTTTCTTGATGATTCTGGCTAATGGTTTGGCAATTTTGTTTATCTTCTCAAAGAACCAGCTTTTAGATTTATTGACCTTTGCTATTGTTTGCTTCATTTCTTTTTCATTTATTTCTGCTCTGATCTTTATGATTTCTTTCCTTCTGCTATCTTTGGTGGGGGGTTTCTGTTCTTCCTTCTCCAATTGCTTTAGGTGTAAGGTTAGGTGGTTCATTTGAGATTTTTCTTGTTTCTTGTGATAGAATTGTATTGCTATAAACTTGCCTCCTAGAACTGCATTTGCTGCATCCCATAGGTTTTGGGTTATAGTGTTTTCATTGTCATTTGTTTCTAGGTATTTTTAAATTTCCTCTTTGATTTCTTCAGTGATCTCTTGGTTATTTAGTACTGTATTTTTTAGCCTCCATGTGGGTTTTTTTGTGGTTTTTTTTGCAGTATGCAGGCCTCTCACTGTTGTGGCCTCTCTCGTCATGGAGCACAGGCTCCAGATGCGCAGGCCCAGCGGCCACCGCTCACGGGCCCCGCCGCTCCGTGGCACGTGGGATCCTCCCAGACCGGGGCACGAACCTGCAGCCCCTGCATCAGCAGGTGGACTCCCAACCACTGTGCCACCAGGGAAGACCCCATGTGTTTGTATTTTTTACAGTTTTTTTCCTGTAATTGATGTCTAGTCTCATAGTGTTGTGGTTGGAAATGATACTTGATACAATTTCAATTTTCTTAAATTTATCAAGGCTTGATTTGTGACTCAAGATGCTCTACCCTGGAGAGTATTCCATGAGCACTTGAGAAGAAAGTGTAGTCTGTTGTTTTGGGGTGGAATGTCCTATAAATATCAATTAAGTCCATCTTGTTTAATGTATCATTTAAAGCTTGTGTTTCCTTATTTATTTTCATTTTGGATGATCTGTCCATTGGTGAAAGTGAGGTGTTAAAGTCCCCTACTATGATTGTGTTACTGTCGATTTCCCCTTTTATGTCTGTTAACATTTGCCTTATGTACTGAGGTGCTCCTATGTTGGGTGCATAAATATTTACAATTGTTATATCTACTTCTTGGATTGATCCCTTGATCATTATGTAGTGTCCTCTTTGTCTCTTGTAATAGTCTTTATTTTAAAGTCTATTTTGTCTGATATGAGAATTGCTACTCCAGCTTTCTTTTGATTTCCATTTGCTTTGGAATATCTTTATCCATCCTCACACTTTCAGTCTGTATGTGTCCTTAGGTCTGAAGTGGGTCTCTTGTAGACAGCATAGATATGGGTCTTGTTTTTGTATCCATTCATCCAGTCTATGTCTTTTGGTTGGAGCATTTAATCCATTTACATCTAAGGTAGTTATCGATATCTGTTCCTATTACCATTTTCTTAATTGTTTTGGGTTTGTTTTTGTAGGTCTTTTCCTTCTCTTCTCTTTCCCACTTAGAGACATTCCTTTAGCATTTGTTGTTAAGGTGGTTTTGTTGTGCTGAATTCTTTTAACTTTTGCTTGTCTGTTAAGGTTTTCGTTTCTCCGTCAAATGTGATGAGATCCTTGCTGGGGAGAGTAATCTTGGTTGTAGGTTTTTCCCTTTCATCCCTTTAAATATGTCCTGCCACTCCCTTCTGGCTTGCAGAATTTCTGCTGAAAGATCAGCTGTTCATCTTATGGGAATTCCCTTGTATGTTAATTGTTGCTTACCCCTTGCTGATTTAATAGTTTTTCTTTGTATTTCATTTTTGATAGTTTGATTAATATGTGTCTTCATGTTTTTCTCCTTGGATTTATCATGTATGGGACTCTCTATGCTTCCTGGACTTGATTGACTGTTTCGTTTCCCAAGTTAGGGAAGTTTTCAACTATAATCTCTTTAAATATTTTCTCAGACACTTTCTTTTTGTCTTATTCTTCTGGGACCCCTATAATTCGAATGTTGGTGTGTTTAATGTTGTCCCATAGATCTCTGAGACTGTCCTCAATTCTATTCATTCTTTTTTACTTTATTCTGCTCTGTAGTAGTTATTCCACCATTTTATTTCCAGGTCACTTATCCATTCTTCTGCCTCAGTTATACTGCCATTGATATGTTCTAGAGACTTTTTAATTTCATTTAGTGTATCGTTCATCATTTTTTGTTTGCTCTTTAGTTCTTCCAGGTCCTTGTTAAATGTTTCTATTTCCAAAATTTCGGGTCATCTTTACTATCATTACCCTGAATTCTTTTTCAGGTAGATTGCCTATTTCCTCTTCCTTTGTCTGGTCTGGTGGGTTTTTGCCTTGCTCCTTCAGCTGCTGCATATTTCTCTGTCTTACCATTTTGCTTAACTTACTGTGTTGGGGTCTCCTTTTTGCAGGCTGTAAGTTCACAGTTCTCGTTGTTTTTGGTGTCAGCCCCCAGTGGGTAAGGTTGGTTCCATTGATTGTGTAGGCTTCCTGGTGGAGGGGCCTGGTGCCTGTGTTTTGGTGGGTGAGGCTGGATGTTGTCTTTCTGTTGGGCAGGGCTGCGTTTGGTGGTGTGTTTTGAGGTGTCTGTGAAATTAGTATGATTTAGGCAGCCTCTCTGCTAATGGGTGGGGTTGTGTTCCTGTCCTGCTAGTTGTTTGGAGTTGGGCATCCACCATTGGAGTTTTCTGGCCATTGGTTGGAGATTGGTCTTAGCGTTGAGATGGAGATCTCTGGGAGAGCTCTTGCCAACTGATTTTATGTGGGGCAGGAGATCTCTGGTGGTCCAATGTCCTGAACTCAGCTCTCCCACATCAGAGGCTCAGGCCTGACACTAGACCGTGTCAGCCACAGGGCTCAGAAGAAAAGGGAGAAAAACAGAAAAAAAATAATAATAATAATTTTTATTATTTTTAAAATTAAATAATTATACTCCAATAAAGATGTTTAAAAAAAAATCATACCTGTGGGGGTGAGGCAAAAATCTCTGTACTGTGTGCTCATTTTCTCTGTAACCCTACATCTTCTCTTTAAAAAAAAAAAAAGTCTATTAATTAAAAAGAAAAATCTAAACAAAACAAAAAAAAATTAAATTAAATAAGAACTAAAATAAAATAAGATTAAATAAAATTATGTTTTAAATTATTAAAATAAAAATGTAATAATAAAAAAAGAAGAGAGCAACCAAACCTATAAACAAATCCACCAATGATAACACAGCTAAAATCTATACTAAGATAAACATTAAAATCAGAAACAATTCAGACACAGACAGAAAACCCCAAATCTTCAGTTGCTCCCAAAGTCCACTCCCTCAATTTCATTGTCTATTCAGGTATTCCACAGATGCAGGGTACATCAAGTTAATTGTCGGGATTTAATCCTCTGCTCCTGAGGCTTCACGGAGAAATTTCCCTTTCTCTTGTTTGTTCACACAGCTCCTGGGTTTCAGCTTTGTTTTTGGCCCCTCCTCTGCATGTAAGTTGCCCTCAGGTTTGGTCCTCCCCAGACAGGATGGGGTTAAAGCAGCAGCTGATTAGGGGGCTCTGGCTCACTCAGGCTGGCTGGAGGGAGGGGTACGGTAGTTATCATTGGAACACGGGGTGAGCCTGCGGTGGCAGAGACCGGCATGACGTTGCGACAATGTGAGGCATGTGGTGTGTTCTCCTGAGGAAGTTGTCTGTGCATCATGAGACCCTGGCAGTGACAGGCTGCACAGGCTCCCGGAGATCAGGGGGGGCATGTGTGGATAGTGACCTGTGCTTTCGCACAGGATTCTTGGTGGCTACAGCAGTGGTGTCAGCATTTCATGCCCGTCTCTGGCATCAGAGCTGATAGCCGTGGCTCGTGCCCATCTCTGGAGCTCATTTAGGCAGTGTGCTGCCTTCTGTGGGCAGACAAGGAAGGAATCACCTCTCCTCACGCACCCTGAAACAATGGTCTCTTGCCTCTTATGTAGGTCCAGAGGTTTCCCGGACTCCCTCCCGGCCAGCTGTGGCACACTAGCCCCTTTCAGGCTGTGTTCACACAGCCAACCCCAGTCCTCTCCCTGGGATCTGAACTCCAAAGCCCCAGCCTCAGCTCCCAGCCCCCACCCGCCCAGCGGGTGAGCAGACAAGCCTCTCAGGCTGGTGAGTGCTGGTCGGCAGGGAACCTCTGTGCAGGAATCTCTCTGCTTTGCCCTCTGCACCCCTGTTGCTTCACTCTCCTCCATGGTTCCGAAGCTTCCTCCCCTCCCGCCCACCCTCTGTGCTAGTGAAGTGGCTTCCTAGTATGTGGAAGCTTTTCCTCCTTCACAGCTCCCTCCCAGAGGTGCAAGTTCTGTCCCTATTCTTTTGTCTCTGTTTTTCTTTTTTCTTTTGCCCTACCCAGGTATGTGGGGATTTTCTTGCCTTTTGGGAAGTCTAAGGTCTTCTGCCAGCATTCAGTAGGTGTCCTGCAGGAGCTGTTCCACATGTAGATGTATTTTTGATGTATTTGTGGAGAAGAAGGTGATCTCCACATCTTAATCCTCCACCATCTTTAAGATCTCCCCACCAAACCATTTAGTCTTAGTGGTGGTAAGGAAGTATATGGGTTGATTTCATGCATAAACAATCTCAAACTTTATGAAAAAGTTGTATTCCAGAACTGTTTGTTTGAAATTTGGTATGTGTTCTGTCGTAGAAACAGTGTGTTGATTAGTGATTAGGATGTCAGGTTAACCCACAGAAGCTTAGTTAATTCATTCTATGTGCATGAACTGCAACATGCATTGTCAGACCACCTGGGAATAGGAATCAGGAAACTTGACACTTAGATGGAAGAAGAATGGCTCTTTCCATTTCTTTGGAATGGCCCTAAGCAAAAATTTGAAACCTGTGAGATTTACCCTGGACTTCCTTCTACAAACCCTCTCTGTTCTCCTGCCCTCCAGTTAGTGACACCCTGGCAGTCTTAGTAAACCCTTAACCTGCCCTAAGACACTTGTATTTAGGCACCTCACCCGCCATTTCCATGCTGTTTTGAAAGGTCTACCTTCCTTCATCTCTCAGTTTCCTATTTTCTCATTACATTTACTTTCAGATAGGTGCTAAGAATAAATCAGTAAGAACCAAGTCAGTCACACTAAGCCATGGAAAACCAACAATTTCTCTGCAAGTGTTTTTTAAAAAGAGACTTGTTGACCAAAATATATAAATTCAGATAAAATGATGCAGTTATAACAGTTGGAGGAGGTGCTGGTGGCATGGGAAACATCATAGAATTTGGTCAACTTGTAATTCCTACCATGTAACTAAATTTGTATATTACACCCTGACTTTTTATTTGTGTTTGCACTGCAGATTCATGTGCTTCAGCTCTTGGTTCTGGCTCTGACACCACAAGATGACATATAATTTGTCATGAAAAACATTCTGTCTCAGGGTAATTGACAGTACCTACTGAAACAAAGAGGTCCCAAATGTTGATGGATTTACACAATAAAAGTTTATTTCTGTTCACACAAAGTCCTGTAGAAGTCAGGCAGCTCTTCTCCAACAGGAGAATCAGGTGGCTCTGTCAGGTCAGTCCTTCAGTTCCAGCTGCTAAAGAAATAACATGGAAGACTGAGCTGGATGCTCCAGAGGCAGAAGGGACAGATGACACACAGCTTCTCTGCCCGTTTTTGTCTTGGCCACACTCCTTTATCTGGTCCAATCCAACTGCAAGGGAGTCAGAAATGTGGAGGAGCACATGGAGCGGGTGGCCCTTAGCACTCTCTGCCACACCCTGACCGGTGGGTATTGGTCCTTAGAGTAAGCTGCTCACCTTTTTCTTTCCTACCTGCAAATAAAACTTATTTGAAGCTCCACAGCTCCTTCCCCTATGATACAGCACCACCACCTATGTTGTGTCATGTGTGTGTGTTAGCCTGGGTAATGCCTGGTGTAATTTAATGACAGTGACATGAGTAGGAAGAGAAGTGAGTAGGCTAGTACCAGCGGGGTAGTTTGGGAAATGAGAAGAACTGGGCAACCTACACAGAATCAGGAGGCATGGAAAGGTTATCTGTGTATTGTGTTTCGTAATTCAGGGACTCTTCTCTCTGGTCCTCACTGTTTGTTTCAATAACAGCTAGCAAAATCACTCCTTTTTTCTCTGCTAGTAACTGCTTCACAAAATTGTTGGGATACAGACAGTAAGTCTAAAAGTGCAGGGACCAAGATGACCTATTTCCAACCCTTTAAATTTTAGGAAAACTATATCAACAAACTCCAAATTTGAAGGCAATGTTCATATAGTGCGAGTTCTAAGAAGAAGTGTACGCCACTGAGAATAATGGAGAAGGAAGTCAGTCCACTGGACTTCACTTATGCACTGGTGTAGACTTCCTAGGAATTGCTATGAATGTCAGTTACTTGTGAGGTGGAAAGTGAATCATATCTGATATTTTAATGAGTTTAGGTTGTGAGTTGGTTTCATAAATCAGGAAACACTCAGATTCCTGAGTGCTTGAGTGGACAATCCCCTGAACTGTCTAATGTGTTCTCACTGTGTAATTTCCTAGCCCCAGTGTTCTTTGAATGGGGAGGCTGTAATTCCTCAAGTTGATTTAAAACTTCTAACTTGGCTTTTTAAACTCGAACATTTTATGTCTTTTGTTTACTCTATCTTCCTTTTCACTGCAATTTCCGTTAGTTTCAATTTTCCAACCATATTTTTCATATAAGCAAAATAGCTGCATGCTACCAAGAAGATGTAGATGGCAGAGCTGATATTAGAACACAGAGCAATTGACCTGGCTTGGAAAGGGAAATAAAGTAACATGTACATGGAAAAACATTAGTATGGAGGTTTTTGGGTTTTTTTCCTGTAGCTGAAAGGGCAACCTTCCAGCCACCAGACAAGTCCCAATCTCAGATACATTAAAATTCAGATTATGAAGTATATGTAATAAAAGTTAACTTCATGACTAACAAGACATAGACCTACTAAATCTGGACAGGAAGAATTCTTATGTCCTTCAGTATTCTACACTTTAGAGTTTTTAGGATACTTTCATCTACTTTATTTCATTTGTTCTTCATAACAACCTCATGAGTATGTAGGACATTATTTCTTATGCCCATTTCATAGTTAAAGTAAATGAAACTAGACGACTCATGCATCTGGCTGGGGTCACACTCTCCTTAAGTGACTGAGTCAGAATTGGAGCCTACTCCTCCTGACACTTGGTCTAATTTTCCTTGTACTATGACAACTTTGAGTTTTCTTATCACCATACTAAGACACTACTGCTAGGAAAGCTACTCATTTACTGGCTTTTCTAGAGACAGCAGTTTGCTCATCTCTAGAGAGGGTCTTTCTCTCAACTCTCATTCCCTTTTCCTGGAAGGTGGAAATAGTAATATTCATGCCTCTTTGGTGAACACATGGAGAGGGTACACTATAATAGTTTAAAAACATCACTGTCATCCTTGACTCACACTGCATATGCAATCTTTGAGCAAATCCCTGGGTTCTCTCTGAAGCATATCCTGAATTTAACCACCTCTCACCATTTCTGCCACCACCACATGTCTAGTTTGAGCTCTTGCAGTGGTCTCCTGACCCATCTCCCTCCTTCCTTTCTGACTGAGCTCACCTCTGAAGTCTGATCCCCCCATATCAGGCAGACCATCCCCTCCCCAGCTCAGAACCTTCCAAGGCTCCTGATCAGCCTCAGAATAAAATATTCCACAGTGTCCTGCAAGATATGCCCCTGAGAACCTTTTTTTCACTACATTTCCCACCATTCCTCTCTCAACTTATAGTCCCATTTGCCTCCTTCCCATTCCTTTAATGTGACAAGCCTTCACTGTAGGCATTTCACCACCTGGGGAGTCTTTCCTTGCAAATGTGTGCCTGGCTACTTTCCTACCTTTGGTCTGATGTCATTACAAAGATGTCTCTGAAAAGAGACCTTTTGTGACCATTCTATCTTGTTAAGCTGTACCCAATACACACTATCACTTTTATCCCTTAATACTGTTTATTATATTAGAAATATTTTTATTCATTAATTTTCTTTCTTCTGTACTGGAATATGAGCTCCATGAGGGTAGGGAATTTGTCTCAATTGTCATTATATTTCCAGTGCCTAGAGTACTATGTGGCATGTAATAGATGTCTAATAAATATTCATTCAATGGATAAATTTGTTGAAGGAATGAATGACTCATGGGGTAAAGCCACTTGGGTTTTAATATGGCTTGGCTATTTGACATTAGTCTATTACTTAACTTCTCTTAGCCTCAGTTTTCACATCTGTAAAATGGCAGTTATAATAGTCTCTGCCTCATTATTAGTTTGCTATAACATTAGGTGAGATCATTCACATACATTGCTTCACAGGTGCCTGACATATAATAGGCACTCAAAACTTTTTGTCAACTATTGACTCAGCTACCCATGGATAAAATACAATTTTGTTATTCTCAGTGGAACTGTGCCCAGCCATTTAGAACATGCGATCAATGGAACGAGTGACTCAACTCTTAATTCAAGCTATACAGAATCTTGGATCTCAATTTTTGGAGACTGCATAATTGCCTTTCAATAGGAAATGTGACAAAAACCTGTTCAGGTTTTGTAGGCTGCCTTTGTTTTCACTATCTCTGTCAGTAACGTGACTTTCTTTGCAGAAATCTGGCTAGAGGCTGTGGAACCCTTCATTTCACCTTACTTAATACGTGGTGCCAGGAGGGCCCTTGTGTTAGATTTTGGGGAAGAGGTTTTGTGAAAACGGGATTACACCCATTTTCTTGAGTGGAGGGCTGAGCCTGGTCATGAAGCCAGGCATGCTGGGAACAATTATCCAGTTTGTTTTCCTAAGCTCCTGGCTTTATGAACTTTCTTAGAAAAGTCCAGAATCACCTCACATTTCTGTGGCCTAGGCCTGGCCCTGGGCTGCCCTCTAGATGTTCAGCCTGGTGATCCTAGTGACTCACTCTGAGGCTGAAGCTGGATGGCTCCTACCCCTTCCCTGCCTGGGCTTTCTCTCTGACAGAAGAGCTCTTGTCACAGGTGCCTCAGGTATTTAATAGGTTGTGGCTGCCCTTAGGGCAATTCTGTAAGTACCAGTTTCATGGCAGAGGAAGTTAAGAGAGGGAAAACTTCCCCAGACACCTCATCACGGCAACATTTGTAGGAAGTCAAGAAATATTTCAGAGAGGACCTGAGCTTCTGGTTTATAATCCATACAGGAGATAGGATGTGACTTTTAAAAGCAAATATGCAGGATAGAAAATTATGAGAATCTTATGAATGATTTGATAGAAAGTGCTTCAGGAGACCCATGCTGGGGGATTCCTGAAGGAAGGCCTGAGACATAGAAGTCCTGTTTGACCTACTCTCACTTGAAACCAGTGTTTTCCACAGCTGTAAGAAGAATGACAGAGACAATACCTGTCAAGATCCTAGAGTTCAGCAGAATCCTGTGAGAGGCCTGTCGAATATATGGATTCCTGGATCCCATCCTCAGAACTTCTTATTGAATAGATCTGAAGTTAGGCCCAGATACTTGCTGTCATCATCGTCTTTCTCCTCCTTCTCCCTTCCTCCCCCTCCTCTTCCTCCTCCCCCTTCTCCTTCCCTCCTATGGACTGGGAGAAAGTAGCTGCAAGTGATGCAACTGACAAGAGCTTAATTTCCAAAATATACAAACAGCTCATACAACTCAATGACGAAAAAAATAAAAAAAATTTAAAATGGGCAGAAGACCTAAATAGACATTTCTCCAAAGAAGACATACAGGTGGCCAATAAGCACATGAAAAGATATTCAACTTCACTAATTATTAGAGAAATGCAAATCAAAACTACAATGAGGTATCACCTCACACTGGTCAGAATGACCATCATTAAAAGGTCTACAAATAACAAATGCTGGAGAGGGTGTGGAGAAAATGGAACCCTCCTACACTGTTGGTGGGAATGTAAATTGGTGCAGCCACTATGGAGAACAGTACAGAGGTTCCTTTAAAAACTAAAAATAGAGTTACCATATGATCCAGCAATCTCACTCCTGGGCATATATCTGGAGAAAACTCTAATTTGAAAAGTACATGCACCCCAATGTTTATAGCAGCACTATTTACAATAACCAAGACATGGAAGCAAACTAAATGTCCATCAACAGATGAATGGATAAAGAAGATATGGTATATATATATATAATACACACATACACAATGGAATACTACTCAGCCATAAAAAGAATGAAATACTGCCATTTGAAGCAACATGGATGGACCTAGAGATTATCATATTAAGTTAAGTAAGCCAGAAGGAAAAAGACAAATACCATATGATATCACTTATATGGGGAATCTAAAATATGATAAAAATGAAATTATTACAAAACAGAAACAAACTCACAGACATAGAAAACAAATTTATGGTTACCAAAGGGGAAAAGGTATGGGGGAAGGATAAATTAGGAGTTTGGGATTGGCAGATACAAACTACTATATATAAAATAGATAAAAAACAAGGACCTACTATATAGCACAGGGAACTATATTCAATATAGTTCAATATATAATAAACCATATATATACATATGACTGGATCACTTTGCTGTATACCAGAAACTAACACAACATTGAGTGTAAATCAACTATACTTCAATAAATAAATAAATAAATAAACAAATAAATAAATAAAATAAAATTGCTACCTAATATCCCACTGTTTGAATAATCCATACACTGTTTATTATTTTTGCTTTGATGGACATTTAGTTTGTTTTCAGTTTTTTACTACCATGAATAAGTCTGCTATAAACATTCTTATAAATTTCTTTTTGTGAACATATGTTTTTGTTTCTCTTGGGTAAATACCTAGGAGGGAAATTGCTCATAGGATAGATATATATTTAAATTTATAAGACACCAAAGACTCTTATTCATAATGGGTGCATCACTTCATACCCTCAATAGTAATGCAGGAGAGTTCCAGTTTCTCCATATCCTCACCAACATTTGGTATTGTTAGATTTTTTTTAAATTTAATTTAAAATGTTGAACATGTTTTTATGTATTTAATGATCACTTGTAATATCTTCTTCATTGAATTGCCTGTTCAAATCATTTGAACATTTTAATGGGGTTCCTTGTCTTTTTATTGTTGATTTTTGTGTCCTTATATATTTTGAATATGTTTTTATAAGATATACATATTATAATTTTCCCAAAATGTAGCTTATCATTTTTAAAAGATTGCTTTTGATAAGTAGACATTTTTAGTTTTGAGTTTAATTTATCAAGTTTTTCTTTTATAGTTAAGACTTTTTTTTTTTATAGTTAAGACTTTTTTTTTTTATAGTTAAGACTTTTTTCTTTTATAGTTAAGAAACATTTCTTTCCATGAAATTGCAAAGGTATTCTATGTTTTTTTCTAGGAGTTTTATAGTTTAGGACTCTGATCAATTTGAATTTGTGTGTGGTATGTATGTGTGTGTAATGAGATAGAAGGCTGAGATTCATACTTTTTTTCCATACAGATATTTAGTTCTTCCAGGAGCATTTGATGAAAAGACTTGAATTAACCTGATACCTTGGTTTTCTGCATTTTAAATAAGCACTTTACATGGTTCTGATGTAGAGTATTCAAGGATTATTTAATATCTACCACTGAGGAGGAAGAGTGAGTGTTTCCTTTCCTAATAGAGAAAACTACTACCAGTGGAATAACATTATCGATAATAACTAGAAGAGACTAAATTTTATCAAACTTTTGCTGCTTTACCTCCATTAAAATGAGAGTGTTCTATCTGATTTAATCTTTACAACAATCCTATAGAGTAGATATTATTATCTGCGTATGAAGATATAGAGTCTCAAGAGCTTAATTCACTTGTCCAAAGACACTCTTTAGGAAATATTGAAGCCAAAATCCAAATTCCGGTTTTCTGACTCTAGAGCCACTCTCTTAACCACTGTGTTTTCTGCATTTTTTCATGGTATACTGACTTTGTTTCACTACTCATACCTGAATGTAATGGTTCCTTAATTCTGTTGTCCTTAAACATTTTTCTCTCAGATCTACTTTACACTCTTAAAAGTTATTGAGGACCTCAAAGAGCTTTTTTAATATGGGTAATATCCATTTACATTTATTGTATTAGAAACTAATCTGAGAAACTTTCAAAATATTGATCAATTTATTTTAAAAATAACAATAATGAGTCCATCACAGGCTAACCTAAATAAAATATGTTAATAAAAAGTATTTTCTAGAAAAATAATTAGTGAGAAGAGTGGCACTATTTTACATTTTTGCAGATCTCATTAATATCTGGCATAACAGAAGATATCTGTATTCTCATATCTGCTTCTCATTGAGTCTGTTGAGATATATTCTTTTTGTTGAAGTATAGTATATGAAGAAAATCTGGCCACACATCTAAATGAGGTTGGACAATAAAATAATTAATAGCCTTTTGATTATGATTAATAGCCAGGTGATTATGACTATTGTTTGATACTATATCAAACCCCAACAAATGGTGGGTTTTAAATATTAACTACAACTTAAATTTGTTGCAGTGTGGAATCCAAAACCGTAGTTCATATCAGTGAGCTTTTTGTACTCAGTGTAAGTGAATATTTTATCCATGCATGATTGTGTAAAAACATGCATTGGTCATTTGGAAAATATCCAGTCACTGACTTACACAGATTCTGATGGGCATGAAAATGCACTGCTGAGATATCCTACTGAAGGGAATATAATTGACTAACAGCATTTGCTGCTGTCCTTCTGGATGTATGAGACAACATTTATACAAAAGTCATGCTTCGGATTGCTGATCACAGCTAAGGAATGAGTGTAGGCGAAAGCACTAATGCTGTCCCATCCCTTCAAGATGTAGACATCCTTAAATTGGTGACTTTGGCTCCATAACTTGCTAGTGGCTTGGCAGAAACATTCCTGGAACTGCACTGCAATCTGAAACTCTCCCTACGCCATCCATGTTCCTTCCTCTCTCCTTCACAAGTGTCAGACCTACACTGTGGTATGAAGGCTTTCCTTGCCTTCTCTGGCTCTCTCTCTCCCTTTACCCTTCAGAGGTATTTCCAGTAACTCCTTTGAGTGTATAAACTCATTTTAACATCTGCTTTTCAGGATGCTAGAACTAATAAGCATATCTCTAAATGTTGACACATTTTATCACCCCGAACTCATCAGGAAAGTTTAAGCATTGAGGATCTGTCAAGTACAAAATGAAAGATAGGAGTTTTCAAAAATTCTAACATTCACTTGAAAACTTGAATTTTATCACTTGCAACATATACTCTCAGATGTTTCTGTAAAACAGCGGGCTTACTTTATCCAATCAGGTGAAAATTTCTGCCAAATTCCCAAGTCTGAATAATCATAGTTTACCTGTCAGTAGTTCTTTCTAGGAATAAAACAGCTAGTTCAGCTTGCAGCTCAACCATACAACCATTTTTCCTTGAGAAAAATCATTGGACTGAAGAATGCAGCAGAAGTACTTTTAATCCATCTGTGCCATTTCATCACATATAGTATTAGAAAGATGTGTCTTGAGGGTCAAGATGTAATAAAATTAATATTTTTTATTGCTTCCTCAGGGACATTCCTACGTGGAACTGGCACTATTTTTATTGCATGTATGTAGCAGTGAAGAATATAATGACTACTAATAGTGTCTGTTGCCATTGACTTGATTTATGCTCTGAACTTAATCATTTTACCCATCACTGTTTTTGCTCTATCAGTGCAAAAGTCAACACAGTGAGAAAGGCACATGACTCCTTAGTATTAATATAAAAATAGTTTTGACCTCACAGACCCTCTGAAAAGGCTATGGAACTGCCAGGTATTCACAAACTATACTCTGAGAACCATTTCATGGAGATATCAAACCTTTATTGAGCACACAGTAAGTATAGTACTACTTTCTAGGCTCTGAGGATGCAAAGATGGACAGTGCCAAGTACCTGCTCTCAAGGAGCTCTGGCTTTTTAAAAGGGGACACCAGTCATTAAATAAGTAGATTATAGTTAGTGGAGTGTGCTATGGAAGAGAGACAAAAGATATTTTGGTTCTGTCTCTAAGGGTCAGAGGAGCCTATGCCAGGGGGGTGATTCTTGGAACAAGACTTGAAGATTAATAAATGACTTCCCTAAAAAATAAAGGAGGTTGCCCTTCCAGGAGGAGGGAAAAACATAATGCAAAGATATGTAGGCATGGCAGAGTGTGGTATGTTTCTACAAGTATCTGAAAAACAGTAAAAATATTATTTTAATCTACCTCAAAGATCCCAAAAAGTTTTAGTTATGTATTTTGCTAGAATTTAGCTTTTTGTGTTATTACTGAACTAAGTAGACCACTGTATGGCACCCCTCCTTTGTGCCAGGTACAGTGACAGACACAGCCTTCCGTTGTGACCCCTTTATTTACCCTCATGGTATCTACTTCTTACTCACCTTGTGGAACACTATTTCTTGTTTTTGTTTTTATGTTTTAATAGGACCAAATAATAAGACACATCTGAATATTTCCCTAACTATTCAAATGTGACTGATTTCATCATTAAGAATTATGTTGTTCTCACATATATGAAGCTCAATGCCCACATTCTCCAGTAACTCAGATCTGGTTTATTTAGTATGTGTAAAACCATGAAATTTGAAATCCAAGCCCTTGCATTTCTGAACATGCTTATAATTTGCTAAACCATAAAGAAAGTAGGTCCTTTAGATCAGAAACCCATGGTACAAACAAATGTATTAGTGTGGGGTGTATTGAATGTTTATTTATGTAAATCCAAGATTGCTAGGGAGAGTTCACCAAACAAATCACTATGATTCAGATGTTTCCTAACAACCACCTGGGGAAGGAGTGTGATCTTCTCATTTAGTCTTAATCACTGGCAATCAGGGACATTTGACAACTGGGAAATATCACACAAATTATTAGAAGAGCAATCATAAAACATCATAAAGGATAGAAAGAAATATGGTCTTCCCTGTGCCAGGGATTTATGTACAATTGCTTAAAATATTTAAAGATCTTGTCACATCCCTTCCCAAGCTATCATGTCTAAATCCAAGTTATCTTTTTAACTAAAGTCCTGTCCAAAGGAACCACAGGCTCTGTAGGCCAAGTCTTTTTATCTGAAACAAAATGAATGAATTTTAATACTGATATTCATGTTTGATTTTGTATATCTCAACATTTGGTACCTAGGTGGAAATTTTAGCTTTGTAGTCTCTCTTTATAAACCTGTAAATATATCTAGACCAAGAAGTTCCCAAGTGCTGTCACCTTAGCTTTTGTTTGAAAGAACATCAGAAATCATAACAAGCAGGACTTGTTTCATGAGCTTCCATGACTGAATCTCTGAGGCCTAGGATGTTCTCTTTGCTCACCTCCCTTTTCTAAATGTTTTTATATATGTGAAATTTTATTAAGGTAAACAATAACAATAGGAAATGAATGGGGAAAGTAAGTCACATGAATGCAGTCTGGGAATGTATTAAAGAGTGTATGAAAAAGAGAAAGGTAGGCAAATAGCTATAACAATGGCTCCAAAAATCTCAGTGGCAGTTTTTAGATGTGATGCCAAAAACATATGCAACAAGAGCAAAAATAAATATAGTAGGACCATATCAAACTCAAAATTTTCTGCATAGCAATGGAAACAATCCAAAAAATTTAAAAAGCAATCTACAGAATAGGAGAAGTATTTGCAAACCATATATCTGATAAAGGATTAATATCCAAAATATAGAAGGAACTCATACAACTTAACAGCAAAAAATTAAGTAACCCAATTTTTAAAAATGGGCAAAGATCCTGAATAGACATTTTCCCAAGAAGACATACAAATGACTAACCGGTAATGAAATATCACCCTACACTTGTTAGGATGACTATTATCAAAGAGTCAAAGATAACAAGTGTTGGCAATGATGTGAAGAAAATGGAATCCTTACAAACCATTGGTAGGAAGATAAATTGGTGCAGCCTCTATGGAAAACAGTATTGAGGTTCCTCAAAAAATTGAAAATAGAACTACCATATGACCCAGCAACCCTACTCTGGCTTTATAGCTGAAGGAAATGAAATTAAAATCTTGGAGAGATATCTGCACTACTAGGTTCATTGCCATTCAATAGCAAAGATGTGGAAACAACCTAAATGTCTGTTTATGAATGAATGGATACCATATATACATATATATATAGAGAGAGAGATAGATATAGATATAGATATAGATATATGTAGTGGCCCCACTGTATCCTAGGTTTTTGGATTTCACCACTGGATTATTTATCTCTAGCTGGAAAGAGAAGAAAGAGAGAATTCCATGTGAGGTTTGGGGGACCAGGCCTGGAGATGGTGTAGCTCACTCTTGTTCCTATTATTGGCCAGATCGAAGTCTCAGGCCCCCATACAACTGCAGGGGAGGATGAAAAGTCTGGTCTGGTTGTATACCCTGGAGCAGTCGTTCCCAACCATTTTGGCACCAGGGACTGGCTTCGTGGAAGACAGTTTTTCCACGGACGGTGGTGTGTGTGTGGTGTGTGTGTGTGTGGGGGGGTGATGTTCAGGCAGTAATGCCAGAGATGGGGAGCGGCACATGAAGCTTCGCTTGCTTGCCCACCACTCACCTCCTGCTGTGTGGCTGGTTCCTAACAGGCCCCGGGGTTGGGGACCCCAGTTCTGGAGGACATGGAAGCAAAGTTTGATGTACACATTGTGTACACATTCTGTTGTCTCGGTCACACTCATCAATATGTTCTTAGTGATAGTTGTTAGTATTATGGGTAGGTTGCCTGTAGAAAAACCTCAAATCTGTGCTGGTAGGCATATATTCATAATTTTGTTTATTCACTCAACAAATTCTATTAACATCACTCTGAGCAGGGCATTGGCAAGGCACTCAGTATGCAACACTAAGCAGAGAATATAACACAGAGGTACATCATAGTCCCTCCCTTCAGGAGCTTACAGTCTCCTACTAGCTAGCACATCTGCTTTCTCATCAGCTATCTTCATTCATCCCTAAGCTGCTGACAGTGTAGGAATAGGAAGGAAGGGAAAGCAAGTACTTGTCCTAATTTATTATCCCAGAGGTAGCTCTGGCAGTAGGCATGTATATCAATTTATCCCCTATAGCCGTCTTAAGGACAATCAGAAGAACGTGTAATTTATATTTTATATTGCTTCATGTTTTTAAATATGCTTACATATACTGGTGAAGAGGACTTGAAATGAGCTGTGTGACCTTAGGCAAATAACTTAAGCACTCAAGATTAATTTTTGACCTATACAATGGGAATGATAATAGAATCTACCTCTTAGGGTGATTGTGAAAATGAAATGAAATGAAATTTCTAAAATGGCTAGCAGAATGCCTAACCCACCATGATAAAAAAGGTGATATTAACCAGTGTTTTCATTTTTATTTGACATTAAAAACAACCCTGTGGAGTAGATTTTATTTTATAAATGAGAAGAACTACAGTTCAGAGAAGTTAAGATTCTAGAAAGAGGTTGCACAGCTTAGTAATCACAGGGTCAGGATTGACTCCTAGATTAGTGCCCTTTCATTTATCCATGATTCTTTGCAAGCCCTACAAGTTATAGAATACTTTTGAGGATCATTTACTTTCTTCTATATTAAAAAGAAACTGAGCTAACCTCTTTAATAAAATGGAAAAACAAGTACTACTTCCTCTGGGTAACTAGCCATGACAGTTTTCATAAGCATGAAATTTTACATTACAGGCAGCATATTATCCAAACACTTGCACTTTGCTGCCTTTGTGTAAAGGTTGCTGTAGTTTGCAGACTGTGGGGAAAAAGAAGAGTGGGCGTAAGATTTTGAATTCCTAAGTTCTAATATTTGTTCTGCAGGTGGCCAGCTGAGGTGAGAGAAGTCACCTCGCCTCTCTTCAGTTTTTTATCTATAAAACAGTTTTCTGGAATGGCATGTAGTTACTAAGCACCCTGCCAATGGAGCATAAAGCAAGTTAACTGATTAGTAAGAAGACAATGAAAACAAAGCATTTTGGAATTAGAAGTGAACTCAAGTCATCTTTAGATCCAGGCTGCCGAATCTAAGTCCTCTGATCCTAGGCCACTTTGCTTTTTGTAGAGATTAAATCCTTCAGCATCCTTAGAAAGTAGGGAAAGTCTGAATAGTCTCTGTTGCCATGGTAAAGGATATTCTGAAGATATGAATCGTGTCTATGTTGAGGGTCTAATTATGAACAAACCAGGAATCATATCCTACAACTATCTCTGTGCCCCCATAAGAAACAGATATGGTTCTGGTAAGTCTATGAATAAACTTTTATACAATTGTATACTTGTATACAATTAACTTGTTATCCTCTAAAAATGTCTTTGTGGTCATCGTAGAGACTTTCACTTTGTTTACTATAAAGACCAGGGAATACTCTTCTTTTAATTTCCCCAACCCTTTATTAATGTGTATATTTATTTATTTATTTATTTATTTATTTATTTATTTATTTATTTATTTATTTACTTACTTATTTTTGGCTGCGTTGGGTCTTCATTGCTGCACGCGGGCTTTCTCTAGTTGCGGCAAGTGGGGGCTACTCTTCATTGTGGTGCACGGGCTTTTCATTGCGGTGACTTCTCTTGTTGCGGAGCGTGGGCTCTAGATGCACAGGCTTCAGTAGCTGGGGCATGTGGGCTCAGTAGTTGTGGCACATGGGCTTAGCTGCTCTGTGACATGTGGGATCTTCCCAGACCAGGGCTCGAACCTGTGTCTCCTGCATTGGAAGGCGGATTCTTAGCCACTGCGCCACCAGGGAAGTCCTAATGTATATTTTTAAAAGAAAAAAGACTCTTACTCATTCTAGGATTAGGGTGGAAATTCTTTTATCTTATTGAAATGATACAGTTACATTTCAATCAAAATGTTAACAATTCAATTAGAGTTCATAGAGTCTTTTTATTCTGCAAAATCAAGTTGGCAAAAAAATTGCTGATGAATCTAAAGATCTTAAGTAAAAAAATATAGTTGATTAAAAATTCCACTATTAGATCTGTTTAGAAAGTACAAAAAAGGTCAGATGTTTATTTCATCATCAGTCTTTTAATTAATTTATTTTTACCTATGAAGAAACTGAAGCACAGAGAAGTCTGACTAATTTGTCACAGAGGAGGGAGTGAGGACCTAGGTTTACCAGACTCCTGATACTGCACTCTTTTTATAAACTGCACTTGGTACATTCATCTTGAACTTGCTTTGGTTTGAAGAAAAAACTGTGAAGGATTTTATTGTCAGAATATCAATAGAGAGAGAGTGTGAATGTTGGGGGATAAAAATAGACTAATAACCAGCTAAGCAAATGATTTAATCCGAACCTGAATCTCAGTTGCTAATCTGTGAAATATCTAGAACACATATACTTTCCTCCAGGATTGTCATGGGACTTAGATGAGATAAGGGGCTAAAAAGTGCTTGGGACTTAGTTGGATTCAACAATCTTCAGTTCCCTTCCTTCCTATAACATTAGCTTCCATTTGCACACATTCTGTGTCATAATCTGTGCTTAATCATCTTAATCATCTGCCATGAATCATCTCATTATCTGCTCGGAACATGATGAAGTTGAAGCTTCTGGAAATTAAATCCAGTCCCAAGGTCGACAGGTCAGAGAGAGTTTTCTAACTTAGATATCCCTGACACTGGAGACCATCCTCTTGATCACCACATGCATTTCTTTCCTGTTGCTGCTGTAACAAATGATCACAGATTTAGTGGCTTCAACAGCACCAGTTTATTCTCCAGTGGTTTTGGAGATCAGAAACCCAAAGTCAGATTCAGTGGGCTAAAGTCAAAGTTTAGGCAGAGCTGGTTCCTTCTGGAGGCTCCAAGACAGATTGCATTCCTCACCTCATGCAGCTTCTGGAGGCTGCCTACATCCTTTGCTCATAGCCCCTTCCTCTATCCACAAAGCCAGTGGTGTACCTTGCTTCCATTGTCATATTGCCTTCTTCCTCTGTGGTCAAACTCCTTCTGCTTCCCTCATTTAGGATACTTGAGATTACATTTAAGACCCATCTGGATAATCCAGAATAATCTCATCTCGAGATGTTTAATTTAAGAATGTCTCCAAAGTCCCTTTTGCCACATAAGGTAACATGCACAAATTCCAGGGATTAGGATCTATCTACCACACATGTTACCTTATTTTCTTTTCCTTTCCTGTTATATAGTAACCAAGCTTTAGTTTTATCTCCTAATTGCCATGTCCTATTTGGGTTAAAATCCATCCCTTGATAGGTTTGTTTCACAAAAAAACAAAAACAAAACTTGCTTTGGAGGGAGGTGCCAAGATCCATATGCTGAGAGCACTTAGGGCAGGTGGGTTCTGGACATTCTATTGGGTTAAAGACTTCCTGGGAAGCAGGCACCCTGGCTCATATTTCAACAGGCTGAACACACCACAAGTCTTGACTCCACTCAACTCTGAAAAATGCTAAATTTATGATTCCTCTGTGACCCATGATATAAACTGGCATAGCTGGATTTGAGTATCTAGAAACATGGCCAGGAGAGACTCCAAAGTTTCCTTCGTTTTCTGAAAATTTAAAATTTTCATCCCAGATTCTAAGAGCTCTGTCCATACTTCTGGAAAGCTTTTGGTATGTTTTATTAATGGCAGAGGCACAGTCTTGAAGTCCTTCTATGACTCATTTCAGACAGATTTTTCTGTAACTTTTATATATTTTTTTCCATCATCTATTCATCAATTTTTCTATTAATTTATTCATATTTGAACATAAAATTTTTCATAAAATTTTTAATTCTTGATGTCTAGAGAAAGGAAGGCAAACTACCTACACTGTTCCTTTAAATATTTCCCATAATATAAGAACCTCATTACTCTACTCTTCTTAATTTTTATCATAAGTGATAATCTGAATGATTTTTAAAGTTATTTTTTAAATTAAAGTTAAAATATTTAAAAAATATATCTGTAAGCCTGCCGTTCCTTAAAATAAATCAATAGATTTAGTTCTTCCTCTCGCTTTCCTGGCAATTCAACAATCTCTGACTCAATCCCATTTGTTCATTTTCAAAACCCATATTGCTTTCTGCCAACTGCAGACAGAGGGGGTTGCATAAATGAACTTGAACTGCATTGTTCTTTGATCTTAGGCCACCGCCCTACATTGAAGGACAGTTAACTGAACAGTCCAGGGAGAGGAGCCCAAGCCAA
This sequence comes from Kogia breviceps, assembly GCF_026419965.1. Classification (NCBI taxonomy): domain Eukaryota; kingdom Metazoa; phylum Chordata; class Mammalia; order Artiodactyla; family Physeteridae; genus Kogia; species Kogia breviceps. The sequence goes on along the minus strand of NC_081311.1, from coordinate 118,503,475 downwards.
GTGTCAGTATTAGAACCTAGTTGAACAAGATGTACATTCTTTCCTTTTCCTTCAGCCTCAGGGCAAATCAGTTACATGGATTCATATTTCTTCCCTGTTTTGAGGACCCAACCCTCTACTTTGGAGATACTGTCTTTCGGGGCCTCTGTTTGCCATAGAATGATAAAATTCTACTTTTCCTCCCCAGAACAGTGCAGCATGTGTTCTTACAGGTGGTAACAGCATATTCCTCACATTTGCAGTCTTTACGTCCTCTCTCTGTTATGTTGCCAGGACTGATTCTTGAACCCTTTTCTCTGATTTCTTAAAGGCTCTTGGCACCATTCTCACTCATTTGGCTTAGCTGATTTTGCCTCCACCACATCTCTTAGCATGATCACATTCAAGTGTTTAGAATCAAGATTTGGGACTCTTGAAATGGTGACTAGTACTTGGCGATCACTCTCAATTTCATTTGTTTATAATTTTGTGTCAGTGGATTTAAGAAGTTGTTGGCTTTTTCTGAGCCTTTCTTTTTCTTCTTCTTCTTCCAAATTACTATTTCCTTTTTTTTTTTTTTTTTTCTGAGAGTTTGTGTTGTCTCTTTGAGAAGAGAAAACTGCATGGGACTCAATACAGATTCAGTCTCTAGTTTACTGACTTTTACAGATGATTTTGAGAGTCTCTCCATTTTCCTATTGATTCTGGCCTGTGTACCTACTATGAGAACTGATGTTTGTGTAGCAGTAGCAAGAGTTCAGGGCTTTGGAAGGGAGGGCATGATATTAATAGTGATATAAAACTTTGTATAGAGATTATAAAATGACATATCAAAAAAAACCTACGAAGCCTGAGGTAGTTTTAACTGGAAAAAAGCTCATGAGAGATATCAAGTGAGGATTACTCATTCCTGAGAATAGTTACTCATTACGGTCCAGCTTCCTTGAGAAGAAAAGAGAGAAGTGATCTGGGGTAATGTTTCCAAGTCCTAAGATATGTTACTTCAAGAGGTTGATTAGAATCTACCTCTTCTTGGTAGATGATAGGCTTCATTCCTGCCAATCTAGGAGCAATAGATGCATCTGAAGGGAAGATGGGAATGTTCTGCATCTGTTCCAAGTTCTATCAAGTCCTATGGTCTTATTTTATTTATTTATTTTTCTGTGTAACATGTGAGATCCTAGTTCCCCGACCAGGGATCAAACCCTTGGCCCCTGCATTGGAAGCACAGAGTCTTAACCACTGGACCATCAGGAAAGTCCCCTTATGATCTTATTAAATTCATGATAAAAATACATTGTTTTATCTGCTTGATGCATTTAAAGCTATGAATCACAATGGCCATAGCTATATGATAAATGATACTCTTTAAATCCTTTGAGGATATGTTTATTTGAACAAAGTTCACCCACATTTAATATCATGACACTGAAGCAATAACAGAACAAAGAGCATGTCACTATCCTTTAATGGCAGTTTGAGGGTAAATTTTCTGGGAGGAATTTTTTTTATCATTTGTTCAATTATTAATAAGCTGGAGTCATTTGAGTTTTTGTCTTCTTTGGGGGAAACATAGACAAAGGATAGAAAAGCTAGGAAAAAAGGGAAATGTCTGAATAATGTGGATCAATAAGATGCTGGTTTACAATTTTCTACTTCAGTAAAACTCTTCCAACTGCTTTTTTATTTTATAAGTTCTCTCTGTTGAGTTTTTGTAAAAAGAAACCTATTATCTGAAAGTTCCTGTCAATAATGGCCAGAAACTTAGATTCCTAGTTTTAGAAGATATGCTTAAAAGGGAAGCAAACTTGAGGAACCTAAAACATGAAAGAAGGTAAAGAAATTATGTTAAAGTAGTTTGGTAAAGACCAGATTGTGAGAGATGCTGCTAGAAGAGAGAAAAAGTATGGGGTATTGAATGGGGAATTAGGGGGATTACATGGGGGGGGGTACATGGAGTATGGATTATAACAGACTTTATGTTCTCTGTTTAAGAAGAGGTACAAGATTGTAAGTCATCAGAAGAGGGTGAGATTACTTAAAAAGCTATGTATACTTGCTGTTGTAGTTATCGATTTATTTCCTTCTTAAATATGTTCTATACAGCCCTAATTTACCAGTTCTTTGCTCATAAACTGTTATCCAGCTGTTGGACGTGAAATGCACAAGGTGGTACTTTTAAATCTGGAGCCAGTTTAGAGTAGCAATTAGGAGCAGAGGTTTTGGAGTCAGAGAGCTCTGCATCTTCCACTTCCTTTGGAAAAATTGCTAAAGCTTTCTGAGACTGCTTCTTCATCTGTAAAATCAGTTTAATAATACCTGCCTCATAGTGTGTCTTAAAGAGATGTTCTAAGGATTAAATGACAAAATGTGCAAGTTGCCTGACATGCAATAAATGCTCAAAATATTGTAGCTGCTACTGGGATTATTGATGCTGTTTCTAAGTATTTAAGTGAAATCATTTTTCCGTGAAATATCCAAGTGGTATGTGGTGAGGTGAAATATTGAAGGTGGTTTTTTTTTGTTGTTTTTTGTGATGATTATTTTTAATGGTGAAAGGGAGAGGTAATCATTTCTCTGAAATTTAGGACATATATACAAAAAAAAAAAATTGGGCACAGAAGAACATCCCCAAATTTGCCATGATTTATATACAATATATAATTCTTAGCAAGTTGTGTTTAAAATACTGAATTTTCTCCATATTTCTGCCACATATTTTTTTTTAATTTTTATTTTATATTGCAGTATAGTTGATTAACAATGTTGTGTTAGTTTCAGGTGCATAGCAAAGTGATTCAGTTATATATATGCATGTATCTATCCTTTTTCAAATTATTTTCCCATTGAGGTTATTACAGAAGGTGTTAAAAGAATGTTAAATAATGATTAAAAGTGGAGTGGGTGAATGAAAGTTCAGAGGAAAAATGTGACTCAAAGGCAAACCTTTCCTGAATGCTGACTGGACAAAAGCATATTTTTTGGCTGCAGCAAGCAAAGCTATATGCCTGAGATTAGAGCCCTTCAACAAGTCCATGGAGCCAAAGCTCTGTGAACCAGCCACCTCCAGCCCAGGTCATCTAAACCATCCCAGATTTGTGAGACGCCAGCAGTGAGAGTGGGTGCTCACCAGATCAGGAAATGTGAATCAGAAAGAGGATGTGATCCTGGAAGAGAACACCGTCATTAGGATGATCATTTATGGTGTTTGTTTTGAACAGGAAGAAGCTTGGTGCCTTCTCATTACAGACAATGCACCTGAAGCTATGAGAGAGAATAGTTCTGGACAGGTAAGCAGGAACCCACAGATCTAGTTTGATTTTGCCACTGATGTACTAGAAAATTATTGGTGAGACACACAAGATGGGAATAAAGACACAGATGAGAGCAGACTTGAGGGGAAAGGGTAAACTGGGATTAAGTGAGAGAGTGGCATGGACATATATATACACTACCAAATGTAAAATAGATAGCTAGTGGGAAGCAGCCGCATTGCACAGGGAGATCAGCTCAGTGCTTTGTGACCACCTAGAGGGGTGGGATAGGGAGGGTGAGAGGGAGACGCAAGAGGGAGGGGCTATGGGGATAATATGTATACGTATAGCTGATTCACTTTGTTGTACGGCAGAAACTAACACAGCATTGTAAAGCAATTATACTCCAATAAAGATGTTTAAAAAAAGATTAAAAAAAAAACCCAAAAGTATGAACAGGAGATTCAACATACAGTTTTCCAAATTAATTGAATATTGTCTAGTGAGTAAACAGTTCAAAAAGTTAGTATATATTGTTAAAACTTACAATCTCATTCACATTTATATAGGGAGTATTTTTCAAGTGAGGCAGAGTGAAAATATTTTCATGTAGCTGTGTCTGGACATTTGGGGAAAGTTTAACATTTTAAAACCAAAGGCCATGATGATTAATTAATTTTGTCCAAGTTGGTTACTAAGGAAATGAGATCCTTTTTTTCTTTAGTAGACAAAGATTTTTTTGTTATTTTTTTAAATCGAGATCTGGGTAAATATTTAAAGTAGAAATTCAAGTACCTTCAGTCAGCTGACTTGCTCTCTAACAAAATTTAGAATGGAAAGTGGGCATTGATAGGATTTATGGGAGTGTTCTGAGGTTGGTCTTAGTTGCATACCCTCTTCCCCACACTGAATTGCTAAATAATTGTCACTGACTACTTTTTATTTTGTAATGCCTTTCAAAAACTGCAAAGCATCTATAAAAGAGATATTTTCTATACTTTACATTTCCTTTATTTCTCCTTGGAAGAATCACAGGTTGCTAAGAACTTGTGAGAGTTGCATTCCGTATCTTCCTCAGTGTTAGATGTAAGACTTGATCTTTTAAAATTTCCATATGGGGAAAATCATGTTTATATGCATACTGTCTTGGGTCACCCATAAAGGCAGTGGCACAGTGGTAGCCGAGGCACCTCCTAGAGCAGTAGAAAACATCCAAGTAGAAAGACATTTTATTTTTTACTTATCTCATAGATATTTTACTCTGTCTTAAGAAATGGAGCACAATGATGGGGATAATCTCTTGTTCAGATTTTCTTTGGTCACGTACCATCTACAGTATTAAGAAAATAAAGATCTACGTTCACCTCCCCCTGTCTCTCCAATTTCTCCAGACTGTGGAATGTTGGGATTCATACTGTGAATGCTCTGAAAATCAATTATTGTCAGATTCTGTTTTCAGGGCTGCCAGACAATATTTTGGCTCAACTTCAGTCCATTTGGAACACAGCTGTTAAGTTGTTGACAAAAACTAGGGAAATATGAACATGTTCCACCCTTTAAAAAGAATTCCATTTTCTGGCAACCAATCCGATGGATTTGAAATTTTCTTATTGGAGAGCAAGTTAGTACCACTCTCTGGCATCCTTTCAGACTGAATTGGTCATTCTTGTGTTCCAATACACATGGTGCCCTTCATTCACCACTTGGGATAGTCAGAATTTATTTTTGATCGTGAACTTGAGCTATAAATTATTCTGTTTAAAAATGCCCCACAACTCTAAGTTTTCCTGGGACTTAGTGTCTCATTGGTCTCTCCACTTCTACAGGGGGATTCTTTAAAAAATACTACTATGGCAATTTAGCACTGATTTACTTTTAAAGGATAAGTGATTATGTTATTCTGCATGCTTTATATTGCAAGTAATAGAAAATCCTATTTAATTAAATAATAATTAGTATGTGACCATTTATCAAAAAAGGGGAATTATGATTATATATATGCATATGGATATATATATGTGCACATTAAAAATAAAGCCAATGGAAAGATAAACCAAAAAAAATTTTTTTTAAGTTTACCTATAGGAAGAGGGAGAGAATAGGTTAGAGGGGACAGGAAGGGAAACTAGACTTCCTTGAATATATCTTGTTTGTAGATTGGTCTTTGGAATTATATGTCTTCACTTAATAACAAAACAAGATAAATATAAAATAAATTTCTAAAAACTAAAATAAAACATAATAAATGTTTTTAACCATGTACCTAGCAATCAGTGTTTCCCAATAGAGCTTTCTATGTGATGAAAATGCTCACCAACTGCCTTGTTCAGTATGGTAACCTCTAGCCACATATGGTTATTGAACACTTGGAATGTGCCTAGTGATACTGAGTAACTAAATTTTATATTTTACTTAATTAATTTGAATTATACTTTTAATAGCCACATTTGGCTAGTGGCTATATTTCTGGACAACTCAGAAACAGAATATTCACACAGAGAGGAAGTACTGCAAGTGATTTTATAATGCATTAACTTGGTTGTGTATTCCTAGTGGGGTAATGCCCTTAAGTCAAAAGAACTTAAAAATAATTCTAAACTTTTTTTCTGTAATGACTTTTAAATTAATAATTGGTGTTATTCTGAGTCTGTTGGGTATATATTATGAATTAATCAAATGAGTAATTACATTGATGTCTTTGAGAACTCAAATTTGGGGGTTGTTTGGAGAGAGATTCAGACTGAAGGTTGATAAAGTTTAGTTAAAAATTTTTGAAGCATCTATATGAACTCATGATATATGTTTTCTTAAGAAAATATTTCCCAACGTTGTCCACCAAAAAGACCTGGAAACAATGACCAACCCAGTAGCAATAGCATCTCTAGTGCTCAGATTATGGTCTCTAAATGCCTTTTCCCACTACATGGAACCAAGACTCTTTGAAGAAAGAGGTGTTTCAGAGTTTAGGGCAGGGAACTTATAAACCTGAAACATCTTGCTATCATAGAAAACTGAGATGCTTTCAAAGACTGGTAGATCTATGTCAAAAAGACTCAGAGCTAATTGGAAAAGCTCCCACTCAACAAAGATGGAAAAATGTGTGTACCAGTTTGGAAAACAACTGCAATGGACTAAACAACTTTAAATATATATATCATGAGTTTATATTAATACTTGAAAAACTCAGTTATATTTGAGGGTCCTAGGGGAAAAAATTCATCATTTTGAAAAGCTAAATAATCAAGCATTTATTCTGCCTTTTCTGTAAGAACTGTAATACTTAAAGGAAACCAAAGAGTTGATGAAAGTGTCTCTTTATAACACTATTCTATCTGTTAAATGAAGAAGTAATGATAAAATTAGAATATCACTGTCTTCAAACCCCTGGTAAATTAATGGATCTGGGCAATCATTACCAATGGATAATATCTTAAAAAGATGGTAGAGATATGCTATGATGGATGTACACTGCTTTTTGTTTGTCTGATTTTATTTTATTGACATTTTGGAGAGGTTGGCTGGTATGGAAATTTTGGAGAGAGAAAACTTGATGGCTTGTATATAAGCCACATATCCCACTCCTAAGTCTGGAGATGGAGTCAGCTTCCTGAGCACCACTTGGGAAAACCAACCAGCCCAAAGCAGTGCTTGTAAGCGTGAACTCTGGAACTCAACTTCCTGGGTCCAAATCCCAACTTCGCGACTTGCAAACAGTAAGCTCAGGCAAGTTCCTTTGCCTCTCTGTGCTTCCATTTCCTCGTGCTGTATAAATCTTTGATAAGACTGATAAATCTTTGATGCTGAAAGTTTTTTTTTTTTAATTAACAGTCTTCTTATCAGTACAGTTAGTTTTCAGTATTCGAAGACAGTGGTTCTCAAATTTTAATGTGCATTAGAATCACCTGGAAGCCTTGATAAAATATTTATTACTGAACCACATCTCCCTCCCCACCCCAGATTTTTAATTCAGTAGGTCTGGTGTAGGAGCCTGAGACTTTGCATCTCTAACAGGTTCTCAAGTAATAATGAAGATGCTGATCTGGGGACTTCACTCTAAGAAGTACTGCACAAAGAATTCCCTTATTCTGCTGCTGTCCGTTTCAAAAGAAAAAAATGGAAAAATAAACATACATGACTTTAAAAAATTTGTTTTAAGAATAATTTGCTAGCCCTAACTTCATATAACAGAAGGAAACCACATTCTTAGTTTTGCCCCAAACTGAGAGAGTTTGAGTTTTCTTCATTCTTTCTTATGACGGAATGAAAGAAAACTGTGCTTATGGGGTAAAAATGACATACCAGCTGCAGATTATTTTTCCCATTCTTTTTTTTTTAATAAAAAAATTCAGTGTAGCCAATTTCTCACCTACTCATCTCCATCTAAAACAAGATACCATCTGTTATGTATCCACTTAATCAGTACCGTGACAAATTGGAGCACACTCAGGCCTCTGATGCCATATACCACTCACCAGGAGTTTCTGACTAGACCTTTGGAAGGTCCTGATCAGAGGCTGAGAGGACAGCTGGCCATTATACTGCAGCTGGATACAATCAGAGAAGATGCCCCCAAGGACTCCCACCAAATAATCAGGGTCAAACAGCCTGGCCAGGATGACGCTTGGAAAATGAGTTACCTGGGGTCTGAGAGGATTCTGAGTTTGATTTACTTTTCAAGAAGTTTATGTTATCTTTCAAAAGCGAATCTCTTTTCTCTTTGTGTCCACTGAACATGAAGTAGGGATGCTGAGAGTTTTCAGCATGTCCCTAGTCTGTGTCTATGCTATCACTGAGGTGCTGGCTTGCAGACAAAATGCTTCTGTGCATGGAACTGAGGGTCTAATTTCTTCTCCTGCTGGTCCGAGGTGACCTGTAGACTGAAGCCAGACAACCCACATCACTTCAGAACTCCCCTCCAGCAGCTACAAAGGTCTCTCATCTCTTTGCTAACAACCCATTTGAGTTCAAGAGCAGAGAAAGCAAGTGAGCATTTGAAATGAGTAGGAAAAAAATCAGCCAGAGAAAAAGAAACATGAAAAGCAATATTAAAATAAGAGAAAAAGTGGAGTTGAAATTTGGAGACTGCAGTCAGGGGCAATGAGGTTAGCAACTGAAGTTTTAAGAAATATTATAGGTTTTTTAAAATATATGGTATAGAGGGTAAAGAATGAATATAAAGATACAGAACAGTAAAAGTTATGCAGATGACAACTATAGCCTTAAAAGGAATTTTAAGGTTTCATGATCTTTTTCATTTCCCAAGTATTTATTCATTAAAAAGTAAAAATACTGCATATAATTTGAAGTGGCTCCATGAAGGGATTTTTCCACAGTTTCCTTAGTAATTCACATATAATATTAGGGAAAGAGGGGAAAACGCTGTTTTTTTAATGAATAGAGTACATGGGAAAAAATTCCTAAGCCTGTAGGAGTATATTTCTACAATGCAAAAGATAAATTGTTTATTTAAGGAATAAGTAGGAAATAAGATGTATTTGAAATGTACTTAGAGCTCTTTTCTTTTTTCTTTCTTTCACTCAGCAAATATTTATGAGACACTGGTATGGGTCAGGCACTCTTTCAAGGAATGGGAGATTCAGCAATGAACAAAAGAAAGAAAACTCCCTGCTATCAACTTTTAGTAAGCAAGAGAATACCTTGAAAATTTTGTTGAAATACAGATTTGGGGGCCCAGACCCAAGACTCTGATCCAGTAAATTTGTGAAAGGGCCTAGAAATATGTACTTTTTTTTTTTTTTTTTTTTTTTGCGGTATGCGGGCCTCTCACTGTTGTGGCCTCTCCTGTTGCGGAGCATAGGCTCCGGACGCGCAGGCTCAGCGGCCGTGGCTCACGGACCCAGCCGCTCGGCGGCATGTGGGATCTTCCCGGACCGGGGCATGAACTCGCGTCCCCTGCATCGGCAGGCGGACTCTCAACCACTGCGCCACCAGGGAAGCCCAAAATATGTACTTTTAAGTATAAACTTAAGTAATTCTGATGCAAAGAAATAGTCCCCATAGTTATCTCACTCACTCTTAAGGCACCAACTGTTTCTCACAGGAGTCCTGAATCTATTTCCCCAGCTCGGCCCCTGGGCTCCAGACCTGTCCATTTAAACTGTCTTCTGGACTTTTACACCCTGGCCTTAGGAAGTCAAATACTACATGTAAAAAAAATGGAATTACCTCTACATCCAAACCTACATGTCTTCCTACATTCCCATTTCTGTGAACAACATCACCCTCTAGTTACCAAAGAATGAATTATAAGTTTACCCTAAAATTATGCCCTTTCTTTCCTTCCACAAAGCTAGTCACCTCCTGCTTTAGTTATTGCCTCCTTATATATTCATCTCTATTGCTTGTGCTTTAGGTCAGCCTCATTAACCACCACCTTGATTATTTCCAGAATCTTCTAACTATTCTCAGAATCTGTCTTCCCCATCTATCCTCCATGCTGTTTCTGCTGTGATCTTTCTAAAATGGAAAACCAATCATGTAACTCTCCTGCTGAACTCCTTAATGACTCAGAATTTCTCACTGAACAAAATCCAAGTTTTATGAAAAGGTTAACTTAATTCATGATCTGGTGGCCTCTCCAGCATTTTCCTCCTTACAGCCAACACCATACACTTCAGCCATCACACAATCATACTTTTCATTCTGTTCCTTTGCTCTTGCTCCTCCATGTGCCTAGAATGGCTTTCTTCATATTCCCATAGCCCCTTGATGAATGCCTACTCATCTTTCAACACTCACTTTACTATAATATTTCCTGAACACCCCACCACACTTTCCCATTTCCCAAAGAATGGACTTCTTTTCTTTGTGGCCCCTTGTTACCATAAGTTTCTAATATAGCATATGTAACCCCCTAGGACACATACCACTTCATTTGTATGTCTCACTTGGGTGTGTCTGCAAACCTATTGAGGACATGGAGCTTATTTTGCTCTGTATGGGAAATTGTATCACAGTGTATGCCACCTTGAATGAATGAATGAGAGAATAAAAATAACAACTCCTTAAGAAGTGTAGCTGAAAATTTTGTGCATGGATTTTTTAATATCCTATATTTTGCTGTGGTAAACTATTTTTATTTGCTTGTCCTGTCATACCAAATCTAAATCAAAAGTAAAGAATAGTGCTTCTGGGGCTTCCCTGGTGGCGCAGTGGTTGAGAATCTGCCTGCCAATGCAGAGGACATGGGTTTGAGCCCTGGTCTGGGAAAATCCCACATGCTGCGGAGCAACTAAGCCCGTGCACCACAGCTACTGAGCCTACGCTCTAGAGCCCGTGAGCCATAACTACTGAGCCCACATGCCACAATGACTGAAGCCCGAGCCTCCGCAACAACAGGATCCACCACAATGAGAAGCCCGCACGCAGCAACGCGCACCCAACACAGCCATAAATAAATAAATTTATTAAAAATAAAAGAATAGTGCTTCCTTTAGTTGGATGATATTTAAAGGTTAGCCTGTACCTTTATCTTTAACAGTTAAGTCTCTAATTGAGTTCCTTAGTGGATCCTTGATCTAAGCATTGTACAGCTTAGATTTTCATTCTTGGGCAGAAAAATACTCTTTCAGCTCCTCAGCTTCCTCCTTGTATATAAATTTTGATCTACTTTGGTTTCAAGCTTTGTTTATATCTAAGGAAAGAAACTGATTACTAGCCATATTTTGTAACAGTAGAGGAATGACTCAGATTTATTAGTTTTATCTAAACTATTTTCACAGTATCTGGATTAGGAGGGAATGGGGCCTGTTTTCTTTTATAGGAATAGAATAGACCCCAAGTACTTTCTTGGCATGTTCCAGTGGGTCAGCTATTGCTTTCTGTATCTCAGATATTATTTTTTAAACCAACAACAAATGAGTCTTATTATGTGTTCCAGGTCTTGTGAATTGCTCAAGGAATGCAAGGGTGAGTCCACAACTGATCTTGTTTACAAACTAGTGGGGGGATAGTAATGTGTTGTTTATTCATTGCCATGATTTATTTTTTTAAACAAGTGGGTCATTGCTTATTCAGTGTCCTGTTGTACATTGAATTGTTCTTTAATCAGTAGTGATAGGTTCATAATTTTCCATCTGTTACTCAGCCAAGCTTCCATGAGGCTAATGTGAGGTATTTGGCAGATGATGATAACCCCACATTTCTATGGCAGTTTATATTTACAATGCACTTTGCCATGCATAATCATCCTTATTTGATGCCTGGCAGTTTTATGAGAATAGACTGAAATTTACTGGCTAGTAAATGCTGGCAGACTCTTGTGTGTGCCCTTGTAAGAATCACTTCCTAACAATCTGGGATAAGTGACACCCTTATACCCTCTCACCAAATAAATTTCCAAAACATTATGCAGGAAAATATTTAGAAAAGAAAAAACAATGTAGATTATTTTCCTGTGCTCCTTTCCTCATACATATTACTTTGTTGTGGCTGAAAAATAATAATGAGAGAAGCAAAGCTTTACCTTCAGGTAAAGTGTCTTTGAATGAATCTTTTAGAGATTCCAGATGCTTAAATGCACATTTAGATCTATGGTTAGAAAAAATCATTTTCAAACAGAACTGTTTGCCCTTAATTTATTCCTCAAAATAATTCTCATGCTAAAGAAAAAAATTAATCCTCACAATTATCTGAATAACAAGACAAATGTGTCATGGTTAATTGTCAGTTGAGAGAAATATAATGGTGTAAATAGCACTTTAAAAAGATATTTGTATTTTCTGTACCTTAAGTTTCGAAATTATGTGTCCTGTTTCTTGAAGCACCAATCTTGAGTTGTTTAAATTCAAGGACCTCATCTGTATAGAGCTGAGAATTGCCAAGATATTAGTACCTGCATTTTTATGATACATTCTAAAGTCAATAGGAAAGAGGTTTCTGAATAAAAGCCTTAAAATTACCTTATGAATTATTAATTACAGGGCATATTACCTTTGCATTATAAAAGCCCAGAAAAATGGAAAGGAGAATTGAAAAACATCAATCTCAGGTTCTTTAAAAATGTAATGCCGATCATTTGAGCAGTGTACAAATCTTTTATTAAAGATAAAAAGGAGGTGATACGTTTTTTATTAACTGGAGGATATGTTCAATCCACATGATTAAAAATCTCATTACTAACTCAAGTCAGGAAAGTGATTTATTACTGAAACAGAATGGGAGGCATTCGGTTGTCCACAGCAGCGTTTATCAGGCGTAGAACTATCAGTTTGTATCTATTTTAGCATGCTTAATATATTTTAAAGGTGGCTTTGCCATCTGTTTGAAGAATTGAAGATATTTTTCTAAAGTTGGCAAGCTACCTTAAAGCAAAAACATTAGCTGTTTTTCATTTAGCTTAAAGTTTTAAGTTTTAGAAGTAAAGACTCATTCTGTGTTCTAATGTAGGTAAAGTTTTCCATTGTAAAGGTAAAAAAAGTACAGAGCCTATTATGGTTCCTTCCTCAATATTTGTTTTAAAATTATTTCTAGTTAGTAAGTATTTATTATAGGAAGACCATTTTTAAAGGGGAAAGGAGAGATAATCTCATGTGTGTTGGGTACTTGCAACAGCAACGAGAGATTATTATTATTATCTTTTATATACATTTGTTCCTGTGATTGTCATCACTTTGTTTTTAAGAGTAATTGTGGTAATTGCTTTTTGAATGATTTCAGACTCCCTCAGGTCTTAATTCAATATCTAAGATATTATATTGAGAAAAGAGTCCCTTATTATTAACCTAATTATTTGATACTGAAGCTCATTTGTTCTTATCTATAATATAATGAAATATCCCTCCAGATGTCAGACAAGTTAATGAGGGTTGATGCTGTCAGGACGTGCCTCATGGCCACTGAGCAGAACCCAGAAACTGGGCATGATTTGGCTTGATGGAGGGGGGACAACATTTAGTGAAGGGGAAATGACACTAGCTTCTTTACATGCTCAGCTGAGGATGAGCTTGGTGTGTTGAGAACATAGGGAGAGGATGCCTTGGGGAGGAATGGTGAGGAAACAGCCTCAGCTGTTCAAGAGCTTAAAGACATGAGTTTGGTTTAGCTAAAACAGAACTCAGTTATGAAAGACTCATGACTGGACTGAAGTTGTAGGGAGCCCATGGAAGCTTTTAGAACAAAGGAGTCATGGGAAGAGAAAATAAAGAGTCCTTCTGTGGCCTGGGACATTTAAGTCAGGCCAGCCAGAGAGCCAGAAGGAAATGATTCCATGGGCAGGAGGTGATGAGGCCCAAGGCAGTAGGAATTGAAAAATGATGTTGGTAAAAATCATCTTGAGAGAAGAATTTATTAGATAACTCTGATTTTTATGTTGTTTGCTTATAGTTGATTTTAAAAGTCTATGTTTCTTTCTAACTGAGAATTCTTCTTTTTTTCCCTTCATCTCTCTGTGCTTTGTCACGACTAGAAGGTCATTCTTGATTTCAGATGGTTATGCCAGTACCACAGATCTTAGGAAGCACGTAAGAGATTTTTTTGAGCTCTTCTCTTCATGTATTCCTTCATGCACAGTCAGACATCAAACTCTTTTAGAGCTTCTGTTCTCCCAGCAAAGATCATTTGACTCTGCTCATTCAGGCTAGGGACAGCTGAGATTGCATCTGTGTGTCCATTTTCAAATGATGCCTTCAGGGATTGCTTATTTTAACTAACACTAGGGGCACCTTGGTTTCAAGGCTGCTTTGGAATTTGGGTTTCTAACTCTGTAAATATTAAGCAATTACTACCATGCTATAGATTGCCAGTATCATAAAAGACAAGAAAGACTGAGAACCTACCATTTTTTTCCTCTCTCATTTAAAAAGAAAATTTTACTTAAGAATGGTTGCCATAGATATGCTCACATTGTCTAGTTTCTTGGCATTGGTATGTGTGTATATCTTCTCTGACTTATATAGTGCTTTCTGAAAAAGAAAAGTCTACAGAGTCTCATGTCCTTCTATCTATATTTATACATTTCTGAGTGTATATATGTCTTAAAAAAGGAAAGAAAAGAAAAACTGTGCTTCAAATGCAAAATGCCTGTTACAAAGCATCATATTTCTTCAAGCTGTTTTGTCCCTTTGAGTATTTGAGTTTAGACAAATGCCTTTTCCCTGTTCCTTTTTTTTTTTTTTTTTTTTTAAGCTGGCACATTCTTGTTCAATGAAAACAAGGGAGCAAGGGATTATTCCAGCCATTGAAATAGAAATGGTGTGTGAATCTGACAGCTGGAGCTTGGGTGTGAGATATTGCAATTTTTGCTGTAGGGAAAGGAGATAAAATGAGGGTTTGAATTTCATAGCATAAGGGGCTACCTAAATAGCAGCTGTTAGGTATGAGATCCCTGCTGAAGATTAAAAAATAGTAGGGGTTAGGTATTCCTAAACCCACCGAGTTGGAGATGGGAGTGGGGGGGAACGCATTGCTTTATTTGAAGTAATTTTTTTTTTCCTTTTCAAACTCATGAGAATTGCTTTCTGGGTGTAGAACTGCACATTCATAAATTCTGTTCACTTGCCTAGACTAAAAATACCTTCAGCCTTAGAATTTTCATTTTGAACGAGCTGAATAATATCCATAGATTACATAAGAGTACATATTTTGAAATTGCTGAGATTGTTAATAACATTTCGGTGGGTTCGGTTCTGCATCTCAAGAGGGAATGTTGTAATGAGTTTGACTTCCAGATGACAATAAAGTGATCTCTCTCTCTCTCTGAATAGCACTTAGTTGATAACTTTTTTATGCATTTATTATTCCCTCCTATTATAGATTTTTGAATCTGTCCTATCTTTCTTGAAAGATAGATTCTTTCAGCATACTTCTTTTTTCCTATTTTCCTTCTCCACTATCACACACTTTCTCTACACTCCAGTCTCAATGTACTCCTTTTAACTCCACAAATATAAGTTGTTATCTCTCACTTCTGCGACTTCAGAGGACTAGAAGTATAGAGAATGATGAAGTTCTTTCCCCCAGAACCCACTCGCTTTCCCACAAGGTAACCTCTGCAAACAGTTGCTTGAACGTTGTAGTGTAATGGTTATTGTGGTGTATCCCGAACATATCTTCCAGATTACTAGTCTAAATCAAGGCTTCTCAAACTTTGTGATAATAGAACCCTCTTTAAAATGATTCAGGACTCCCAAAGAACTTTTATTTAAGTGATTATATCTATCAATATTCACTATATTAGAAAGTAAAACTGAGAATAATTTTAAATTTGTATTTATTGATTCATTTAAAACTAACAGTAATAAATCTATTACCTGTTAACATAAATAACATATTATGACAAGTAAATATTCTAAAACAAAAAAATTACCATTTTTCTCAAATGGTAACTCTCCAGATTTCCTTCTGTTGTTATAAATTGTATGGGTCTAATACTATTAAATTTGTGAGGCTTAATTTGTGGCCTAGTATATGTTCTATCTTGGGGAATATTCCATGTGCACTTAAAAGAATACACATTCTGTTGTTGTTTGTGGAATGTCTGTACTATACTATCAATGTCTATTAGGTTTAATTGGTTTATAGTATTGTTCAAAATTTCTATTTCTTTGTTGGCTTTCTCCCTAGTGTTTCTATCCATTATTAAAAGTAGGATATTGAAGCCTCCAACTATCATTGTTGAATGGTCTATTTCTCTCTTTAGTTTTGTCAGTTTTGCTTCATGGGTTTTGGATCTCTTGTTAGGTGCATATATTGATACACATCTTCTAAATCATTATGTATTCCTGATAGATTGACACTTTTATCAGTTTAATAAAAAAGTCTTTCTTCATCTGTAGTTTTTTGCCTTAAAGTCTATTTTATCTCATATTAGTATAATCACTCTAGCTCTCTTTTGGATACTGTTTACACAGTATATAGTTTTCTGTCTTTCAACCTACTTGTGTTATCAAATGTAAAACTTATCTGTTGTAGATAGTCTGGAATTCTCTCTCCTCAGGTATGCCTATGGCCCATTATATCATTTCATTAGGACCTGTGGGCAAATGTCACTTCCTCATTCCTGCCAGGTCTCCAGTGCCTAGAATAGTGACTAATTCATGGCAGTGACCCAATACAAATTTGTAGAATAAATACATTTAACCTAATCTATCTAGAAAAACTTAAATTTTATGGTTTAATGTTAAATAATTTAAAGTACAAAAATTCTACTACTATAGCTTCAGAAATCACATGCAACTAATTGTTAACAACCTATCACTTATTAGTTTTTAGTGAATTCAAAAGAAGAATATCCAGAAAAGCATTTCCAAAATGGCAAAGTAAGGACTTCCCTCCCCAAACCAGTCTTCCATAAAGCAATGACAACACTGGCACAAATTGTCAAAATCAACTCTCTCTCGGAACTTGGAAACTTTCTTTTTCTCAGAAATTAACCAGGCATGTGACAGTCTGAGAATGGTTCATTCAAGAAAAATGGCTAAACCTTGGTAGGAATGGAGAGCTTGATAGTGTTTTAACTTGAACTTTTCCAATCTTCCTCTCCCCAAATTCATGGCAGCATTGAAAACCAGAGAAAAGTTCCTGAGGCACAAAGAGCCCTGCTTGCCATGTTTAAAGCATAGCAAGAAGGCTTGTGTTGAGGGAGTGGAGTAAGTGAAGGGAAGACTGCAATGAGACCAGAGTTGAAGCTAGATGCCAGATTGTGTGAGGTCTGTGGGTCCTAGTAAATTTTGATTTTATTTTGAGATAATGGGGGGATATAAGAAGATATTGAATAGGCAATTGTTAAGATTTATGTGTTAATGAGATACTTTAATCTCTGCTCCCTTTTGACTGGTTCACAAACTTCAGCTTCATCATTTTCTCACTTTTTCTTTTTCCTGCAGAAAGTTTCTTTTGCATGTTAAGATACCAGAGTTGCCAACTATGGATCTAATCTAATGAACTAGGAATCCCGCACCTGTGTGGTACGTGAAAGGTTTTTAGTTGAGGGTTACAGAAGACTTCACTGTGTATCTCATATTCATGAAAGGAAATCCTATTTTTTACAACACACATAGAAAACAAGCCACACTACTAGACTATCTTACACACAGAAATAAATATTTACCAAGAAGCACTTTAGCTTATGAAAGACAGGAAGGAAAAGACTACTTCTCTCCCCTTCTGTTGTTTACATTTAATAGTAAGGAGAAAGAACCAGTCCTGAAATATTTTATTGGTAGTCAGAAATTAAACAATGTCACCGCTTTTTAGTAATAATAATAATATTTTTTAAATAATAACTATTATTTTATTATTATTATTTCCTGTATCCTTTTGTTAAAATATAGATTGAAAAAAATTATTTCTCTTTATTTTAAAACCTCTCATTCTTGAGCAACAAACTTGAAGAACTGGAATTGAACAGGGCTATAAAGAAGTTGGCAAATAGGCAAACTAATGTTAATCCTTAATAAATTGTGTCAAGTATTCCATCTACTTCTTCCAACTTGGGATTATTTCATCAACAGTTTGTTGAATGTTTCTAATTAATTTCTGGAAATATCCAAGTTTTATCTAACCTATAACTATCATCTCTTTTCAGTAAAGAGCTTTGGAGAAATGCCATTTGCCATCTCTGGTAAGCCTGTCTCTTGTGGTAGCCCCTGGATCTCATATTTGAGCACAGTTATATTAGAGAGCACAGATTAATTTGTCTTACATATTCAGAGCTAGTTTTGGGGGAAAATGTGATGCAAATTTATGTAAATTGGAATACATGTTTATGTAAAACAACATGTGATTATGCATCCCTACATTTACAAGAAAAATTCTGCTAGTCTTCTCTTAAAGTAGAGAAAATACAAATATACTCACAATCCCAGTTTGGACTAGGATTCTTGCTAGAATGGTTTGTCTGGCATGTGGAAAGGCTCTTATGTGCCATGGCATTGGTTAAGGATTCTGTGTTTCCTTTGCTGAAACATGGTTTTCAGCTTGAGTTTCAGAGGATGTTGCCAATTTTATCTCCCCTTCTCTGCTTTCCTTTATTTCTGTGATGAAAGATTTTGATTTCCACTAAGTAATTCAAAACGATTTTGTGGGTTGTTGCTCAATTTTATAAATAAACATACATTGGTTGAGGCCATTGCATGTGCCTTTTTGTAATGAACTATCACAAAGAGAATGATGTGTCCCCGGTCTTCCAAGACACTCCGAGTCTCTGTTCTTCTTTTTTCTTTTTTTTTCTTTTTTACAATGCACCTGAATAAGGTTGCTTCATCCTCTTTGATGAGGGTGGCCACATATATCATATTTTGTCTGAACAAGGACACCTTTGAGAGTAAACAGGATGTAATTTATTAATTAAGCCAGTTTTAAGGTTTAAACCAGTATTTTTCCAGGAAAACTGGGACATGTGATTACCCTAACTGTGGCTAATTCTAAGTATTTTTCCTCTCTTCAGCAAGTTTATTTGACTGCTGTGTTGTATGATCAATACTAATTTTTTGATCTTCCAAGCCTCACATTTTTATCAATCAGATGTTCTCTAGAATTCTCAGATAAGAATATTGTCTTTACCTATCAATTGTTTTAACTATTAGTTTAACGTTTCCCACATAATACTTTTGCACTGCTGTTTGGCTTGGTTAAGAGGTGGAAATTTTATTTTATTGGGTTTTATATTTGTTTCTGAGAGATAGAAGAGTAATTGAGACATGAGCTCCCATCCTTGAAGAACCTCAGGCATTGTTTCTTTTCTTCACAAGTTCTCTCAGTTGCTTTCTTTTTACGAATCCGCACATTGCCAAACTGAGAAAAATCTTACCTTCCAGGAAAGGCAGCGATAGGCAAAAAAGCACTGAATGTTGTAATAACTAAATAGCGAGCTATTTTACTTGCTGGAGGTGATTCCATTCTACCAAGTTTGATGGCAGTTGGACTGAGACATCTTGAAAAAGGAGGAGAGTTGTGAAATTTGTGAAAACTTTCTTGGAAGGAGCCATCACCCTAGCAACCTAGGGGCTTAGTGATAGAAAATTGAACAAATTTCTACAAAGTAAATTATTTTCTACCATTGATCAAGCATGATAGGAAAAATATTTTTTTTTTATAAAGAGATCTTGCACAGGAGAGAGAGCAGAGTGGAGGCAGTTCCTACACTTTTAAGAGCATGTGAGGAAAAATATTTTTTTTTATAAAGAGATCTTGCACAGGAGAGAGAGCAGAGTGGAGGCAGTTCCTACACTTTTAAGAGCATGTGAGAGGGAGATAGAAGAAAAGCTATACTGCTGAACAAGAGACTGTGATTTCACAATTTACTCTCTCTCTCTCTCTCTCTCTCTCTCTCTCTCTCTCTCTCTCTATATATATATATATATATATATATATATATATATATATATATATATATTTTTTTTTTTTTTTTTTTTTTTTTTCCCCTGTACGTGGGCCACTCACTGCTGTGGCCTCTCCCGTTGCGGAGCACAGGCTCCGGACGCGCAGGCTCAGCGGCCATGGCTCACAGGCCCAGCCGCTCCGCGGCATGTGGGATGTTCCTGGACTGGGGCACGAACCGGTGTCCCGTGCATCGGCAGGCGGACCCTCAACCACTGCGCCACCAGGGAAGCCCTACTCAATATTTTTGAAGCTTGGGGTTTTGCTGATATTAAATGGGGGGAGTGATCATTTTCTTCAGTTTGGAGGAACAAATGAGACATTTAATGTTGAAATATTTTAGACATCACATCAATGTAAATAATACTATTATAATGCCATGTATCTACAGAGTAGGAATTAAGTAAAAGTGAATTGAATGATTATTAAATGATCAAGTGAAAGTATCAGTGTACAATTCTATTTTCTTCTTATTTTAGCAGATGGACATTTTTTTAAATTCCTAATCTTCTAAAATCCATTTCTTTTTTAGAGAAAGGCAAATTAATCTCAGTACAAGCAACTTCCTCTCAGGTAATTAGTCATGTATTCTGTTGCTTCATATCCTTTTTGCAATAAAGCAAAGTAAATAAATGAATAAATATAAAAAACACAGTTCTTGAAGGAAAGCCTCCTGATTCAATGGTATATCCACATGAAGCTAGAACAATGGATGAGAACTGAATAAACATTTGGGAGCATCCAGATTGCTTACGTTTTTCACAATGTATTGTTGAGAATTTCTGAAGTGTTTATGATGGCCACAAGTTAAATGCAATACCTAAAATCTAGTAGATGATCACAAAATAGCCATCACTTAATAATCCAGGGATTTTAGCTTGATTGTCCTTAATTTTTATATGTAATATTACTTTAACTGATCTATAGTTAATTTCAGTGACTGACTGTCATTAACTTATTATATATGTGTATATATACACAGAAATATAAGTGTGTTTATAAAATACATAACATTTTATATATGTATATGTGTATATATATATATATATATATATATATATATATATATATATATTTCTGCAACCCTTGCATTCCATTAATTGTGAAGTTCAGCTTCAGTACATATTATCACATTTTTAGAGAACTTTCTAGATATCTTCACCCATGTTAAGGGATTAAGGTGAACTTTATTCTAACGCTACTATTCATTCCTTCTCTCTTTTAAATTCTTTGTAAAGGAAACTGCATAATTAAAGGGCAGTAGTTGCATGGAAAGCAAATTACTGCTTCAGCAATGGCTAAGGAAGTGCGTTACACACTCTCCTTATCCCAACCCTACCTTCCCCTTCATCTAGTCCAAGGCAAGACTTTCTGCTAACTTTAAGAAAGTGTAGGCTGGGTTCAAAAACCTCAATAAAGACTCTTTCTTGTCCCCAGTTTTGAAATTCTTATATTTAAGAATGTCTGTAGAGGGAGAGAGACCTGTGATTGGACCCTCTTGAGTCCATTTACTCACCAGCTTAAAGATGGACAAGAAGGGATAAAACAGTTTTCCTGCTCCTGCAACCACCCAATGTTAATGTTTACTGCACCGGACACAGGAATCAAAAGACAGCAGGAGTACCATGGATTTTTGCCACTAAGGCACAGTAATCTTACATATTAGTAAAATGTAGCCCAACCAATGCCTAGGTGCCTACCAATCAGATTATCAGATCTTTCTTTTTGGAGGGGAACCAGTGATAGATGCAAGTAGAAGAGCAGGAGATGCTTAGACCTCCATCAAAAAAAGGGAAGTGGTAGTTCCCTCTGATTTACCTATTGTTTGTCTTATACTAATAGGTTTAGGGGATAATCGTGGTCTGTGTTACTTGTTCTTCAAGGTAACTAAGAGTCTTTGAAAATTCTGATATAACATATAAGCAATGCTATTGATGTGGGTTCTTGAGAGTGTGATGAACTTAAAATCTGCATCCCAAATGCAAAATATTCAAGAAAATTCACCCCACCGTTTACAGTCTCAAATGAAGAGAGATGTCCAGAGAAGAGCGTTTGCTCTCTTTTCTCACTTCTCTTGGCTAATGACTATCCCCTAACCTTTTTTGTAACTTTTAGTACAAGGAACCAAGTAAATGATATACATTGTGTCATCAAGTATATTAGTCATTTTAGCCACTGGTAAATGTAAAACGTGTTACAGGATTATAGTGACACATCAAATTCTGACAACGAGTATGAATCCTTATATGCCCCCCCGTCTTCATCACATGCTTACATGTGTGCACGGCATGTGCACACATACACACACACATACACATACTCGCATAGCAAAGAAAATGCTTTCTGTATAATGCTGTTTTTCTTTTATGTAGTGTGATTTGTGTATGCCAGAGATAGCATCCTATCTGAATTGTACAAGTTCATGGAAATTCTGATGTCCAATAAATGTAACCAAGAAGAAAAATGAATAACTTAGAAACTATAGAGCAAAGAAAGGTTGATATTGGATTAATAGTCCCGTAGTAACCTATGTTTGAAACTCTAACATATGGCCTAATTTAACATATTCAAAGTCTAAAGCTAAGTAGAGTTATTGCCTTGATCAGCCATTGTGAAAACTAATATTTATTAAGTATTCACTAATTGGCAGTTACTTGCTAAACATTTTCCAAGTCTTCATTTAATTGTCACACTAGCCCTAGGTTGAAGCTGCTATTATCTTTTTGATTTTACATCTAAAGGATACGTTTTTACCTCTAAAGCCTAGAGAAGTTAAAAACTTATTTGTACAAGGCAGAGTTTCCTCTGAATCCAAAGCTAAGCTCTTAACAATCTATTATTCTGTTTTTCCTAAATCATTTTTTATTCTCTTATATTGTTTTTGTTTTGTATACTCATCACAGATATATGAAACCTAGTTATTCTGAGACAGGGTTATCATTTTGTGGATTGGCCAGCTGATTAGATCTAAAAAGTAGCATCCATTTTTAAAATATAATTTTTCATATATGTGTATATATGTGTGTGTATAAATATATGCATATAAATGTTCTCAATTTACTCATACAATTCAACTCAAGATCTGTTGCTATTTTAAAAAAATTTTTGCTGGCATATAGTTGATTTACAATGTTGTGTTAGTTTCAGGTGTACAGCAAAGTGAATCAGTTATACATATACATATATCAAGATCTGTTTTTAAGGAACAATACATAATGCTGAATAAAATAGACATTACATTGTTAGATTCTAAGAGAGAACATAATGTTTAACAGTTTCTAGGCACAATGAGGCAGTCTTAATCTCTCCCAATTTATTGAAGTAATGCCATTTATTGTTCAACTGTGCCAACTATTTCAGATGTCTTTGAATACTCACTTGGTAAATGCTTTACTGAAACAGTCATTAAGTTCTCCCACTCCTGAGGCAACCAAATTTTTATCTCTCAAGATGAAATAAAAGTGATCTGAATGTTGCCCAAATCAGCATGTGAGAGAGAGGAAAAAGGTCACTCAAGAATGGAGTCAAGTTCTGACGACTTTGCAAAAAAAGGAAGCAAGTCAAATTGTAAGTCATGCACTGCTGATTTAATGTGTGGGAACAAGAAAGATAGTAAGATGCTTAGAATGCTGGAGAAAGCTCTGTGCCTGCCAGTGTCATAAAATTCTCTTTGTAATTCAAGAAACAAAGTCAAAATGTTGGAAATGATCCAAATATGGCTGCAATAACTTTCTATTCATATATTCTAAATGGTTATCAGTGGTTTTTTTCTGGATTTGCATGATTTTGTAGCAACAATTTTCCTTTAGGAATTGTAAATTGATCACCTGAACTGGACAATTAGCCAAACTCTTCAGTTTGGGAATATCTGGCTCTCTGGGAGAGTGAGGGGTCAGGGCTGGGGGACCAGAGCTTAAGGGTGGTCTGGCCTGCAAGGAAGAGGAAAAGGTGTTGCCAAGGCAGTTGTCCTTGGCGTGTGACTGTTTATATCCCCTTCCTCTTCTTGCCATTACCCTTTCTTTCACACTTGGGACTGTCATTCCCTCTAATTCATTCCTCCCTTGCTGTCCACTGCTGAACTTATTTTTAAACAGATTTTACAAATGCATAATGATGAAGGGAGGACTGAATCCCCACATAGCGTATGTGCTTGCTTCTTGGCATCCTCAGAAAAGACTAGAGTATCAGACAACCATTCTTGTAACATTTGAGATTGACAAAGTCACTGTCATGGGAGTACAATCCTGGGTCGTCAAGGAGAATTGATTTATAATACTCCTAGCTGTAACTAGCACTTACTCTAGTTCCCATGCCTCATCTCTTCCTTTGTGCTTATTGGCTCTGTGACTCGGGAATAACCTAAGACCTTAAGTACTTGCTTTGCTCAGTTGTGCCTTCTCACAGCAGGTATTTAAGAGTCTCACTCTGGCCATGACCCCTCATCTATTTTTGTCTAAAAACCAGTACAGTTAAACTGTTCTTACTTTTTAAACTGTTTGATCCCCTACTCTTCTCCTATTTTGGATTTTTTAATGTTATCTGTTAGTAAAGAAAGCTTCTTCCTATGCTATCTCATCACACAACTATGACAGAACACTGATTATACTTCTAGAATCCCTAGAAAATAGTTCACACCTTAATTTTTTGATAGATTTGAATGAAAGGGCTCTAAAATGAGGAAGACTAACTGAGTGCTTATTTTAAAGTTAGGTAATAATGAGAAGATTTTGTTTCTTTTTTAAAAAAATTTTTATTGACGTATAGTTGATTTACAATGTTGTGTTAGTTTCAGGTGTACAGCAAAGTGAATCAGTTATACATATACATATATCCACTCTTTTTTTTTTCGATTATTTTCCCATATAGGCCATTACATAATATTGAGTAGAGTTCCCTGTGCTATACATCAGGTTCTTATTAGTTATCTATTTTATATATAGTAGTGTCTATATGTCAATCCCAATCTCCCAATTTATCCCTCCCCCTGCCTTTCTCCCTTAGTAACTATAAGTTTGTTTCCTACATCAGTGGCTCTGTTTGGTAAATAGGTTCCTTTGTATCTTGTTTTGGATTACACATGTAAGTGATATCATATGGTATTTGTCTTTCTGTGTCTGACTTACTTCACTCAGTAGGACAATCTCTAGTTCCATCCATGTCACTGCAAATGGCATTATTTTGTTCTTTTTTATGGCTGAGTAATATTCCATTTTATATATGTACTACAGCTTCTTCATCCATTTATCTGTCGATGGACATTTAGGTTGCTTCCATGTCCTGGCTATTGTAAATAGTGCTGCAGTGAACATGGGGGGGTGCATGTATCTTTTCAAATTATGTTTCCTCTGATGAGAAAGCATGAAGAAATGGGCTTTTGTTCATTCATTTACTCATACAGATCTTTATTGATCATCTATTATGTTTACATTTGGGGCAGTACATTTAAATAAGATTTTTAGTCTCTAAATAAGGGAGAATTTGGCTATCAATGTGACAAGACATTAAAATTAAGAAGAGAAAGGAAATCGTGTCTAAGTTATAGTAATTTTCAAGAATGGATAATACTCTAGAAACAAGTTAGGAAGTTAGTTAAATAGATTTTGGCACAACCATATATTGAAATATATATGTTATCATTACACTAAAAGAGCAAGACTCCAACGGGATTAAGAGAAAGCAACATTTTCCTTTTTCTCTGTATAAGTTAGTTTTCCCCCATCCCTTGGATGAAATCCAGGAGTGGTTCATGATTTTTATGGTCACATTCTTATAATAAAAATTCCTTTACTAACTTTTAGTTGCAATCTAATTTTAATAATTGAAATAACCATTTCCACAGTAGAAACTCTGAACTACACTTAGAGTTAAAGATGCTGCTCTTCTGAGATGCTGAGTCTAGAGACTTCTGGTGGGAAATAGGTGTGGTCCACTCTCTCCTTCTTCAACATTCTCTTCACCTCACATCTCCTTAGCCAAGGTTTCTCAAATCCTTCCAGGAGAGTGGGGAAGAGAAGAGTGAGGAACAGGAAAGTTGTTACTTTACAGGTATTTTTATGACTTGGTATTGACATACTTTGAGATTAGTGGACATTCAAAACAGTCTCTTTTTTGGAACTTGTTTGGTGTTCTTTGGATGTTGGCCCTGGAGATATCTGGGCAGTGTAGTTCTCTGACATGGGCACAACAGTATCCCCCCATCTCCTGCCCCTGACAGTACCTCCAGCAGCCTCTTATTGTGGAGATTCCTTCAAGAGATCTCCAGCCCAGTTCCCTTCTGCAATATCCACTTGGGCCATGAGGGACCCCACACATCCTTGCCATACTAAATAGAATGTAGTTGCTCCCACTGCTATCTTTTTTACCTCTGGACACAAACATCTGCCTTTATTCTTCTTAGGTGGTTCAAGCGCCAGTCACCTCTGCTCATTAACATTTCAGGAAATACATGACAAATGCTTCAAGGTCCTTTGAAAGTCCTCTCACTTCTTGTGATAGAAGGGAAGCATCTCTTTTCCTTTCCCTTAGCAGGAAGATAACCTAGAACTCAGCAACTTTCTCCAATAAAATATTCTCTTCTGGACTCTTTAACCTCGTTCTTTTTATAACTTTGTATAAAGTGCATATTCATCTCTAAATGGAACTGGTGGACAATTTGTTTTTCATCCCTATGCTTTTCTATATTTTCCAAGTTTTCTTCAATTAAATATCTATCTTTAAATATTCCCCAAATAAAGATTGATTAATATGGGTGCTGCATATTTTACATTCATCTGCACAAAGACAGATAATAGTTCCTCACTACATGATATGTGATAACTTTACCTATCCATCTGACACAATTATATGAATTATGTAGTGCTTTTTAAAAAAGAGTTTTAATATGACCCTAACTTGGCATGTTATTTGATCAATGATATTTTAAAGAAGTATTACATTTAGTAATTGGAAAATGGAATGAGATTTCCTCTTCATCCATTTTATAGCAGAATGAGAATCATTCTGGTTGAAATTTCCCTTCGCAAATTTTGAGAATGTTCTGACCAAAGGGTAATGTATTTGGAGCTTCTAATTCTACTTTCCTTTGATCAAGGGACGGGAAACTTCTAGCAGTTACCTTGTGAGTTCTGAGGATCACATTTGGGAGGCATGATATTATGAACACTGGGATAAGAATTTTGCAAAACCTCAAGAAAGCATTGAATTGATAAGTAAGAGAACTGCCTTTTGAGAGTTGCATGAGAGGAAAATGTCTGGGATGTACAATTTCAGAGTGGGATGGGGTGTGTGCAAGGTTGAGTAACTGACTGCCCAGTTGCCTTCAGTCTCTTTCCCTGTTAGGGGCCTGTGTTATCTTAAGAGTATTGTAGCTGACAGCTAGGATAAAAACAGGTCATCATTTCCAAAATGATTTCACAATCACCCATGTAACCAGGATTCTTTAAAATCAAAAAAAGGCTTATGTTGGCAAATTCAAACAGAATGCAAGATAATAGAAAATAAAATAATCACATTATAGAGGGTAACCTAAAGAGGAATATGAAGAAATCTCTGATGATTTTCCTGTGAAAGTGTAGGCAGAGATCTAAGACTACCCAGAACAGTTTATAATTTTAATTAACAACGAAATTTAAATCTACTACATGGTTTATGTTTGTCAGTCAAGTACGTAAATCACTAAGCCATGGAAAATTTATCACAGTTGTTAGAATTTGCACATACGAAATATAATATCACTAAATTTTTTGCTCTTAACCCTTTATTTTGCTTACATACTAGACCAGTGGTTTTCAAACTGTGAACCTTAAACCAGCATCGTCATCACCTGGGAACTAGTTAGAACTATATATTCTGGGTTCCTACCCCAGACCTACTTAATTAGAAACTTTAGGAATAGAGCCCAGAAATCTGTGTTTTAACAATCTATCCAGGTGATTCTGATGAACCCTAAATTTGAGAACCATTGAACTAGAAGAAACAGAATTTAAAATATCTGTAGTAATTCAGTCTGTCCTGGTTAAAGGGCTTTATCTGAAGGTGAGTGAATTGCAGTTTAATTATATTTTTGTGGATCAACCAAAGAAATAGATATTCTTACCATGGAGATATGGAAGCAATTTATGGATGATAAAAAGAAATATTCATCAGTTATGCATCAGAGCCAGTATTAGTAGATTTGTAGTACGTTGTATAATCCAGTGTTCTAAGAAACTCCCTTAACTTCAACTTTCTCCAGTATCCAACTGTTGTTAACAGGTGCTGATATTCACATCAAAGATCTACTTCTTTGAGGAATTTTTTTATGGAGCTAGGTATGTTTTAACTACATCAAGTCACTTTGGGTGAGAAAAATATGTTTGAGGGAATGAACTGCTGTACTGAGTTTATGATCACAATATGAGAATGAGACATAATTATAGATAAATATTAAAAGGAACAGAGGAAAAAGTCTAGAACTTGTCTCCTTTAGGGAATCTTTCTCTTTCTGGGACAGGGCATTTATTCAGGCTAGTAGCTTAACCCAAGGAATAGAGAGATGTAAGGAAAATGTGATCATCTCATATTATAATATGATTCCTATGTTATAATGTGTCTCTCATCATAAATTCCAATCATAGCATTAAACATCAGAGGAAGGAGAAAAATTGGAATTGAAATGATATAAAATAGGAAATATAAAAGAAAACAAAGTTAATTATGTAATGTGTGCAACATTCTGGTGTTCTATGACAGTGTAAAAATTGCAAATTTGTTACAATAGGCTCAAAAAACAAAGGTAAACCATGAAGATAAATTCATGGAGAAATCACATCGTGATTGACCATATTTCTCCACCATCTTTCTTTTTTCTACCTCATGACTTCTGGCGTTCTGATGTTCAAAATCATGTCTGTGTGAAATGTGTAGCACTTGATAGATGTATAGCATATTACCTGTGGCTGATTGAGCTGCTTGAGAGGATGGAAGTTCTTGAGGTCCCGGGAAATGATCAGGTCATCTCTGGGCCCCTGGCCTCCAGAGGCTAATGATAAAGGAGATACACGTTTTCAAGATGGTTCTGGTGGGTCCTCTCCATATCCCCATGGCCCTTAGGGGGACTGCTTGGCAAGTTAGAATGATACGAAATGGTAACACTGATCAAATTAGAGTGATCTTTGTAACAGCTTCCCTCGTTCCTCAATATCATCAATGATGAAGGGGCACATATAGGACAAGAAATACTGAGAATTTTGTAGGATTCCCAAATGGTCAAGGAAGGGTATTACTACTGTGCTTGGAAAGTTACAGCTTTTGTCCACAGGGCTGTACTACAATATACCAGACCTTCTCCATTTTATTTGTTCAGCTTAAAAGTTCTCGGCCAAAAGAATGATATAGTTAGTAGTAGACAGGAGAGACTTAGGCAATATAAGAACTGTGCATACAAGATAGCTTGGAGCATGGGGAAATGGTATACAGTTTATTTACAAGGAGGTTGTTCAGAGTGCGGTGATGGAAGCAGCACTGGAAGGTTTAATGAGGATTATATATAATAGTTTATAGGAAAGTGCAAAAAGCTGGATGAAGTAACAATGCTATTTTTAATCCAGAGTGAGCCAAATTCAGGAATTTGAGACTGTACATGTATACAGTCTCCATATAACTTGGTAAATTCTGCCACTTGTACAATTAATGGATTTTCTTTGGTGTGTCCAAAAATTGCTGCTTGACAGAGTTATTCTGCGAGCCAAAAGAAAAAAACTTCATTATTATTATTATTTTTGCGTTACCACATAGAATCAATTTGTGGATTGCATAAACCGCAGGATATAATTCATTATTTCAGCCAGAAATTTTCCCATCTGACCAAGACAATTGCAAATATGCTAAACTTGCTTTAATGAAAAGTCATTCTTTACATAGCTTACATCGACATAAGATGACAAGTCACTCACCAGATAAAAGGTTCTTTGTTTGAATCAAACAATAAGGCAGCTCTTCCACAAAAAAATGCTATTCTATTCTGAACTGAATGCATTTTCAACTAATGCTGTATTCAGGACCAAAACCAAAGCAGGCCCATCTGCTAGGAAGGCCAAAAGCCCATTGTGTGGCATGTCAGTCCAGTCTGTTACAGAAATGGTCACTCTAAAACTGTTTGCAATTTAAAAGTGCATACTGAGATTATGTTAACCTTTATTGACTGACTTCTGTTAAATGCATCATTAAGAATCCAATTTACCCTGGCTTCCTCTAAAATGTTGTGCTCAGGGCATTCCAAATAGGTACATTATGATGGTCAATTGTCATAGGCTAAAAGTCAGTACCTAATTAGCTCAAACACACCAAGCATGTGTCCCCAGTCTTAATAGGGACCTCTCTTGCCCTGGGATTATGGGAGCACTGATGGAATATAACCTTATATAATGATTTTAGGAGTGTCAGACTGGGTCCAGGGGTAAATGCTGATTGAACAAGGCTAAGAGGCCCTAGATAATGAACTCTGACATCACTCTTTGCCTCTCTGGCTCTGCATCTTCTGCTTAGAGTGAAAATTTGCAGAGGTTAGAACCTGAGTGTCAAGTCAAAATGAGACGATGAATTAGGTCAATTACTACATGGTAGACATGCAAATCATGCTAATACTTAGTAAATGTAGCACACTTTTAATTGTGATTACTGACATTCACATATATTTTCTTTTGTCATTTAAATCATCACAGGATTGTTAATAAAGTTATCCATTCACTGATTAACTCTTATGTGACTTCATGTCAAGTTCTAAAATGCAGCACCTCCCTGAGGATGGCTTCCTCTACCATTCAGAGGGCAGGTTTCCAGGAAGGTCCACCAGCAAGTTTCTCACCATCCAGAGAGCCCTGGCTGTGTCCATTCCAGAAAGGTCTTGATCTCACCTCTAGTCAGGCAGGCATGGGATCACTCAGGCAGGCACCCCTTTGTCATTCTTTCTCAGCCCTAGGGCTAAGAGTAGTGGCTAATACCTATATCCGTTATTCCTCTATTCTTTATATTTCTCTTTAACTCTACCTAGATAATTCTTTACTCTAATCTCCTGTTAATAATTCTTTATTTTAAATTTCTCTGTTCAAATTACTGTGTGATTTCTATTTTCTGATTGGACTCAGATATAATAAACATCTTACTTTGCCTTATCTCTGATTGAAACCATTATTGGGCATCAATAGGCCTCCTGAAATCTTAGAAGGATAGAGAGATATGAATAAGAATCCCAACAAATTGTAAGTATTTTTAAATTTACTGGTAATTGCTCTCTTGCTCCAAACACAAATGTTTCGGAATTGTTTGGCCTCACTGTGCGTTGGGCATGTGAACTTGTGTTCAGTTACATCTCTGCTAAAAGGTAATTTAAAAGACAATATTCTTGGAAGGGAGGAGACAAGATGGCAAAATAGAAGGACTTGACACAAAAACACCAAAATCACAACTTACAGCTGAACAACCATCAACAAAAAAGACCAGAACTTACCAAAAAATATATTCCACATCCAAAGACAAAGAAGTCACAACGAGATGGTAGGAAGTGTGTTTTCATGATATAATCAGATCCCATACCCACTGGGTGGGTGACCCACAAACTGGAAAATAATTACATCACAGAGATTCTCTCATGGGAGTGAGAGTTCTGAGCCCCAAGTTAGGCTCCCCACCCTGAGGGTCTGGCACTGGGAGGAGGAGACCTCAGAGTTTTTGGCTTTGAAGGCCAGCAGGGCCTGAGTGCAGGAGCTCCAGAGGACCGGGGCAAACAGAGACTCCACTCTTGGAGGGCACACACAAGGTTTCACATGTACTGGGACACAGGGCAAAGCAGTGACTCGATAGGATCCTGAGCCAGACTTGCCTGCTTGTCTTGGAGAGTATCCTGGGGAGGTGGGGGTTGGCTAAGGCTCACTATGGATGCAAAGACACTGGTGGCAAAGGCTCCAGGGAATATTCATCAGCGTGAGTGCTGCTGCAGGTCGCCATTTTGGCACAGAGACCTGGTTCCACCCAAGAGCCTATGGGCTCCAGTGTTGGGATGCCTCAGGCCAAACAATCAACAGGGTGGAAACACAGCCCGACCCATCAAGAGACAGGCTGCTTAAAGTCATCCTGAGTGCACAGCCACCTCTAAACACACCCCTGGACATGGCCTTACCCACCAGAGGGACAAGACTCAGCTCCACCCCCCAGTGGGCAGGCACCATTCCCTCCCACCAGGAAGCCTGCACTAACCCCCGGACCTCACCCACCAGGGGGCAGACACAAGAAGCAAGAGGAACTACAAACCTGCAGCCTGAGAAACAAAGACCACAAACACAGAAAGTTAGACAAAATGAGACAGCAGAGAAATATGTTCCAGACAAAGGAACAAGATAAAATCCCAGAAGAACAACTAAGTGAAGTGGAGATAAGCAATCTAAAAAAAATTCAGAGTAATGGTAGTAAAGATGATCCAAGATCTCAGAAAAAGAATGGAGGCACAGACTGAGAAGACACAAGAAATGTTTAAAAAAGAGCTAGAAGATTTAAAGAACAAACAAACAGAGATGAACAATACAATAACTGAAATGAAAAATACACTAGGAGGAATCAATAGCAGAATAAATACGGCAGAAAAAAGAATAAGTGAGCTGGAAGAAAGCTTGGTGGAAATCACTGCAGTGGAACAGAATAAAGAAAAAAAGAGTGAAAACAAACGAGGACAGATTCAGAGACCTCTGGGACAACATTAAACTCACCAACATTTGTAATTATAGGGGTCCCAGAAGGGGAAGAGAGAGAGAAAGGGCCTGAGAAAATATTTGAAGAGAGAATAGCTGAAAACTTCCCTAACATGGGAAAGGAAGCACACACACAAGTCCCGGAAGCACGGAGAGTCCCATACAGGATAAACCCAAGGAAGAACACAGCAAGACACATTTAGTCAAATTGACAAAAACTAAAGACAAAAAGAAAATATTTAAAGCAACAAGGGAAAAGGAACAAATAATATACAAGGCAATCCCCATATAGTTATCAGCTGATTTTTCAGCAGAAACTCTGTAGGCCAGAAGGAAGTGGAATGATATATTTAAAGTAATGAAACAAGAATTCTACAACCAAGAATACTTTACCCATTCAGCTTTGATGGAGAAATCAAAATTTAGCACAAGCAAAAGCTAAGAGAATTCAGCACCACTAAACCAGCTTTACAACATATGCTAAGGGAACTTATCTAGGTAGAAAAGAAAAGACCACAACTAGAAACAAGAAAATTGTGGATAGGAAAGCTCACCAATATGGGCAAATATAGAGTAAAGGTAGAGAACCATCTACATACAAATATGATATCAAAACTAGCAATCATGAGGAGAGGAGAGTACAAATGCAGGTTATTGGAAACACATTTAAAATTAAGAGGCAAGCAACTGAAAACAATCTTGTAGATATATATATGTGTGTATGTGTGTGTATACATATATATATATATATATATATATATATATATATATATATATATATATATATATATAGACTGCTATATTGAAACCTCCTGGGAACCACAAACCAAAAACCTACAATAGATACACACACACAAAATAAAAAACAATTCAAAGAAACTCTAAAGATAGTCATCAAATCACAAGAGAAGAGAACAAAAGAAGAAGAGAAGGAAAAAGACCAACCAACACAAATCCTAAACAATTAACAAAATGGCAATAAGAACATACA
Source organism: Kogia breviceps (assembly GCF_026419965.1). Lineage (NCBI taxonomy): Eukaryota > Metazoa > Chordata > Mammalia > Artiodactyla > Physeteridae > Kogia > Kogia breviceps. The sequence goes on along the minus strand of NC_081311.1, from coordinate 118,470,194 downwards.
TATTGATAATTTCCTTAAATGTAAATGGATTAAATGCTCCAACCAAAAGACATAGACTGGCTGAATGGATACAAGAACAATACCCATATATATGCTATCTACAAGAGACCCACTTCAGATATGGGGACATATACAGGCTGAAAGTGAGGAGTTGGAAAGAGGTATTCCATGCAAATAGAAATCAAAAGAAATCTGGAACAGCAATACTCATATCAGACAAAATGACTTCAAAATAAAGACTGTTGCAGGAGACAAAGGAGGACACTGCATAATGATCAAGGGATCAATCCAAGAAGATATAACAATCATAAATATATATGTACCCAACACAGGAGCACATTAATACATAAGGCATATGCTAACAGATATAAATGGAGAAATTGACAGTAACACAATAATAGTGGGGGACTTTAACACCCACATACATCAATGGACAGATCATCCAAAATGAAAATCAATAAGGAAACACAGGCTTTAAATGATACATTAGACCAAATGAACTTCATTGATATTTATAGAACGTTCCATCCAAAAGCAGCAGAATACACATTCTTCTCAAGTGCAAGTGGAACATTCTCCAGGATAGGTCACATGCTGGGCCACAAAGCAAACCTCAGTAAATTTAAGAAAATTTAAATCATATTAAGCCTCTTTTTTTTTAAAATCACAATGCTATGAGGTTAGATATCAACTACAAGAAAAAAAACTGTAAAAACACAAACACGTGGAAGCTAAACAATATGTTACTAAACAACCAATGGATCACAGAAGAAATCAGAGAGGAAATAAAAAATACATAGAGTCAAATGAAAACAAAAACACAACAATCCAAAACCTCTGGGACTCAGCAAAAGCAGTTCTAAAGAGGGAAATTTATAGCAATGCAGTCTTACCACAGGAAACAAACAAAAAAATCTCAAACCACCTAACCTTACACCTAAAGCAACTAGAGAAAGGAAAAGAAACAAAATGCAAAGTTAGTAGAAGGAAAGAAATCATAAAGATCAGAGCAGAAATAAATGAAATAGAGACAAAGAAAAGAAAAGAAAAGACCAATGAAACTAAAAGCTGATTCTTTGAAAAGATAAACAAAATTTATAAACCTTTAGCTAGACTCATCAAGGAAAAAAGGAAAGTGCTCAAATCAATAATATTAGAAATGAAAAAGGGGAAGTTACAATGGACACCACAGAAATACAAAGGATCGTAAGAGACTACCACAAGCAGCTGTATGCCAATAAAATGGAAAACCTAGAAGAAATGGACAGGGTCTTCCCTGGTGGTTCAGTGGTAAAGAATCCGCCTTCCAATGCAGGGGACACAGGTGTGATCCCTGGTCAGGGAACTAAGATCCCACATGTTGTGGGGCAACTAAGCCTGTGCACCAGAAGTAGAGCTCAAGTGCCTCAATGGGAGAGCCTGTGTGCCACACACTACAGAGCCCGTGCGCCCTGGAGCCCACGCACCATAACTAGAGAGAGAAAAATCTGCACGCCATTTCTAGAGAGAAGCCTGCATGCCACAACTAGAGAGAAGCCCATGCACCACAACTAGAGAGATGCCCACAGCCACACAACATATCCCACATGCCTCAATGAAGGGATCACATGTGCCGCAACTAAGACCCAACACAATCAAAAAAAAAAAAAAAAAAGAAAGAAAAAAGATTTAAAAGAAATGGATAAATTCTTAGAAAGGTGCAATCTTCCAAGACTGAACCAGGAAGAAATAGAAAATATGAACAGACCAATCACAGTACTTAAATTGAAGCTGTGATTTAAAAACTTCCAACAGACAAAAGTCTGGGACCAGATGGCTTCACAGGTGAATGCTATCAAATATTTAGAGAAGAGTTACCACCTCTCCTCAAACTATTCCAAAAAATTGCAGAGGAAGGAACACTCCCATCTCATTCTACAAGGCAACCATCACCCTGATAACAAAACCAGACAAAGATACCACAAAAAAGGAAATTATAGGCTAATATCACTGATGAATATAGATACAAAATCCTCAACAAAATACTAGCACACCAAATCCAATAATACATTAAAAGGATCATACACCATGATCCAGTGGAATTTATCCCAGGGATGCAAGGATTTTTCAGTATCCACAAATCAATCAGTGTGATACACCACAGTAACAAATTGAATAAAACCATAAGATTATTTCAGTAGATGCAGAAAAACCCTTTGACAAAATTCAGCACCCATTTATGATAAAAACTCTCCAGAAAGTGGGCATAGAGGGAAGCTACCTCAGTATAATAAAGACCTAAATGTAAGACCAGATACTCTAAAACTCATACAGGAAAACATAGGCAGAACACTCTTTGAGATAAATCACAGCAATATCTTTTTTGTATCCACCTCCTAGAGTAATGAAAATAAAAACAAAAATAAACAAATAGGACCTAATTAAACTTAAAAGCTATTGCACAGCTAAAGAAACCATAAACAAAATGAAGAGACAACTCATAGACTGAGAGAAAATATTTGCAGACAAAGAGACTGACAAGGGATTAACCTCCAAAATATACAAACAGCTCATGTACCTCAATACCAATAAAAACAAACAATGCAATCAAAAAATAGGCAGAAGATCTAAATAGAAATTTCTCCAAAGACAACTGCAGATGGCCAAAAAGAACGTGAAAAGATGCTCGACATCACTAATCATTAGAGAAATGCAAATCAAAACTACAATGTGGTATCACCTCACACATGTCAGAATGGCCATCATCAAAAAATCTACAAAAAATAAATGCTGGAGAGGGTGTGGAGAACATCCCTACACTGTTGGTGGGAATGTAAACTGAGACAACCACTGTGGAGAACAGTATGGAGTTTAAGTTAAAAAACTAAAAATAGAACTACCATATGATCCAGCAATCTCACTCTGGGGCATATATCCAGAGAAAACCATAATTCAAAAAGATACATGCACCCCAACTTTCATTGCAGCACTATCTACAATAAGCAAGACATGGAAGCAACCTAAATAACCATTTGACAGATGAATGGATAAAGAAGATGTGGTACATATATACAATGGAATATTACTCAGCCATTTTTCAGAAGAATGAAATAATGCCATTTGCAGAAACATGGTTGGATACAGATTACTGTACTAAGTGAAGTAAGTCAGACAAAGGCAAATATCATATGATATCTCTTGTATGTGGAATCTAAAAGATGATACAAGTGAACTTATTTACAAAACAGAAAAAGACTCACAGACTTTGAAAACAAACCTATGGTTACCAAAGGGGAAATGTGGGAAGAGGGATAAGTTAGGAGTTTCGGATTAACATATGTACACTACTATGTATAAAAGAGATAATCAACAAGGAACTATTGTATAGCACAGGGAATTCTACTCAGTATTCTGTAATAACCTATATGGGAAAAGAATCTGAAAAAGAATGGATATATGTTATATGTATAACTGAATCACTTTTCTGTACACCTGAAACTAACACAATATTGTAAATCAACTATATCCCAAATATAAAATAAAAATTACATCAAAAAAATAAAAATAATTTTTTTAAAATTACTGATAATATTAAAATAATTGAGAATGAATTTGCATACTGTTTCAAAAAGGCCATCTAAATTTTAAAAGGTACCAGAGCTTTTATATTGCTAAACTGAATGTATTAGGGCCAATCAATGAATAAATTGTTGTAGTTTTAGGCATTGAGGTTAACCCACAAGCATAAATACCCGTTAAAATTTAGAAAGAGTTGCGTGGATTTAAAAATTTGTGTTTTGTTTTATCTGAGTCCCAAAGTATGAGTTGTTTTGTAAATAAAATGTCATAAAAAAGCTCTGATTAAAAATATGAAATACTATGCCCCATCTTAATTTTCTAAAAACAAAACAAAACAAAAACGAAACTAATCCATGCTCCATTCATGCTTTTAATAAAGTAATTTTAGTTTATCAGTACGTAGTTCTATAATATGGTGATTACATTCTTCTATCCATAACCCACCCCATTATTTATTGAGAACCAGTCAATTTTCTAGGTGAACAAGGAAGGTACAGACCCTGCTGTCACAGTGCTTCTTATAGTCTAATAAAGAAAACTGTTATTAAACAAATAGCAAAACAGAAGTATAGTAAAAGTTACAAGAAAAAAGTTCAGGGACTTTGAAAACACATATTGGTCAAATGAACTAAGCAAGAAATCATGGAAGGTTTCCTGAGAAAGTGGTATTAACTTGAATAGCTTGAATAGCTGGAGTCTGCTAAAGAAGGGACTGATAAGAGGAGATAGAGACATGTTTTAAGAACCGAAAGGAGTTCAGTTTCTTTGGAGGGAAATATGAGGAGACAGATGGGAGATGAAATCAAAGAGAAGACCAAATAGAGGTACTTCTTTGAAAGATTCCTGAAAAATGTTTTTTAGAATTTTATCATCATTAAATAGTAGTTATTAATTTTTAGTGCACATGATTTATAAAGGAAATAGAAAGGGATATAACCCAACTATCCAAATAACATCTTTTGATATTAAAGCAAACTAACAAAGCTACAAATGCAAATTAAGAAAATTTCACATGATACAAAAAGAATCAAATAAAAATGAAAGCCACCATCCTCAGTCTAGTCAAACTCCCTAAATTTAACCACCACTGAAAGTTTTCTTCAGTTTCTTACAGGGTGAGGAATTGAAATATTTATCTATCTAATTATCTATCTATATATCTATATTTATTATTATATATGATTCTATTTTACTCACTACCAGTGTGCATTTAGATTTAATATGTCATAGTATATTTTGGATATTGTTTGTATTAACACACATAGAATCATCTAATTCTTGTTCATAATTGTATATTACTCCATTATGTGGATGTGCCAGTAATTTATTGTCTCTCAGTTTCAGACCTACCCTTCTATACTCCTTTATGATGCTGGGACTGGAACTCTGTAGACCATGTTTTTCCTTTCCATGTGCTGTCCACCTCCTTCTCTGATTCCCCATTAATCTCTGCCAATAGGGGTAGTAGAAGGAGAACAGAAGGCTGGAGGACAAAGAGTGTCCTCCTTATTTTCTTTCTATTCTTATTCCTATTTTCTTTCTTTCTTTTTTTTTTTTTAACATCTTTATTGGAGTATAATTGCTTTACAATGGTGTGTTAGTTTCTGCTTTATAACAAAGTGAATCAGCTATACATATACATATGTTCCCACGTCTCTTCCCTCTTGCATCTCTCTCCCTCCCAACCCTCCTTATCCCACCCCTCTAGGTGGTTACAAACCACTGAGCTGATCAACCTGTGCTATGCGGCTGCTTCCCACTAGCTATCTATTCTACATTTGGTAGTGTATATATGTCCATGCCACTCTCGCACTTTGTCACAGCTTACCCTTCCCCCTCCCCATATCCTCAAGTCCATGGTCTAGTAGGTCTGTGTCTTTATTCCCATCTTACTCCTGGGTTCATCATGACCTTTTTTTTCTTTTTCTTAGATTCTATATGTGTGTGTTAGCATACGGTATTTGTTTTTCTCTTTCTGACTTATTTCACTCTGTATGACAGACTCTAGGTCCATCCACCTCTCTACAAATATCTCAATTTCGTTTCTTTTCATGGCTGAGTAATATTCCATTGTATATATGTGCCACATCTTCTTTATCCATTCATCTGTTGATGGACACTTAGGTTGCTTCCGTGTCCTGGCTATTGTAAATAGAGCTGCAATGAACATTGTGGTACATGACTCTTTTTGAATTATGGTTTTCTCAGGGTATATACCCAGTAGTGGGATTGCTGGGTCATATGGTAGTTCTATTTTTAGTTTTTTAAGGAACCTCCAGACTGTTCTCCATAGTGGCTGTATCAATTTACATTCCCACCAACAGTGCAAGAGGGTTCCCTTTTCTCCACACTCTCTCCAGCATTTATTGTTTCTAGATTTTTTGATGATGGCCATTCTGACTGGTGTGAGATGATATCTCATTGTAGTTTTGATTTGCATTTTTCTAATGATTAATGATGTTGAGCATCCTTTCATGTGTTTGTTGGCAATCTGGATATCTTCTTTGGAGAAATGTCTATTTAGGTCTTCTGCCCATTTTTGGATTGGGTTGTTTGTTTTTTTGTTATTGAGCTGCATGAGCTGCTTGTAAAGCTTGGAGGTTAATCCTTTGTCATTTGCTTCATTTGCAAATATTTTCTCCCATTCTGAGGGTTGTCTTTTGGTCTTGTTTATGGTTTCCTTTGCTGTGCAAAAGCTTTTAAGTTTCGTTAGGTCCCATTTGTTTATTTTTGTTTTTATTTCCATTTCTGTAGGAGGTGGGTCAAAAAGGATATTGCTGTGATTTATGTCATAGAGTGTTCTGCCTATGTTTTCCTCTAAGAGCTTGATAGTGTCTGGCCTTACATTTAGGTCTTTAATCCATTTTCCTATTTTCTTTCTGTTCCATCTCTCTCTCCAGCATCACTTCTTTCTTTTGGTAGTAGCAGTTAATTTCAGTAGTGGCAATTGATTCCAATTTTCAGTTTTTCAACACACCCAAAACTCACTCCTTGCTCCCCCTCAGAGACACAAGTACCACCTCAGGCAGCCACTTCTTAGACATCTGGGAAGGACCACATTATAATTTTTGTGGGCCCTGGACCATTATGCCTTTGTGGGTTCCTTCTACCATAAGAAAATTGTAAAACTATATTTTCTGATGGTATTAGTATAAAGGCAAATACATTAATGTTATTTATAAAAACATTTTCATTGACCTAAAAGTTCATTCTTCTGATTTTAAAACAAATCAAAACAGTCTCATGGTCCCCTAAAAGTACTTTGGGCCTAGGCACTGTGCCCACATTGCCTAAGGGGTGATTTGGCCCTTGTTTTGTGTCTCAGACCCACAGGGTTCTTCCTCCTAGCTTAGAAGCACGAGTATCAACCTAGAGGTGCTTCCTCCTCAGAGCTCTAAGCCCCAGCTCCATGGATTCCCTTCTTTCAATGTGTTTTGGTAATTCTGACCTCTGCTGGCAGAGGTCTCTTTCCTTGGCTTGCAGATAACCACCTTCTTGCTATGTCTTCACATGTGGTTTCTCTGTCTGTGTTGTCTGTGTCCTAATTCCTCTTTATAAGGACACCAGTTATATTGGATTACGGCTCACCCTAATGACACCATTTTAGCTTAATTACCTCCTAAAATGTCCTACAGTCATATTCTGAGGTACTGGGTGTTAGGGCTTCAATATGTGAATTTTAGAGGAGGAGACAACTCAGCACATAACAAGTGGACTTGCCAACACTTATTTAACCAGAATTATATTGATAGTTGCTTTTGTTATTTTCAGCTTTAGCCATTACAAAGATGATTTAATGAACATTTTCAAATACATATTTGAACAAATTCTTGTAAGTGTAGAAGTGGCATTAATTTCTTAGGACTGAGATGGTAGGGTACCTTCATTTTTAATTTATAGCTTTCATAACTATTGCCTTGTTGCATTTCTTACAGTTTCATATTCTTGCTCAAAATATATGAGCTTGTTGGCATTATCATCGCACTCTACATTTTGCTGATCTGATGTGTGAAATACGGTTGTATGTTTGTTTTGATTTGCATTCTTTAATTATGAGTCAGGTATGCATTTCTTTTTTTTTTTTTTTTTTTTTTGTTATGCGGGCCTCTCACAGTTGTGGTCTCTCCCGTTGTGGAGCACAGGCTCTGGACGCGCAGGCTCAGCAGCCATGGCTCACGGGCCTAGCTGCTCCACGGCATGTGGGATCTTCCTGGACAGGGGCACGAACCCGTGTCCCCTGCATCGGCAGGCGGGCTCAACCACTGCGCCACCACGGAAGCCCAGCGTATGCATTTCTGTTATATGTTTATTGTGTATTTTGATTTCTTTTTCTGAAGACTGCCTGTTTATGTGTTTAGCTGGTTTTCCGTTGAGAGTATGGTTTTCTAATTGATTTTTTCTAATTGATATCATTTCTGATTTCTTTAGCTGTCCTTATATTTTCACATCAATGAGTTAACTTGTCATTATTTTTGGTTCTTAGGTTAGAAATGACCTTCAACATAAATGCTTTTATGGTCCCTACAAAAAGCTTGGATCAGGGACACCATCCTAAATATCAGGTTGATTTATCCATACTTAGAGCTTATCATACCTTTTTACACAGAATTCAAATTGCTTTTTTATTCTCTTGTCTTCCCCACTAGATTATAATCTTAAGAGCAGAGATCTTGATTTGTTTATTGAAGCAGCCCGGGTAATTAACAGTGTCTGACTTTAAAGGGCATTTAATACAATTTTGGGACTTCCTTGGTGTCCAGGGATTAAGACTTTGTGCTTCCAATAAAGGATAGAAACAGAAGAAAAATTATAAATTTTTTTTTTGGCTGGCTGAAGGAAAGAAGGAAGGGGAAACAGTGAAAGTTCTTACTGAGCCATAATCCTTAAAGTTTTGAGTTTGAAAACCAATGATTCAAAAGTATTTGGAGATCTAGTCAGTCAGTATATATCTCATGTATAACTCCAGTTTTTGAAGTTAGCTAGCAAAGTTAATACACTGGCTATAAGCAAAATGTAGTACTTTCATCATAACACAGGTTTTTTTTTTTTTTTTTTTTTTTTTTTTTGCGGTATGCGGGCCTCTCACTGTTGTGGCCTCTCCTATTGCGGAGCACAGGCTCCGGACGCGCAGGCCCAGCGGCCATGGCTCACGGGCTTAGTTGCTCCGCGGCATGTGGGATCTTCCCGGACCAGGGCACGAACCCGTGTCTCCTGCATCGGCAGGCGGATTCTCAACCACTGCGCCACCAGGGAAGCCCCGATAACACAGGTTTTTTGTGTGTGTGTAAGAATTTTTTTAAGTATTTTAATTATTTTTAGGTGGAGGCCATCTATGTTGCCCTGGGATAGTTCATAACAGAGATTTGTTTTCCTTCTCTTCTCATCAGAAACAACTCTGCATAGCATTTAAAAGCTTGGTTTCAGTCTTATTTCCACCACTTCTAGCTTTGTGACCCTGTCCATGTTACGTAAACGGTCTGGTCCCTAGTCTTGCCATCTGTAAAGTAAGTATGATATTATCATCTGCTGCATAGTGTTTCTGGGAGAATTAATCTATTAAACACTTAGCACAATGCAATTAAGACACTAGTTATCATTATTATTAATACTGTCTTCCTTTCTTAGGGATTTGGAGCTTCCTTAGAGTGTAGTGAATTCAGAATACTTTCACTGACCTATCGTTTTGCAAGGATGGCAAGGTAATACATACTTTGATTGCCATGGAAAGTAAAGTAGTATTGACTGCAATAGGCAGTCACAGTGTGAAAAAGAGACCAATCTATCAGTTAGTGATGGGACAGAGTTTAAGCTGTTATGTGTATGTATATGATACCTGCCCTTATGTATCTACATGTACTCTTGCATACATATGTGCACAATTGGCCTATTAATCTCATTAGGAAATTGTGGTAGTTGGGACAGTTGTTTCCCCCTCTAAATATTCCTAAAATTTTGTTTTTATATTTTATTATTTCTTTCCCTTCTAGAATGCCTCTCATGTTCATTTAAATTTTATTTAAGCTATATAAAAAGATTTATGAAATGTGATACACATGGAACTGTGCCTTGAGCCACCATAGGACTGTTTCTGGCAAAGTGTAAAAATGAAAGCAGGATTCTTAATTGATTCTAGGGATGCCTGATTATTTTGGAGTCTGTCTGAAATGGAATGCATTTGTTGTGGTCTGTTTTGTGGTTGAAAGAAGAGGCAGCTGCCTGAATGGTGAGATTTCAATAGGTCCCAGAAGTACCGTTTCTCAGATCTCTTCATAATCTGAAATTAAAGGGAGATTTTGGGTGGGTAAATCTTTGCATTTTTCACAGGTGCCTTCAAGAAATTCAAACAGTGTGAAAATAATAAGCCATTCTTATTTATTATCTTTTTGAGGTAGTTGTTTTCTGATTATTTTCTAATATAATGGCTAATCTGGATGTACCTGTCAAACAAATAGCTAAAGACCTGGAACCTTCAGAAACCCCTGTTTGGTACTCTTGCAGAGGGAATAAAGGAAGTGAATTTGTTAAATTTGTTAAACAGATAGATATCTATATCCATATCTGTATCTATATATCTATATCTATCTATCTATGATATGTGGGGATACCAACCATATATATATATGAATGCCAGATATGAGAATAAATTAATTAAAACTAATGCTTTAATTCTGAGCCCACTGACTATACTGCTACTGCCTTGAGAGGAAAACATATTTCACAGTGTCTATCAATCTATACTTTTTCAAGTCTAAAATGCATTTTATTCCACTTATGTCTGTTAATATGGTTATCTCTGGGTTATATAATTATAAAAGATTTAAATTTTTTTATTATACTTTATATATTTTCTAAAAATATTAACTACATGTTTGTTTAATAAGTAAGAAAAAATAAGAAAATACCCATTAGATTTCTACCCACGTAAAGAACTGACCTGTAGCTGCCTAATTCCCCAGATCAATCATGAAGCAACCTGTACTTTAAAGAAATTGGAATTGAACAATATATAATTATTCAAAGTCAATACAAATGACTGGATTTCAACCACAGCATCAATATAATCAGAAGGAGAGTTGATAAAATGCAAAGTAGATGTTACTTCAATGATTTTAGCTTAGCAAAATAAACCCTAAGAGAAAAACCCAATCATTTCAAACTTCAATTTTAAAGAGAAAAATCAAAACATTTAACCAAACTTCGTATAGAAGTGAGTCAGAAAGCTTCCATTCAGTTCAGTAAGATTTATTCTGTGTGTACCATCTATCTACCAGATACCACAACATGCTGAAGATACATACAATAAATCACAGTTTATGGAGAAAGTGTTTTACATAAACAAGGAACATATCTAGAAGGATGTAATACAAAATTACCAGAGGTTTACTCTGCATGGTAAGATTATGGGCAATGGTTCTTCTCATTTTGCTTATTTGTCTAGTCTAAAGTTTGTACTATTGCATACATTTGTATATTTGTATATATTTGTATATTTAATATACAAATATGTGTATAAAATATATACATACAGTTTTTATATGTATATTTGTATATTTGTTATATATACATATACATATTTCTATGTTATGTGTGTGTGTCCCTTATATGACTTTACTATCCACATTTGGTCCTCATCCTCCTTTGTAACCTTTATTTCTGCTACTTCTCTCCACAATTCTTCTGCCCTGCTAAGTAAGAGCGTATCTGTGGGAAGAGGGCATTTGCTATATCAGGTTTTTACTCCACCTCCTGTCCCTGTCCAATGCCCTACTATTGCCCATCTAAATACCATGTATTTCCAGCAGTCCCACATCTTCTGTGAAGCCTTCTCTGACCCTGAATTCCTAAACACTTGTCTCTTTCAAGGATGGGCATTTTGTGATAAGGTGCATTCTACTGCTATTTAACTTAATACCTTACCCTATATGGTACTTTACATTTCAAAGCAATTTCACACAAATTATCTTATTTCCTTCTGTGAGATAGTCAGGGTAGATATGATCTCTAATTTTAGTGTGCAGGAAAACAGAAGAATTATGTGACTTGCTTAAGTTTCTAAGGAGTCCAGACCAAGAACACAGTGATTCTGATGCTTTTAAAAAAAATTTTATTTTATGTTGGAGTATAGTTGATTTACAGTGTTGTGTTAGTTTCAGTTGCACAGCAAAGTGAGTCAGATATACATACACATATATCCATTCTTTTTCAGATTCTTCTCCCATTTAGGTTATTACGGAACACTGAGTAGAGCTCCCTGTGCTATACAGTAGGTCCTTTTTGATTATTTATATTTTACATATAGTAGTGTGTATATGTTAATCTGAAACTACTAATTTATCCACCCCCCCATCTTTTCCCTTTGGCAACCATAGGTTTGTTTATGAAGTGTGTGAGTCTGTTTCTCTTTTGTAAATAAGTTCATTTGTATCATCGTTTTAGATTCCACATATAAGTGATATCATATGGTATTTGTCTTACTTCACTTAGTATGATAGTCTCTAGATCCATCCATGTTGCTGCAAATGGCATTACTTTATTCTTTTTTATGGCTCAGTAATATTCCATTGTATATATGTACCACATCTTTATCCATTCATCTGTTGATGGACATTTAGGTTGCTTCCATGTCTTAGCTATTGTAAACAGTGCTGCAATGAATATTGGGGTGTATGTATATTTTCAAATTATGGTTTTCTCTAGATATATGCTCAAGATTGGGAGTGCTGGATCATATGGCAGCTCTATTTTTAGTTTTTTAAGGAACCTCCATAGTGTTCTCCATAGTGGCTGTACCAATTTACATTCCCACCAACAGTGTGGGAGGGTTCCATTTTCTCCACACCCTCTCCAGTGTTTATTGTTTGTAGACTTTTTGATGATGGCCATTCTGACTGTATGAGGCAATACCTCATTGTAGTTTTGATTTGTATTTCTCTAATAATTAGTGATGTTGAGCATCTTTTCATGTGCTTTTTGGCTATCTGTGTGTCTTCTTTGGAGAAATGTCTATTTAGATCTTCTGCCCATTTTTTGATTGTTTTTGTTGTTGTTGTTGTTTTACATTGAGCTGCATGAGCTGTTTGTATACTTTGGAGATTAATCCCTTGTTGGTTGCATCATTTGCAAGTATTTTCTCCCATTCTGTGAGTTGTCGTTTTGACTCGATATAATTTTATTTTCCACATATGGGGCTACACTTACTTACTTTTGTTCATAAAACTTTGGGCTCTCTGACTAAACTGTAAATAAATTTTATGAGCTCAAGGATTCTTTAACACTTACAACTATAGTACACACAATAGGTGCTCAATAAACAAAAATTATTATTATTATTATTATTTTCCCCACAGCTTGCTTGTAGGATTTTAGTTCCCTGAGCAGGGATCAAACCTGGGCCCTTTGCAGTGAAAACACAGAGTTCTTAACCACTGGACTGCCAGGGAATTCCCTAAAACTGTTGATTATTTAATGTTTTAACAAAGTCTATGAGGCAAATAAACATAAATCAAAGCAATTTTTCCTACCTCATCATTAACATATAAACCTCCCAATATTAAAATCGATAGGTCTGTTCTTCCTCAGGATTTCATGTCACTATTCCATTTTTAGACATTTGTATTTGTTTAGGATATAAGCAGGACATTTAGAAAAAAAATCAGCATTTAGAAAGAGAAGATAACACTCTGATTTACCTGGAAGAGAAAGTTTACTAGGGATATAACTTGATTGAGCAGGGTACAACAGGCAAAAACGCTCACCAGAATAGATGAAAGAAAATCATAGAGGAAGAGGGAGGTGTCATGAAATGTGATTTGGAGTTTTTTCTGGGTTTTGTATATTTCTGACAAGGTAGGGAGAGTAGGATTTCACAGAAACAAGATGAGATTCAAGGTTTGCAAGATACCGATGAGCTGAGATTTCTATCACTGGTGGTTTCCAAAGTGTATAACATCCTAGCTAGCTAATCTAAGAGTGGTAAAATTTCATGGTGAGCTTTGATGCATCTGGATAAGATTGTTGGAGTGGGGAGCAAGGTGAACTCATCACAATCTAAGGACAGGCAATAAGTGTCCAGGGGAAAGTAAAAGTTTTTCTCATTGTAACAAAAGACTACAATGAGGCAAACAGTGATGACAATGAGCTAGGCTACTAATGGATAACAAAGCATAGTGTACAATTGTTTCAATATTTATATATTATTTTCAAAAAACTCATAATGTCTATTCAGGTCTTTTGCCCACTTTTAGACTGGGTTTTCTTTTACTGTTAAGTTTTAAGAATTCTTTACGGATTCCAGATACAAGTTGCTTTTGAGATATATGATTTGCAAATATTTTCTTCCATTCTGAGGGTTGTCTTTTGCATTTTTTTTTTGATGGTATCCTTTGAAACACATAGTTATTCATTTTAATGAAGTTAAATTTATCTATTTTTTATTTTATTGCTTTTGCTTTTGGTGTCATAACTAAGAAACGATTGGTTATGAGTTTTCTGATGTGTTGACTTGGTTATGCTACAGTCCCAAGTTATTCAATTAACATTAATCTAGGTGTTACTGTGAAGGAAATTTGCTGATATAATTAACATTCCTAAACAGTTGACTTTAAGTAAGGGAGGCTATTCATTTGGAAGACCTTTAAAGCAGATCTTTAAAGAGAGGGAAGTAGTTATGGATGAAGCTTTCATAGAGAGGGAAGTAATTATGGATGACAGCTTGGGCCTGTGCCCAAGAGTTTCATTTTGCACTTGCTCTTGCTTTCCTGATGGCCTGTCCTAGGAATTCAAATACACATAACCAGCCCCCATCATTGTGTAAGTCAATTCTTTAAAAAAAAAATTTTTAAGACATCAATATCTGTATCTATATCTGTATCAATATCTGTATCTATATCTTTATATCTATATAGATATAGATATAGATGTACATATGTGTGTGTGTGGTAGACGGACATTTATATTGGTTCTGCTTCTTGTTGAACCCTGACTAATATGGATATAGTATTAAATCTTATCACAGGATAGTGCTTCCCTATCAATAAATTCTCCCTTTTCCAGCCTTGTATTCTGCTCCACTCCCTACCCCTTCACCCGCCGCCATCCCAGCATTCTCAGAATCTATTCCTATGTATACTTTCTCTGTTTCTGTTGGGATATGCTGGTTAGGTCCTGGAGGTCCTTCAGCATATACTACTTTCTTCGTCCTCCCCCTCCCCCTCCCCTTCTTCCTCCTCCCTCCTTGTCTTGAAAGATAGATACCTTTGTGTGATTATTAAGTAAGAGTGGGCACACCTCTAACAGTGAGGAGAGGCCACTTCTGCAGGGAAACCTGGGAATTTGATTTTTGAGTACATTAACCTGTATAGTCCCCTCCTACCTCTCAGGGTCCTACACCTTTTCAATCAGAGCCTGGACTATGGTGACCAGATTTGCTGTGGTTGGTAATTCCATCTTCTCTGGGGCTCTGCCAAACTTCCACTCTAATTATGGGTTTAATACTCACCTTTTCTGCCCTTCAGCTTTGATTGATGAATATCTCTTTACATTCTGCCAAAAATGTCCCCTAGCTTTTATGTTTTATTGTTTTTTAAAGTTGGTAATCGGTCAACCTCAAACTTTCATTAATCCAGTTAACTGACAGTTTCGAGAAATGGTCATCCAAAGTCATAGTCCTGAACCCCTCAGTTACTTGATCTAGTGTCCCAGCAGTGCAATTCCTTCCACCAGTATTTCATCCCAGGTCACCATCTATGACAATTTTAACAATTGCACCACTATAGCATGACACATTAGCTATCAGTATCTATCAGTGTCAGGATTCTCATCTCCAGCCTGCCAACAGGTGATCCAGTCCAAAATCCCATATTAGATTTTGCTTGTAAGGACCACGACAAACCCAAATTGTTTTAGGTCGGATACCTTAAAATAGACTCTGAAGCAGAGATCTGTGTAAAGGAGGTTATTGGGAGGACTTTCTGGAATAACACCAGTAAGGGAGTAAGAAGCAAGATTAGGAAGTGAGATGGGGATTAGGATTTCAACCCAGGGATTTTGGGGCGACACAAACATTCAGTCCATAACAGGGGGTAAGGTTTCTACATTCATTCAATGTGGTAAAATGATGACACCAGTAGATCTTTGTAGTGATGATATAAATATATATCTTGATTGTGGTGGTGGTTACAGGAATCTACCCATTACTATCGCTATGTCTGTGAAAAAACAGCATAAGAATATACACACATTGTACCAACATTGATTTTTCTGGTTATGATATTATATTAATCATTATGTAAGATGTAACTATTGAGAGAAAATGGATGAAAGATGCATGGAACCTCTCTGTACTATCTTTGCAATACCTGTATATCTATAATTATTTCAAGATAAAAAAGGTTTTTTTAAATGGAAAAATAAAAGATTGGGCAGTGAGAGAAGCTGAGCTGCGTTACGCAAAAAGGCTTCAGATGTGTCTGTAGGGAGCTCTATAGCTGGGGTGGCATTTTAGAATTGTTCTGAATTTTGTCCCACATTGTAATGGGGCCAAGACTTTTTAGGCCATTATCAACCATTGTTTGGGTAGGGGCTGTCTCTAAAGAGGATTTTCAACTTTGGACAAGGCTGCAACTTTCCCCAGAAAGCAATTTCTCGTGAGGGACCTGGCTATGAACAACCAGCAGCCAATATTCCCTGAGGCTAAAGGAATGAGTGCCTTTCCTGAATGTAGAAGGGAAAGATTTGGGCAGCACACCACAGTATCTGCTCCATCACACTACCATCCACCCAACTTTCAGGCTCAAAACCTGGATTCTTTTCTCTCACATCCCACAGCCAATCCATCGGCGTCAACTTGATGGGACTTCCCCTATACAGCCTGAATTTTTTCACCTGTCACCATTTCTACTGCAAAAATCCACATATTATATATCATTTTCCCTTATCTGGACAATAGTCAGTCCTCCAGTGGTTTTCCCTCTGTAGCCTCTTACCATTCTATACTCCATTTTCTTCAACACAGAGTTGATCTTCTGAAAATATAAAAGGTATCATATTTTAACACCTTCCTATTGTTTCCTATCACAAGTAGCATAAAACTGATGTTCTTCACCATGGCCTATTCTAATAAATAACAGTCACTATGCTCTGAGTCCAGAACCTGCTGATTCATTACATTCATTACCTCATATAATCCTCATGATAGCCCTCACAAATGCTGTTATTGTAACTACTTTACAGATAAAGAGATTATATCTTAATGAGGTTGAATGACTAGCCCAAGGTCACGTAGCTGGGAAGTAGTGAGGTCTGGATTTCAACCCAGTACTGTTTGATTCCAAAGCCCTAATGTACCTGTTCTTAAAATGTCTACTTATATAAAAATTCCAAGCTCTTGCCTTCAGTTTAAACAAACATTGTTTTGGCTTCTCAGATAACTCCCTCACCTATGAAATCATCATCATTATTAGGAACTCATATTTATTTCTTGAAACATACAGTAGTTAATAGATTTGATTTAATTTTGTATTTTGTCCTCATAGAATATCGGGAAAATGATTGGGAGGGGAGCTAATTTCAGGTGGGAAAAGTAAGATGTAAGGTGGTCAAGTGACCAGTTAAAGGTAACAAAGTTAGCCAGTTCTGGGATCAAGAATGGAAGTATGTCACTAACTTCTGACCAAGGACATTTCGTACCTTGGCTTCCTGCCCCCAGTGTGGAAGTTTCCTGATGGGAATGCTGCCTCCACATCTTCAGCCACTCCCCAGTAATACTCTGGAGAAATGCTTCCAGACAATAGTGGAGGAAACTGGGACCCTAGGAGAAGCAGTCTGAAGGATAACATTGTCTAATTTGGACCATGGGCTTGAAGAGCTTGTGAGCTCTTCACCCAAGTGCAACTTGAAGTGGCTGCCGTCTTTGTGCTGTTGAGAACATTAAAACCTAATGTCTCATTGTGAAAGCTTGGTCTGGAAGTGAGAATTCATCCACACATTTAACTGAAGGTTAAACCTGGGTCATTGTAGTTACTGGAAGTATTGAAAGATGGAGAAATTGACATCTTTTTTTGTTCTTTGTCTCTTTGGCAAAAATGTCCCAACACTGCATGTAAATAATTATAAATAAAACAAAAGTCAGAAAAGTTGCTAGTTAATATTTAATGACTAGTTCAATATTTAATGACTAGTTCTCTGGCAGTAGTGCACATTCCAAAGATTTCCCATCCGGTTGTGCTTATTATACTGCTATAAACTCCAGCAGGCCTAGCTTTCTCTGAGCTCAGAGCACACTTCAAGAGCTAATACTTCCCCTACCTGAGAACTTTAAAAATGGTCTAAAAATCCATAGCCAGATACTATATGTTGGTGCCTTGATGTTGTTTTTAACTGAGAGAAGTTAGCAGCAAAAACCATCTTCTTGTTTATTACTGAATGGATTATGGGAATATCCACCTTTGCCAGCTTCGTCAGAGAAGGGATCATAGGTCCAAAGAGGTCAAATCACTTCAAAACTTGGTATGCAAGCTATTTGTTTCTGGAAAATTAGGAAAATAACCTGAGCTTAAGGGAAACGAAAAAACTCCACAGGCAAATTTGTAAATTGTAATATTCTGACAATATTTCTTTGAAAATACAGATACTGAGATTTATTAAATAAATAAAACTAACATTTTTGTAGGTGTTAGTGTAAAGAATACTTCACATTTGCTGTTGCATTTGACCCTGTTAAGTTTTCAAGCATTCATGAAATTCTAGAGTCACACGTAGTACCACTCTGAGTATGTCAGGAATAGGAAGTGCTGATGCTTGTATAGAGTAATAAAACCACTGAATCTTTTCCCAAGGAACTTCATACTAGTATTGTATTCTAATAACAGATGAGTTAGCCAAAGGATTTTTTATTTCAGCTTTATTAAATAGTACTGGGTGAGGGTTATCTATTTCTAAATGAATATACTGTATGTACACAAAACCATGCAGTGTATAGATCAAACCTTTAATTAGTAATTAGCAAAAGAAAATCTATAAGGAAATCATGTGGTTTATAGGAAAAAACTTCAAGTCACAAATCAAGAGATGAGAGTGCTTTTGAGATTAACAATAATAACAGCCTGTATTTATTTAGTTTTTAGTTTGTGCCAAGAACTGTTTTAGGCTTTTTCTATATTGCCCATCTAATCCTGTGACCACCCTCTGGAGTAGATACTGTTGTTAGTCCTGTTATGCAGAAGAGGACACTGAGGGATTGAAGGGTTAAGAACTTGCACAAGGGTGTTGAACTTCTAAGTGCAGTTGCTGGGATTCAAAACCTAGAAATCTAACTCTGGAGCCCAAGCTATTAACTCCTCTGCTAAATTGCCTTTTGATTAGCAACACTACCCTTGCTAAGTGGACATGGTCTTTATTTTATTTTCCCAGTCTATTCAAATGATCTGATACCTGCCATTGCTACTTCCGCAAAGTTGTTTTCAAGGTTAACTGAAATAATATATTTAAAAGCACTTTAAAAGATAATGTGCTCTTCAAATAGAGGTGATATTATTATATTGTATACAATGGTTAGTTACTCAGAGCAATGGTCCATGAAATGGTCAGCCATGAGTGTATTTGGTATACTAATAAACTGAACCACTGAGCTAGGCTTCTAGATATATACACATTAGTTCTTCCCAGAATTCATGAGCAAGTCAAGGCTCAAACTGCCTCTGCACACAGTTATTTGGAGATACACAGACATATTTCTGGAAACAGGGAGGAACTGCTGTAATTGTTTGCACATGCAGACATTGTTTCAAATATGATTTCGCTATTTCAGAGATTCCCTTGTCATAACTACCAAAATGACACAAGCAGTACTTTTTTGTAATCTCCATATTTGATGCATGAAAGAAGACTTAATTCCTGTTTGAATAAACAACATAATAAGGTTATTGAGATTAGAGACCATTACTATATAAAATTATGTCTAAGTGGCAGATATAATTAACATTGGATTGTAATTACACTAATTACAAGTCACATTAAGACACTCCAGTAATGACAAAGTGAGAACCCTATAATTGAATGGAATAAGTAGGGAAACATGCTGCTCACACAAATTACCTAAATGAGCTAATATGTCTTCAGAGTGACAGTCATGCTCAGTGTTATTACGCAGACAAGGCAATTGAGTGAGGTATTTTAAAAATATATATATATATTTTTTCTAATTTTCTTTCTTTATTCTCTCCAGGACCTATTTCAAGTCATCAGCAGCTTCAGAATTTTTCTCCTGAGCCAAAGAAAACAAAAAGTGCAATTAGAGCTTTCTCTAGCCTTGTTAAAGAAGAGCACATATAACAGTGATCCATAAACCCAGGTAAGATTCCAATCTTAGTATATATGGAACACACTGAACACCAGTTGGTTTCTCAAACTGGGTAATGTTCTCCAATTTCTCCTCTGTCCTGGCTTTCCCAGCTTACCAAGTCAAGTAACTGTAGCTCACTGTGTAGTTTGCAGCCTTGAGAATCATCGGATGGGGGTTCCAAAGTACCAAATATGGCTTCCAGCAGCCCAGCTCCAGAGAAGCCCTGGAGAGTGATAAAACCTGAATCATTCAAGGCAATTAGTACCAGCATCATACTGGAACCCACATTTTAGCACAAACTGTTAAGTGGGAATATAAACTAATAGTATCAATAGAATATGAATTCATGGCACTGTGAAAATCGTTTATATTTTGTTGTTTCTTTTCCCCCCTCACATTACCTTTTCTTTATGTACCTCTGACTGTCTGGGCACTACTTGGGTAAGAAAGGAAACTAAAAAAAAAAACAAAACAGACTGCAGCTATTTAAAACCTTTCTTTGAAAGGAGAGATTTCTTTTCTTTTTTTTTTTTTTTTTGAGGCAAGGAAGTCACAGTATGTGGAAAATAGAATTGATGCACTTAAATTGGTAAACAATGATGAATGCAGCTTTTCTTTCTCTTGTGTCAGTGAAGAAAGGGCACTAGGTGAGGCGTGCCTTTGTTAGTGGGGCTTTGGAACTGTTTCTGTCCATTCCTCTTATCCTTGTATTAACACAAATGAAATTTCCTTCTTTTAATCCAGACAATGCAGACAATGCAGTTTTGCCTCTAAGAAACCAGGCTTATGGGTTTCTAATACAAAGCAGTAAACCAAATACACAAGGTTCATTAATAAACAGATACTACAATAGTCCAAAGATGGCAATTTGGCCCTCCCACTCTGTTACTATTTGTCATGTAACTCAAAAATAATGACCCTGTTCTGTTGAAGTACTCTACTTCCAGGTTTCTGCAATTCTTGCAATCAATCATATTTTAGTTCAAAATGGACTTAATGTTGAATTTGAATTACGGGTTATACTCAATTAATTCTGTACTTGTACAAACTCATATAATCAAGCATTAGGAGTTTACATAAGAGGATGTTGATTGAAATAAATAGTGCTGGAGGCTAGCCTTCCGCTAATGGCCATGCAAATCAGAGGCTAATGGAGCTTGGCAAGTTTAATCTAAGACAAGGAGTGGGGTGACTTAGATTTTATCGTTAGAACTATCCTCTTCTCACTGATGATTTTTCAAGTTGTTCATTATTTCTGTTTTGGTAAGATGGCAATTTCAATGGTTCTTTGCAACTTATTTAGAATCCTTGAGGCTTAAAGCAGCTCACAAACATTTCATTTTATGTCACTACCTCCAGGTAAATGAGTCAGCCAAGGTGACAGAGCAGTCAGATACCCCAGGTCAGGGTTGGCAAACATATTTTGTGAAGAACCAGATAGTAAATACTTAAGGATTTCCATGTCACGTATGGTCTCTGTTTTATATATATATATATATATATATATATATATATATATTTCCAACTCTTAAAAAAATACATATATTTATATTTTCCAACTGTTAAAAAATGTAAAAATCTATTCACCATTCTTAGTTTGCTGGGTTCTACACTAAGAGGCTGCAGGCAGAATTTAGGCCACAGGGCCAACCCCTGCCCCAGACTAATGTAATTGAATATGTACTACAGTGAAGAATAATTCTTTAAAAGAAGCTAAATATAAAACTACTTAAATCAACTCTTTCAAAAGTACTGAAAAAAATGTAGACCATAATTATTTAAAGTTATAGACATGTATATATATATACTTGAATAAGTTGCTTTACTGGATATTTCAGATGTTGAGAGAGGAGAGGTGTGTTCTGCATAAGTTATGGGAGCAGCCTAGCATGAGTCAGAACCTAAGTGAGATGAGGAGGGCATCTGTGTAAGACTGGAGATGAGGGACTGGTTATATTGAGGGGGTTGATTAAATGAGTAACTATGTTAAGGGTAAAGCCATCCAAGTATCAAAGAGAACTACAAATATGGAAAGGAATAAAACTAGAATGAACCCTGAAGTTTTCAATGCATATGGATACATAAAGAAATAGATATAAATGTAAATTAAGTACATACACACATGCGCACACACACACCTATATATACCTTCCCTAGCTCTGTCTACTGAGAGGCTGGGAGCAGCAAAACCTTAGCAACACTGAACAGACCTAGTGCTCAGATCGTGGCTTCTCAGTGTCATTCTCCACTGAAAGAAACCAAGGATCCTTGGAGAAATAGTTGATTCTAAAACTGAGGCAGGGGGCTTCCCTGGTGGCGCAGTGGTTGAGAATCCGCCTGCCGATGCAGGGGACACGGGTTCGTGCCCCGGTCTGGGAAGATCCCACATGCCGTGGAGCGGCTGGGCCCGTGAGCCATGGCCGCTGAGCCTGCTCGTCCGGAGCCTGTGCTCCGCAATGGGAGAGGCCACAACAGTGAGAGGCCCGCCTAGCACCAAAAAAAATAAATAAATAAATAAATAAATAAAATAAAAAATAAAACTGAGGCAGGGAATATATTAGTCTAGAAGATCTTTCTTGTTCCAGAAACAAACAAAACAAACAAACAAAAGGTCACAGAATGATTAGATTATGTCAGAAAGATCCAGAAACCACTTTGAAATGATTCCGACTGGACAAATTGGGAATAATTTCAGTGTCAAAATGAATAATGACAGTAACAGAATATTACATTCAGTAAGTTAGGAAATCATGAGTAAATGAAAAGTTTGCTGAAAAAAAGGAAATTTACATGGTTTTAAAGTACCCCCCTACAAAGTACTTATTAATTACAAGGGGGGCTAGGAAGATTTACTTTATAGAAAAAAATCCTGGCAGGTACCACCTTAGTCAATGATCAAAGTGAACATCATCATTTGTGGGATAAATCTAAATTGTGTGCCACCTAATAGGATGCAATTAGGAAAACATGACATCACTCTTGTGATAGTCTCATCAGAAAATATAACCTGCATCTAATCATGAGGAAACATCAGACAAACCTCAACTGAGGGACATTTTACAAAATAACTGCTTTCTAACTCTTCAAAAGCATCAAGGTCATAAAAATCAAGGAAGAACCGAGAAGCAATTCTAGTGTGAAGAAGAATACAGAGATATGATAGCTAAATGCAACATGTAATTCTGAGCTAATTCATTTTTCTATACAAGACATTATAGGGACAACTAGCAAAACTTAAATGGGGTCTAAGGATTAAATGATAGTAATGTATCAATGTTAATTTTCTTATTTTAATCATTGCATTGGTTATGAGGAGAATGATAACCTTATTTGTAGGAAATACACATAAAAGATGATGGGGCATCAGGCTGACAAATTACTCTCAAGCGGCTCAAAAAAAGGAATTCTTGTCCTGCGCTTCCTGTAATTTTCTAAATATTCTAAAATATAAATAATTTTAAATGATTTCTTATAAATATAAGATATTAAAATGTAAACACAATTAAAATGAGCATTCTAAGATGCTTTCCCATAGGAAGACAGCATGGTGGAGTGGATACAGAATGAATTTTGAAATCTCTAAAATCTGGATCGGAATCTGGTTCAAATATTTAATAGCTGGATGCTTTTGGCCAAGCCACTTCACCACCTTAAATGTTAAATGTGTATGATATTATCTATATTGTAGTACCATTAAATAAATGTTAAAGTTTATATTTAATGGGCCAAATATATTGTCAGGCACATGGAAGATGCTTACTTGAAGCTAATCATAGTAGAGGATAATAGTAGTTAACCGTAGTACTAGTAATAGTAGTAACAATAATAGTATGAGTAGTGGCGGTGACAGTAGTAATGTTGTCAATGACATTATCAGTAATAACAGCAAATGGTGGCGGTAGCGATAGACATTTTACTACTGCAGTAACAGTAGCTGTTGTTGTCATAGATGGCATTATTATCATAATCATCATGGGCCCTCTCTAGGAAGGCTCACCTGGGTGGTCTGCTATGTCAAAGAGCTTCAATAACGATAATCCATCATGGGAAAAGGAGTAGCAGGCAAGAGGATATGTGGAGAATAATCATATGGATGGGAAACATCCTAATTATCAAAGGTGAATTAATACCTAGAAAGAATCCATAATATTTTCACCTAGTGATCCCGCTCTCTTACTAAACATTATAGAAAGACACTTGGTTTCACTCTTGCCCCCACCAACCTCCACTCCAGTGCACACAGACATGTAATTCTTATACCCCCTATCAGGCACACCCATGTCCTTATCCTCTGTGGCTTGCTCTGTCTTCAGAGTATTGTATATGTCAGGAGACATATCCATGCTGAAGCCAGTTAAGAACCTTGAAGTCTCCACAGTAGGTCAGCACAGGATTCATCATGTTCTTGCTCTGATTTCCTACCATAATTATACTAATATCCAAAGTCTCAATGCTCAAGACAGATTTATAAGCCTCATAACTCCTTATCTAGACTTTAAACTCTAACATGTAGTGTCTCACATTCTTTTCTTAACCTCTGGGGTTCAATACCTTGTGCTGCAGGGACTGGACCCTCTGCCAATGTTACTGGTATATAATAATCTTAGTCTAAAAGACCTTCCCAGAGATCATCTCTCTACTTAGTGCTAAATGTACTGTACTGTCCAGGTCCCTGTTTGAAAGTCTATTTGTAAGTATCTCCACCTATGCTGAATAAAATGAGGCCTATTTAGGCCTCATTTCCCCTATTGTTTTCTGCAACACTTCTGGATATGTGCAGTTAAGTCTCCCAGACACACACTCAATCTCCTACCTGTTCCTGAAGGATTCTTGACTACATCAGGGAATATACCAAATGCCTCACTCCCTCTGTCTGAAGAACCTTGGAATTAAGACTCTCAGGTAAACGACTGATCTAGTCATAGTTGTTGGGCTTCCCTATTGCTCCCCCAATATCTTTGCTGTGAAGAAACCTATGACCAAAGCTGCAGATACATTCCCTGTGAGGCTGTGCATCGTTGCACCCCTTCTCTTCTCTTTCCTGCCCCCGTGTTCGCTTAGTCCAAAGGCTTAGATTTGCTGTGGGTCCTGCTCTTTACTTCTGGCCAGAGCTCAAACTCGTAGTTGGAGCACTATAATTTTCTCTTGTGCCAGCCCTTTCCATCCGAGAAAAGATTGCTGACCTGTGCATAGTCCAGGCTACTGGTCAGCACACTGCTACCTCAGGACAAATATTTTGAAGTAAAACAGCCTTCCCAGCATAAAAAGTAAAATATATTTGAAATGTGGTCTGAATTAGGTCCCTTCATTAGTGTTTGGTGCATATGGGACCTCTTTTGGGACCCCCTATAGAATATTCTTCTCACTAGCCCCTAATCTGCTGGGTCCCACCTTCCTTATCCTTCCTGCTTTCTTGCTTGCTGCTCCTTGAGCTCACACGTCCCTGAGTTACTGCAGTTGCAGGCAAATCAGTCCTCCTAGCCCTCACTTTGCCGTGGTTCTTCATTTTAAGGTACATCCTGGCACCAAATAATATTCCATCTGCCAAGTGTTCCTTTGGGTGGCCTGACACTGCTTATGGAAACTGCTAAGATGCTATATTTGAGTCCCTCCCAGGGTTCTAAAACACAGTTAAGAGCAGAGTTTTGGAGTTAAATCCTCACCTTGATTCTAATTCTGGGCAAGTTATTTAACTTCACTGAGCATGATGAGCATAATATGAGGATAATGTATAGATACAGTGGGGATAACAATTTGTACATCACAAAGTTGTTAAGTACTGATATCGATAGCTGTGTATCAAGTGTCACTGTGTTAAATGCTTTACATATATTATTTCTGATTCTTAGAGTTATATTGCGTGGTGTCCTGTATTCTCATTTTAAGCTGAGGAAATTGAGGCTCCACGTGGTTAAGTAATTTGCCACACTAAGCAAGTGGTAGAGCTGGAATTCAGTTCCAAGGTTTGGCTGACTCTTAAGCTGGCATATTTCACTACTGTGCCATCTCTGATGGAAAGATTTTTCTCCAAAGAAACAAAGAGACACATTTCTCTGTGGCATTTCCTGTTTTCCTATTTCAAACATCTTTTTAGTTGCTGAAGAGTTGCCAGGATCAAAGACATAATTTATGTATTGAACTGCTGCAAGCTGGAAAAAAGTGCATTTTATCATGTTTAATCCTTTAACTCATTCACTACAGGAATTTAAACACTTCTAGTGAGGTGGCAATAGACGTATTTTAATGAGAAGTAATATACACTGGACATTGGTGGGGCTGAAGGACACGTGGACGGAAATGATCAAGTCCTAAGGATCCTAGCCTATAATGTATCAGGTGCTGCAGAAAATAGTAAGGGGAAGAATTTAAATGTTTGAGATCTGAGGAAAGGCAGTCTCCCCTGTGTGCTGGAAACCTCTCAGGATAGTGTTTTCTGACTGTCTCTTTAAACTTGGTCCTTTAAGTATTTCTCTATCTCAACCTCTTTGGTTTCCTTGATAGCATTTTTTATACTTACATTTTTCCATTTTCTTTACTTTTTTCAATCTCCTTCTCTGGAATGTATGTTCTCTAAAGACCAGGATCATGTCGCACAGTGACTGCTCAGTAAATGTGTCCTATTATGTAAAAGAATCTGAAAAAGAATATATATGTATAACTGAATCACTGTGCTGTACACCTGCAACTAACACAACATTGTAAATCAACTATACTTCAAAACAAACAAACAAACGAAAATGTTGACCAGGTGCTGCTGCAAAGCCTCTGTTAGCCGGCCCCCAGCGGTCCACGCAGGTCCCCAGTGGACCCCACAGGCAGGCCATCACTGTAGCCCCGAAAGGCATGCCCAATCTGCACATGCTCAGAGACTGCCTCTTCCTAGGAAACGGGACATCCCCTCACCCGTCACCCCACGCATGCAGGTCGCACCTCAGGGGAACCTGGTACAAAACCATTCGTAGAGGACCTGCCCGGGGACGCTGGACACTGTGTGGACTGGAGAAGGAGGGCCAGTGCATTGAGCCTTGAGGCCTAGGGCAAGGGCCTGGTGGAGTAGCAGAATTAAAAATAATTATACTTGTTGAATGAATATGCCAAAAGGCCAAATAAGATCCCCTTTCTTTGTGAGATCTACATCAGGTACTGCCAGACTGAAATCCACATACCAGTACAGGGATCACCAGGCAAGATAATATAATGCATGACAGTTTGTTCTTATCAACACTCACTCTGTACACTTCCCATCATAGAAACGGGCCTAGAAAGAGGATGTGCTGGCATCTCACCCATAAGGACAGTCAGGAAGGAAAACAGGAGCAGGTGGCGCTGAAGAAATGGGGCTGCAGAAGTCGTTGACTGGCAGGCAGTCCAGGGCAAGCAGTTCAAAGGTTGTGGACCATTGAGCAGACGTTTTCTTTTTCCAGAAAGGTTCAATGTCATAGGCTTCAGGGAGGTGTAGGCTGTGTAATACTGAATCAGGTGGTGTCATACTGGGGACTTGGCCCAGGGGCGGCTCATCTTGGCAAAGAGTCAGGACTCAGAATGTTCCAACATTTGAAGGAGGAGACTTGTAAGAACTCGGCAGTATCAGTTTGCCTGTGAATTTCTGTGGGTTATCAGCATCCACAGGCAGCATACCATACACCATACCTGACCCTGTAGCCTTTAAATCGTGTTACAGAATCTGGGTGCCTAGGAAAATATTCACAACAAAGAATTGAGAGATAAAAAGAATTAAGCAACTATATGTACCATGTGAGGCAAAATATCTCTATCTCTGTATTTTTATCTACACCTATATATGCAGAGGAAAAGAACAGATTGGGAAGAAATACATGAAGATGTTGTTAGTGATTATCTCCAGGTGGTAGAATCTCAGGTGATGTATAGTTTCATCTGTATGTTTTCCAAGTCTTCTCCAGTTAACATAAATTACTTACAAAAAAGAAAAAAATAAATGTGAGAAAAAAACAGAGAAAGACTCCTCTAGGCAGAATAAATCTAAATAAATCAGAGACTGTGCGGGTAACTCTTCTCATGTTTCTGTTTCTCGTCCAGGGGAATGGCCTTCCCGGATATTCTTTGAAGTACAGACTGTGGTGCCTTCCCTGGCTGGGAGGCACCAATTACCCGCCCTGGTGGCTCAAGACTCTACCTTTTTGCTCATGGGTCGAACTTCTTGCTTCTCACAATATGTGATAATGAGGGTGTTCCTCTCCTGTTTTTCTCTTTACCCAGCATTCAGTGGTGGTGGATACAATAGGCCTGAGCTTCAGCTTTGTTCAAAGACAAAGAATTTGGCAGGGAAACTGAGGCAGGTATTACACTTTGGCAATGCCTCCCCCCCATCTCTGGTACACTACGTGTCGGAGACCTTGAAGTGCAAACCCTTTAATTAACAGCCCCACGGCAGCTCCACAGGTTCCTATATGTGTGGTGGAGTAGATGCTGGGATTGGGTGCATATTTGAAGAATCAAATATTGAATCTGTCGGTTTATTGCAAAAATTGCAATGGCTGGTTTGGAACCAAGGATGAGCCTAGACCTGCAGTTTTTCATGAAGCTGGAAAAAGCAAAGAGGGTGATTTATTCCTCTAGTGTTTAGTCTCTCCCTGTCAATCCCTTGTTGCCCTTCACTCTTATTTTCTGAATTATACCTACCCTTCCTACCTCACAAGAGAGCTGGTTTGTCACATTTTCCTCTTAATTAAAATGTACAAGTCCTATATTTTACTCTCTCAGATCCCCTGCTTGGTAACTGATTTAACTGATTACTTGAATCCAAGTTGAGGTGTTGATAGCTGATAAGCACTAGATGTGTTAGATGTGTTAATGTGTATGCTGATAACATTGGCATTTCTCCAGTGACCTTCAGAATCTTAGGTCTACTGGGCATTTAAGACACCATGAGGTGTTGTAGGATAAATATGTGAGGGCAAATGGGACTTTCATAACCCTAGGTGATGTAGGCTACTATTTAACTGAGCTCAACATTTGGCCACTTTTATTTTCAGAGCAAATTCTCTGAAATCAATAATGTTTGTCTCTGATTTCTGGTTAGGTGTAGTACCCAATACTTGAAACTTAAATGAAAAAACTGTAACTAGTTATTTGAGAGGAGTTTTGATGTTGAATTTAACAGAAAGTCTGATCTTTTTTGGATATGATTCCATTAAGATGAGTGTTATGTACTCTCTCCATCAAAAGACTAGCATAAATGGTAGCTGTGACATGGCATATTTAATAATGTATCCTTTTGTGAGTTAGTCAAAGATAGAGAATATAAGTTGGCTGGGGAAAAAAAAACAACTGTGAAATTCAGTGATAAAACCTCTGATCATGCCTAAAAGGTCAATTGAAATGGGCTGATTATACTTTATAATCAAGTGGTTCTTAACCTATACTGTGCTGCTTTTAACTTCCTTGGTGTGACTTGTTTTGGTGAAATTCCCATTTAGATTTCTGATTAGGAGTGTGTGAGTGTCTGTGTGTGTATTGGGAGGAAAGAAAGACAGCTACTTTGAAAATTCCAATCATTTATGCATTCTTCCCTCTTTTTCCATGCTTTGATTTTAGTTGAACTGATTGCCTATCTCACTTTATTTTAATCCATATAGCAATTTTTGCTTTCTTATCCTTTCAAGATACATGACAAGTTTGAGTCTAATTTTTATTTTGCTATCTCACTGTAATTCAGTGGTTGTGAGTATGCACGTGTGTATCAGTTTGAAGTAAAAAAAAAAAAAGAAAGAAAGAAATGCGAAGAAAAACCCACTAAGAGATCAGTTTTAAGGCTTGTAAAATTACTTCATTTCTATGTCTGTCTTCTTCTCTATAATTTAAGAATAGTATCTGTCTTTTGTATCTCAAAGTGTAGTTGTAAAGTTCAAAATGAGATAATAAAAATGAGTATTTTTAAAAGTATAAAATCCTGCTTAGAAATAATAAAGATGTTACCTATATTGCTTTGATTTTCAATAGTTCTACCTTTTAAACTGTACATTATCTAAAGATAAAGAATCTACATGTTTTAATTTGACACACAAGTACAAATATTTTTCCTTAAATATGTTTTTTCATTTAGTGTAAGATTCTCCTTTTGACTCTCAGTGAATAATTATTCCAAATTTAGCAATCTAATTAGCATTCATGTACATTGTCTTTATAAAATTATGGTGAAGAATATAAGTTATGGTTCATTAAAATGAAATAATACAAACTCTGATTAGGATTGCAACTATTCTGTTTTGCCAAGTGGTTATTAGAAGACAACAGAACTTAAACTTTGAGGAACTAAATAAGTAAAACAAATTGTTCTGCCACTAGACAAAAGTCTCTAGTAAAATATGACCATTCTGCAAAATACTGGGAAAATATTCAGCCCTAATTTGCAGTCAACAATTTTAAGAATTTTTTTTCCTTTTGATGCTATGCTTCATTGATCTATTAAGCAGGTCCCGTTAGCATCCAGTCTCTTTAAGTAAGACATCCTGTGCTAGATAATCCCTATACAGTTTTTTTGTTTGTTTGTTTTTGTTTTTTTTTTTTTGTGGTACGCGGGCCTCTCACTGTCGTGGCCTCTCCCGTTGCGGAGCACAGGCTCCGGACGCGCAGGCCCAGCGGCCATGGCTCACGGGCCCAGCAGCTCCGCGGCACGTGGGATCTTCCCGGACCGGGGCACGAACCCGTGTCCCCTGCATCGGCAGGCGGACTCTCAACCACTGCGCCACCAGGGAAGCCCTCCCTATACAGTTTTTAAAGTCATTTAAAATGAATGAATAAGCAAAGAATTTGTGATCTATGAGATTTTAGAAAAAAAGGTTGAGCAATTTTATACTATAAATATTAGAATAATTCGTATTGGTAAATACTGTATTCATGTAAATATGCATGCACATTTTTCAAGAGATTTAAAATAATAAATGAACTCTTTGGCTAATGCTTGCCCCTGTAATAAATCTGGCATTTTTCCTTGGAAATGTGTAGTTACAAGGAATTTCTACCTCATTTGTGACCTCATTTGGGCAGATATTTTTAAATGTTTGCCAGAAAATAAACAGGAAACATATCTGAAAGTAGTTCAGAAAAGTCAGAATGATACTCTCCTTCCAAGAATCTAGCTCAGTTAGCATTCCTCTCCCCGTCCCTATTTAGTTGTCCCAGAGGTTTTTGTTTAAAGATCCAGGTAGTAACTATAAATTAAGTAGTTTTTAGCACCTCTGGTTACCTCTAAACAAAATTACCTAGATTCTTCTCTCTCCTGCCACACCACCTCCTCCCATTAAATGGAGAGTGGTACATGCTGCAGGAGACTATTTGATCATTGAAGAGAGACAGAATGTTCTGCTTTTCAGCACATTTTAATCCACAGCTGGTGCACAGATTGGCATAGAGTATATGTTAATTTTAGCTGTGAATTTTTTCAAGTTGAAGTTTCCTATATTTAGATCTCTGGAGTTTTAGGATTGCTGAAAGTAAATGTTTGAATGAGAAAAAATATTGACTGGAGGAAAACACTGTTTAATAGAGGTGTTGATTTTGACCAGCCTAAAAAATGCTCATGTTGGATGAACATTTGTAATAGGAGAGCTGAAACTGTGGTTATTACTGGGAACCACATTTCTTCGATAACTATGCATTAAAGATAAACTGTGGTGTCTAAAGAATATTTGGCTTTTTTGGAGAAAAGTTTTCCTAGGTTCATTTTAGAAAGCAAGGTATTACACTTTAGAGACAAACCAACACAAAACCTAATTTAGACTTTTAAAGTTTATTTTCAATTTATTAAAATCCTAAAGTAATTATTTTACTATTGAGTCTTGGACTACCTTGCAAAACAGGCTCTTCATCCACAAGAGGGAATGTGATGGTGATCTATTTTATTTCCTCCTGACCTGGCTTTTAATTCATTCAACAAATATTTATTGAACACCCATTAATTGCCAGGCAGTGTGCTATTTGCTATAACTTTGATTGTTATTGCTCTGTGAGGTGTAAATAAACACAGAGGATTTTTTTTATCCTGATAATACTATAGTACATGCTTTTCTCATCAAGTAGTTTTAATTGCAGGTATATCTAGTAACTCAGATAATTCAGAATGTGTATGTTTTGCTCAGAGCTCACCTCCATTCAGTAAGGGATGCATAGTATATGAACTCAATTAAAATAACAAATAATGTGATTAAATCATCATTTTTTTCTAATATTTTTCCACACAAAAAACTGACAAAACCTGACTCTATTCCAGTATATAGAAGAATAAATGTTTTAATAGGAATTATTGTTTTAAAGCAAGTATATAAAAACGCATTGTTTAGATTGAGACCCCCAGTTTAACTTAAAATTCAAGATAAATAATTTTTATTTCATTTACATCTTATCACCAGAAAAAGAATTATAAAATATTCTAAATTAATCTTCATGAGAAGAGGAGAGATTGGCAACGTGTATTCAAAGCCTTTACAATGTTCATTATCTTTGAATTTAAAATACCTCAACTATGAATTTAGGGAAATCATCAAGATGCACAAGGAGGTTCAGGATTATGTTATTTGTAATAGTGAAAAATGGATATAAATGAAATATATATTACGAAGTATTTTTTAGATAAATTATGATACATCATAGATTGAATGTGATGGCATGCTGTTACCGTTAACATTATTTTCTTAACAGTATATCAGGAGTATGTTTCTTTTGCATTCCATTGAGACTACTTACATCAAGATAACCAATAAGTGGGCTTCCCTGGTGGTGCAGTGGTTAAGAATCCCCCTTCCAATGCAGGGGACACGGGTTCAAGCCCTGGTCTGGGAAGAGCCCACATGCTGTGAGGTAACTAAGCCAATGCACCACACCTACTGAGCCTGCGCTCTAGAGCCCACGAGCCACAACTACTGAGCCCATGTGCACCACGACTAATGAAGCCCGCATGCCTAGAGCCTGTGCTCTGCAACAAGAGAAGCCACCACAATGAGAAGCCCGCGCACCTCAACGAAGAGTAGCCCCCACTCTCCACAACTAGAGAAAGCCTGCACACAGCAATGAAGACCCAACACAGCCAAAAATAAAGTAAATAAAATAAATAAATTTATTTTTAAAAAGATAATCAATAAGCTTCATAGAGCAAAATGCTCCATCATTTTTCTGTATATCTTGTGTGACCTATCTGCAGCAATCTTGTATTGTTATAATTGTTATAACTACTCCATATATTTACAAAGTTAGGTAGAGACATGGTAGGTATGAAACAAGATCCAAATCAAACATCTAGAGATGGAAAAATACAACGTGTAAGATGGAAAATACAATGGATGGGATTAACAGTTGATTAGACATCATGGAAGATGATTGAACTTGAAGTCATGGCAATAGAAGTGACCAAAAAAGGAACACACAGAGGAAATTAAAAAGTACAGCCACAACAAATAAGTGAACAGATCATCAATGAGTTGTGGACAATTTCAAGTGACCTAGGAGGGAGGTGTGTAATGGCCATTTATTTTCTTTTATAATTTGGTAAAAACGATAAACTCACAGATCCAAGAAGCTGACCAAACTCCAAGGGCAAGAAACATTAAGACAACCACACCAAGACACATGATAATCAAGTGCCCAAATCCAGTGAAGAAGAGAAAATCGTAAAAGCTGGCAGAGAAGGGAAAACGCATTTTACTTGTAGAGGTACATAAAGTTTTTGCCACCAATAATATTTTGACATATGACCTTTTATTGTTGAATTATAGTTTGATTTGCTCTTTGACTTTAGAAAGCCTATTGTGGTCTTAACATCCTCAGTCATGGACAACTTCATCACCTCTGCCAGTTATCCATTTCACATTTTTTTGCATGGGCTAAGTCTAAAATAAGTAAATACCTTTAATAATCTCCTTATTTTCTATTTCTTGTTTCTAAACATAATGGATGACTGGTTAGTGTGTCCTTATAAAGGCTGCTTATTTAACCCATTGGTCACTGGATTATAGTCATTTAGACATTTACATAGTTAGTCATGCTTAAGGCTCTTATTAGCAGAAAATATAAACTTAGCCACACCACCAAAGTGGCAAAAGTTACAATAATTTACTAATATGATTGGTCAGTGCCTACTGTATAATTAAATATAAATGTGTTGAATGAAAAGTTGATAAATAGAGCCAATAGTGGATGTTATTTTTTTAAAAAGTAGAGTTTCTAACTTTTTCAGTATGATAATATTCACTGCTATCAGTTCACTGTCAACTGATACTTCGTAACAAACACATCAACAAGGGTTGATTATGGGAGATGGTATTTCAGATTTGTGAAGTTGATAAATTTATTTTTTAACCTATCTTTAGAACACTGGCCTTTTCATTAGAGAAATTCCAACAGATTTATTTTTTTGTGATGTAAACTGCATGTGTTATTGGAAATATTATTAATTTTTAAAAGCAGTATGCCTGTGTTTTGAATAGAATTAAGTAGTCACTACAAAAGAGTTGGTGACTAGGGCTTCCCTGGTGGCGCAGTGGTTGAGAGTCTGCCTGCCCATGCAGGGGACACGGGTTCGTGCCCCGGTCTGGGAAGATCCCAAATGCCACGAGCAGCTGGGCCCGTGAGCCATGGCCATTGAGCCTGCGCGTCCGGAGCCTGTGCTCCGCAATGGGAGAGACCACAACAGTGAGAGGCCCGCGTACCGAAAAAAAAAAAAAAAAAAAAAAAAATCAGGGAGCTTTTTTCAGTTCTTAGGTATTATTATTATTAAAAAATCAAACCAAAGTACAAATCCTGAAGAGGATGTGTGAGAGAGCTTCAAGCTAAAAATAGCATCTGAATTTGTTTTTTCCCCCTGGATTCCGAGGGGAAAATAACAACAACAACATTATATCAAGCCCTATGGTTGCTGAGTTACACAACTTTATGCCTTACTTTTCCCTCTTGAATCTCAAACCTTTATATTCAGATACTCTTAGGCTTTACTCTACTTGGTGAATCTTGATTCCTTCATCACGATTCAAAGCTAGCTCCTCAGTGAAAATTATCCTTTGAACTGAAGCCAACTTAACAGATAGCTCTTGTGTATTCCACATTACTGTTACATGTATTACATATTTCCGTTAAGATTTCAATCCCATGGAATGATCACATTTGTTAACATATCTGTTTTGTATGTTAGCCTATGAAGTCTTTGAGGGGAAGGCCATACCTGAGTCTCTACCTCAAGCATAACAGTAAATACTTTATAAATGCTGTTTGAATAGTCATGTTTGAAGAAATTAACATTGAAAGGTTATAAAATTTACTATCATGTAATTTTAAAATAAGCTAAATCTATTATTCTGTTCACTCCTCACTCCACTGCTTTCTTCCTTTTCATTCTTCCAGTGAGTATGCAGGGGAACAGATACTCTTCTTTCTAAAATTGTTTTATGAATGGAAGACAGAAATTAGATATTTACTAATATTTTCTACACTGAGTGAAATAACTTCATCTTCTTTAACCTTTCCTTAAAATATATATTTTTCAAAATTGAAGTCATAGTTTTAGTGAGTATTAATTTAGATAATGTAAGTTAAAATGCTTTAAAATCATAGAATGCTATGCAGAGATGAGATGATAATAGGATTATTTCAAATCCAAGTTTCATTCATTCACAATTTGAGGAAGTGAGTTCTATCACGTAAACTTTGTAAACATGATATCATTTTTGGCATCTATACGCCATTTTAAAATGTCTGCTGCTGCCAAAAAGAAAAAAGAAAAAAAAAATCAACAGCATGCTCAGCATTGTCAGAAGGTTATAGGAAACAAAATACAAAGCATTATCAAAGCTTTGTTGTATGACTAAAGACATAACAGAGTTGAAGATGAATACTGTGTCCATAATGGAATTTAATGCATCTTATGAGAAGTAGGGATGGGTCAGTGAAAAGGTCAAAGGACTTGGAGTCAGGAAAACTTATCCTCGGGGTCTCATTTCAAATAATGCACTGAGGTCAAATAATGCACTAATAACATGAACACCCCAGAACCAAAGGAATCGTTATTTTAAAATCAAATTTCTAGTTGTTATTAGACATTTCTCTTTTAGATCACACCATATACATTTTCTCTGCTAAAATATACAGTTATACAGTTATTTAATTCTATATGAGTCTTCAAGTACAGTCTTCCAAGTGTGTTAAATTATAATTATGGTGAGTATGATCTGGCCCATTCATACTTGCATGTAATTTGGTCACATACTCTGACCATGAAATGATTGAGTGTATGGAATATCAACGAGCTTTATTATGAGAGAGAAGCCCTGTGTTTGGATTCATTAAAACTTCAGTATGGAAGTCCACTATGGCTTATTTATTTATTCATATGCTCAGCATTTCGATTTAACCCCTCATTTTAGGAATGTCATGTGTATGTTAGTTTATATGTCATAGTTGTCAGCCACCTAGAACAATTACCAATTTGTGGATACTATTTATATTTATATCGTAAATGACATTCTTTTGTAGACCAACTTTTGAACTTAAACCTTCACACAGTTGTAGTGTGAAGGGTTCATTTCAGTTTTATAATGGCATAAAGTTGTTAGAAAGATCTAGGGAGATGTGGTATGTGAAAGTGCTTTGTAACTTTTAAAAAACTATCCAATTACAAGGTATTAATTATCTTTATTAGAGTACCTAGTGTGTGCTCGGCACTGATAAACCTTGTAATCAGTGAGATTTAAATTGATACTAGGAAATCCCAAATGACATTATAGGTTTATTATTTTAACCATTCAACCATGATTGTACATTTTCGAAATGGAGAAGTGTTTTCATTCACTGATGGAGACTGATTAATTTAGTGAAGGAAAAACAATTTAAATCCAATATATTTTATCATTTGATATTTATCTAATAGAGGAGTTAGTCTCCCTTTGGTCTTTAGTGACAGTTTATTGTCAATGTTATTATTTATCTAGCTGCATTGTAATTATGGAAATAAGTAATAGTAAAAAAATGTTATTGGTAAGTAGACTATAAGTCATTTCAATATCAATTGTGAATGCCTACAGTTTATGTTTATGGCTTACCTCCATGCTATTACACAGATATTCAGGCAAGTACCTTTCTTTGTTAGTACTTTTGTTGGTCCTTCCTTTGGCAAGCCCACATGATTAGTACACTGGATAATTTTGTGATGGTGTAAATATGTTACATGTTGGAGAGACTTGATGGAGTAGTTTGTAACCCAAAGATGGTATAATAACCATAGTTCTACTTGCCTGATTTTCAGAATAAATTTATTCCTTGATTTCAATGCAAAACCAGTCTCCAACCGTGCACCACAAGTTTTATATCTAAGAACATTATCACAATTGAAAGCAGTGACGAACTTTGTTAACACGAGGTCTCTCTCACTCTTACTGTAGCATTCACTGTCTCATTTTAACTTTGCACAGGCACAATACCAGTCAGTTAGGAATTTTTCAGTCTTTGCAAGCAACACTAAATACCTCCTTCCAGTGCAATATCTGCCTATAGAGAACAACTGTGTAGACCAAGAGGAAGGAAATTGTTTGTAGGAGCTTTTGCTCCTAGGAATCTCTGAAATTAAAAAGGAATTTTATTCTGTGTGAATTTCTATAGACATGAATTTGAGGGGTAGGTCTTAATTAAAGCTCCTATTGAGGCTAGGAATTTGTATCTCATTCACTATCATTTTGGTTCAGACAGTGCTCCCAGGACCACTGCCTGGTTGAGTTGACCCACTTCAGCACACAATGATGCTGTCTACTTTCCAGTGGACCTATGTCTTCCACTTTAGGCTCTGACTTGGGTCATCATTTGACTGTCTTTGCTCAGAGTCACCTTGCCCACTGTACAGCGACCTCTTTGGTAAGATCCACAAGCCAGGATTTGAGTTCTGTCTATACCACATAGGAACCTAGGGCTGCCAGGAAGAGCTGAACCTCAGGAGCATCTTCTTCTTGAGCTCCCGGGGCATATGATGATGTATCTGTGCCCAGGTTGTTACAGGGCAGCCTGAAAATAAACCTCTTCCCAGAGTGAAAAGGGAGAACAGGATGAAGTAAGATCTTCCCCTGCCCTTGGTGTGGACCGTGCTAACTAACCTCCTCTTCTCAAGACCAAAGCCCAGAAAGGCGAGTATTTACATAAGAGCCCAGTTTGGAGCTCCTTTGCAAGCTCTTGGTTTCCTTTTCTGGGACTGGAGAGTGCATAGCTTTTATTTTTCTTGTCTTACATGTGCCTTCTTTTGGCTTCATCAAAACCATAATGACAGAAACAAATAACTTCTATTATTTCAGGTGAACTCTGTGAACTGATTTTCACAATCTGAGCTGTTAAATTGCTACAGGGTTGGGGAACTTGCAGTAGGGATAAAAGAATAGAGACAACAAAATGACACTCAGGATAACCAACAGAGCCTGAAGGTTGACTCTTTGGAGGTAGAGTCAGGGCAAGGGCATTATACTCAGAAAAGCAAAAGAGAAAATTAAATAATTTAAACTTATTTATTTGTGTGTGTATTGTTTTTCTTCCCTGCTAGAATGTTAAATACTCTTAACAGCAGAGTCCTTATAGTTGCTGCTCATAAAAGATGCTCAGAGAATATTTATTTTATGAATTAAAAAATAATATATAATACATATTAAAATATTACCATGATTATCAATTTTTAGATTATTGTATTGTGTTGAGAGAACATGAAAGGTATTATTCTGTTTTTGAGAAGAATGACTTCTTCAGACTTTATACTTAGGAAAATAACTGATTATTTCATGTTGCTAGCAAAAGGACACATTCTATTTTGGGTAAGGTTTTATCTAATCATTCAATTTTATTAATTATATCATTATTCAATTTTTTCCTCTTTCCTATTATTTATCTCTTTTTGCTTGTTGGGGGAAGATGGAAATATTTTAGACATTTTTTGTTACTGTATTTTTCAACTACATACTTTTCATTCTCTGTCTGCCTTACCTTTTCTTCCTATCCTTCTCCTCCTCCCTCCCCTTATTTCCTTCTCTTTCCCTTTCTTTTCCTTTTTGTTTCCTTTCTCTTCCTTGTTGCCCTTCTTTTTGTTTTGCTTCTCATTCTATTTTTCCCTTGTATCATTATTATTTTGTATGCTTTCACAGTCTTTTCTATGGTATTTGATTTATAACACTTGGTGATGATTTGCTTTAATGTTGCTTATAAACTTTATTAATAAAACAATCATATTTATATATTTATTTCTATTTTCTAATTGAATTACAATTTTATATAATAAAACTTAAAATTTTTTTCATTGCATGTGAATTACATGTCTGACTGCTTTGAATAATCTGAGCTATTTTATTTTAGGTATAAAAAATATAGGTAGAATCTAATTGCAATTTTAAAGTGAATGTGAATCTCTGTCTTTCACTGAGGGAAATGAATTTGTTTATAATTACTGTGCATATCAGATATGCATATTTTATTTCTGTTTTCTTGGTTTAATTATGTCATAGTTCTTATGCTTCCTTGCTACTTATTTTTTCACATTTTCCTCCTCTATGTTGACCATAATTTTTTTCATTTTTTCTTTTCCTCTCTTTGTGCAAAATGTATGAGTATTTTTATTCTAATTGCAGTTAGATTTACATTTTCAAGGAACATGTTTGAAACAGTATTTATTTTAGATATAAAATTCAAAAATGAGGTATGGTCAGCTGTTATGTATAATGTCCCTCAATTGAGATTTTTCTGATGTTTTTCTCATAATTAGATAGAGGTTATGCATTTTTGGAAGAAAAGCCATCAATTATCTTTAAAGAGATGTAAACAATAAGAAAAAAATCTAATATATTTACAGAGGAAGGTACTATTTCTGTTGCTTTTCATTTGTTTGCATAGATCCATATTTCTATTTGGTGTCATTTCCTTTATGCCTAAAAGACTTCCTTTAGTCTCTTTTATGGTGCAGGACTGTTGGTGAGGAATTCTTTGAGATTCTGTGTGCCTGAATGGTCCTTATTTAACCTTTATTTGGAAAGATATTTTCTCTGGATATAGAATTCACCCAAAGTTGTTTTATTTAAAGATGTTGCTCTGTGGCTTCTTACTTGCATTGTTTCTGACAAAAAATCTGCTATCTTCCTAATGTTGTTCCTCCAGGTAATATGTTCTTTCT
Organism: Kogia breviceps; assembly: GCF_026419965.1. Lineage (NCBI taxonomy): Eukaryota > Metazoa > Chordata > Mammalia > Artiodactyla > Physeteridae > Kogia > Kogia breviceps. The sequence continues at coordinate 118,430,145 of NC_081311.1, read as the reverse complement.
CCAATGGCTTTTAAGATGTACTTTTTATTACTGTTTTTGAGCAATTTGATTGTGAGGTAGCTGGGTGTGGTTATCTTCATCTTTCTAAACCATGGATTTTTTGAGTGTCTTGGATCTGTGGGTTTATAATTTTTATCAAATTTGTTAATTTGGGGCATTATTTTTACAAACATTCTTCTTTCCCTCTTCTTACCCCTTATATTTGAAGACTCTGATTATATATCTATTGAGCCATTTGAAGTTGTCTTACAGTTCACTGAAGTTCTGCTAATTTTTAAAAATTCTCTTTTCTCTCTGTGTTTCATTTTGGATAGTTTCTATTTCTGTCTATAAATTTGCTAACCTTTCCCTCTACAATACCTAGTTTGCTGTTAGTCCCATTCAGTGCAGTTTTATTATTATTATTTTGGTCAGGAGGATAGTTTTATTTAATTTTTAATATTAATTGCAGCTAAATTTTGTGGAATGAAGTTCTAAGATACTGTTCTGACTTATACATATTAATTTAGTCCTTAAAATAATCATATGCTGTGAGTACTATTTTTATCCCCATTTTACAGATGAGAAAACTGAGGTTAAAAAGAGTTAATTAACTCCAAGTTTACATAGATAAGAAGTAGAGAAACTAGAAATTCAAACCAAGGTGCTCATGCTTCAAGCCATGTGACTAACCATGTATAGAGGAAGTCTTCCATCCACATGGAGCCAGCACTACATAAATAAACATAAGCTTTTAATTCTCCCCACAGCTCTAAGAGATATGTGGCGTTATCCCATTTTCTTTTCTTCTTTTTTTTCTCCATATTATACCCCTGTGACATATTTATTATATAGCTGGAGGTTTGTACCTCTAATCCCCTTCACCTATTTTGCCCATCCTACCACCCTCTTCCTCCTGGTAACCATCCAGTTATTCTCTGTATCTATGAATCTGTTTTCATTTTGTTTTATTTGTTTGTTTTATTTCTTAGATTCCACATATAGGTGAGATCATGCCATTGGAATTTTGAAAAGGATTGTTTTGCATAATATGGACATGTTAACAATATTAATTCTTCCAATCTGTGAACATAGAGTATGTTTTCATTTATTTGTATCTCCTTCAATTGCTTTCATCAGTTTTCCATGTACAGATCTTTCACCTCCTGATTAAATTTATTCCTAGGTATTCTTCCTGATGCAATTGTAAATGGATTGTTTTCTTAATTTATCTTTCTGATTATTCATTAATAGTGTATAAAATACAACTGATTATTGTATATTAATTTTGTACTCTGCAACTTTACTTTTTTATCAGTTCTCACAGTTTTCTGCTGTAGTCTTTATGGTTTTCTACATATAAAATCATGTCATCCACAAGTAGTGACAGTTTTACTTCTTCCTTTCCAATTTGGATGCCTTTTAATTTATTTTCCTGCCTAATTGCTGTGGCTAAGGTTTCTAATACCTTATTAAATAAAAATGATGGGAGTGGGCATCCTTGTCTTGTTCCTGACCTTAAGGGAAAAGATTTCATCTTTTCTCTGTTAAGTGTGATGTTATCTGTGGGCTTGTACTATATGACCTTTATTATGTTGAAGTATGTTCCCTCTATGCCCACTTGAGAGTTTTTATTATAAATTGATGTTGAATTTTGTCAAAAGCTTTTTCTGCATCTATTGAGATGATTTTATGATATTTATTCTTCAACTTGTTAATGTAGTGTGTCACATTGATTAATTTGTGGATATTGTACCATCCTTGCATCCCTGGGATAAACCCCACTTAATCATGGTGTATGATCCTTTTAATGTGTTGTTGAATCTGGTTTCCTAATATTTGTTAAGGTTTCTTGCATCTATGTTCATCCGTGATACTGACCTGTAACTTTCTTTTTTTGTGGTGTCTTTGTGTGGTTTTGGTATCAGAGTGATGATGAACTTGTAGAGTGACTTCCCATCCAGTATATTTTTGATCTCACATATTGTAGCTTTCATCTCTAAAAGTTCATTTTTTGTGCGTGTGTGTGTGTGTGTGTGTGTGTTCTAGCTCTCTACTTAACTTTGTAGACAAATTGAATGTAGTTATAATAATTTTTAGATTATTCTTGTCTGATAAATCTAAGATCTGTGTCAGTCTATATTGTTTCAACTAATTTTCCTCTTTATTATGAGTTGTATTTCTCTGCTTGTTTTCATTCAAAATTTTTTGTTTGGGGGATAGATATTGCTAATTTCAACTTTTGGGTTCATTATATTTTTGTATTCCTGTAAAAATTCTTGAACTCTGTTCTTAGACACAGTTAAGTTACTTGAAAATATTTCTGTCCTCTCCAGTCTCGCTTTTTAACAGTATTTAGGTGGGACCAGAGCAGTGTTACTTAAGAGCTAAATCCCCACTATTGATCACTATTTACATAAGACCCTTGTGAGTACATGATCACGTATCCTGTGAATCATGAACTTTTCCAGATTGACTGGTAATAGGCTCAACTCCTGGCTAAGTACTATTCCCTCAAATTATTTCAGATGGTTCTCTCCACAGCCTTTGGTAGTTTCTTTACATGCTTATGTTGATCAGTACTCTTTTGAGTACTTACAGGGGACAATTCACAGGTCTCTGGAATTTTCTCTATGTGCAGCTCTCTCCTCTTCAGTACTCTGTCTTGTGAATTCTACCTGCCTTCATCTCCTTGAACTCTCAGCTCCATGTCCTTAACTCAGGGAGTCTGCTGGGCTCAGCCCTTGCACCTTTTTGTGCTTCAGTCTGAAAACTTTATTAGGACAGTAAACCGAGCAATTGTGGCACTCATCTCTGAAAGAGTCCCACTTCTCAGATATCACACCACCTTCATTCCTAATGTAAAGAGGTTTGCCATATATTTTGTCTGGCTTTTTTGTTATTGTTGTTTCATGTGAAAGGGTAATTCCGGTCCCTTTTGCTCCATCTTGGCCAGAAACCTCTCTCATTTCTATTAATTCTTTTTGTGTATTTGTTTTTTGTCTTTGTATTGTGTATAAGTTTTCAATTTGATGCTATGTATTTGTGAGAAAGATTTATGCATGCTTGCGCCTGATTTTAGTGCTTGAAATTCCATTTTAAATACTAGTTTCTCTTTTCTTTTACTTGGATTTTTAATTTGTTTTATGCTTTTTTTAGTATATAATATATATATTATATTATATATATATTTAGTATATATATATATTTATATATATAATATCTTCTGATATCCAGTTACCTCTTTATTTATAAATACTGTATATTTACTTCTTATATTATTTAATCTTTCTTTTTTTTCCTAAAAGAATTGAGACTGCGATGTAAATAGATGCTTTTTAAAAAAATTTGTCTGTTCCAGGCTTCTGATATTCCTAAAAGTGGTAACAGATATTTTTCTGGTGTGGTGCAGATGGTGAAGTTTACTTTCTTTTACACTTACCTATATTTTCTAAATTTTCTTCATTGAATTTATACTTTTATCATATAAAAGTTTATTTTATAAGAAAAGTGCTTTTCCATTCTCTCTGGTTTGTTGATTCTTTAGAGGTCCCTATTGCTATGGTTGGTGTTTTCCTGTTTACTTGTTCTTGAAAGACAAGAGATTTATTCAAGCCAAATAGTCTCCCAAATCTGGATGGGTGCAATCTCCTTGAATCTTCCCACTCACCTCCTGGGTGATATTTAAGAAAAAAAAAAATCTTCCTTTTAGATGTTGAATTGGAGGGCTTTTTGGTATAAATTCATATTAGCATTAATAAATCCAAAAACTTTGGACCCAGAGAAGAGAAGAGAAAGTCTTATTAGGGGAATTTTATTCCTTCATTGTTTAATTTTGTACTGAGAGATATCTGTACTCTTAGCACTCAGATTTGTAAGTCCAGTCATCCTGCTCTTGCCTCCAGCCAGCTCACATGAACAGCTCTTTTGATGCTGTGGCCCAAAGCATCAGGATGACCCCTTCCACACAGGAGAGAAGGTCCTTTGCCCTGCCCACTTTCTACATAGTACAGATATACTTATAAATGCTTAAATGAACATCTTTTTCTTCTCCCTCATCTAAATTCCTGGAAGTGTTATTACTTGCCAAAAGTTACAGGCATGTTTAAGGAGTATTTTCAAATTACTTGCTTTCTAGAAATATTGAGCCTTTTTGCTCCTGCCATTATTATTGGAGAGCTGTCCCATCACTATATTACTTTTTTCCCCCTCACTGTTTTGATTTGCCATTCTTTATTAGTGAGGGTAAATCATGTGGTGTGTGGTGTGTGTCCGTGTCTGCATGCATGTGTGTTCTTGCTATTTGGAATAAATTATTTGCTCATGTCCTTTAGCTATTTTTCTCTAGGATTTTTCATTATCCTATGAAAATTTCTGTATTGTCCTTTATATAATAAGGTTATTAACCTTTTCATACTTTTTATAAACATGTTCCCACCCTTTTCTTATGTATTTTACAAGTATGTTAGATTGATACTAAATTTTCTTCTCTCTATCTCTACCTCTATGCTTTAACATGATTAAGTTAACCAAGTAAATTGATGTGTTCCTTGATTCTTCCCATTATTTTACTTGGAAAACTAGTCCTCATAGAGGAATCAGATAAACAAAGACAACTAAATCTATTTATTACTTCTGTGTCTTAGTTGAATATTTGTTAATTGAATGAACAGATAAAATTGTAGCTTCCTTCCCACCTACCCACCCACCCTGTAGAGCTTGCACTGCTTCCAGCTCTCATTTTGTTAACATTATTAATATTTTACATCTCAAGATGCAATGTTAATTCTTTTAATGTCTACCATTACACCAATTTGCAGTTCCATTCAATTCCATTTCTAGTGTCTCTAGAGATGGGGAAGAGTTAGTCAGTAGGCTGACTGACCAGAAAGAATGTGATGTAATGGTGCCCAAATGGAAGTATTATGGCTCTGTAAAAACCTTACCTCAAAATTTAGTGATGTATACCAACCAGTTAATTTGCCTGTGGATTCTGTTGGTCAAGAATGTGGACTGGGCACAAGGGAAAGCCCTTTTCTTTATTCTGCCATGTCATAATCTCGGTTGGACTCAAAGGCTGGAGTCTGGGATTATCTGAAAGCTTGCTCACACACATAGCTCGTGGTTGATCCTGGCTGTCAGTTGAGTCCTGAGCTGGAGCTGATGGTTGGAACATCTATCTCTCATCTCACCGTGCAGCCTGGGCTTCCACTCACCATGGTAACAGGATTCCAGTGATAAGTGTCCTGAAGTAAAGAAAGCCAGCCAGGCAGAAACTGCATTGCCTTTCATGACCTAGCCTTGGGAGTTATGTTGCATGACTTCTGCCACATTCTGCTCTTTAGAAATTACTCATTAAGTTTGATGCATATTCAGAGAGAGAGAACAAAGACCTGTGCCTCTCAGGAAAGTAATATCATGCCACTTTGTAAGAAGAGCACATATGTGAGATGGTATATATTGATGCAGTCATCTTTGGAGAGCACAACCTGTCAAACTCTCTTTGAGATTTAGATATAATGCCCTCCTCAAGACTTCTAAACTCTAAGTTGTGTATATTCTACCAACCAAATCTACTTCCAATTTCTTTTTCTGTTACATTTTCATTGTTACTTGCTTCTCACTTCCAGTAGCAGCTCTTTTCTTCATGCAATTAAAATGTTAAATGTTGACCCTTTTCCATATTGTTCCAAAAGAACATTTATATGAGATATTTATATATGTATTAGATTTTACTGAAGGTTTGGTAGGTTAATGGAGGACAAGGATAGTAGGGATAGAAGAAATAATATCATAGCCACTATGGAGCAAATAATTTAAAATTAGAATATAAACAATCACTATATTAAAGCCTTTTTGGATGTCCCTGTCACCAAGAACTTCTGACTGATCTACATTTCTTTATTGGGGATTCATTTTCTGTCACGTGACATTATTTTTTTCTACTCTAACCCAACCTCTTTTTCCTTTTTCTGCTTTTTCACATGCCCATTTTCTACTTGTATCATATCCAGAAATATTTAGGTATATCATTATTTTGCCACCCGGTTTGTTTATGCCCTGAAGGCCTTCTCTGTCAACCATAGCAAGAGGAACCATATGTTGGCACTTGAGCTGAAGATCAATCATGGGAATCCTTTAAAGGTAGAATCTGCACTTATTTGTAATTTAAAAAACAAATTTGCCTCACCCACAAAACTATCAAATGAGTAAAGAAACAAGTAAGCATATAGTTTTCTTCAAGCACATTGATAATACTCTTTTTATCATTGAAAATGCCCTTTATAGTAGAGCAGCTGAATTTGTGATAGTTTTTGGGGAAAACTTGATCTTCTCTTTACTTTTTTCTTTTTTTCCACTGTGTCTTGCCAATTTTCTTGTAAAAATATGTTAACTCTAGGTGAACCCTTTAAGATTCAGCACAGTGTCACATTTTTACATGAAGTGTGAGTTAATTGTTTTATGAGTAAGTGAGATTTATAATAGATTTGAGACTGGATGTTTGAAACAACTATTCTCAAAGTGGTGTACTCTAAAGGAAATATTTTGTTAGCACCTAAAAGCACCTCAATCCATTATAGCACAATAAGGCAAAACATTATTTCCAAAGTTTCAATTTTCTATGACTTGAATCCAGGATAACATTTTGCAAATTTAGTATCCATAGAAATGAGAAGTCAAAATGTACCTGAATGGTATGACTTGAGAAGATAAGATTTAAGTTAAAGATATTCTGTACCACCAATACATAACAGTTTTTCTTTTAGTTTAGAAATGCATCAACTAGTTTTTTTGGCTGAGAGCCATGTGGGATATCAGCTCCCCGACCAGGGATTGAACCCGTACCCCCTGCATTGGAAGGCGAAGTCTTAACCACTGGACTGCCAGGGAAGTCCCTCAACTAGTTAAGACAACCTACTTGGTTGTAAAAACAACCCTTCTTATAGTGGGGCATGACAAGAAAATTCATGCCTTCAGTTTCTTTTCACTAAGACAATGTTTGAAACAATGGTGGACATTCTAAGACATGCTTGTAGATTATATGTTGTGTGGTGTAGATTGTAAGTATTGATACTATGGGTTTTGAGAAGGAGGAATGATGAAAAAGAATGGGTTAGGTTAACCTTCATGGAGCAGATAGGACAATCCTAAAGGTAGAATTCGGGTGAATTCTTTCTAATTCACAATATGTGATAAGGATTACGGATCATTTGGGAGTAGTGTCAGGTTTACTATTAGGTTAATGAGGCTGAATCTCCAAGGCACCCACTTGCCTTGGACCTTGGAACACAGGAATTTGTAGAAAATTGGTGGGGGTGAGGGTGAGAAGCATATCTACATAATCATTTCTGGTAATTTATGTAGAGATATCTCAAAAGAGATCTTTGCTGAGATTTATTTACTGTGATTTCCTGTTTCAGTCAAAGTAAATATTCACTTTCATACCTATTTTTGTATTTGTAATTTTATACTCTTTTTCTTAAAAGGTCTCCTGGTTTATATAAATCAGACCCCACAAAGCCTGTATCCATCCCTGTTTGGGAGACAGTGATGGAATCTGCAAGTTAGAAATTTAGTGTACATGGTTCCTTTTGATTTCAAAGAGGCAACTGATTCATAGCTATTTAACATCAGAGCTAAGAACAAAACTCAGATCTGTTCATTTCTAGCTCTATGCTCTTTACACAACATGGTCTTGTATAGAAATCACCTTCAAGAGCTCTTCTTTTGGTTTATTAAAGTTAGCCGGATCTGATCTAATAAAACGTGGCACCAAATTATGTCATTGATAAAATGAAACACTAAAATCTGCTGTATGAAATGGCTCTGGCAGCATCTACCTTTCCTTTGTAGATATTATAGTTTCTTAATTACCACCATAGCTGAAATGCCTAGTGTTTAGAAATTGGAATGAGTTCATATAAGCACTTACATTATCAGGAAATATAAATAGCTCATTTATTCATGGTAGCATTACTGTGTTCCTAATATAGTTTTTATTGATGGATGCTTGAACTGTATCAATCCACTTAAAATTCAGAATGGTTCCTTTGTGCATGGCATTATGGCAAGAGTATAATTTAATTTAATAGAATCTTTTAAAACAATGATGTTTGTTTCATAAATGAATATTTTATATGTTGTGTTTAATTAAAATAAAACTATGCTACTGATCTAGAAAACACAAAACAGACTTGAGTTCATATTTATGAAGTGTAGCAATATTGGCAAGGCACAACTTATCTTGTTTATGAGACATGCTTGCTATTACTTGTACAGATTGCAGTCATTTTATTGCTGAGCTTTACATGGTTTACAACCCAACAAATGCAATGAAACTGTCATGAGGAAAATAAGCCTATAAAATTTTTTTAAAAAAGAAGGTGACACTCACAGATCAAAATGCAGTTTTTGCTGAAGCATTGGTAGGTTTTGAACTGTTATATCCATTTAGGCAGCAGGTTTCCTGGATATAGCTATAAATGAATGGGAGAAGGCTAAGATAAGACACCAAGGTTATTTTTAGCACCTCTGCTTTGAGTACAGTTCCTCTGAGACTTCGCTTTTGCTTTTACTCTGTCAATAGGTTCCAGCATTCCAGGTAATCATAGAAATGTTTTCAACAAAGGAACTGTTTGGAAATCAGGAAATGGTGTTTATATGTTTTTAAAAAAAAAGGTGTGGATGGATGGAAAGGTCCCTGTCTCTTTATTTAAAGTGTTCAAACTGAATATTGAATTTGATTCATATTTTTGTAAACTGGGACTGGAGCAAGAAATTGTAGTAAGGGCATCTGCAGGCTGCAGTGGTCTGGTGAGCTTGGCTGTCTCCGTGTCTTTGCACAGATAATTTATCTTCCAGGGCATTAAGCTGTAATTTTAATCTACTTTGTAGGTTTTTTTCTTTTATCTGAAAAATCATTTAATTTCTTGTCCAGTCATAAAATATTAGTGGCCTTAAATCTTGTACTTCTTCAGGTATATTTATGCTTATCTTCTTAAGACTTAGAAAAAATGACATAAAAGCATTCTTAAATGAACTTTGGAATTGTTTACAGAAAGAACTCAGAGGGGAAAATTGCTTCTTTATATAGAGCACCTATTTGTTGCATATCCTTCCATAACAATGCCTAGTTTTGATTGTAACTGTAACACTTATTTTGTTTCCTGATGCAAGAATAATAAAGTTTTACTCTTATAGCTTTTTAACCAGTTGAGTCCTTGATGGTATCCAAGAGGTAGAAAAACAAAAGTGTATAAAAGAAATTCAGGGAAGAGAAAGGAGAAACTTCAAAACATAAGACTATAAGCTCTTTACTACATAGAATAAACCTTTTCAGAGCAATTAACAATGATAAACATACTACTTACCAAGTCTAAAAAATGTCCTGCTTGGGCTTCCCTGGTGGCGCAGTGGTTGGGGGTCCGCCTGCCGATGCCGGGGACGCGGGTTCGTGCCCCGGTCCGGGAGGATCCCGCGTGCCGCGGAGCGGCTGGGCCCGTGGGCCATGGCCGCTGAGCCTGCGCGTCCGGAGCCTGTGCTCCGCGGCGGGAGAGGCCGCAGCAGTGGGAGGCCCGCGTACCACAAAAAAAAAAAAAAAAAAAAATGTCCTGCTTGTCTTCTCTTATGTGAATCCTACCCATACTGCAAGGTGCAGTTTACATCCCATTTGTTCTCATGTGCAGACACATTTCATGGGTTTTTGTCTACAGTCCCTTTTCTGGATTATGGATACAGCTCATCTCTGGACCCAGGCCCACGGCAGTTTTTCTTATTTGTCCTGTTATTCCATTTCTCAAACCACCAATACTTACAGAAGACAGCAGGGGGCCTGCAGTGTGGTCTCACTGCCATTAGAAGGCATGCCTTGTTAGACCCGGGTGTCTGTGAGGCACTACCTAGCCACTTCAACAAGCCTCATGCCCAGTTCTCTGCTAGGTTAATCCCCTGCCCGAATGTCGCTCTTCTCAACTCTGGGACTCTGCCACACTGCCTTGCTCACGCCAGCCTCCTCCCACTGAGAAAACTAACCCTCTTCTCATTACTTACTGTTCTACACTCATACCTTTTCTACTTCCTCAACCAATTCAGTGCCTGCTATCAGCTGGTGTCCTGCCTTGAATGGATGGTTTTTCCTGGATGGTGCTAGGACCACCATCTTCTGGACTTTAAATATATCTTAGTTCAGTGTTCCATATATTAGATTTTTTTTTCCTCCTTTCCTACCTCACTTGTGATTTCCACATAGAATCAATAATACACTGAGCTATACTTGAAATTGTATAATGCACATGTTAGAAAATGGGCATTGCACCGCCAAGCTATACCCAGAGGTACCTGCCCCATGACTGATTTATTTCCACAGTCCCATCATAGGTAGTCAACTTCAACCCCTTATTTACAGGTTCATATTTTTGATGCCTCAGCATTTCTCTTATTGAAACAGCCTGAATTGAATTAAAGTTAATCAGTGACTTCACCTGATGGCTTTCTTCTTTTGCTATGTACTTTAAAAGAAGTCCACATAGGCAACCTGCAGGCAAAATTCAATTTTAGTTATTTTGTTAATAGATTACACATGTACATAGTATAAAACTCAAAGCTTCCAAAATAAAGGTTAGTAGTTTTTTACCTGTGGCACTTCCCATGCCACCCTCAGCCGTTCAGTTTTTCCGAGCCACAACTACTGTTAATAGTCTCTGTATCATCTTTTCTGCCATTATGCATGCTTATATAGTACACACAAGCCTATGTGGATATGGTGATTGTGTCTATTCATTGTGCTTGTAGATATATAAATCACATACACACACGCACACACATACTAATACACTGTTCTACACTTTTCTTTCTTTTGTATTATACCTTGAAGATCATTCTATGTCATATATAGAGTTGTCGCATTCTTTTAGTGGCTATACAACATTCCATTTTAGGACTGTCTCCTATTGATGGATATTTAGAGACTTTCCAATATTTTATGTTACAAAGCTATAATGAATATTTGTCATTTCACAATGTGGTGGTACATATAAAAAATGAGTATCTGTATATGAAAGTGCTGGGCCAATGGGTCTGTGTATTTATAATTTTAATAGATATTGCTTAGTTTCCCTTAACTGAAGTTGGACTGTTTTACTACAACTAGAATTCTTGAGGATGACATTGTATCCTTAGCAGCCTAGCTGGAAATAGATGGATCAATTGGGTATTTGGTAAATGAACTGTTTATAAAATATGGGCAGGATATAGAGAACTCCCAAGACATGCTGTAATATCCCGGAGCTAGTAAGGGGGTGGGATTACTGTCACTAGACCTGAGAGGGCAAGAGGAGAGAGCACTTACTGGTACCAAAGACAGAGAGGAGGATGTGTGAAAAGGACCTCCTTAAATGGGCTGTGATCTTTGGTCGAGGAAGCAGCCAGCCAGAAGCAAACCCTCAGAGAAGTCTGGAGGATGAATATTCAGACCACATTCTCATCCCTCCTTCTGATGTCTTGTTGCTGTTACCTATTGCCCAAACTTGACAGGTAGCCAGAGAACAAACGAGACCCTGGATGCTGTTCACACAGGTTAGCTAGCTGAGGTGCAGAGCAGGGTAGAGAAGTGGGGCCCGAAGCATACACAGAAGATACCCAGCTCATTCAACTATCCCTTATCTTTACCAAAACATAGATCAACAGTAATTTTTTTATCCTTATGTATCTGAGTTGTGAGATATTGTATATGCATTTTTCTGAATATGAGTGAGGCTATGAATATTTTGAAATAAGAGATAATTTTATCTCTATTTCTGTATCTATTCCTAACCTTCCCCTATAACATATATATTTTCCACTTTTATTTTACAATGATTTCAAATTTACAGAAAAGTTGCAAAAACAGTATAAAAAATAGAGTTCTGGGCTTCCCTGGTGGCGCAGTGCTTGAGAGTCCGCCTGCCGATGCAGGGGACGCGGGTTCATGCCCGGGTCCGGGAAGATCCCGCATGCCGCGGAGCGGCTGGGCCCGTGAGCCATGGCCGCTGAGCCTGCGCGTCCGGAGCCTGTGCTCCGCAACGGGAGAGGCCACGACAGTGAGAGGCCCGCGTACAGAAAAAAAAAAAAGAAAAGAGTTCCTATATATATTTTTTATCTATATTTTCAAACTGCTAATGTTTTAGCATAGTTGCTTCTTCATTCCCTTCCTCCCTCCCTCTCTCTCCATGTACGTGTAAATATTATCAATTGATAAATTTAAGATATGTGTAAATATACGCAAACATCTATATCACTATATATGGTGAACTATCTGAGAATGAGATACAAACATGATATCCTTCAAGTATGTATTTTCTGAAAACAAAGGTACTTTCCTACTTAGTCGTAATACAAAATTAGGAAATTAACTTAATTTCATTATAATCATTTAATCTTCAGACTCTATTCAAAATTGTTTTCTGTTGTCCACACAGTGTCATGCATTGTATTTGATTGTCATGGTCTTTAGTCTCCTTCAAGCTGGACAGTTCCTCTGTCTCCCTGTCTTTCATGACCTGACTTTTTGAAAGTTATAGGCTAGTTACTTGCAAAATGTCCCTTAATTTGGATTTGCTGATATTTTCTCATTTTCAGCAGGATTACCTCAAAATGTTACTGTGTTTATCTTATATCATATCAGCAGGTATGCAATGTCAATTTGTTTCATTACTAGTGATATTAAATTTCATTACTTGGTTAGCACATTTTATGCCAGGCTTCTTCACTGTAAAGCCATTTGATAAGTATTCGTGCTCATTAATTAATAAACAATGAAATATCTTTTGGGGAGACACTTTGAGATTTTCACTAACCCATAAAGCTCTTTTCTCATTCATTCATTCGTTCATTCATTCATTCATGTATTTCTATCAATCAGGACTTGAGCAGAGAAGAACAAAGGATTTATTATAGGGTTATCACTTGATGCAGGAATGAGAACTGATTACACAGTTTTGTGAGCCTTTTATTTCTGTGCCTGGAGCTGCACTCAGAATCTCACTGGGTGAGCAGTCATGGAGGGCCAGTGGACATGAAATGAGGGAAGCAAGGATGAATTGGAACTAGTGAAGATAGAATAGAGTCCAATGGAGAAGCTCTCATCACCTCCAAGCCTCCAAGTTGGAGGCTGTGTCCTGCAGGAAAAGCCAGTGTCCTTCACCATGGAACTAACCATACATCTGGCCAGGCATCAGTGGGGCTGAGGCCAAAGATCTAGTGGTTGCTCCTACCTGAGAAGACAAGATAAGTAACAATGTGAGTGGGCTGCAACAGCATCATGCTCTTTCAACTGACCTTCTGGTCATAAGGAATACTGCTACTCATTTACTTCCATCTTACAGATCTTGTGCAAAATATCACTTCTGAGTCATGCCAACTCAGAACTCTGAGGAAAGGGAATTCAGGGACATGTAGTCACAGATTAGTCCAGTTGATATAAGACAAATCCACCATAGTATTTATAGCAGTTTGAATTCGTAAATTTTTATTTTATTCAAAGGATTACTACCTATTACAATTGTTAATATTTATTTTGATGCTCAAATTGTTCCAGACTTGGCCAGTGGAAACCTTTCATGCTGACTCTTGTATTCTTTTGACGTTTTCCCAGCATTGAGTATTTATTTACGTTTGGATACAAGAAGATGTTACAGGATCATCTTATATTTTCCCTGTCATAATCCAAGATTTAATCCTTTCTCCAAAGAGTTTTGGTTCTTTTAGTATAGAATGGCATTTAGGAGCTAATATCTAGAAGACACTTGTCTTCTTTGTTACTTAGGATCACTGCTTCTAGGTCCTCTCAATAGACAAAGCTAGGAAATACAGGAAAAAGGAAGTTAGAGAAAGATTTCTTTGCCTATTTTCCTATTAGGATGTTAGTCTTATTTTGTATTGTGTTTTGAGAGCTCTTTATGTATTAGGAAACTAACCCTTCATGATATGAGTTATGAATAGCTCCCCTAGAATATCGTTTATGTATAGTGTTCTATTGTAGTTTAGCCTGTTTTGATTTTCTCCCTCTCTTGAGGGCAGTTTTGGTTACATATATATAGTGTAATTTGGATATGTATAAAGCAGGGTTTTCATTCTAGTGATCATGTAGAAGACAGATAACACCTTAAAATGGTTAAAGAGGGGGCAGGTATTCTTGAAAACGCATGTGGGAGAGACTTTGTGACCTCTCTGCTTATCTGTAGGCAGTATCTTTAAGACAGAGTTCATGATGTGTAGGAAGACAATTTTTTAAGACTGGTTTTCATGGGAGACAAATTGAAGGTGATTACAGTTATTTTTATTCATCATTCTGCCAACTGTTCAGAAAGGAGCTGTCCTGGGCCTCTTTCCCTTGATTTGGACCTTGATTTTTTTTCCCTCCATACATTTCTTGGTTCATTAATTCACTTTATGCATAGTTCATTCATTCATTTAAAATTCATTCATTCATTAACTAGTTCCTACAGTGGACATAAAACTGAACTACCTTTTGGACAAGCTGGAAAGTGACTGAAACTATGGTTCTTGTATTCAAGGCTTACTATGGTGTTTGAACGGCCAAAATAATATCACATGAATAACTAGAAAGTCATAGCCCAGCATCATAAATAAGCATAAAATATCTAGGACAGACTGGAGTCTAAGTTTACATGAAATATTACATTTGTTAATTCAAAAAGGCATCGGATTCTTTTGGTGTGCCTAAAGCCTATTTTATATATATATATGTATATATATATATACACACACACACATATGTATATACATATATGTATATTTCATGCAAAGATTGTGACTTTTGTGCCTCAGAATTTAGGGTAGAAGAAAGAGACAGTGATTTAAGAATAGCTTGAAAACTCAAATCAGAAATCACAGGATATTAGATGTGACATAAATGGAAGTTTTTTGAACTCAGTTTCTTATTGTTGTTTTTTTTTTTTCTATATCTCCCTATAGTTGCCTTCATGGCTTATTCTGTATTATCTAAAGGCTAGCACCACTCACATATCAAGACCCATAGCCTTGCCTCCTGTAGAAAGTCTATGTAAATACTATCACTAACCAATTATTAATAATCATTTTCTTCCTTGCTCCATATTCCCTTGTCTTTCTATAATATCATTTCTGAGACAATATTTCACTTATGTATTTTCATATTAGTATCCTCTCCAAGACTAACTTACTAGAAGATAGGGATTGTATCTTATTCATTTTTTGTTTCCACTGCCAAGTATAGTGCCTGGTAAACAATAGGTACTCAATACATGTTTCTGGGATAAATGAATGTATTAGTCTCCCATCTTAAATATTATTGGCTTTTGGGTAGTGAAAGTGGAAAACTGTTCCAGTCCAATCATTTAGCCTAAATTGATTTTCTTCTCCCAACTGTTAATTCAGTGGTGGGCATGATTATCCTGGTATTGTTAATCTAGTTCATTTGTTGGCATGGAAAAGGTGGAAAGATGAGTTTCAGATGCTGTTTTTATGCCGTCCGTCAGACATCTCCTGTCCCATGGCATGTACAGACACATTCTGTTCACCAGCTGCTGATTTCTGTTTGTTCTCATCGTGTTGCTTCCTGGGCCAATGGTGGTGCTGATGCTACTGGTCTCTTTTCTGCAATAATGTCCACTAATCACATCACCCAGAAATAAAGTGTGTTATCTATACTCCCTTCTGTCCTCCTCTATATTTTTTTTTTCCTCTAAGAAATAATGGGGAAATGCTTGTCAATGTGTATGTTTTGCAGACGTTCCCAGTCCTCATGATTTATCCCTTAGTCCCTCTTCTAAGGAGATTAGATATTCCTCAGAGATACCACCAGAATTTGGAATTGTCTCTGGTGCTTGGAGCAGATCAAAAATCTCTCTGGGGATTTAAATTTCCATAAATTTGAAAATTGGTGTCAAAAGGTTTTGATTCTAAGCCTGTAAAAGTGAATGCAGTACTATTAATTCATTGTTGCAGCTACTAAATTCACATTTTAATTTGCTGATAAGGAAAAGCAGAAAATATTATGAAACTTAGACATTTCATCTGTCATGTTAGTTATACCCTGGCTTATAAGAGGTAGTTCCATGAGATTGCCTTTATGTTACTTTTCTCCCCTCGAGTTATTAAGAACTTTGTCCCCCGAAGTCTACCTGTAATTTCTACTATCTGGACCAGTATAAACTTGAGTAGACATGGCTTCTGCAAGCATGTATGGACTATAAGTCTGATATACCTTCTAAATTGTGAAAAAAGGATACAGTTGGGAATTTCTCATTCAAATACTAATAAAGTCTGGGAGGGTGAGGGGAAAGACTCTTGGATTCATATCCACTTCCTATCTCTATTTTAAGGTTAAATCACTGTTGGCACCTATCTGTTGTCTGACCACATATTCATCCAATTTTTAACTTATTACTTTTACCAAGAACTCAGCAGTCAGTTGGCACTGAGGCTATGCAGAGAAAGGACAAGGTGCTGGCCCTAAAGAGCTCCAGACTCAAGGAAGGGGCATACTTGCAAATCAGGTTTTGATTGCCCTCTTCAGAGATCAAATTTTGAATGCTCTCTACAGAGCAAGCTTGTTGGAGCAAGAGTGGGCAGCTTCTTTCCCTTAAGAGACATCAAAGAATCTTTCTCAAGGAGATGAATCCTGGGTTAAGTGTCAAAATATATTAGTAAGGCAGAGAGGAGGTAAGTGCTTAGATATGTGTACGGTTTTAGTGTGTGGATGGCTCAACAATTACAGATCTTGTGTGGCTGTGGGGTAGAAGGCATAGCAATAACTGGCATCTATTAAACACTTGATATTACGTAGACCCTTTATTATCTTACATTTAATTCTCCCCCCAAAACATCTATGGCAGATATTATCATCACATTGGACCCATTTTTAAAGGTAAGGAAGTGCATCTCAGAGTAGGTTTGGTAACTTCCCTAAAATTAAGTATACAGAAGAACCAGGATTTGTATCCAGACCATTTTTCCTACAAATTCTTTAGTCTAATAAATATATGTTAGGAGAAAGAGTTTAAGAGAGGATTGGAGATGTAGTGAGATGAGGTGTAAGAGAGAGGCAGGTACCATATCATGAAGAATTGTGTGGGCCAAATTAAGAATCTTGGCTTCTGTCCTGAAAGTGATAAAGTACCTCTAAAAGCCTTTAAGCCAGGAAATGGCATAGTCAGATTTGCATTTAGAAAGTTGTCTCTTGCTACAGGGTTCAGAAAGGCCAAGATCATAGGCAAAGAGGCCTGTTGTTGAATTGATCCAGTGGAGACATGACAGATGAGTTTATACAGCTCATTAGTAGCAGATGGGCCACACCAAAAAGTCATCTGCTTTTATAATCATCTTGATCCTACTTCCTTTTCAGGTCTTTGGTATCAGCTGGTTCCTCTGATGCCAAGCCTTTCCTTCCAGTTTTTAATTGATTTCCTTCCAACCTGCTAAACAGCTCTTGCTTCTGAAGCCTTGCATTGAACTTCCTGTTAATTTGGCCTTGCCAAACCAGCAGTTGTCATTTTGATAATCTAATATTCACCTCACTTAAGTGACCTAATATTTGTGATCTGACTTGAATTTCTTCCTTTTAGTTTAAATTGTATATTGATAATATATTTGGAAAGTGTGCTTTTGCATAATTCTTCTTACCTTGTAAAAATATGTATGTAATTGCATCTAGGGCCTGTACAACACAGAATCAATTTTTTCAAGAGAATGATTGTAAACTGTCATTTTGAAGATGGAAAATAAAGGGAAGGAAGCTATCAGGCTGCAGAGTTGGCCAAGGGTGAAATCTAAAAATCTAAGCCATTGGAAGGAAGTTGGCAGTAGCTGGGTAAGTCAGACTGTATTTGGAGTGTTAGGGAGCTCTGTAAAGAAAATGTTGGCTGTGACTGCTCAGGCAAAGCAATAAATCCAACCCATGAATTCCACGAAGGTCGAAAGTTCAAGAAGACTTTGGAGGATCAAAGAATAAGTTAGGGCAGCTGCCAGAAGCAGAAGACCTAGAAATTTGAACCGAGGGTGGGTGGTTTGCTTTATTTCCTCTTTTATGTTGCCTCTTAGGTATGAATTGCTGCTGTGTGCCATGGCCAGAGGATGACACAGTGTTCTCAGTGTAGTTAGATCCTCATTGCATGAGTTCTTGAGCTCAGAGACAACTGAGTCTCTTTCTAATTGCAGGACGAAGATGAGTGGTCTAGTCTGAAAATGCATGTCAAAACTGGACAGCCCAAATAAGTGGGCTACAACCCCTAAAGACCTTTGCATAGAGCTTTGCAGATTGCAAAACTCTTTTCGTAGATATATATCGCACCAATGAAAATTTATTTTTATTATGATTTTTAAAAATATTCTCTCCCTTTTATTACTGTCAATTCCTGGTATTTTATTTTTTATTTTATTTATTTATTTATTTATTTCTAGGCTGCACCTCCATGGCAGGCATTTGGGATCTTAGTTCCCTGACCAGGGATTGAACCCACATTCCCTGCAGTGGAAGCATGGAGTCTTAACCACTGGACCGCCAAGGAAGTCTCTTATTTTTATTATTAATGACAGTATACTAGCCTAAGGACTTGGACTCAAATATTTTGATCCAAAATCTTGTCTTTCCTTGAAAAACACTAAGCCCACAGTGATAGGAATGGCATGGGAATGTTGACTGGGTCACTGGAAATGACTCTTTGGGAATGCATTCCATCTAACTCTGTTTGCCCCTTACATATTTAGTCCTGTTCTTTCTCCTATTGAAGAACCATCTCAAGTACTAACTGCTATATACTCCCTAACAAATTTCTAGTCAGAAGTGATCTCTCTCCTCTTTGGTCTTCCGTAGCACATTTGCTTTGTATCTTTCTATGGCAGTTATCTTACCTTTCCATGTGGCATTGTTTTTCCATAATATGTCTTTCCATGAATGCTCCCCTTTTCCTCTCACCCCAGACTTATTAACATACTTAGTACCATGAATATACACCACATGTCTTCAATAAATACATGAGTGTTTCAGAAAATTCTAGCAGTGCATGATTTTTTTAGTGTTGAATTTTGGGGTAAAATGTTAAAAATAATAAAAAGAAAAATGCAAAAATTTATTTACCAATACAAAAAAAGATAGAGATGTACTGATAAAAAAGTTTACCTTTGTCTTTTCCAGTCCCATATCTGAGAAGCTCGGTGCTTGCCTTTCAGTGTTTTATATGCTTACATCACACTAGCATATGCAGAATCATTCAGACACACAAAGATTTTATTTGAAATAAATTCTTGTGACATTGAATAATATAGTAAACTTCTTTAGTTTGGCAAAGGATTTAAGGGGGATGGGTATAAAAAGAGAGAGTAAGATAGTGGTTAGTGACAGGTGGGAGAGAGGTCCTGATAAATAATTTTTATTTAAAGGATTACAAGGATTACTGCAGGAAAACAGCCAGGCCTAAAAAGCTTGGCAGCGCCTTTGGATATGGTCTTACTATCTGGCAACCCTGTGCCATATGTAGAAAATGATCAAATTGGCCAAGATTGGGTAAAAAACAGTGGATTGCCAGCTCCTACTGTAGGTCATTAAAGTCATCTGTGTAAAGCAACTATACTCCAATAAAAATTAATTTAGAAAAAGTCATCTTAATTGCTTCTCTAAGTGAGGTGGGAATTTCTGTCTTCTCTCTGGTGGATTTGATAGTCCTTAGCCATAATTCTCAACGTGTGGTATCGGGAATTTGCAAGTACACACCAGATCTACTGAATCAAAATCTCTGGGGATGGGACCAGCAATCTGTGCTTAGTAAACCCTCAATGGTGATTCTTACGTTCATTAAAGTTTGAAAATTACTGAACTAGAAGAAAGACAGTTAGAAAAAAAGGTTGGGGAAGGAGATAAGAGGCTAGCTAGAGGAAAATTCTTTCATGGGGAAAGAATTGAAAAGAAATTAGAATGACTTTTTCCAAGCAGAAGAGCACTTAAAATTTTTGGATAATTTGATGATCGGGAAACCAGAATTTAATGTCTCCATATATTATCTAACTCTACTTCTATAGCCAGAAATCTTGAGGTCTCTGGTTGGAACCAATGTGGAAAGTCTGGTTAAGCTAATTTTTATCTCATGGCCTTGGTGGTGTGGTGATAGACCAGCATTTCATCTTGCTTTCCTTCTAAGATCCGGGCCATTGATTTAATTAAAACCTAAATTTGGATGACACGGTTTCTCATAAAATAATGCTAATAGATATAAAATGCATCCTTCTTGGTGTTAACTTCTCAAGATTGGATCTGTCCACACACTGGATGATAAGGTTGTGTTGGCAGAGAATCCGGCCTTGGGTACTGGGGAAAAGCTTTAGGTGGAGAGAAAAGTCTTTTCTCTCCTCCTTTGGAAATCAAACAGCAGCAACAAAAATGTTGGAAACTTTTAAAAAGTTTAGTTTGATGGAGTGTCAAGCAGAACTGCATAGATTCAGAAATATTTACATTTGAGAACCAGAAAGTAGTGGGAACAGAAATTCTTCTGCCTCCCACCTTTTCTGTCAGCTGCTCAGTCATTTCCGAGTGGTTTGAAGTTTCTGTACAAGCATCTCGCTAATGACTGTAATTCATCACAGGAAGTGTTTAGTTTTGAAAATGAAATATGACTATATATTTTGGAGATTGATAGCGAGGGTTTGTTTATTGATTATACTCCTAGAGAAAAAAATAAAATATATATAACAGAGAAAAATGCATTTTGAAGGTCCATCATAATAGCTAAAATAACTTGACCTGTAAAACTTCTTAGAAACATTCTACCTGTAACTTTACATAAAAGATAAAAAAATACTGATGTTGAGTTTTTAAAACACTTTTGAGAAGACCTAAAGACGTATATGCCAAAAGTAAGTAACAATGATTAAGTCAATATCATGGACACAATAGTGTTCTGACCATGAAGTCCCATATATTTGCTATCACTGAGCATTAGTTTTGCCTCAGTTTCCTAGTGTCTGTGGCAAAAAGAGAAATATGGGAAGATTCAAATTCCTTAATGAAGAACTGGTTTTAAGGATAAAGGTATAGTCTTGGATTTTATGTAGGAGGTACAAGGTCATGTAATGAATACTGCTCTCTGTAGTCATTTTAAAATAAATATAGAGGTGATTGGCATGTGATTTTTTAAAATAAGGAGATTAGGTGAATTCAAGGTCAAAGCACTTAAGGGTACAATTCAGGGAAGGTTAGTTATTACATGAGAAATTAAGCCAATGAACTTCACATATGTAGGCTTCCTGTGAATCTTATGTGTTAATTTAGAACTGAGAATAAGTGTATCCCTTAAACTTTCCCCTCCCTAGAAACCTTTAGTTAGAAGTTCATGTAGTATCAGTCTAAAAACAGTGTAATTTCTAATATGCTAATATTATATGTTATTGGCTTAATATGGCTCCATATACTTTGAAGACTAGACAAATGCTAACTAGGTAGAGTTGTCATTATGTTAATAAAATGAAAAACTGAAGCAGTATTCTCACCCAGAAGGAAATCATTCTTGAAAAAGAGTAAACTGAAGGGATAGCACAAATTTTCCTCAGGAAAGCATCTTTCGATTTTCTATAGCACTTTAAAAAATGCTTTAACCATGGAGAATGACAGAGAAAACTTTGACCAGAACAAGTTTTCCAAGTAATGCCTCCTCCTTCTCAATAGAAATATCAAGGGTTTATTTTCACATAAATGACACTAAGCATTAATCTAACGATTAGTTTCATTCACCTGGGACAGTGAGATGAATAAACAAACATGGATAGATTTGGGACTTTCAGGGAAATCTGTATCATAGGTTAAACTAATCCAATCCAACTCTTATTTCTCTTTTTAGTCCCTTAAGAATCCTACATCCTCCAAATAAGAGTAGGTTCCCCACAGATGACTTTTTTCTCCCATATACATTGAAAATCATCCACTCTTAGAAATTTAAAGAATTTAAAGAATTGTCAGCAGAATTTTTAACTTTTAATTAACTGTAACTTTATTTTTTTGAAACTAACTGAAATATTTTGTCCTGATGATTGGAATGTTCACATTTAATTTGCCAAACAAAAGTTTAAAAATATACTGTTAGAAATGCTGCAGGCTTTGTAAAGTGTCTTTCCACTGGCTGAATGTTACAGCAGGACCAGACGTTTACTAATTCTCTCTGCCACAGAGCTAATAGAACTGTTCTTTTAATTCAACAAACTGAAGCCTGTGTTCTTTGGATGGTTATTTTATTTCCCATGGAGTCTGCATGCTGTTGGCTGACAATGACAATGGCTATGTATCTATTTGGCTCTGGATGGCTCTACTGAAAGAAAAAAAAGCAATCTTTTAATTTGTTTTGCAATAGTTCTGAAAATGTAACTTCAACAATTCTTAGCAAAGCTTCTGGAAATGATTAGTGTAGAACTGCTAAAATCATAAGATAAAGACTAATTTGATCAATAACTAAAGAGTCTCACATAGTCCAAGTATTCTTCCAGTTACATTTAAGGTCCCCTTTTGAACCAAACATTGTCTTCTTTAACATATTATAATTTAAAAAAACAGAAAATCATTAACTAGTCCCTTGTACCCCCATCTCCCCAAACACAGTCCATGGTTACTGCCTTACTCAGGATGATGAGTAGTTAATAGCAAACTGCTGTGATAGGATGGGGGTAGGGGGTAGGGGGTAGGGGGTACGGGGTAGGGGGTGGTTAACTACCCAGACTCTGGGGCACAGTCCTCTCAGAAGTTCAAGTATCCTCTCTGCACTTTCAGCCATGTGATCTGGGGTGAATTACTTCATCTCTCCATGCTTTATTTTCCTTATCTATAAAGTGAGCATAAAGGTAATTGTGACTACTCCACAGGAGTGATATAAGAATTAGATTTATTTATTTCATGGAAAAGCACCAGAGCAGTGTCTTATCCAAGAGTCCATGCATCCCATGAGTTGAGGTTATTCTCCTTGCCCTTGAGCAGCTCCCTTCTTAATACATTTCCATCCAGCTGCTTACATTTGCGTGGATGCACCTGTTTCTGTTAGGAATTCAGTGTTACTTTAAAGGAGGATTTAAATGTAAGTGTCCTGAAGTTCTTCAAATCTTAACTTCCTCTGTTTGCTTTTTATCATTTTTTTGTTTCTGCTTTGAAACTATTAACTTTCATTTATTGCTTCCTGTATCAGTTGCTCAGCCTGCAACGTTCTGATTTTAATCTGTTGCACACCAAGAAATCAGATTATCAACCCAATTGGAATTTGAAATAAATTAGGAGTAATTTGACTCAGAGGAAGCACCTGGCCATGCTCTCCCTCTGTGTAAAGCAAATTCTCTTGACCGCATGGATTTTGTACTTGGTAGGATCTGTTTTGCTTTCCAGGGAATTGTTTTGCTTTTAATAGTGAAGGTGTTAGATAAGTTGCCTTGGAAAAAGTGAGGTGTTACACTGTTAAACTCAATTTCCTTTTGATCTCAGTGTTTGCTGTGCTTATGAAAGAGATGGTGGAGGTAGTGAGTACATGTAACCACATTTGTTTCAGGAGTGAATGAGACAACTTACAAATTCATGAATTTAAATATTACCCTGGCTGCATTTCAAATGTTTTGGCTATAGACTCACAACCTATTCCTCTGCTTTAGGCAAATGGAATTGATAGCAAGGGTCACTGCAGTGATTCTCAGATTTTCCTCCCAGAACCAGCCCCAATAAAGTTTTTAGAAATGCAGATTCTCTGCCCCACCCTAGACCTATTGTCTCAACCTCTGCGGTGGGCTCAGCAATCCGTCCTGCAAAAATACCTCCAGGTTTTTCTGATGCAGGCTAAATTGTGAGACTCCCGGGCCCAAGGCTAGTGGAAGGCAAACCTGATTACATATTAGATTCACCTGGGGCGCTTGCAGCCCCAGAAATTAAATTATTTTAAGGTGAAAACAAAAACAAAACACCTGAAGAGAGTTCAAGGTAAACAGGGTTGAGACCTATTTCTCAACTGTGCTTTCAAGCACAAAGTAAAGTAAGTCACTTAAAAGCTGTAATTTTAACAGGCCTCCATGATTCAGATTCAGAGTCGCTCCCTTTTTGCATCTGTGGCACCTGAACTCCTTCACCCTAATCCTTTACTGCTTACTTCGGCCTGGAAGGCCTCTGTGAAATGCAAATGTTATCCGTGAGAGATGACATCTGGTATTAATACAGATGGATACATTTTCTCCTACTAACGTAGCCCTTCTTTTGTAGCAGTGCTTCTTAAACATCAGCCCACTTCATAATACCTGGAAGACTAGTTAAACAAAAGGTTGCTATGCCCCCCTCCAGAGTTTCTGTTTCTGAAGGTCTGCGGAGAGGCTCAGTAATTTGCATTTCTAACAAGTTCCAGGTGAGCTGGCGTTGCCTGTTCCTGGGACTATAAAACCCAGCGCTTTGAGGAGAGAAGGGCCCTGAGGAGTGGGGTTCCAAAAGGTGAGGTTTTGCTGGCTGGGGGAAGGAATAGGCCGTGCTGCTCTCCCACAAGTGGGAGACCTGAGTAACTGGGAGACACCCATCCCCCAGGGGGTAAAGAAATAGAAGGGCTAGTGAATCTAAAATCAAGTGATTATCATTAGAATAGTTTAACTGATAAGATTAATTTCTGGTTTCCAAATTTTTATCTAATGTTTTCCAAAATTTAAGGTGCAGCAAAATGGTGGTAGAAGCTTGTTTAAAAGTTCAGACACTTAGGGCTCATCTTTGCGGCCTCTCTTCACGAAGTCTCGGATGAAGCCCAGAAATAAGCGACCCGGGTAAGTTTGTTGCAAATGGTCTTTTACTTATTTATTCGTTTGGAACGCTTTATTCAGGGGAACCGAGGGCCTGTATTGCTATTATTATCATGTTATTGAACATTTCTGGAGATTTAATCATAAAATAGAAATATTTTTCTGAGAGTAGTTCAAGTATACTTTTGCTTTGCTTTCAGAATGGCCTCTTCCGCTTCTAACTCCTGGTGTCTTTATTTGAAAATGGTTCAGTTTACTACTTAAAAATAATCTGAAGAGCAAATTCTTATATATTGGACATTTTTATATGATATAACTGTCAGGTCCATCTAAATGCAGGAGGCGTGAGAGATCCTTCTGTAGGTCCACTATTTGCAGTTGTAGAAATCAATTCAAATAACAAGGAGCACATGGGGAAAATGCACAGAGCTTCATTCTAACAAATTCCAGTGACTCAGCAGCTTTCCATGTGATGATAGCTACCATATTCCTGCCATAGTGATGGAAATCTCTACAGATAGGGTTGTTGTTAACAGTCGTGATTTGCAAACATACAGCACTACTAAAAATAAAAAATTATCAGCGGGTGTTGCTAGGTTTTTATTTTCTTGTTCCTTTTGTAATCCCCAGTTTAGGACCCAGTGTAATACAGGATAGTAGCATGCTTATAATGAGCCTCGAATCTTCCTGTACAGGAAAAACGGTTGCTTTCCACCCTCAGTAGTTAGGTACAGTTTCCCTGAGGGTTATGAACAGGGAATGATCCCTCAAGAAATGTAGCTGGCATATTTAAATCTTTAAGCAAATTATAAAAGTCATTATAAAATCTGTTCACTGAGAAGGAAGGAGGGGTACAGTTCCTCAAGAACCTTTAACTCTTTTAAAAACAAGTTTAGGGCTTCCCTGGTGGCGCAGAGTCCGCCTGCCGATTCAGGGCACACGGGTTCGTGCCCCGGTCAGGGAAGATCCCACATGCCGGAGTGGCTGGGCCTGTGAGCCATGGCCGCTGAGCCTGCGCGTCCGGAGCCTGTGCTCCGCAATGGGAGAGGCCACAACAGTGAGAGGCCCACGTACCGGGAAAAAAAAAAAAAAAAACAAGTTTAGTGGAGAAATCATTGTAGCAAAATAATGCCGGAGGAAGCTCTTCTATCTAGAAATCTAATGACATCTGTCAAACCATGAAAAGTATCAGCTGAGGACATTTAGAAAGAATGTAAAGGAATATTTGATGTTTTAAGGATATGTGTACCTATTGTTAAACATGGAATTTTAGCCTCTATAAAATACGATGTTTCACTAAGAATTAATGCTTACAGAATGACCTATCTTGTTGCGTGACGTGTTTTGGAGATTTTCCTTTAAAAACGTTTCCTTATTCACTTACTTTAATAAGTCTGTACTTGTGTTAAAAGTTGTACAACTGAAATGGGCATGTGGGTGGTTGCCTCAAAGCTACACTGTGTTGAGGTCACTGCCTTAAACCACACATCAGTTTGAACGGGGCTGGCTCACATATTTGGCATTGGGAATTTATTTTCCCCCTGTGAGGAAATAGTTATGTTTATTCAGACATTCAACCTTGTCTTGAGCATTGGTTCCTGTGTTCAGCAGAGAGACAGCATGGGAACAGAAGTTGCTTATCAGAGAAAGTTGCCAAGTTCCAGGGTCCCTAGGGAAATGTCTTGAGTAGAACACTCCAGAATATTTCCTGATTTCGATGCTGTAAAGTAGTTAGTATTCTGCTCAGGCTGATAGGCAGCTCCTGTATTCACGCTGTAATAGGTGTTATGCTATAGAAGGCACAAAAATTGCTTCAAGCAGTATGTTTTCCTTTCTGGCATTTAGGAGGAACTAAACGTGGGGAGATGTGAATGTCCCTCTGGATTTGCTTGTTTTCTCTAGGAGAGGGTTATTTAAGATCATGGAGTTACTTTTGTGAATGGTACCTTATAAAATAAAAGAATATTACTGTTATTGTTACTCTTTTTCAGCAATAATATACTTCTGATCTTGGTGTAAATGTCATGTTGTGTGAATATGCAAACTTCACATCCGCCTACATATGTTCTGTTGCTTAGTAATTCTTGGCACTGGAGCACCGTGAATTTTGTGCCTAATAAATGAGATACCCATCAGAATGAAAAATGAACTATGTTGGTCTCTTGAGTAAGATATCATTATTTCAGGTTTTAGTTATGAAAATGTAGGCTGCATTCTTGTGTGTGGTAGTATAGAAATTTGAAGGGGAATTGAATTTAGGAATAACCTTTGTTTACTTGTTCATCAAATAAAGCTTATACCATCTAGTACTTTTCCCTAGACATGGGCCAATATTTCAAAGCATTTATTTAAAGATAGACAGATTCTGGTTATATAAAGTTTTGTTTGAAAAAATTTTACTTAAGAATCTGTAAAAATCTCCTTTTATAGTAAAACAATTCTGTATGCAAGAGTGACTCCTGGAATTATGCCTTGAAGATCAGGTGAATTGTCTTCATCTTCATATAATTATTACAGTCACCCTTTTCAACTCTGAGCCCATATCCCCTTTTGTAATGTCCATTCATAGATCTGAGTTTTTGATAGGGATCCCTTTCAGCTTCAAATCAATGAATTAAAAGATATATCTCTATTAACACAATTTAATCTTTCTCTGAATTTGAGAGGCACTGTATCTCTCTGCCCCAAATAATTAAAATGGTTTTCTCCACTGGGGGGGCTTTGAATCCAACAAACAAGTTACCAGATGTCAAACTCTATTCATATGCCATTCCTTCACTTGTAGATGTTCATTTTAACACTACTGTTTCCTCAGTTCTTACCTTGTGATAAAAACTGGGGATACAAAGATTTAAAAAAATCACTCTTCTCATTTCGGAGCCCATGCTCCTGTAGGAGAGACGGACTTATACTTTAATGTTACAGTAGCTGTTATAACAGGCACCAAGAAAACACTAGATACTGCCTGGTAAAAGAGGTAAGAATCAGTTCCAAAGGAGGACAATCAAATGAATGTCTTTTAAAGCTCTCACCATGTTTTGAGTCACATCTTCTCCCAAGAGGAAGGAGGATGGAGTATTCTGACTCCACCTCAAATGAAGAGAGGGGAATTTAAAGAGACCATTAAGAATTTGAGACAAGAACATTGCAGTTTTAGGGATGAGTACAGAGTGGAAAACTGAAATGCTAAGAGGTACACCTCAACTACCTGAGTTTTCAAGGGCATCAGTGGATCAACTACCTACTACATCATGGGATAAAGCCAATATAGGGCCACCTTAATTAATGACGTATGTATTTTATATCCTTTACCTTAGGAGAATGTGGAATAAAAATGAGTGATGTTTTATAGCCAAGTTATTTTTACTTTAGCTGAAACATGGTGCGTCTATGCCTTTGCCTGACCTCTAAATTCTGATGCCTTTCTCTTTTATTTCACACATTGTCTCTTGGGTATTTTACTCTCTCATAGTTTCAGCTACCTACTGTGAGGTGATAGCTTTTAAGTTTTATATAAATGTACTTTGGATTTATGTCTGATCACATATGTGACCTTTTCAACTGGCTATGTCATAGGTACCTCAGATGTCCAGATAAACTGACTAATCATTTTTTAAACCACCCTTCAGTATGCTCTTCCTTTTGTGTTAATTGTGTCATCTGAAGTAGATGACACAATTATCCACTCAGTTGCTACCAAATCTAGAAAGGGAGTCACCCTAGGTACTTCAGTTATACCTTCACCCCTCATGTCCTATAAATTACTACATAGTGTTAAGTTTACCATAGTTCCTTCCTCTTTATCGTCATTACAACTAGCATAGTTCAGACTTTCCATCACTTGCTTAGACTCTCATCAACTTGCCTGCCTCCACTGCTGTCCTATTAATTTTTTATCTTCAATAAAATATCCAGAAAGTTTTTTTTAAAAACAAAAATCTGAATATATAACTCCCTTGATTAAAAATCCTTCAGCATCTTGTTAAAATCTAAGCTTTGAATTGTAGTAAATAATTGGTTCCTTGAAATTTCTCTTGCATATACTCTGGATATATCTGTTGCCCTCTGCCTTTGACTTAATGCTCATGAAATACATGAACTGTCTGCAGTTTACATCATGCTAGATCTCCCTTCTGTGTCCCTGTTCTCATGCTATTTTCTCTGCCTGGAATGCCCTCTCCACTGCTACTCATATTTTAAGATTAAACATAGCCATTAATACTGTGACGCTTTCACTGACGGCCACATAATAGGGTGGTAAAACTTACTCTGGATATTTTAATCTTGTACTATCACAATATTTATAATATTGATTTGTTTGGGTCCCTGGCTGAATTGTTAGTTTTGAATCTCCAGTGCATAACAAAGTAATTGGTATATTGGAAGTATTGGATGAATGAATGATTGAATAAATGTCTGCTAATCCCACTTAATAGTTTATGCTCTACATGTACATATTCTGTGAAGGGGCAGGCAGATGCTATTTGAAGCTCTAGGCCACAGAGCCAGTCTAAATTGTTGATCAGATTGAATATGCTGGTTGAACGATGGAAGTGATATTTGAAGAATTATAATTTTGACATTACTTGTGATATGGTGAAAAAAGATGAGTTAAGAAAAACAGTTAGGAGATTTTGGCAGTTGCCCGAGATGATTATATTTAAAGTGGGAGTGGAAAAGGAAATGAGTAGGTTTGAAAGATACCATCAAGAAAAAATAAGCCAGGAAAATCAAGTACAATATATCAGCTGTAAGTGGTAGTGAAGAAACAAGTCTTAAATGTTGAGAAGATTTAACCATATAATATGTGATTTCTTCCATTGGGCTGAGTAATTGAGAAAATATGTATAATCCCTCTGGAACTGGAAAGATCCTAGGTTATATAGAATTAACATTATTATATACGTTAAAATTTGTAGAATTGTACTTCTGCCATGATGAAGTAACTGGTATTAGTTCTGCCTTACCACTGTAAACAAATAGAAAATTAGATGAAATATATAATAACTGGTTTCAGATACTGGGCAACAGACAACACAGAACTGTGAACTCTAAGAGAAGGAAACAAGTGAGGTGTACTCTGAGATATTCCTGGCTTTTAGATGGATATTTCTGGCTTTTAGAAGGAATTACTTTCCGTAGTACAGGGGAGCAGTTCAGGAGGTAGAGAGGGAAGAATTTGGAGAGGTTGAATGAACTTGAATTTACATCAGAGTATCAAAGAGTTAAAAACCATGAAGAAAAAGAGTTCTAGAAAAATAGTTCTTGAAATATGCATAGGCTTGCCTTCAATCTGTTGTTGAATGGTGATGGATGTGTGTGCAGAGTGAAACCTTCTGAGACAATAAATATCAAGGAATTTATAAATCAAATAATTCCCAGAGTTCACACAAAGTTGGGAGTTTCCATCATGCAGAATAAAGAGATCTATTTGGACACCTGAGGCATTATGTAGGATACCAGGAAGTAGGTCCAAGCTACACTTGAGTAAAGATTACTCTAAACAAGCCAAAAGAAATCTTAAAAACATATCATGGATATACTAGACTGATCCATGAGTAATTTAACTGCTTCTTACCACTAAATTTGAAACTTTCTAAAGTAACACTATAAAATCCAGATATTAAATAACAGTATTCATAAGGCCTCTTACTCAAGAGTTAGTAGGCATATAAAGAAGCATAAAATGTGATTCATAAAGAGGAAAAAATATCAGTTAATAGAAATATAGCCAAAGATAAAATAATTTGGAAACAAGAACTTTAAAAAGTTATTAAAAATATACTCAATATTTAAATGAAAACATGACCATAATGAGAAGTTAAAACTGTGTGAAATGAAACCTCTAGAGCTGAAAAATAGAATAGCTAACATGAAAATTTGCTAGATGGGCTTACCACAGGATAGACTCTGCAGAAGAAAAGATTAATGAACTGAGAACATAGCAAAAGAAACTATCCAAACTGAAGCAAAAAGAGTAAAAAAGTTTGCAAAAATTGAATGGAATCTCAGGATGGGACAATGGCAGTTGATCTAACATATACATAACTGGAGTCCCAGAAGTAAAGGAGATAGGAAGGCAGAAAAAGTATTTAGAAATAATGACCTATAATTTCCAAATCTGATGACAAGGATGAATTCACAGATCCAAGGTGATGATGACTCCAAAAATAACAAATACAACAAAAACTTCACCAAGAATCATAATCAAATTGCTGAACCATTGATTTAAAAAAAAAAATCTTAAAAATAGCAAGAGAAAGGACACATTATATTCTAGGAAACAAAAATAAGAATGAATGGAGATTTTGTCTTCTGTTTGCATTATTTTTAATGTAATGGAATAGTGCCTTCAAAATGCTAAAGGAAAAAGTGAACATAGATATCTATAATCAGCAAAAATGTCCTTCCAAGAAAAGGTAAGATAAAAAATTTTCCAGACAATAAGATAAAGATAAGAAATTCTAAATGTGATTCTTCAGGCTGAAAGCATATAATTTCAGACTGAAGCTAAATAGAGGAATGCAGGGCAACAGAATTGGACCATATTGGTAATTATTATTTGAGGGGGGCATTCTAATTTAAAAGATAATCATTTAAAGCAAAAAAATAAAATGTGTGGTTTAAATGTACATAGAAGAAAATATAAGATTAGGAATAAACTGCTGTAAGGATCTTATACATAACAAAATACAATCCTAATTGAAGGTAGATTCTGACAAGTTAAAGAAACTTACTGTAAATTCTCCATAACCTTCTAAAAATAAAACATTGAAGTATAGCTAATAATCCAACAGCAGAGATAAAATGAAATATGAATATATATTCATCCCTAAAAGAAAGCTGGAGAAAAGAAGAAACAAGATAAGAATGAACACAGATAAAACAAATAACAAGATACCAAGAAAATATTGATTATAAGGAAGGTGAAGTGACTGTATTGATATCAGAAAGGCAGACTTTAAAACAAAGAATATTACTAGAAATAAAAGGACCATTTATAATTATAAGGAGGCAATGCATCAAAAAGACAATCCCAAATGTATGCATCTAATTACAAGACTTCAAATTAGTGAAACAAAAACTGATAGAAAAGGAGAAATACACAAATTTTAGTTGATTTAAACACCTCTGTAACTGATAGAACAAATAGACAAAGTCAGATTTAGAGTTAGAAAACTAAAACTACAAACCAACTTTTCTTTCTTTTTAAGAGTACTTTATCCCAAAGCAGCAGAATATATGTTGGGTGCAAATGGAAAATTTATAAAAATTGACCACATTCTGGGCCACAAGACAAGTTTTAATAAAGTTGAAAGTATTATTCATAGAATATGTTCTCTAATCAAAACTGAATTAAATTAGAAATCAATAATATTATTTAGATCATTCTAAAATATGAGACAATGAAAAACATTTATAAATGCCTTAGGTCAAAGAATAGATCAAAAGGAATATCAATATGAATTTAGAAATGATTTGAACTTCATGAAAATGAAAACAATAACTTTATGACTCAACTAAAACAATAACTTTATGACACAACTAAAGTTGCTTAGAGGAAAATATATAGAATTAAATGCTTTGTTAGAAAAAAATAAGTCTAAAATCAGAGTTCTAAGCATTTTCCTAAAGTTAGAAAAATACAAATTAACCCAAAAATAAATAAAATGTAGGATATAATACAGATGAAACTAAATAAAAAGAATAATAAAATGGAAAATCAGTGAAAATAAAATTTGGCTCTTTGAAAAAAATCAAATTTTATAAATCTCTAGAGTGATCAAGAAAAATAGAAAACACAGTACTGATAGAAGGAATCAAAGAAGCATTGGTACAGGGTCTCCAGCCATTAACATTTTGATAAGTAAATATGACATTTTTATGCCAATGTTTGAAAGACACTTAGATGAAATAGAAAAATTATTTTAAAAGAACACAAGCAAAACTGACTCAAGAAAAAAAAATTAACGAATAGCTAATAATGGAGTGGAATTTGTAATAGGAGTTCTTGTGGAAATATTTTCAATCTTAGATGGCATCACTGATGAATCCTATCAAAAGCTTAAGGAAGAATACCAGTCCTACACATTTTCTTCAGAAACAGAATAGAAGTTAATACTTACCAGGTCAATTTATGAAGGAGGTATTACCCTGGTACCAAAACTAGACAAAGACATTATAAGAAGAGAAAAATGGAGTCTCCTATCCCTATGAACTTAGATGCAAAAATCTTTAGATATTAGAACATCGAATCTAGCAGGATAAAGGGGAGAAAAAGATGATTAGCTCAATAGGTGCAGAAGCAGTACAGTTGACCCTTTCCCAGCACAATTACTGTATTACCAAGTGTGATTTAAAGAGATTACCTTGAAAGGAGCCAGAGAACAATAATTTATACACAGAGAAAAAGCAATATGAAAGGTGGCTGACCACTCTTCAGAATCAATGAAGATCAGAAGACAAATTAGATTTTTAAGGTATGGAAAGAAAACGTCAGCCCAGAATTCTATATTTAGTGAAAATGTCTTGCCAAAAAATTAATCAGTTCAAGCTTTCACTTTTGACTTTGTTTCTTCTACTTGTGTTAATTAAAAAATATGGACATTTTTAGCCATCATGAAAATAAGTCCTGGTTTTTCAGACTGAACAAGAGCCTAAAATATATATAATTTGTAGGCTGGATCTAAGCAAGACCCTCCTGACACTCAGTTTAATTGTATAATCAAGCATAATGTATAATAAACCCTAGGCAAGAAAGCAGTTTAGAAGTAAAATGTCTCCTTGTTAAAGAGAATGTTTATAGAAATATAATCAATTTTTCAGTACCTGAACATTAGGCACCTGATGTGCTCATCCAACTCTGCATGTTCTAAACCTTGCTCACAAGGCAGTCCTCTGATAACTGATTTTCCATCTACATCTGCCAAGAAGAAAAATGTAATAGTTATGCTCATGCAAGTCTTACATCCCATTTAGCTGTAGCATTTTTTTGTTGTTGTTAAATTAATAAACTGGCATTCTACTTGGTGTATAAGCTTCTTATGAGCTTGGTTAACATGAGTTAGCCTCCTTGAACATTATCATAATTGGATCCTGAATGATCAATTTTCTGGCCCTTTAAAACTTCTCTGAAACCTGATTTCCCCATCACACAGATCTGCAGAAGATGAATAAACCCTATACCCCTCAATCCATTTTTTTTTATTTGACATAACTTCACATTTACAGGAGATTTGAGAATAATCCAAGGAACTCCTGTTAAATTTTTTTATCAGATTTAGAAATTGCTTATATTTCCCCATTTTCTTTATCTTTTTCTGTGTACATGTACATATAAATACGTGCATATGTGTGCATACAGGAATATTTTTCTAATGATATGTTAGAAACATCATGTTCCCTTTACCCTAAATATTTCAGTATGTATATCTTAGGAAAATGGGCATTCTCTCATATAAAAACATATTGTAAAAATTAGAAAAATTAACATCTTAATTTGATACATTATTATCTAATCCATAGTCATGTTTAAATTGTTAATTGTTCCCAGCATGTCCTTTATAGCCCCTTCTACCATCCCCTAGTCCAGTGTCCAATCCATGACAATGCATTACATTTAATAGTCATCTTTTTCTCATTTTGTCGTGTCTAACGTTTCCTCACCCACCCTTTGTCTTTTTTTAAATTGACATTTTTACAGCATTTTGTAAAATATGCCTTAGAGTTTACTTGATGTTTCCTTATCATTAGGTTCAGGCTTTGCATTTTTGGTGAAAAACCACAGAAGTGATATGTCCTTTTTAATGAATCATATGAAGAGACAACATGATGTTATTTTGTCTCAATTATGGCTAGGTAAACTTTGGTCTTTTGGTTAAAGTGGTGTGTAAGAGGTATCTCTTTTATGAAGTTACTGTTTTAACCTTTGTAATTATGCATTCACTATCACCCCAATGGTAATATACTGTTTTCTAACACCATAGATTAATTGTTATAGGCTTCTGTATTTTATGTATCTAAAATTATATAGTATGCACCCTTGTATGCTTTCATTTTACATTGTTTTGAGATTCATCCATATTGCTATGCAATTGCCATTTGTTTAATCTCATTACTATATTCCATTATGTGACTATATCACAATGTATCCATTCATAAACAACTGAGCAGTCTTCCAGGTGTTACTATTAAAAGTGTGCTCTGTAAACATTCTTGTAAATGTCATTTGGAGAATCTATTGGGTGTACACCTAGAAGGGATAGAATTATGAGTTGTATGGTCTCCATTTATTTAGTTTTGGTGGGTATTCCAAAGGGTTTCCCATAGGGGTTGTACCAGCTTTTACTGTGACCAGAAAAAAATGAGAGTTTCAGTTGATCTGAAATAATATCACTTTTATCTTTTCCTTTCCAGTTTTTTTCATGTCTTATAGCACTTGCTAGAACCTCTGAGAAATATTGAATATAATTTTTATCATGAATAAGAGTTGAATTTAATCAAAGAAATTTTCTTCATCTGTTAAGATGATCATGATTTTTCACCTTATTTTATATTTATGTGTTAAAACATGGATTGATTTTCAAAAATTTTTACTTCTATTTGTTTATTTTTATTGAAGTGTAGTTGATTTAAAGTGTTATCATTTCTGGTGTACAGCAAAGTGATTCAGATATATATTATTTTTCAGATTATATTTCCTTATAGATTATTACAAAATATTGAGTATAGTTCCCTGAGCTATATGGTAGGTCGTTGTTGGTTATCTACTTTATATACAGTAGTGTGTATATGTTAATCCCAAACTCCTAATTTATCCTTCCTCCCCCCTTTCCCCTTTGGTAACCATAAGTTTGTTTTCTGTGTCTATGGGTCTATTTCTGTTTTGTAAATAAGTTCATTTGTATCATTTTTTAAGATTCCACATAAAAGCAATATCATATGCTATTTGTCTTTCACTGTCTGGCTTACTTCACTTAGTATAATAATTTCTAGGCCCATTCATGTTGCTGCAAATGGCATTATTTCATTCATTTTATGGCTGAGTAGTATTCCATTTTGTGTGTGTGTGTGTGTGTGTCTATATATATATAGACACACACATACCATATCTTTTTTTATCCATTTCTCTGTTGATGGACATTTAGGTTGCTTCCATGTCTTGGCTATTGTAAATTGTGCTGCAATTAACATTGGGGTGCATGTATGTTTTTGAATTAGAGTTTTCTCCAGATACATGCCCAGGAGTGGGATCCCTGGAGCACGTGGTAACTCTATTTTTAGTTTTTTAAGGAACCTCCATACTGTTCTACATAGTGGCTGTACAAATTAAATTCCTACCAAGTTTGGATGGGTTCCTTTTGCTCCACACCCTGTCCTGCATTTAGTTTGTAGATATTTTGATAAAGGCCATTCTGACCAGTGTGAGGTGATGCCTCATTGTAGTTTTGATTTGCATTTCTCTAATAATTAGTGATGTTGAGCAGATTTTCATGTGCCTTTTGTTCATCTGTATGTGTTCTTTTGAGAAATGTCTATTTAGATCTTCTGCCCATTTTTTTTTTGATTTTTTTTTTTTCATATTGAGCTGTATGAGCTGTTTGTATACTTTGAAAATTAATTCCTTGTTGGTCACATCATTTGCAAATATTTTCTCCCATCCTGTAGGTTGTCTTTTTTGTTTATGGATTCCTTTGCTGTGCAAAAGCTTTTAAGTTTAATTAGGTCTGATTTGATTATTTTTGTTTTTATTTCCATTACTGTAGGAGATGGGTCCAAAAAGATATTGCTGTGATTTATATCAGTGCTCTGCCTATGTTTTCCTTTAGGAGTTTTATAGTATCCAGTCTTACATTTAGATCTGTAATCCATTTTGAGTTTATTTCTGTATATGGTGTTAGAGAATGTTCCAATTTCATTATTTTACATGTAGCTGTCCAGTTTTCCCAGCACCACTTATTGAAGAGACTGTCTTTTCTCCATTGTATATTCTTGCCTTCTTTGTCATAGATTAATTGTCCATAGGTTTGTGGGTTTATTTCTGGGCTTTCTATCCTGTTCCATTGATATATATGTCTGTTTTTTTTTTTTTTTTTTTTTTTTTTGCCAGTCTTATACTGTTTTAATGATTGTAGCTTTGTAGTATAGTCTGAAGTCAAGGATCCTGATTGCTCTGGCTCCATTTTTTCTTAAGATTGCTTTGGCTATTCGAGGTCTTCTGTGTTTACATACATATTTAAAAAAATTTGTTCTAGTTCTGTGACAAATACCATTGGTAATTTGATAGGGATTACATTGAATCTGTGTATTGCCTTGTGTAGTATGACAATATTGATTCTTGCAACCCAAGAACATGGTATATCTTTCCATCTGTTTGTGTCATCTTTGATTTCTTTCATCAGTATCTCATAGTTTTGGGAGTACATGTCTTTTGACTCTTAGGGTAGATTTATTCCTAAGTATTCTTTTTGATGCCAAGGTAAATGGGATTGCTTCCTTAATTTCTCCTTCTTTTGTTGTTAGTATATAGAAATGCAACAGATTTCTCTGTATTAATTTTGTATCCTGCAATTTTACTGAATTCATTGAGCTCTAGTAGTTTTCTGTTAGTGTCTTTAGGATTTTCTCTAAGTATCATGTTATCTGCAAACAGTGTCAGTGTCAGTTTTAATTATTCTTTTCCAATTTGGATTCCTTTAATTTCTTCTCTGATTGCTGTGGTTACAACTTCCAGAACTATGTTGAATAAAAGTATAAGAGTGGGCATCCTTGTATTGTTCCTGATCTTAGAGGAAATGGTTTCAGGTTTTCATTATTGAGTATGATGTTAGCTGTGGGTTTGTCATATATAGCCTTTATTCTGTTGAGGTATGTTCCCTCTGTGCTCACATTCTGGAGAATTTTTATCATAAATGGATGTTGAATTTTATGAAAAAGTTTTTTTGTATTGAGATGATCATATGGTTTTTATTCTTCAATTTGTTGATGTGGTGCATCACACTGATTTCCAGATGTTGAAAAATCCTTGCATCACTGGGATAAATCCCACTTGATGGTGATCCTTTTAACATACTGTTGGAGTTGGTTTGCTAGTATTTCATTAAGGATTTTTGTATCTATGTTCATTAATGATATTGTCCTGTAACTTTTTTTTTGTGATATCTTTGTCTGGTTTTAGTACCAGGGTGATGGTGGCCACATAGAATGAGTTTGGAAGTGTTCCTTCCTCTGCAATTTTTTGGAATAATTTCAGACAGATAGGTGTTAACTTTTCTCTAAATGTTTGATAGAATTTACCTGTGAAGCCATCTGGTCCTAGACTTTTGTTTGTTGGGAGTTTTAAAATCACAGATTCAATTTCAGTACTTGCGATTGGTCTGTTCACATTTTCTGTTTCTTCCTGGTCCAGTCTTGGGAGATTGTACCTTTCTAAGAATTTGTCCATTTCTTCTTGGTCATCCATTTTATTGGCATATAGTTGCTTGTAGTAGTCTCTTATGATCCTTTGTATTTCTTTGGTGTTGCTTGTAACTTCTTTTTTCAAAGAGTTTTTCGAAGGGGTTGTACCAACTTTTACTCTGACCAGAAGTAGATGAGAGTTCCAGCTGATATGAAATAACATTTATTTCTTCCTTTCCAATTTTTTTTCTTGCCTTATGGCACTTGCTAGAACCTCCAAGAAATGTTAAATATAATTTTTATCATGAATGAGAGTTGAATTTTATTAAATAAATTTTCTTCATCTATTGAGATGATCTTATGATTTTTTACCTTATTTTCTATTTATATGTTAAAACATATGGATTGATTTTCAAATGTTGAGCCAACCTACATTTATAAAATTGAAACAGTTTGGAAATTATCCTTTTAATATACATCTGGATTACATATGTTAATATTTTATTAAGGATTTTTGTGCTCATGAGGGAAATTGCTCTCTAACTTTTCTTCCCTTTAATATCCTTGTCAGGTTTTGGTATCAAATTTATGCTGGCTGCATAGAAAGTTGGAGAAGTTCTCTTCCTCTGTTTCAGACAAATTTAATATTTGGTTTTTTTCTTTAAATTTGGAAGAATTCACTGTTAAACCTATTTGGGCTAGGGGTTTTGTTTGTGAGAAAATTTTAAATGGCTCACTTTCTTAGAAAAATGTTCAGATTTATAAGGTGTCTGTCAATTTTGGTAAATTGTGTTATTAAGGACTTTTACTATTCATTGAAATTAACATTTTTGGCATAAATTTGATTATATCTCCTTTAAAAAAAATCTATAGGATCTCTATCCCCTCTTTTTTATTCCTGTTATTGTCAATTTGTTTTGTCATCCTTTCTTCATTTTTACTCATGCTAGCTGGTTATCAAATTTATTAATATTTTCAAAGAACCAATCTTTGGCTTTGATTGTCTCTATTGTGGATTTATTTTCCTTCTGTGAATTTCTGATTTTATATTTCTTTTTTTTTTAAATGTGCTTATATTTTTCTGGATTCTACTCCTATTTATATTCCATTCTGGTACTTTCACTTAATACTATATGTTTCTCTTTGTTTAACAGTATCTACAGTTTTGGTTCATCATATGTGATGTTTAATATTCATATGTTTAAAAATATTTTCTAACAATGTGATTTATTCTTAGATAAATAGAAGTTAAAAAGTTTTTAATTTCCAGTTTTAATTTTCACTCTCTATGATGATGTAAATGTTTCATATCTGAGATGTTCAATACAGTAGTTGTTAGTCATTTATGGCTATTGAACACTTGATTCATGGCTGGTGCAATTGAGGAACTGAATTTTTACTTTTATTCTAAAATTTATTTAATTAAGTATAAATGTAAATAGTCACATGTAGCTAGTATTTTCTCTATTAAACAACTTAGCTAGGTCTTCCAACAATCTAGTTTCTACATTGACATACTTAATAAGTTAATAGATGAAAAATGAGATACTACTGGTATTTTGAAATCTCTTGATCTGGGGTAGAATGCACAGTATCCTCTGAAGCCCAGATAGGAGTCTTTAGATTTGGAGTTAGAATGGAAATCGTTTGATCCCTGATTAGCTTGACCATTCTCCTGAGTCTGAAGTTTTTTGTTCACTGATGATATAGTGAAACAACACCTATTGTGTTTGACAGCTCTGATTATTTGATTTAGAAAGCTTAAGTATGGCACTTAGAGAAAATGGAGGAATGTGAAGAAAGTCTAATATGGACCCCAAAGGACCACTGATGAATTTTTTTAAAAACTTCTCTCCATCTATATGTGTCTTTTCTCCTTACCTTTCAATTTCAGCATTCATAAGAGGTATCTTGTTTCTCTTTGTTCCGGGTTGGGAAATTTACATAGTAATATCTGAGGAAAAGAAAAATGGGAGAGTAAAAAAACAAAGGAGGGTCAGAGAAAAATGAAATGTTGAATTCAATATACAACTGAGTTTGTACATAGAAACTATGACAACTGAAAAATTAAAATTCAATTAGAGTTCAGTTATCTTATTGAGGAAAACATGATTACAATCTTTATACCTTATAATTTTTCAGTATACTATAACCATTTTATTTACCATCAAGAATATATAAAATCAATGCAGAAAAATGGTATTATATAAATCTCGTTCTTATAATGGAATCAAAATCTCATGACTACAGAAGTATTTTCACTTGACTATAGTTACCACTTACACAAACTTTAGAGCTCAATATTCTGATTAAGTTTAGAAGTATTTTAAACTAGCTTTTGGAATCTTAGAATTTATTTTTTAATCTTTCTTTTTCTTTCTCTCCCAGTAATACTGAGATATAAAGTATAGTATATAGTAGGCTCATGATATACATACTTAATACATGATAGCTTATGTCATTTAGCTGACAGATTTGATTTTCCTGACAAGAAGCTTAGGTAGCCATTCGTGAGGACAGATTAGGTTAAAAAAAATCAGATCATCTCTGCCTGATCAACCTGACTTATGTGATTACTCCAATGCTTAGTCTTAAAAAAAAAAAAAAAACTCCACTGGGACCAGTAACATTAGGACTATTAGTTGTACATAATATGACTCAGGATAAGCACTGCACTTTTAGGTAAAAGTGAAATCATTTTAAGAAAGTATTTTCCTGACATAAGTGTACCTTATCTGTGTTTAATGTAAGAAGGCTCTGCAGACAATAAACTTAACTCAAGTACGACCTTAATGCTGGCAGGCAGTCATCCAGTATGTCCCTGCTTTGTTCCCTTGTCTCCTCTTCTACGTGACTTTTTCACACCTTCTCTACTCAATCTACTGATAGTCCCATAGAGTCCCATCCCATCTCCACCCACCTACTAGCATCTGTGCTCACACTCTGACTAGGAAGTTGGTCTCTTTCCATGGATGAACTCTTCATGCTCCTACCTAAAGCCAGTCACTCCAATAATTCTCCCCTCTGTCTCCCATCACCAATTTTGTTTTTTGCTGTCTCCTGGATTATTCCCATCAGTGTACAAATATGCTGTTATTTCTCCCATCTTAAACAAAAATTTTATCTCTATAAACTACTGATTAAAATTTTAAAAATCAGGGTACAGAACAGCATTATAGTATGCTGCCATTCCTCTAAGACAGAGTGGAAATGTGGCCAAATGGCCATATTTTTGTATGATATAGCCATGTTTATATATTATACATATATGTGTAAATATATGGATTTCCTTATATTAAAAATGGAAAGAAAAACCAAAAAATGAATAAAAATGGTTTCTTTAAGGGGGATGCAACAGGTGGAGGGAGCAGGAACGGAGGCTAGAATTCACTAAAAATGCATTGTTTCATAATTTTGACTTAAAATTGTTATACTTGTGGGGCTTCCCTGGTGGTGCAGTGGTTGAGAGTCCGCCTGCCGATGCAGGGGATACGGGTTCATGCCCCGATCCGGGAGGATCCCACATGCCGCGGAGCGGCTGGGCCCGTGAGCCATGGCTGCTGAGCCTGTGCTCCGCAACGGGAGAGGCCACAGCAGTGAGAGGCCCGCGTACCGCAAAAAAAAAAAAAAAAAATTGTTATACTTGTGACTTTAAAATCAGGTATGAAGACCCTCATTACTATTTGTTGGAATTCTCACTCTCTGCTAATGCCCTTGCTTAAAGTTCCACTTAAGTGCTGCACCTTTATCACAATTTGCTAAGGAAGATTTTCTTCCTTTTAATACATGCCGCAAAAATGTCATTGGCTGCTCCCTTCACTCTTCTGAGAATGGTTTTCCTTTCTGCCTGTTTTGGGGGGCACTGTAGAGAATACATCCCTGATCCCTTTTTGACCTGTGTGATTCCTGAAAGGGACTGGGTGTTAAAATTCTTTGTGTTTAATTGAGTGTAAATATACCTTATAATTATCATTACACTTTTCCTTAGTCTTTGTTAAATATTTCAATGACTTATCTTACAGCTTCTGTAATTTTGAGTAAATCAGTGCTATGCACTGATGTGGACCTTAGCTAGCTGAGAATGTTTATCTTTCACTGAATCAAAGGTGATTATAATTATTTTCAGGGAAAGCTAATGAAATTACCACCTGCTTGAAAAGCAACTCTAACAAGTCCTGAGTTTCAGAGAATAGAATCAGATCCTCAAGTTATAAACAGAAGAAAAAAATGCTCAGGGGTCCTGTGAACAATAATTTCCAAAAATAAAGCTCTAGTCTTTAATAATGTGTCAAAATTGTACCATAGACTTGGTAACAGTGCAGAGAAAAGAATGAAACAGTTTTAAGAATAGTGCTTGAGGACATTTCAAGATGAAAGTCCTTGAGGATGTTGTCACATTGGTAGAATTCCAACGTTATAGTTCCTTTATGAAATGTCACCATCAGAGAGATTAATCTTAGAAGTATAGGATCACAGAAATGTTTCCATTGATGTAGGTTACTTTGTTGAACTCCAAAAATGTGTCAAGAGTAACAAATCTATCTGACATGTCCAGTCAAGGACCTGTTTTAAGCAGAAACCATGGCTTGCAGGACACTGTTACGTTTTAATTTTGTTTTTCAACCACAAAAAGGAGTCTGTTTGTAGTCAGGATGAACACCTGTGGAATCCTAAAACATTTACAGACATGTCTTTAAAAGCTCTATGGTACAGTTAAGATTTAATCTATCAAAGTGGTATAAATAATGTAGACATAGCCTTAGGTGCCAATTCTTCCCACAGAAGATAGAAAAACATAACAGTAAGAACTTCTTTTACAGATTTTTATATAGCTCAAATTAACACTGCCAAGGGCAGGGGGCAGCAGTGTAATCTGGAGATAAAAACTTCTTGATATTAGTAATAATGTGCTGAAGCCTAGAAATGGGAAATAATCAGGGTTCTGGCAAAGCTAAAATTAAGCAGAAGAAATAAAATTCAGATAGTTTCATGCTTGAAACCTTGGTTATCATTTTGAAACTCTTAAAAAGGAAGTGATAAAAGAATGGTCAAGCAGTTCTGGGACTACACATTGACCTTCCATATCCTTTTAATCTAATCTAAAGGTATTTCAATATTTATTCATGCCATTCAAACACCTCTGGTAGAATAGAATGTGGCGATTCAATCTAAAATTTAAACATTTATTTATTAAACATGAAGTAGAGTGTGCAAAGCACTGCACTGGCTACCATAAGCGATAAAAAAAAATGTAAGATGTGGTTCTAATTCCAAAGATGATTAAGATCTAGTAGGAAAGATGAGAAAATATTTCAGCAGTAACTAAGATTCAAGGTGGTATATTTGAAAGGGAAATTTATTTTTTGTTGGGTTGTTCTGGAAGTTCTCCTTGGTAGAAGAGAAAGTGAGACTTAATGAAGGCAAAGTTTTGCACAGGTCAATGTGATGAGGGAAGGAAGTTCTTGACAGCAGTACTAATGTAGAGCTGGAGAAACCAAGAGACAGAGTGACCAATTTTAGCTGGAGGGATAGATGTGTTAGAGGAATAGAGAAATGACTTTTGAGACTTTTTCCTCAGAATGTGGAGGGACTGGAATCCCAAAGAAGTGTAGTCATTTGAAGAAAATGGTCCTTGGGAAAGACTACCTTTATAGATAGAAACCACCATAAGGTAGATGTTTAATGGATATTTATTGAAAGAATGAATTGGGAGACCATCACTGGATATTTATTACCAGTCTTAACAATAAGGTCCCTTATAAAATCAAACAGATAAACCCAAAGCAGATACTTTAGAAAAGGTCTTTATGGGCTTCCCTGGTGGCGCAGTGGTTGAGAATCCACCTGCCGATGCAGGGGACGCGGGTTCGTGCCCCGGTCCGGGAAGATCCCACATGCCGCGGAGCGGCTGGGCCCGTGAGCCATGGCCGCTGGGCCTGCGCGTCCGGAGCCTGTGCTCCGCAACGGGAGAGGCCACAACAGTGAGGCCCGCGTACCACAAAAAAAAAAAAAAAAAGAAAAGGGCTTTAATCCATTTAGAATAGAATTAGAGTCAACATGAGGTACTAAAGAAAAAGGAACTGCTGTTTCTGTGACTATA
This sequence comes from Kogia breviceps, assembly GCF_026419965.1. Lineage (NCBI taxonomy): Eukaryota > Metazoa > Chordata > Mammalia > Artiodactyla > Physeteridae > Kogia > Kogia breviceps. The sequence goes on along the minus strand of NC_081311.1, from coordinate 118,385,906 downwards.
CATCAAGAAAGGTAATAAGTTAGTAATCCAAGTCTCTTTTTTTGAGGTGAAAGAACTCTGTTTCCTTGCACTACCTATTTCATCTAGTACCTCCCAAACTCTGTTGTTCCTTACATAATCTTCCTTTATGAAAGACTTTATCCTTCTTCGCTTTTCTTCTGTCTTTACTGGAGGACAGATGTTTGTGTTCCAGGTCACCTTGTTGGGAAGCATCCCTTGATCCCTTTCAGGCAGTGTAAGTAACCTCCTCTTCAGTACAACAAAGGTGTGCACTACTCTTGTTATATTGTGCATTCCAAGCAAAGTTCATTCCTTCACATGTTTGTCTCATGCTTTACTCTGTCCCTATTAATCTATTTCTAGCATAGTGTATGATTGCCAAATATCTAGTGAATTAAATAAATCCTTTCCAGTATCATAATTCTGACAACAGAGTAGAAAACTCATAAAGCAATTCATTATCTCTAGAAAAATGAAGAAAAAAAATTGGTCAGGGGATTTCTGGCTCTCTGATGATGCTTCCTTAGTACCTGGAGGGAATAGAGAGGTGGTGATTCTAAGTGATTTAGACGTTTAGTCTTAGACATTTCATATATCTCTCTCTATGCACACACACACACACACATATATATACTCACATACATATGTTCATATATAATATGTATATATTATATATAATCTTAATGATCTCTCTTTTTCTACACACACACACACACACACACACACACACACATATGTACATTCTTAGTTGATGGGAGTATCTTCCAAAATTCTGTGCTTCGGCCAACATGGCTTTCCAAACAGTTTCCGTAGAAACAAGTGAAATAATCAACAAATCTTATTCTTCCTTCAGCCACACTCTTACTTAATTACCTGTTAATTATTTTGTGGGGAATTTGTGAATTTTAATAATTAGAAATGAGCAATAAGTAGATATCCTATGGAACAAATCATACAATAAAGATATAATAATTTATAAGAAGATAATTTTCCAGCAGTTTCCTACTTAAAGTTAAGCTTTTCATATCTTTGGGCATTTTTATTTGTTTTATTTCATTCTGGAAATCCACAGTTGGACTTAAAAAGTTCTGTGTGCTCCTGAAATTGTGTGCTATGTTTTGTAACGTGAGCATTTTTCTTGGGAAAGTTTCTTGCTTTTTTCTTGTCAAGGTCAGACTTTCAAAATTATCTAAGACTCAACGTATTCTACTCTGTCCATTATTGTCATGTGTTAGACAATGAGATATATATTCAGCAACAATAGTAATTATAGTAATAAACATAGATAATTTCAAATTGATTGTATCTTTTAACCTGAATCCTAAGAAATGTTTTTAAAATCTTAATTTTGCTGATTATGAAACTGAAATTCAGATCTCAAACATCTTGCATAAGCTAAGCAAGTTATTCCATGGTAGGCTGTGGAACCAGGTCTCCCATCTCCAAATCGGCAACTAATTTCAGTAGACTTGGTCCTTGCCCCATCAACTATATCCTCTTCAGGAATCTCTCTCCTTCCATCTGTTTTCCTCCATGAATAAGCACGATTAGTGCTTGACCAGCTTGTCCAACTGTTCCCAGTCTCACTTGCTACCATGGTTTCAAATCTTCTGAGCTTGGACGGTTTTAGGGCAGGGAAAACTGACTCAGCAGAATTGATATTTTGAGTTGGCCATAAGGAAATCAGTATGGTCACACTTCATTGCAGTGGTCAGAATGGTGGTATACAGGAGTGGGAACATAATTGTCAGAAAAAGATTTGTATTGGAAATTTGGAAGGGGAGATAAAAGAAAGTAAGTGAACTTGGAATAAAGCAAGGAGGGGAAGGTAAAGGAAGAGAGACCACTTGATATCAAGGATCTCAGCTCAAGCAGAAAAGGCTCCACATCTTAGGACTAGAGGTGCCAGACTTCCGTAATGTCAGGAGAGCCTGTTCCCATTAGGTCTCAGTGACTCACAGTCTCTAAATACAGTCTGAAACCATCCTCCCTGGACAAAGAAAAACATTTTCAAGGAAGTTGAAGCCAAAGGCATCCAACTGAGCTAACTCTTGTAGGGACATTTAAAACGTCTTAACTCATCAGCGCTGCATACTGCTTCTTAGTTGACTGGATCTTTGTAATGCAAACCCGTCTTCATTATTTTCTCATTTAAACGTGAAATTCTGTATCAGCATGGGAGCACCAGTATTTCTCCCCCATCCCCCATTCCTCATCCTTTTCCTGGATGTTTTCACATACCAAACTTAAGGGAAGGTTTTGCAATGTAACTTAAACCTGAAGAGGAAACAATGCTGGCTTCTGGTTCCTAAGGACTTCAGATATACCTCATTTATTCTTACTGTTTAATTAAGAAATTGAGATTCAGAAATGTCATATCACCTAATGGGGATAAAAACCTTGAGTCCTCAAATTTCTGACTCAGGACCACTCCCTCCATACTGTGCAATGTTCAGTATACATTTTCTTAATACTGCTCATTGACCAGAAAGGAAGTTGGTTCCTGCTGCTTAATCTTCCTGGTATTAAGCTTAATAAGTATTCTATTACTCTGATAACTTATTGCCATATAAATTCATGGCCCCTTGGTACTTAGTTATTTGTATCAATGCATGCACTAAACTAATCAGGTCAATGTTTATAACTATTGTTGACCATCTAGTTCTCTGTCTTCCAGCATTTGGTTCAAGCCAAACATTGTGATTGGGCACATCCTAGGGCACAAACAGTTTTCACAAATCTGTACATAATTTTCCACCACTAAAGGAATAAAATGCTTTGCAAATAAATTCTATTAATATGTAAGAGGCCACCCAAAGCACTGCAATATAGATCACCAGGATATCTCAACATTCTCTGCTTGCTTAGTCTCAGGATTCTAGGCAGTGGAGGTGAAGAAAGGGTAGAGATGGGAAAGAGAATGGACCAGAGTTAAGTGATACCTTAATTTACCTTTCAGGTCAGAGAGGGCAGTTTTCAAGCAAATCCTTAAAGCTAGTGAAGGTTTTCTTTGAACTTTCCCTTTATCATTCTCTATTTTAATCAGTAAGAAAACTTCTTCTTTGTCTACTGAAGTCCTGGAGTTCTGATCGAAAATGGCTTCTGGCTGACCCACACCTCACTTTTGGAATATAATGTGGAGAAGGAAAGAGCTAAGGTTTTGCAGTCCTCTTTTTCTTCTCTTGAGATAGTCAGCACTGTTCTCTTTACAGACTGCTCTCAGCGTCCATCCAGTGATGGACAGGTAACATAATTTGTAACTCTAAGCCACCGAAATATTGGTTTGGTTTGTTACCGAAACTTCAGCACAAGCTAGTCTGTCCTTACTGATACATTTTCCACTGTCTTCCCTCCTGATAAAAAGTCCATGGACCTGTGCTTTTGAAAAAGGACATTGAAGAGTTGCTCATATTTTACAATTAGTAATTCAGGTATACAAGCAGTATTATTCTAAGGCCAAATTGGTTGAAATCAAGACAGCACTTCACATTTAGAACAAAGCTGACAAGATGAGAAAGAGGAAGGAGTGGTTCTTTCTTAGATGGCTGTGGGACACAAGAGTATAAAAGGAAGACTGTAGGTCACCTCCTGGATTGGTATGTTATCCCAACTAGTACTAGCAAAATTTTCTTAACTTCTCTAAGCCTCAGTCTTCCCATCTGTAAAAAGATTTATTACTATTAATATTTTTCTCATATTGTTAATAAGAGGATTAAATGAGATAATGCATGTAAAACACCTAGCACAATGCTTGGATATCAGTAATAAATTAATAAATGGAAATAATTATTTTTATTCCAAAATTTTTTCCATCCCATCTTAATTCCTGTGTGAGTATAGTCACGCTTGCTTCAGCAATGTAAAAATAATTATTTTAGTTCCAATGAACCAGCTTACCATTTATGCCTAATGATGTGTAGCACAATAGCTGTTATACATATCATTAAATATGTGTCTGATTAACTTTGTTGTAATTTTAATTGCCACACAAAATTCCTCTTGTGCATACTCAACTATCAAAGACTATTGCTCATGAAACATGGTTGACTGCTTTCAGCAGTCAAAGAATTACAGGGAATGTTGATCACACATAGTATAAATCATAGACCTGAAAGAATTACAGGGAATGTTGATCACACATAGTATAAATCATAGACCTGAAAGCAGCAGAGCACAAAGGAAAGAACACAAGTTTGGGATTCATGTAGACCAAGGACTAAAGGCTTCAGCTCCACCACTACAATTTATTCAGCCTTCTTCTGAGAGTTTTTCACTGTAGAACATGGCTAGTGATACCTACCATGTAGGATTTTGTGAGGAATAGAGATGCTATATACAAGATGATCAACAAGGATCTTGGAACACAGTAGACAGTCAATTTTGGACTTCAGCTTAGAAGAGACTTCTGGAAGCCCATGGTATGAGCCACCTCTGCTTGGTACGTATGTTATCACATCCTCCCCTCTCATTTTCTAAAAATGCAGAGTGGGAGACACCAGCATGATTTGCCCAGAAGGTCATGCAGCGTATAAGTGAAACAGAGAAGCTGAGCCAGCAATGCATGCCCCACCTCTTCCTCTACTCCCTTTCACTCAGACCATGCCCACTGCTGGCAAAACAACCCAAAGCACACACTCTTCTGGGGTTGGGTCAATGGCATCCTGTGCCTTCCTTCCTGAAGAGAGGAAGCACATTTGAGTCAGGAGGAAATGGAACTGCCAAGTAGGAAAATTAATCAAAGAACAGAGGACAGCCAACCTGTTCCGTGCTGTAAATGTGGCAAAAAGCTAAGTCAAAATGGTTCTGTAGACTCAAGAAACTCGAGGAAAAAAAAAATTTTGTAAGTATCTGAGTAACGCCCCTTCTTTGGGAAGGAAATTATTTCCTGCTAATCAGAACTTGTCTTCATGGGGCTGGAGCTCAAAGTTTCATAGGAGACCTGCTTGCTTTTGGTAACCATCTCCGAATGCTTTCTTCCTTGTATAGTCCTCCTTCACTTGACCATGACCCAGGTTACGAACAGACTGAGTAATCTGAGCTGTTTGAGATGATGTCTGCACACTGTCACTGTGGAGTAGATGTTCACCAGAGGAGCCCATCAGCTATGTGCTGTCCTTTCTCAGAATGGGCAGCTCCTTTCTCAGAAGGTCAGGTGCTGGTGAACAAACCTTGATTCAGAGCTCTGTGGGAGATTAATAGACAACTCAGGCTTGACTACTGTCTCTCTTTGCTGCCTATTTTCATCTTGGCCTAGTCTTTTCTCTGAGGCCCTGGGAATAGTTGATTTTGATCATTTGAATCTTGGTATATTACTTCATTAGGGAGGTGAGTTACTTTACTTCTCATGTACTCCTATAAAAGCGTAATTACAAGGATGAAATGAGAGAATATGGGTGAAAACATGCTAGATATGTTAAGTATGAAGAAAATGATAGTTTTCCCCTCCTTCCTGCAAAATTAAATCTAGGGAAAGAGAGCTATAGTAAGTCTAAATGTTTCTGATTATTTCAAAAACTGGAAGGGTAAAAGATGGGAGAGGATGCTAATTCCTTATCATATGGAATATTTCATTTTATATAATTAAAAAAATTTATGATAAAAAAGAAAAATGATGCAAATTAAACCCTTATGGAGAAGCAGTGTACTTTAGTGAATATTGTCTGTATTAGGTATATAATTCATTTTAAAATTACCTTTCAAAAGTCAGAAAAACCTTTGATAAATGAAGCAAAATGAAGCAAAATTAGATATTTGACATGGTTTGTTGTTAATGAATTCAGAGTATGAATGAAGCTATTTGAGGATACATATTTTTCTGGTTATGATAAAATCTGATTATGATTTTTCTGGTTATGGGCTTGTGGTTTAGAAAATCAAAAGCACTGTTGCTAGAGGAGTTGTTTTTCATCAGCTCAGGTAAATTTCTTAGGCTCTTGGGAAGATCCTGGCAAAAACCAAACCCATAATTAAAGCTGAGGATCCCATGATGCCCAATGACTTTTTAAAATCTAAGATTTATTATAATAACTAAATACATTGTTTCTCAATGTCCTTCATCATAGCAGTTGTTGAGTAGTCGAGAAGCAATTAGCTTCTTTTTCTGTGTTAAGTGATGTGTCAAAGAAGGGGAAATGTCCTTTTATCTAGGTTCTACAAACCGGAAGTTCTGAAATGTCATTTTCCTAGAGGCCATATCATTTATATATATATATATATATATATATATATTGTTGTTGTTGTTGTTGTTTTGTTTTTTGGTGGTACGCGGGCCTCTCACTGCTGTGGCCTCTCCCGTTGCGGAGCACAGGCTCCGGACGCGCAGGCCCAGCAGCCATGGCTCACGGGCCCAGCCGCTCCGTGGCACGTGGGATCCTCCCAGACCGGGGCACGAACCCGTGTCCCCTGCATCGGCAGGCGGACTCTCAACCACTGCGCCACCAGGGAAGACCCATATCATTTATATTACTAAGAGTTCAACACGATACATGTATATAGTTTATTTATATCAATAAGCCCATCTATTACACCACTGATGCCTCAAATAGTTTGAGAGAGGAATATTGAGGAAATGTTGTGTGCCAGGATTGCTTGTTTGTGAGACTTGATTACGCTAGGCCTGTCTAGGCCTGTGGGGCTGTTCCAGGACCATGATTTCCATCTGTGCTTTTATGTGCAACCAGAAAGGGCTGTGTGAATGCATATGAGGAGAAATCTGTAGCTGTTATACACTCATCTAAATAATTGAATTGAGGCAGTTGTACATGGAGAGCAATGAATGTTGTCTACCTTGCAAGCTACTGAGGAAGATGAGAGTGGTCAGAGTGCCAATGGAACATTGATGTTTTATATAGCAGTGACTAATTTTCATTTTCTAGGTAACTATAGGGGAATATGAGAAAAATCTCCCAGAGGTCCCTTATTAATGATGATAATGGAGACAGTGGCTTTTTTTTTTTTTTTTTTTTTTTTTTTTGCGGTACGCGGGCCTCTCCCGTTGCGGAGCACAGGCTCCAGACGCGCAGGCTCAGCAGCCACGGCTCACGGGCCCAGCCGCTCCGCGGCACGTGGGATCCTCCCGGACCGGGGCACGAACCCGCGTCCCCTGCATCGGCAGGCGGACTCTCAACCACTGCGCCACCAGGGAAGCCCGAGACAGTGGCTTTTATACATGCATATGTGTAATAAATAATAAGCACACACTTATGGTGCTTGCAGTTTTCCAGGAATGGTGCTAAATTCTTTATATGTTCAATAAGTATGATTGTTGTATAACCATCTAGGTGTGCTTATCATGTTGCTTATCATGTTTCCTTACATTAAAACTTTTACCAGCTTCTTCCCTTCCCCTATAGCCCAGATTTCTGGAAGTCTAGAATCATGCTCCTATCTCATTTATCCTCATTTTCAGATAAAGAGACAGTTTCAGAAAATTTAAGTAACTTGACAAAGGTTGAATTCCAATCAATATATTAAATAATGCGAGAGGAATAACTTCTGAGTTAGTTTAGCAAAAATTATTCACATAAGAGAAAGCCCTTGGGAACACTGACCTGATTGTTTCTCAGCCTTTCTTTTCCTAGCTCATGATTTACTTTAAAAAGAAATGTATGTTCCAGCTCCCTTCTCTTTCTTTAAGGGTAAAGCAAAAAGTCTTCATTGAAAAAAAATTATTTAGCATATACTATATGTCAGGCACTGAACTTCTGCTAAGGATTTAGTTGTGAACCAGGCAGACATGGTCTCTGTACTCACAAATGCAGCTCTGAAAAGATAAGCAAACAAATGGGCAATTAATACGTTGGGGACTCATTCTTCAAAGGCAGAATATCTGCTTTGGGAACTTACAGCAAAGAAGCTAATATACAGTTACATTATCTTTTATAAGATTATCTTGAGGTAACTATATAAATTTGGAATCATAGGTATCCTTTATGACAGGTTTAAGACAGATATTGAAATCAGACCTGTCTAGGGGAAGAAGGTGTATTAGTTTTCTGTTGCTTAACAAGTTATCCTAAACTTAGTGGCTTAAAATATTACATATTACCCCATAGTTCAGGAGGTCAGTAGTCCAAAATGGGTCTTATATTTCTAAAATCAAGGTATCAGCAGAGCTGCCTGCCTTCTGGATGCTCTAGGGGAGATGACATCCCTTGTCTTTTCCAGCCTCTAGAGGCTACCCACAATCCTTGGCTTGTGGCAATACCACTTTGAACTCTGCTCCCTTGTTACATCTCCTCCTTTGCCTCTAAATCTTTTGTCTCCCTCTTTCACATACTGTATAAGGACCTCTGTGATTACATTGAGCCCATCTGGTTAATCCAGAATACTCTTCTCATCTAAAGATCCTTAACTTAATCATGTCTATAAAGTCCCTTTTTACCATGTAAGGTAACTATTCAGAAGTTCTGGGATTACAATGTGAACTTCTTTGGGATTAAGGTCTTTGGGATTATGTTGTCTAACATAGAACATTATAGTGAAAATAATAAATATTTGAATTTAATAGTTAATCTAGCTTTTATCCATTTGAAATTGATAAAATATAGATAGAAAGACATTTTAGGTTGAGTTAAGAAATTCTCCTCAAACTCATTACTCTCAGGTTTTCAACTTGGCTCTTTTTCAGTCTGTGTGAAACACAGATTATGATTAAATCTTTTAACACTTAGGCCTTGCTTTTTATTTAATAGAATGAGCTTGTGTCTAGGTGTTTGGCCTTCAAATAACTCCAAAGACCAATTTTAAGCCAACTGTAAGTCAGAACCACTCTTCTTTTGGAATAAAGAAAATCAAAAATAGTGTGCTCACCCAAGAATAAGATGTTGTTTGCAAAAACAAAATAGGCAAAAAAGTGTCTACTATATTTCAAGCCTGTGCCTGTTATAAGAGTAACTACAGGAGCATATACTACAAAGTTACTGGCCAAAAAAGTACAGCAAATAAAGTCTCCATGGGATTTCTAACTTTAAAACTGAGGTAAAAGTGGATATTAGATTTTATAATTTACATTAGATTTGTATATGCTTGTATCAGTTAGGGTTCTCCAGAGAAACTGAAGCAATAGGATTCATTTTAAGGGAGTGGCTCATGTAGTTATGCAATTGTGGGGACTGACATGTCTGAAATTTGTAAGGTAGTCTGGCAGAATAGAAATTCAGTTAGAGTTTCCATGTTACAGTTTTGAGGAATTCTCATTTTTCTCTGGGAAAACTTAGTCTTTGCTTTTAAGGCCTTCAGCTGAATGAGGCCCACCCACATTATGCAGAGTAATCGGCTTTACTTAAAGTCAGCTGATTGTAAAGGTTAATTGCATCTGCAATACCTTCACTGCAAGACTACTGTTTGGCTGAACCGCAGAATCTAACCAAGTGGACACATAAAATCAACTATTGCCAATGCTCAGGGCCAAGAGCAATACTCTTATTCCTTTGGTTAGGGGCAGAGAAGTTTGTTTTTGTTTTGTTTTGTTTTTTGCTTGTTTGTTTGTTTTTTAGTAGAACAGTCTTGAAAGTTATCTGTAATTCTCACCACTAAAGATTATATCAAAACAGACTGGCATTTAGATAGAATGAAAGAACTCAAAGGTTTTGAGAACTGAAAACTGGAAAAAAAATGATATTTTGATATTTATTATTACATGATTTCTTAGTAATGGTATTCCCATAACTGCTTTATTGCACAGACATCAGTCCATGTAGAAGGACATGGACATTAATCCCTGTGTTGACTAATTATTTTGGGAGCCTGGAATCACCCTGTATTAATCAGCCAGGTTACTTAAGAATATGATGTCCAACATTAATTTTATTATATTATGACAACTATGGAGAAACCAGACGATTTGAAAATGGGCCACCTATCATACTGATAAATAGGAACTGCCCAAATAGACAGGAAATGTAGGTTTAGAGCAGTTTATAGATATTGATGTTAATAAAAATAGTTCTGTCATATTAAATAACTAGATAAAAATTTAAAGAGATTAGCTTAAAATAATTAAATTTAAGGATAAATAATGAGATTTTTATTAACTCCTTTTTGAACTATTTTAACTGAAAAAAAGTTTTTTAGAAAAGCATCAATATAATTTAAAAATATTGAGCAATGCATATCTTTGTGATGCTTATCTCTGTTCAGTTAACTCTCTGCTGCTGTCTTGCAGAGATGGCAGTCCAGAATCAGGATTTCTATACATACATCTTGTCATATATTCCATGAAAGAGAATATTGGTGATTAAAAAAAAAAAGACATTTAATTTCAAGGTAACAGATTGAATTTGGATTCTGTATTTGAGTTTTCTAGAGAAACATAACTACTAACAGGATGTGTGTGTGCGTGTGCGTGTGTGTGTGTGTGTGTGTGTGTGTGTGTGTGTGTGTGTGGGTGGAGAGAGAGAGAGATTTATTTTAAGGAATTGGTTCACGTGATTCTGGAAGTATAAAATCTTCAGGGTAGGCCAGCAGGCTAGAGGCACAGGGAAATGTTGCAGTTTGAGTCCCAAAGCAATCTGCTGGCCTGATTCCTTCTTGTGTGGAAAAGGTCATTCTTTGTTGTATTAAGGTCTTCATCTAACTGGGTAAGGCTGATTTGAGAAGAGCAGATCACCCTCCAACCACATACTTGATCCTTGAACAACGTGGGTTTGAACTGTGTGGGTACACTTATACATGGATATATATTTTTTAATACTAATAATACTAATCTACTAATACTACTAATCCTGTAGTATAATACTACAGGATCCAAGGTTGCTTGCATCTCAAGATATGAAGGAATTGTATGTATGGAGGGCCGACTACCCGTTATAAATGTATTTTGACTTTGAGGAGGGCCGGAGCCCCTAAACCCTACGTGTTCAAGGGTCAATTGTACATACTTTGAAGGATAAACTGCCCAATGCAAAGTCAATTGACATAATGTCAATCTCATCCAAAAAAAACACCTTCACAGAAATAATCAAAATAATATTTGAAAAAAAAAAGAAAATAATATTTGACTAAGTATCTGGGCACTGGGGCCCAGCCAATCTTATGCATAAAATTAACCATCATAGATTCTTAACTGATTTAAACTATGAATTTGGAATAACTTGTGCAATAGTAATACCAAGAAGAAAAGAGGCTAGGAATCAATATGTAGTTTTTATAGGCTTGATATTCATAAATTTCACTTCTCAAGATGTTTTTATTTATTATTAATTTTCAGAACTTTTAAGTGCAGATGAAATTCTAATATTAACTACAGCAAAAAGGACTCTGTAAAAGGTAAATGATGGTGTAGCAGCAAGAGAAAGGGTGTAAGTGTCAGCTCAGAAGGAGACAAAAAGGTGGCTCTTTATGCTAGTAAAACGTCCTATTCATCTCCTCCCTAATGGGTGCTCTCTGCCTCTCCTTTACACTGTTGAGAGCAGCTGTGGAATAGCATGCAGAGCTTAGGTTGTGGCTTCTCTGGCACCCACATGGTTTTCCTGAAAGAACAGGGGGCACTTCAGTGAAGAGAGATTGCCAGCAAGATACAGAGGCAGAGTTGAACTCACCGATTTGTAATCCAGTCAGATTTGTAGATAATCCTTCTTTATTCACCACTGTGAGATCAATCTGGCCGCAGTGATATGGAGATACACATGTTTTTCTAGTTGACCTGTAATCAAAAACCAAAACAATACAGCATACTAATTCTAGTCAGCCGAGAAGATAGCTGTTTACTCATTCATCTTTTTTCTTCTTGAGGTTTTTGATATCTTACCTCCAGTCAGTAAGAGAGTTGGATGTTTGAGTGACTCCATGCTTGTGTGCATTCTGATCAGTTGCACTAGCCCATTACTAAGCTGCTCCAACCTCTATAGAATGCTCCCATGTCCCTCACCGCCAGGATTCTCACCTTCTGCCAGTTCCTAGTCCATACAACCAGTGAGACTAAAGCAGAAATAGAAAACTTTTCAGGTTCTTTCTATTTACCTTCCAAAATTCAAGGAAGACTTCTACAGAGAGAAACTAAACCATTAATGATATCAGTTTATCTTGGGGAATGAACATGGAATTAGATGTCATACAAAGACCAATGGCATTGAAGACCTTTACAGGCACTTTTCTCATCTGAAAAATGCTTTAGTTATATTTGAGAAAATATGTTTTAGAATAATTTCTTGGTATCTTCCTTTAATACTCACAAGGACCTTATGCATTTTAACTTACAGGGATAAACAAACAAAATACACAGAATAGGCATGCATTCTATACTATACAAAATTAATTAACCAACTACATTTCTCAGTAAGAAGTAGTTATTTTAACTAATGGGTTCTTTCTTAATTAACATGGCAAAGCAGTCTAGTTTAATGTGTTTACATTTATTCTTCTGTTTCCTAGGCCAATTGTGTTTTTAGTCTCCCTTTTATCTTGCCAGATTCTATTAATGAGTTTATTTAAATACACAGAACATTAGGTTAGGAAAAATACTAACATACACCAACTAATCACAATCATCTAGCCATAGTTAAGCTTTCTTCTCACCATGTGTATACTAAACTGGCCCTTTCATTAATGCACAGATTTTTTATTCAAGGTAAGCATTAAATTTTTCTCCTAACAGACTTTTTATGTTGCTAAAATAAATTGTGCATGTGTGTATAAATGTTGCTAATTTTGAAGTGGATATTGCAAGTTGAATACCCTGGGAAGCAGGGTCTTATTTGTCTGTGTCTCTTCCAGTCTTAAGGTTTACAGTTCTTTGATATTGGCCATCTTACTTAACTAAATAGATGAGATTAATATCACATTATTTTTCAAGTAATTAAGTCTATTGGATATTGCTGCACTCCTTGTGCACTGCACAATTCACATGGACTATAGTGTCAGTGCACCTTCTTGTACTGTCCACTACCCAACCTGTATAACCGTATGTATGTATACACTAGATCTCTAAGTACTTCACTGTGTACCTGCCTGTGTATCATCACTCAGGGTGTTTCCTTTATTTGGAAAGTCCAACTCTTACCTTAAGCTAAGTCATGAAATTGAACTCCAATTATACACTCTTCTATTTGGTTTTCTACAACACTTCTCTCCCTCATAGTGTATACCACAAAATTGAGCCCTTAATATTATAAAGTATCAGTGTAACTTACTCAAGTTTCAGATTCTAAAGTCAGCAGATTGGGTAGAAACACATGTATATTTAAAACTATCCTTTAAAGTGATGAGTAAAGTTTGTATGTAATGGCGTACAGTTTCCTTCTGTACACTAACATTTTGAGAACCATAGAACAAGATGAAAGGAAGCTTCTAAATCAGATGAGTGGACTTTGAAATTTGTCTTTAAGATAAACATCTTTTTCCTAGATAAGGAATTCTAAAGTTGTTTCTCCTTGCCTCCAGGGTTTACACTCTGTTTTAAAATTTAGTCTTTAAAATGTTAATACACGTCTATAGATATTTTGGTTTCATTTGGAAAGCACTTGGTGCCAGTCCTGACACAGTAGGTGCTCTGTAAATGTCTGATGGATTTGAGTCTGGCTCAGTCTATTCTTTAAAGAATTGTAGAGAAGAAAAAGACCACCTGAGAAAATGTCAAGATTAGCTCAGATAATTTTGTAAAACAAGGAAAAATGATTTACTTAAAATTAGGGCTTGCTATTAAGCTATAGTATTTAAAAGTGTGCAGTATTGCTGCAGGGTCTGAAAGATGAATGAAAAGAAATGGAAAGCTGAGAAATATATCAACACATATATTGGAATTTAGTACATGAGAAAAATAGCTTTCAAAATATAGAAAGGAATAAACTAGTCAATCCATATTGTTGGGATAATTTGTTGTCCATGTTCTTTCTATCAATTTATCTGTCTGCCTACCTACCTACCTACATACATACATATAACTGGGTGTCTTTCTCATACCATGAACCAAACAGTCTACATTGTTTATATATGTAAATGTTAAATACCTTGTTTTTGTTATCTTATATACATATATGTATCTACAAATAAGACTTCTAATGTTATCATACTGTTATTCTTTAGAAACTTGATTTTTCCGTTTCACTGATTTTTCTTTTCTGGATATTTCACTGTTGGTACATATAGATTTGGTACACTATTTTAATGGATATATAACATCTCATATAAATGTACAATAATTTGTTTATTAGTAGGTATATATGTAGGTTGTTTTCTAATTTTTCATTGTTATATTGAAATGAAAATCATCATTTTTTCTTTTACACATGCATGAAAGTTCTCTAGAATGTGTACCTAGTCTTCAAATACTTGTAACTTCAGCCTTTCAACTTTTTCTTATGAGTGTGAGATTGCACTTCATTGGTGTTTTAATTAGCAGTCCCTAAAAAGTAGTAAGATTGAATGTGTTTTCATGTGTTTATTGAGTCATTTGTTGTTTTTTCTTCTTTAAATTCTTTATACTATATTCTGTTAGTAAACCTTTTCTCATTTGTGGAATTTCTTTCTTGAAACTAAAACTTTGTCAGTTATGAGTTGTAAATATCTTTTCCCAATTGGTGATTTGTTTCAAATTTATTTAATGGATCCTTTAGGCAAAAAAATTTAAACTTAACAGTCTAATTCATCAAAATTTTCATTTTTATGTGTCTTTTAAAACTATTTTCTTAGCCAGATTAAAAAGTTTATAACTTCTTCTAATGTTTTATAAATTTTCTATAAATTTTAAGTGTTAAATCCATCTAGAATTAATTTTAAAATATTTTATGTATTATTTTTTGATTTGAGTAGTCAATTTCTGAATATTGAATTTAGTATTCAAATGTTTAATATTACATATGTATTTATTTCAAATTGTGAAGATTCAGTATTTGCCAGTACCTGTTCAGACATAATGAATGGAATCAGGAACATTTCCTCTTTGTAATAGGCAGGCACAGCATAAGCTTTGTCAGGAGATGGTCCTTGAAGGGCATTCCAATAGGAAGGGGACTCCTCTCTCTGGTTCTGTGTGTGTTTCCTTCTGTTGCTTTTTGCTCCTGCTTCATGGCCGGTCAGTGATATGGGTGTAGGGGAAATCTGGTGCTCATCTATGTACCCAGAGCTCTCAGTCCCTTGGCAACTGCTCCAGTCTGGCCCATGTCTGGTGACCAGCTTTCCAGACAGTTCAGAGGCAGACACTATACATGCTTCAGGCCTGCTCTGGCCTGGGCAATCCAGTGGACCTCTCTGACAGGTAGCCTTCAAGCAAACCTTCTGGACCCCTGACTATAGGAGGGGGACTCTCATTCCAAGTTTGTTCTTCCTGGGTTATTCTCCCTCAGCTCTAAAGTATCTTCAGAATAACTTTTATAGTTACTCTTCTATTATAAAAGTAATTCTAGTTGACCTGGAACAACACAAGTTTGAAATGTGTGGGTCCACTTACATGTGGATGTTTTTTCAGTCAGTACTACAGTATTACATGATACAAGGTTGGTTGAATCCTAGAATTCAGAACCACAGACATTGAGGGCTGACTATGGGACTTGAGCAACCATGGATTTTAGTATCCATAGTGGGTCCTGGATCCAATTCCCTGCTGATACCAAGGGATAAATGTACATCAGTTTCCCATGTTTAAATTTATGTGTACTTGCTGGCTCCTGATTAGATCCAGACTAATACATCTATCACTCATTTTCTAATTGATTTGTAAGGTTCTGTCATATTTTATCTGTTTTATTCATGGGCTTTTTTCTTTTTCTGATAACTTGCCTTTTAAAGATTTTTTTAAGGTGCCAATTCTTAATCATTTAACTACTACTCAGTGTCACTTTTCAGCCATTCAGTTGCTAAAAAATTTAATTACATTCACTATAGTTTGCATATGCAAACTATATATTATACATTTAAAAATATTATAATAAAATCTTTTATTTAAATAAATTATATAATATATATAGTACATAATTAATATATGCATTATATAATTATATAAATATCTAAATATACTATATACTATAAATTAAAGTATATATACATATTTTAGATTAGCTATATACAAATGCTTAATATTTTACAGAGTTTGTTCCACCATTTTTTTTCTTTAACCTCATCTGGGCTTCTACTTGTCCTTTGTTTTTCACAGTAAACTCAGAATTGCTCCTCATTCTTCAGAAGTTTCTGTACTGTAGCAAATGGTATTAAATTAAATATAGATTCATTTAAGGAGAATTTTCCTTTTTACAATACTGAATCTTCCCATTTGTGAAAATGATATTTCTCTACATTTATTCAGATCCTCTTTTTTTTCATTTTAAATAAAAATTTTTTGAAAAATTACTTGGTTTAATCTACTCTTGGATACTTTATATATTTTTGTCCTACTAATGCATAGAATTCCTTTTTTTTTTTTTTTTTTTTTTTTTGTGGTACGCGGGCCTTTCACTGTTGTGGCCTCTCCCATTGCTGAGCACAGTCTCCAGACGCGCAGGCTCAGCGGCCATGGCTCACAGGCCCAGCCACTCTGCGGCATGTGGGATCCTCCTGGACTGGGGCACGAACCTGTGTCCCCTGCATCGGCAGGCGGACTCTCAATGACTGCGCCACCAGGGAAGCCCTAGAATTCCTTTTAATGATACATTTTCTGATGAATAAGAGACGTTTTCATGTGCTTATCTTTTATCTAAACTTACTGAATTCTCTCATTAGATTTAAATTTTGTTTGGAGATTTACAAAAAATTTTTCTAAGAACACCTTCATATTATCTAGTAATGAGGGCAATTTCTCCTTACTGTTCCTATTTTTTAAATTCCTCAATATTATTTTCCTTTACCTTGGTTCTTTAATTAATACAGTGTTTAACAGAGGTTGTAATAAGTACCATTGCTTTGTTCCTGATTTAAATGAAATCTAAAATGTCACGATTTAGCCTGATACTTACTATATTTTGGTGTTAAATACCTAGGGAAATTCCCTAGTGTTACTAGTTTACTCTCAGTTTTGAATCAAAATTAAGAGTTCTATTTTTAAATATGCTTTTTCTCTGTTGAGATAAGTATATGGTCACATGATAGATTGAAGTAGAAAATTACATTAATAGATTTTCTAAATTTAAAATGTGAGTAAACCCTTACTGAGTAAACCCTTCTCATCATAAAATGTGTTTCATAACTTGATTTACCAATCATTTAATTAGGATTTTTGCATATGTGCTTATAACTTTTATTAGTCTGTTTTTTTCCTTTATTATTCTGTTATTGTCCAGTTTTTAAAACCAAGGTTTTGGGTTTCCCTGGTGGCGCAGTGGTTGGGAATCCACCTGCCAATGCAGGGGATACGGGTTCAAGACCTGGTCCGGGAAGATCCCACATGCCATGAAGCAACTAAGCCCTGTGTGCTGCAACTACTAAGTCTGAGCTCTAGAGCCCATGAGCCACAACTACTGAGCCCGTGCACCTAGAGCCCATGCTCCACTATAAGAGAAGCCACTGCAAGGAGAAGCCCATGCACCGCAGTGAAGAGTAGCCCCTGCTTGCCACAACTAGAGAAAGCCTGCATGCAGCAGTGAAGACCCAATGCAGCCAAAAATAAATAAAATAAATGAATAAAAATAATAACTGAATAAAAGCAAGGCTTTTCTAGAATCATAAAATGATTTGGGAGCACTTTTACTTTTTTTCCCCATAATTTGGAACAATTTGCATAAGAAATGAATTATTAATTGAGGGTGCTTTTCCATGAGTAGATTTTTGACTAGTAATTCTATTTTCTCCATATGTATTTATATATCTTCTGAGTCTTTCTATATTAGTGTGAGTGAATTTTGGTAATTTATATCTTTCTGAAAGAATATGCTATATATCTATGTTTTTGTAAAGTTCTTCATGGTATTTTCAATCTGTCTTTATAAATCTATCTTTAAAATCCCTAATAATTTTTGTGTCTTGTTTCTTAACCAGTAGTATTTCTAAATCAATTTTTTATTGAAATATAATTGACATACAATGTTATATTTCAGGTATACAACATAATGATTCAATATTTGTATGAATTGAGAAATGATCATCTATCACCATATAAAGTTAAAACATTCTTTTTCTTCTTATGCAAAGATTTACTTTCTTTGAAATTTGCAATACCCCAATTATTTACTGTAGTCCCCATGCTGTACATTACATCCTGATGACTTATTTTATAACTGGAAGTTTGTACCTATTGTCCCCTTCACCCTTTCCATCCACCCCTTAACCCCCATCCCCTCTGGCAATCACCAATCTATTCTCTGTATCTGAGTTCCATTTTGTTTGTTTTGTTTCTGAGATTCCAAATATAAGTGAAATCATATGGTATTTGTCTTTTCTCTGTCTGACTTATTTCATTTAGCATAATACCCTCTAGTCCATCCATGTTGTCACAATGGCAAGATTTCATTCTTTTTTATGGCTATAAGTAGTATTTGATGGTATATATTTGCCACATCTTTTTTTAATCCATTCATCCATGAATGGACACTTAGATTGTTTCTATAGCTTAGCTACTGTAAATAATGCTGCAGTGAACATAGGGATGCATATATCTTTTTGAATTAGTGTTTTTGTTTTCTTCAGGTAAGCACCTAGAAGTGGAATCTCTGGATTATATGGTAGTTCTATTTTTTTAGTTTTTGTGGAACCTCCATACTGTTTTCCATAGTAGCTACACCAAGTTACACTCACACCAACAGTTCATGAGGCTTCCCATTTCTCCATATCCTCGACAATACTTGTTATTTCTAGTCCTTTTGATAATAACCATTCTGACAGGTGTGTGGTAATACCTCACTGTGTTTTTGACTTGTATTTCCCTAATGATTAGTGATGTTTTCATGTGTCTGTTGCCCATCCATATATCCTCTTGGGGAAAAATGTTTATTTGGATTCTCTGCCCATTTTTAAATTGGATTATTTTTTTACTTTTGAGTTGTATGTATTCTTTATATTTTGGGGATATTAACCCCTTATCAGACAACTCATTTGCAAGTATCTTCTTCCATTCAGTATATTGCCTTTTTATTATGTTGATGGTTTTCTTCACTGCACAGAAGATTTTTAGTTTGATGTAATACCATTTGTTTATTTTGCTTTTGTTGCCATTGCCTTTGGAGTCAGATCTAAAAATAAATATTACCAAATATGAAGTTGAGCTTACCACCTGTGGTTTTTTCTAGGAGTTTTGTGGTTTCAGGTCTTGCATTCAAATTTTTAATCCATTTTTCATTAATTTTTGTCTGTGGTGTAAGATTGTGATCCAGTTCATTCTTTTGCATATAGCTATCTAGTTTTCCCAACACCGTTTATTAAAGACACTGTCCTTTCCCCACTGTTTACTCTTTCCTCCTTTGTCATAAATTAATTGACCATATATGTAAAGAATTATATCTGGGCTCTCTACTCTGTTCCCTTGATCTATGTGTCTGTTTTTATGTCATTACCATACTGTTTTGATTTCTGTGGCTTTTTCAGTACAGTTTAAAATTGGGGTGCATGATGCCTCCAGCTTTGTTCTTCTTTCTCAAGATTGCTTTGGCTGTTTGAGATTTTCTGTGTATACATACAATTTTTAGGGCTTTAAAATTTTATTTCAGTAAAAATGCCATTGGAATTTTGATAGGGATTTCATTGAACCTGTAGATGGCTTTGGGTAATATGGACATTTTAACAATATTAATTCTTCCTATCCAGGAGCACAGACTATGTTTCCATCTATTTGTGCCTCCTTCAATTTCTTTCATCAGTATCTTAAAGTTTTCAGTGTATAGATCTTTCTCTCCTTGGTTAAATTGATTCCTGGGTATTGTTTTTGATGCAGTTGTAAATGGCATTTTTTCCTAACTTTTTTTCTGATGGTTCATTGTTAGTGTATAAAAATACAACTGGGGCTTCCCTGGTGGCGCAGTGGTTGAGAATCCGCCTGCCGATGCAGGGGACACGGGTTCGTGCCCCGGTCCGGGAAGATCCCACGTGCCGCGGAGCGGCTGGGCCCGTGAGCCATGGCCGCTGAGCCTGTGCGTCCGGAGCCTGTGCTCCGCAATGGGAGAGGCCACAACAGTGAGAGGCCCGCGTACCACAAAAACCAAAAAAAAAAAAAAAAAAAATACAACTGATTTTTATATGTTGATATTCTACTGTGAAACGTTATTGAATTCATTTATTGTTTCTAACAGTCTTTTGGTGGATTCTTTAGGGTTTTCTGTGTATAAAATCATGTTGTTCACAAATTGTGACAGTTTTACTTTTTCCTTTCCAAATTGTATGATTTTTTTTTTCCTGCCCATTTGCTGTGGCTAATATTTCTAATACTATGCTGAATAAAAGTGATGAGCAATTTTTCTTATCCTTATCTTCTGATAATAAAAGAAGAAAATTCAGATTTTCACCCTTGAGTATGATGTTAGCTGTAGGATTGCTATATACAGCCTTTATTAAGTGAAGACACAGTCCTCCTTATACTCACTTTGTTGAGAGTTTTTATTATAAATAGACGTTGAGTTTTGTCAAAAGCTTTTTCTGCATCTACTGAAATTATTAAATGATTTTAATCTTTTACTTTGTTAATATGACATCACATTGTTATGCAGATGTTGAACCTTCCTTGCATCCCTGGGATAAATCCTATTTGATCATGGTGTATAGTCCTTTCTTTATATTGTTGAATTCAGCTTGCTAATTATGTTGAGAATTTTTGCATCTGTGTTCATCAGGCATATGGGACTGTAATTTTCTTTCTTTTTTTTTGGGGGGGTGTTCTTGTCTGGTTTTGATATCAGGGCAATGCTGGCCTTATGAAATGAGTTTTGTAATGTTCCCTTGTTTTCAAGTTTTGGAAGAATTTGAGAAAAATAGGTAATAAATCTTATTTGAATTTTTGTTAGAATTCACCATTGAAACTCCCTGGTCCTGAACTTGTATTTGTTGGCATTTAAAAAAATTTTTATTACTGATTCAATCTTTTTGTAGTGATTAGTATATTAGATTTTCTATTTCTTCCTGATTCAATCTTAGAAGATTGTATGTTTTTTTGGTGTATAATTGTGTGTAGTATCCGGACCCTTTGTTATTCTTTGGTATCAGTTGTAACGTCTCCTCTTTCATTTCTGATTTTATTTATTTAAGCCCTCTGTCTTTTTTCTTAGCCTAGCTACAGGTTTGTCAATTTTATTTTCCTTTCAGAGAACCAGCTCTTAGTTTTATTGATCTTCTCTATTGTCTTTTTTGTTTCTTTCGTTTATTACTGCTCTGATCTGTATTATTTCTGTAGACCTGAAACAAATAGATTGCCAACTATTTCTCCAGCAAAGACACGCTTATTCAGGATCAGAAGAGAATTTCAGTTTGGGGTCAAGCTGTGAGCAAGTCCCTGCATGACAAGGGAAGGAGAACACTTTTACAGAGAGGGAAAGAAAAAAAAAAGGTTTTTATTAAACAAAGAATCCATAGCTTTTCATTGGCTGAGTCCTTCCCAGGCAAGAAGAGGAGTCTTTCTTCTTCCTGTTAGGCTTTGTTATTTTCACAGGGCATTAGAAATCCCCCTTCTGTTCTTGCAACTCTATTTAGTTGAAGTTTCGGTTTATTAATTGTTTACATTTCCCTCCTGCTGCTAACTTTGCGTTTTATATGTTCTTTTTCTAGTTTCTTTGGGTGTAAGATAAGATTTTCTGAGATCTTTCTTGTTTCTCAAGGTAGGCCTGTTTTGCTATACAACATCCCTCTTAGAACTGGCTTTGTTGCATCCCAAAGATTTTGGTATGTTGCATCTCCATTTTCATTTGTATTCTCAAGGTGTTTTTAAATTTCTCCTTCGATTTCTTTGTTGGTCCATTTGTTTTTCAGTATCATGTTGTTTAATCTCCACATATCTGTGATTTTTCCACTTTTATTTTTGTATTTGATTTAGTTTCATACCACTGTTCAAAAAAGATGCTTGATATGATTTCAGTCTTCTTAGATTTATTGAGACTTGCTTATGAGCTATCATATACAACTTCCTTGTGCTGTAACATATGATCTCTTGGAGAATGAATGTTCCATGTGCACTTGAGAAAAATGTGTATTCAGCTTTGGATAGAATGTATCTATTAAGTCCAACTGGCCTAAAGTGTCCTTTATTATACACCTTATAATCAATAAGGTGTTTCCTTATTGATTTTCTATCTGGGTAATCTATCCATTGATGTGTTAATGTCCCCTATTATTGTATTGCTATCAATTTCTCCCTTTAGATATATAAATATTTGCTTCATAGAGTAAGATTCTCCTATGTTGGGTACATAAATATTTACAAATATTATATCTTCGTGCTGGATTGACACCTTCATCATTATGTAGTGGCCGCCTTTGTCTTTTATTACAGACCTTGTTTTAAAGTCTTTTTTTGTCTAAGTATGGCTACCCCAGCTTTCTTTTGATTTCCATTTGCAGGAAACATCTTTTTTCAACCCTTCACTTTCAGTCTATGTGTGTTCTTATATCTAAAATGAGTCTCTTATAGGCAGCATATTGATGGGTCTTGTTTCTTTATCCATTCAGCCACTCTATGTCATTTGTTTGGAACATTTATACCATTTGCATTTAAAATAATTATTGATAGGTATTCACTTATTTTGTTAATTGAGTTTTATAGCTGTTTGGTAGCTTTTCTCTTTTCCTTCTCTTGCTTTCTTTGTGTTTGATGAATTTCAATAGTGCTATGCATAGTTAGTTTCCTTTCTCTTTATGATTTGTGTACAGGCCTATCTCTGTTTATTGTGCTTCTCCACTGTATTGCACTTTGCAGGTATTGCATTTTAAAAATTGAAGGTTTGTGGCCATCCTGCATTGAGCAAGTGTAGGTGCAATTTTTTTCCAATGACATTTGCTCAATTCATGTCTCTGTCACATTTTGGTAGTTCTTGTAAATTTCAAATTTTTTCATTATTATATTTTTTATGGTGATCTGAGATTAGTGATCTCTGTTACTATTGCAAAAAGATCACAACTCAATGAAGGCTCCAATGATGGTTAGCACTTTTTAGCAATGAAGTACTTTTAAATTAAGGTATGTACATTGTTTTCTTAGACATGATGTTATTGTATACTTAATAGACTACAGTATAGTGTAAATACAACCTTGTGTGTACTGGGAAAAAAAATCGTGTTAACTCACTTTATTGTGATATTCTCTTTATTGCTGTGATCTAGAACTGAACCTGCATTATCACTGATATACCTGTATCTACCATAGATTTTTGCTTTTCAATTATTATGAAGCTCATCTCTAACAGCTTATATGTATTTAACAGTCTATTTTACGTTGATAGCAAGTTAAGTTTGAATGCACTCTAACTCTGTTTTTACCCCCCACATGTTGTTTTGATATCACATTTTACATCTTTTTATTTTGTGTATCCATTTTCTAATTGTTATTTTTACTACTTATGCCTTGAAACTTTTTTTTTTATTAAGTAATTTTTAAATTTATTTTTGGCTGTGTTGGGTCTTCATTGCTGTGCATGGGCTTCCTCTAGTGTCAGCGGGTGGGGGCTACTCTTCATTGTGGTGTGTGCTGGCTTCTCATTGTGGTGGCTTCTCTTGTTGTAGAGCATGGGCTTCAGTAGTTAGATTTGCAGGCTCTGGAGCACAGGCTCAGTAGTTGTGGCACACGGACTTACTTGCCCTGCAGCATGTGGGATTCTCCTGGACCAGGGCTCAAACCCATGTCCCCTGCATTGGCAGGTGGATTCTTAACCAATGCACCACCAGAGAAGCCCCTTGTAACTTTCATACTAGCTTTAGAGTGATTAATTCACTACTTTACTGTATATTTACCTTTACCAGTGAAATTATAACTTTCATAAGTTTTCTTGTTACTAATTAGTGCCGTTTCTTTTCAAGTTAAAGAAAGTTCCTTTAAGCCACAGCAATCAGAGACAAAAAAGAAATAAAAGGAATCCAAATCAGAAAAGTAAAACTGTCTGTTTGCAGATGACATGATACTATATATAAAGAATCCTAAAGATGCTACCAGGAAACTACTAGAGCTAATAAATGAAATTAGTAAAGTAGCAGGATACAAAATTCACAGAAATCTCTTGTATTCCTATACACTAATGCTGAAAAATCTGAAAGAGAAATTAAGGAAACACTCCCATTTACCATTGCAACAAAAAGAATAAAATGCCTAGGAATAAACCTACCTAAGGAGACAAAAGACCTGTATGCAGAAAACTGTAAGGCACTGATGAAAGAAATTAAAGATGATACAAACAGATGGAGAGATATACCATGTTCTTGGATTGGAAGAATCAACATTGTGAAAATGACTCTACTACCCAAAGCAATCTACAGATTCAATGCAATCCCTATCGAAATACCACTGGCATTTTTCACAGAACTAGAATAAAAATTTTCATAATTTATATGCAAACACAAAGACCCTGAATAGCCAAAGCAGTCTTGAGAAAGAAAAACGGAGCTGGAGGAATCAGGGTCCCTGACTTCAGACTATACTACAAAGCTACAGTAATCAAGACAGTGTGGTACTGGCACAAAAACAGAAATATAGATCAATGGTACAGGATAGCAAGCCCCAAGATAAACCCATGCACATACAGTCACTTTATCTTTGATAAAGGAGGCAAGAATATACAATGGAGAAAAGACAGCCTCTTCAATAAGTGGTACTGGGAAAACTGGACAGCTACATGTAAAAGAATGGAATTAGAGCACTCCCTAATACCATACACAAAAATAAACTCAAAATGGATTAAAGACCCAAATGTAAGTCCAGACACGATCAAACTCTTAGAGGAAAATGTAAGCAGAACATTCTATGACATAAATCACAGCAAGATCCTTTTTGACCCACCTCCTAGAGTAATGGAAATAAAAACAAAAAATATACAAATGGGACCTAATGAAACTTAAAAGCTTTTGCACAGCAAAGGAAACCATAAATAAGACAAAAAGATAACTGTCATAATGGGAGAAAATATTTGCAAATGAATCAACTTACAAAGGATTAATCTCCAGAATATACAAGCAACTCATGCAGCTCAATATCAAAAGTCAAAAAACCCAATCCACAAATGGGCAGAAGAGCTAAATAGACATTTCTCCAAAGAAGATATACAGGTTGCCAACCAACACATGAAAGGATGCTCAACATCACTAACCATTAGAGAAATGCAAATCAAAACTACAATGAGGTATCACCTCACACCGGTCAGAATGGCCATCATCAAAAAATCTACAAACCGTAAATGCTGGAGAGGATGTGGAGAAAAGGGAACCCTCTTTCACTGTTGGTGGGAATGTAAATTGATAGAGCCCCTAGGAGAACAGTATGGAGGTCCCTTAAAAAACTAAAAATAGAACTACCATATGACCCAGCAATCACACTAATGGGCATATACCCTGAGAAAACCATAATTCAAAAAGTCATGTACCACAATGTTCATTGCAGCACTATTTACAACAGCTAGGACATGGTAGCAACCTAAGTGTCCATCGACAGACAAATGGATAAAAAAGATGTGGCACGAATATGCAATGGAATATTACTCAGCCATAAAAAGAAATGAAATTGAACTATTTGTAGTGAGGTGGATGGACCTAGAGTCTGTCCTACAGAGTGAAGTAAGTCAGAAAGGGAAAAACAACTATTCTAATATATATATATATATATATATATATATATATATATATATATATATATATATATATAGAATCTAGGGGAAGAAAAAGGTTCTGAAGAACCTTGGAGCAGGACATGAATAAAGACACAGACCTAGAGAATGGACTTGAGGACATGGGGAGGGGGAAGGGTAAGCTGGGACGAAGTTAGAGAGTGGCCTTGATAAATATACACTACCAAATGTGAAATAGATAGCTAGTGGGAAGCAGCCACATAGCACAGGGAGATCAGCTTGGTGTTTTGGGACCACCTAGAGGGGTGGAATAGGGAGGGTGGGAGGGAGGCTCAAGAGAGAGGGGATATGGGGATATATGTATACATATAGTGGATTCACTTTGTTATACAGCAGAAACTAACACAGCATTGTAATATAATTATACTCCAATAAAGATGTTTAAAAAAAGTTCCTTTAATATTTCCTGTATGGCTGGTTTAGTGGTGATGAGCTTCTTTATCTCTTTTTTGCTGAATGATAACCTCGGCAAGTAAAGTATTCTTGGTGGACTTTTTTTCCCTTTAACTCTTTGATTATATCTATGTCACTCCTTTCTGGCCTGCAAGGTTTCTGCTGAGAAATCTGCTGATAGTCTTATGGAGGCTCCCTTGTATATAACAAGTTGTTTTCTCTTGCTGCTTTTAGATTTTTCTCTTTATCTTTAATTTTTGACATTTTAACTACAGTGTTTCTTAATGTGCATCTCTTTGGGTTCTTTTTGTTTGGAACTTTCTTGGCTTGCTGGGAATGGATGTCTGTTTCTTTCCCCAGGTTAGGCAAGTTTTCAGCCATTATTTCTTCAAATCAGCTTTCTGTTCCATTCTCTTTCTCTTCTCCTTCTGGGATCCCTATATGCAAATGTTATTCTGCTAGATTTTGTCCCATAGGTCCCTTAATATATCTTAACTTTAAAAAATTCTTTGTTCTTTTTGTTGCTCTGTTTGGATGAGTTCTACTTTCCAGTCTTCCAGGTTACTGATTCATTCTTCTGCTTCATCTAGTCTGCTGTTGAACCCCTCTAGTGTAATTTTCAGTCAGTTATTATACTCTTCAGCTCTGTGACTTCTGTTTGGTACTTTATTATATTCTCAGTCTCTGTTGAATATCTCACTGTGTTCATCCATTTTTCATACAAGTTCAGTGAGCATCTTTATGACCATTATTTTAAACTCTTTTTTTTTTTTTTTTTTTTTTTTTTTGTGGTACATGGGCCTCTCACTGTTGTGGCCTCTCCCGTTGCGGAGCACAGGCTCCGGACGCGCAGGCTCAGTGGCCATGGCTCACAGGCCCAGCCACTCCATGGCATGTGGGATCTTCCCGGACCGGGGCACGAACCCGTGTCCCCTGCATCGGCAGGCGGATTCTCAACCACTGCGCCACCAGGGAAGCCCTATTTTAAACTCTTTACCAGGTAAATTACTTATCTGTTTCATTAAGGGTTTGTTTATTGTTTTTGTTTTTTGCCGGGGTGGATTATCTTGCTTTTTGTTTCGAATATACTATTTTGTCTCCTCATTTTGCTTGGTTCTCTGTGTTTGTTTCTACGTATTAAGTGAAAGTGCTGTCTCTCACAGTCTTGAAGGAATGGTCTTGTGTAGGAGATGAAACTTATCATTTAACCTTTCCGTAGTCACTGGTTGTTTCTTGAGCTTTTGTGATTGTCCAAGCAGCCTGATATTTTCTTGTTAGGGCCCAGTTTTTTATGGTGTCAAGAGCTGTTTCTTCAATCATTTCAGATCTATGAGACCCAGAGAAGCAGTACCTCTGGCACCCAGAGCCAGGTGGTCAAGGAGCATCCCCTATGTGGGCTATGCCAGCTGACTTGGGGTGGGGGGACACTGCAGTAGCTCAGGGCCAGGGCACTGGGCCAGCTGGCTTTATCAGGGCTGTGGGAGTGGCATTGGGGTGGGGCACATCTACTCTAACAAGTTAGAGGGAGAGTATAAAAGTGGTGCCTGCTAGTGCCTGTGCTAACAAGGACGAGGGAGGATGCAAAAATGGCACATGCCATCACCTCTTTCCCTGGAGAGAGTCCCAACAGGTTCTGAAGTTCTAGTAGATGCTCTAAGACTAACAAATAAATCTTCTTCACGTATGGTCTAGGTGCCTCCCAAACAGCTGCTTCTGTGCTAGATTGCCTGGTGAATGAGTCTGCATGCAAGTCCTTTTAAGAGGAGAATCTCTGTTTCATATGGTCCTATGGTCCTTCTGCCTGCAAGCTCTATTGGTTTTCAAAATCAGTTGTTTTGGGAGCTCATCTGTGGTACAAGACCCAGGGGTTGGGGTCTGTGATATGGGGCATAAACTCCTTACTCCTCAGGGAGAAGCTCCATATTCATGAGACCCCTCCTGATTATAGGTCGCTACACTGGGGGTGGGGTTTTTGGTGAGACCACATTTTTCACGTTTTTCCTACCTTTATCCTCTGTTATGGGGGGATTCTTCAGCTGTTGTGTAGACACAACAGATTTGTTGTGTCTGTGGGAAGAGGTAAGTTCAGGATCTTCCTACACTGCCATCTTGAACTGCCTCATCTCTAAATCAATCTTTTTTTTTTTTTTTTTTTTTTTTTGTGGTACACGGGCCTCTCACTGCTGTGGCCTCTCTCGCTGCGGAGCACAGGCCATGGACGCACAGGCCCAATGGACATGGCTCACAGGCCCAGCCGCTCCGCGGCATGCGGGATCCTCCCAGACTGGGGCACGAACCCGTGTCCCCGGCATCAGCAGTCAGACTCCCAACCATTGCACCACTAGGGAAGCCCTAAATCAATCTTTTTACTCGTGTTTTTCAAAGACATCTCTTGGTTTTACTGGTACTTTCTACTAGTTCTTCTATTTTCTTTGGGTTTGCTCTCTTCACATTTTTTGTGTTAATATTTTTAATCCAGTATTTAGGTCACAAATATGTCTCTTGAAAACTTTAAATTCTAAATTAACTATATTCCACAAGTTTTGATTCATTGTAGTTTAATTATTCAATTCTAAATATTTTATGATTTACATTGTGATTTGACCAAATATTTACAGATGTTATTTAAATGTTCAAATGTATTTGTGCGTAGACTTTAAAATTCTAATTCCATTGTGTTTTGGCAAGAGGATTTGGTCTGATCAGGAATTTGGGTTTGTTTAGGCTTGTTTCACAGATAGTACATAGTCAATTTTTGTAACTTTTATGTGTGTTTGGAAAAGTGTACATTCTATAAATGTGGTCTTGTGTATAAATGCACATCTATTAGATCACATTTTTTATTGTGTCATTTATGTTCACTGTGTACTTTCTCTCTTTCAAATAAAACCTTTTATTATACATAAAATATTCATATCCAAGTATATTTTAGGTGTATATAATTACTAATACATATCTGAGAGAGATGTATTTATTCTCTGTTAGTGGATTTACTGAGTTTTTCTTTATATTTCTATGTTTTCTATATGTATTTTGAGACTGTCTTGTTAAGCACACACAAAGATTTATCATATATTCCTAGGAAATTGTTTCTTTTTCCTAAGAGTGATTTCTTCTAATTTAAAGTCAATTTCATAGTTATTAGATGAGTATATTGGCTTTCTTTTGGTTAATATTTGCCAGTTGTATGTTCTATCCCTTTCTTTTCAATATTTCTGAGTTACATTTAAATGTGTGTGAAAGTGATAGTGTTCAGAAAATTATGAATATCATCTCTGTTTATTCCAGCCTCATTTCAGTTGTGACCAGACCTGGCCATAGTAACCTCTGGTGTGCTGACTGTGTCTCATAGATAGAGAATAGCTGATCAATGTATTTCAAGTTCATGGGAGAAATAACAATTTATTTCTTTAAGCCATTGAGATTGTAGAGTTGATTTATCACAGCACAGCCTAGTCTATTCTGACTAGTTTTATGGTCAGATTACAACTGAATTTCTGATGTTCTTGTTAATTTGAGAATCTGTCTTTCAGTCTTTGAGTTGAATTTGCTAACAAATTTTCTGTAATTGCTGGTATATTTGGCCTTACGTCTATGTTATTTTGTGCTTTCTTTTGGCCATATATTTTTCTTGTTTTTTCCACCTTTCTACCTTCTATTGGATTGTTGATTTATTTATTCCTCCCTTTCCAATTCTACTTGTTTGGAAATTATTTTTTTATTATTTTAGTTATCTTAAAGTTTTAACATGCCCCATTGTCTTAATGTTTACATTTAATCAGTTTATCTCTACCTTTCAGTCAAAATCTATGAGTAAACACTCACAAGAAAATTATCTCATTTTCTCTCTTAACTACCTATATTTCGCATTAATATTTGATATTATTTCATTGGAACTTTAGAATTTTTGTCTAATGTTATTTTTTGTCAGCATTCTGAAGATATTTTTCCACTGTCATCTTACATTTTTGCCGAGAAACAAGCTGTTACAAAATTTTCTTTTGTAAGTGATGAATTTTTTCTTTAAAACTTTATTTTCTTTTAATACTTTTACCTATCCTTAAAAATATATGTATATCCTTCATTTTCACCATAAAATGTATCTTGGTTTGGATTTATATTTATTTCTTAGAATCAGGACTCATTTTGCTTATTTAATCCAAGGTTCATGTCTTTTACCTGGGAACATTTTAGCTTTTATTGAAATTTGCCTAGCTCCAATTAAATCTATTCTCTTCTCTTGAAACTTCATTCAACATAAGTTGGATCCTCTCATTTAAGCCTCTGCAATTCCTATTTTTTATTGTCCACCTTCTTTGTCTTTTGCTTCCTAGATAATATAGTTATATCTAATTTCCAGTTTAGATATTCTTCCTGAATCAAAATTTATTTGATGTTAAGCTCTTTATTAAACAAGCTCTTAGTTTTAATAACCATATTTTAAATTTCTTTAAGTATAAATGTGTGTAAATATAAATATATGTATAAGTATTTATAAATATATGTGGAATCCTTGTCAGACACAACAACGTACTTAGGACTTTTCTGGGCCTGAGGATGTAATTTCTATAACTCCATTTTCATTAAGAGAAAAGATTTCCAAGGGTCCAAGCTTCACTTAGGGACTACAGTTCCAACTCTGTGGCTTTTCTGGAACCAAGACCATGTCCTTTGCCCCTATGTAGTAATGTCCTGCTGTTTTCATGTTGGGCTTATTTTAGATATTATATTTCCCTCATCTCATATTTTAGATCTCTTATTTAAGTTTTACCTTATGCTTTGCTCTTCTGACTTCGAGACATTTTGTTTTCTTTCAAGGTCACCTATAATTTTTTTTCTTTTGTTTAATTATTATATTTTATTCAGCATTTTTAAGTGTTTGGAATGAGGTAGAAGCCTATATTTCAGTCCACCATGTTGTGAGACTTTAATTTAGTCAGTTTTCATGTCATGTTTTATTATTTTTTTGCATAATTCTAGATTTTCCTATACTATGGATTTATATGGCCTTTTCCCTTTAATAACATTTTTGCCATACATGAAAAATATTTCTTTCCAAAGTATTTGTGTTTTAGGTGTCCCCCATCATTCTCTGAATATTGATTTGTTGTTTTATCACTTAGCACTTAGTATTGGGTAGTACATTGATTTCGGTTGTTAAATTAAGACATAAAGTAGGATACAGATTTACTATATATTTATACATATTAAATATATATATTACGGTGATGATTTGCTAATAGGCTAATGGATTGTATGATGTTTGAATTGTATTAGGAAAAAAATCACACTTGAAGAGGTTTGGGTGTCAAAAACAAATAGTGGTCAAATTCTAAGAACATTTTTAAAGCAGCATTTAAATGAATTTTATATAGGCCAGAGTGACTTTACAGCATAAACTGTTCTACTTTTTGATGTTGAAGTCTTGATCAAACTCAGGTGCCGTCTCTTGCTGTCATCACTCAGAGACTGAAGTAGAAGTCCAGAATGTTAGACTGTTGATTCACAATAAGTAATGCATCAGGCAGAAGGAACAAATTCTCTTGTTAGCCTGATTATTACATTTTCTCTATGTAGATAAATACATGAAAAGAAAAATTATCAGATAGTTGTCTGACTATTTTGGAATAACAAGAAGTGTTGTTTTACAATTTTTTGAGTTTTAATGTCATCAGGACCTCATAACTTGGTATGTCATTTCCTTTGATAAGAATGTACCTGTCTGATAGACAGATACTCACATGTATCTGACACAACCTCTCATGTTGATAGTGCTTACTTGGTCAGTGCCTGTGTTTTTTCAGTGGCTGTTCTGTACCTATGCTTCTATTGCTGAATAATCTTGCTTTGGTATAACATCTGCTTTTTTGAATTATGTTCCTATCTCAGAACCTATCTCAGGTTCTGACTAAGTTTTGTTAACCTTAAAGACTTTCTCTCTCTTTAATGTGACTGATTTTGGTGTGCTGCTGCTACTACTATGTCTTTGCCTACCATTAGTACTACTACAAATAGCTGCTAAGATTCATTGAACTGTTCCTATTACTTAGTCACCATGCTATCTTTTTTATGTGTATGCTCTCATTTAAACTTATAAAACAGCCCTAGGAAGCTGAAATTGTTATTATACCTATTTGGCTGATGTATAAAGTTCTAAGTTACCAACTTACCCAGCGAGAAAGTGACAGGTTCATAGTTTATACTTAGGCAAGTATATTAACTCTGGAGCACTTCTACCTAATTTAATGTTCACTGATTCTTGGAATAAAGAGGGAAATACATCCCTCATACTTCTTAGTAGCACCAAATCATAGCATATTAGATCTGGACTTCAGTCATCATCTTCATTTTATATGTGAGAATATAGATCCAGGTGGTTAAGTGTCTTAACTAAAATCAAAAGCCAGTCAATTCCTCATCAAGCTGGGACCAGAACCATGATATTCAGACTATTTGTCCTGGGATCTTTCCAGTGTTAGTTTCCCCCAATTTCCCTTCCACATCTTTTCTTCGTGTTATGTGAACCATTTCATTTACAGGATTGCCTGGGAGAGATCAGTCATGAAATTATTACAGTTATATATTGATTAGTGATATTTACATATCTATATAGATACATATAATTACATAAATATGAAGAAGTGGCTATTTCTATCATTACTAGGATATGGATTCTGAATTTTTGGATATGATGGTCAGTTTTTTCCCCCAAACTCTCTATCCTTTTTACTCCATCGAGCAAGTATAGATGTTTATGACACAGTAAGAATTAGGGGTACAAACTCTGAGCTTCAAGTAAAACCTTAAACAAAATCTATGTGAAAACTACTATCTAGTTCTCATCAGGCTATAACTAGCTAAATAACTAGTTCAGAGAGACATCTCACTGGGAGTATTCTCTTTTTCTTATATCCTGAATGGGTATTTTGTGGCTATGCAAAGCATGGATACTTTCTTATTAAAATTCAGAAGCTTTATCATTGTCCAGCTGAGTTTCTGTGTGGGGCAATCATCCCAAGGCTCCATCCTCTTATTTTTAAAATGATCGAAATAGCATGTTAAAGGATTCAGTCTTTTGAAGCCAGCAGGATATAGAAATTATATGACAGTAATCCCAGATGGGAGGGTTTTGTTTTTGTTTTGAAATTTTTAGGGAACATTATGCCCATGAAGTGTATCAGCTTGGCAGAATTGAAGATCAAAGTTCTTTTTCCAGGTACGCATATACACTGAGACTAAGACATCTCCACCGGCTTATCATGCTCATGTGTACTGACTCTTAGTAATAGCTGCCAGTTCTAGCAAGAGAGCAAGCAGTTCAGTGCCCATGCTCATCCCTCCTTTATTGAGCCTGACAGGCAAGGTGACATTGTGATGATGCATTACTAATGATGGAGTCACAAGGAATTGAACAAACTAAGCATTATTATCCCGAGTAGCCAAAAGAACATTCTTTAAGAACACAATTCATCAGGCACTCTCAAATACTGAGAAGCCTATAGATTCAAAGTTAGAATTTCAAACTTCAGAAGTAAATAATATAAAATGTAAAGGATTAGAATAGTTTATTTTTCTATTAATGCAGTCTCCTTTTGCTTTGCTTTTCATTTTTAGGGGATTTATTCTAGCATTATGATATATTCAGTATTTTTTTAGATAATACTTAAACATAATTTTCCATTAATATTTGATGTCTACTCAGTTATATAAATTTAGCAACTTACAAAGATAATGACTTTAGACTTTGGTCTCCTCATTTAAAAATTTTGGAGGCTTGGTTTTTCCTAACATGAACAATCAGTATTTTAAAATGTAGGCTGAAATGAAACAAAATTCATCAACTAAAAATTGTTGTAGAACAAGGTCTGGCAAATTAGAAAGCTTCATTCTTTACCAGTCTCTCTTCTATAAAGAGAGTTTTCACATGGTTAATTAGTAAATCATGTTCCATGTCCTGTGTTTTGTACTGAGGTTATCAAAATAGTTCCTGCTTTTCATGAGTTTACTGTATAGGTGGAGAGACATACAGTAACTAAGATAATAACACACTATACCTACAGTTAGGAAGAGGTCGGTGACATTCCCCAGATTGGAGGAGGAATCGGGTAACATTACGTACTTGAGGTGACATTGAATTACTAGATAAGACTCACATTGGCCATGCAGATGGGAGGAGAAGGAGATGCCAGTCCTAAAACAATCATAAGACCACAGGGCAAGCACTAATTCTTACAGTCTCATATAATAAAATCATCCCCACCCAGCACTATTTTACAGCTGCAGTTTTACTTTCATTTACTTTTCATTGAAAACCCAAGTTGGCTTTACCTGCAAAATCATATAATAAAAGTGTTACTGGCAATGCAATTGTTTGTGTTGCAGTAATTATTTTCTTCTGTGTTTTTTTGCTTTTTGGTATTGTCTTCCTTGACAAGGAAGAAGTTAATTTTATCTTATTCAGCAATTTATAGTCCCTACTGTGTGTTATGCCTAACCCAATCGTATTTTTCTTCTCTGTAATGATCTGAATCCAGGGATTTTTCTACAAACGTTATCTGTAATTAAATCTTAAATATTCCTTCAAGGTGAACTGCCTATATATTTAAACCTCGAATTTCCTAATGTCAACATTAATATTTTAGCCAAATTATTGTGAAGAAAATGATACCTTTTATTTCCAATGGAAAGAAATTCACTGAGATTTTGCTGTCATAATGCACATGATTATAGCTCTTGGTTACTTTTTCTAGTTTTGTTTGTCCTTTTTTCACAGCTCAAACAACTGCTTGCCTTCCATACAAAATCCAGCTGCTTTCATCATTTACAAAGCATATAGAACAAAATATTCTTTCTTATTCACAGATTAGTTGGAAAAATGTGAAAAGTTACTTATTAAATTTCAGATCACTGAAAATATTAACACTTATGGGGTTTCAAAGCTTGTAGATACTAATGCTTTGAAATTTCTCATATGCAATTTCCAATGGTGCACCATATAGAACTTTAAAAAATCAGAGGCTTTTTTTTTTTTTTGGTTAAACACAGTAGCATTTTAGGACAATGCGTGCTAGCTTCTCTGTTTGTGTAACTGTGCTGAAATGGATCTTTTCAGGCATAGTAATGGGTATGAATTGTGCTTGCCTAAAGGCTATGAAACCCAAAAACTGTGAAATGGAGTTGCACCACAGCCCTTTATTGATGGCAGAAGTTCAGCCATACCAAAAACTGTGAAATGGAGTTGCACCACAGCCCTTTATTGATGGCAGAAGTTCAGCCATACCAAAAACTGTGAAATGGAGTTGCACCACAGCCCTTTATTGATGGCAGAAGTTCAACCATAGTTTGGGGTATTTTGATCAGCAATTTCAACAAATGCTTTGAAAACTTTACCTACATATGAGCATTCTAGTACTGTGCTGTTTCAAGTATTGAAAAGTGAGTTCTTTATTTTTCCATCCATTATGCATTTCCTACTTTGCGGAAATAAAGACTACTCATTGAACACGTTTGCTATTTTCACTACCAATTGAAATATATGAATAATTGATACACACTGGATTGACTATCTTTCATTGCAAAGCCCTTTATTATCTCAGTATTTTGGTTTAGGAGATAGGTGGATGTGAACTACATTTCAGAAGTCCAATTTTATTGTCCATAGCTTCAAACATTTCTACTTTGTTTTTTTCAAAAATTTAATTCAACCACAGATATGACTAAACAAAGATCTACTCAAATTGCTATCTTACTCTATATTTCCTCTAGTCTTCTGATTTTGTGTTTGGAAATGAAAGTTCATGGTCAAATCCATTGGTTGAAAAGATAACATAATGAAACCATGGCAAAACCCCATTGGATTCACTTTAATCCAAAAAACCTTTAGTAAAGGTCTGATTTTGACCCAGAGCCTTTAGAATAGATGGAATCACTCCAGGAAACAGTGTTGAGTAAGTTCTCACTGTTAAGTTCCAAGGAGTATTTCTGATTTATTTTTTGAAGGGAATTCCAAAATTTCTTTTTATAATTGTATTTTGTTACCTTAAATATCTATTGTGAATTACAATTTATAAACCTTTTCACATATAAAATTTTATTCATTTCATAAGAAAGGAGTTAAAAGGATCTGGAGATCAGTCCTGAATCTTCTGCTTACTGGCTATTTGACCTCAGGAATGTAACTGTACCTCTTCCGTTCTAACTTCAGTACCTTCAGCAGTGGCTGCATATTCTAAGGCTTTAGTTCCCTCTTAACAGCTCCCTGAGGGAGCTCACGCAGGATGGCCCTGGTTCTGAGTGTCTTTCCTGTTGATCTCCAACCCTGCGTGGGGAGGGAGGGTGTATCTTTTTTTTTGATTTTTTTCTTGTGCTAATTCCTAGGTTCTCTCAGCTACTCCTGAGAGCTTTTTCTGCTTTTCCATCACCTGTGTAAATAATTCCCAAGTTTAAATTCCCTCTGCTGGAAATACCTAGAGTGATATTTATTTTCCTGACTAGACTCTGACTGATATATCTTTATAAACTCCCATTTGCCCGTTTGAAAATGGAGATAAAATTACCTACTTCAGTGAGCTATTTTGAGGATTACAATTGTAAAATATCTAAATGATGAAGTCAGGGAATAGAACAGACAAACCAGCAGTAAGGGAAGGGTGAGGAGCTAAGAAAGGCTGATAGAAGGAAAATAGCATTGTTTCCCTTGTCCTAAAAATCCTAATACTGCAAAATAATGATCATTATTTTCATTTTTAAGATGAAGGTTTATAGACATTAAGCACAACACAGTTAATATATGAAATCAGAACCCAGGTCTGTCCAGACTCAAAATTTATATTTTATTTTGTTTTCTGTCTGCCATAATAACTCCTGTTGGAAAAGTTTCAGATATAAACTGTTTACTAAAGAGTGTTGAATTGTGCAGGCTCTGTTTTCAGGGATGGAATTTGTAATCATTGACAAAAGGCAGAACAAAATCTCTTAAGCAACACATCTGCTTTATTTACACGAGTTGAAGAAAAATACTCATTTAAAACACGTACTTTTGGGGCTTCCCTGGTGGCGCAGTGGTTGAGAATCCGCCTGCCGATGCAGGGGACACGGGTTCGTGCCCAGGTCCGGGAAGATCCCACATGCCGCGGAGCGGCTGGGCCCGTGAGCCATGGCTGCTGAACCTGTGCTCCGCAACGGGAGAGGCCACAACAGTGAGAGGTCCGTGTACCACAAAAACCTAAATAAATAAAAAATAAAACACGTACTTTTTAGAAGAAGGATAGGGTTCTAACTTTGTCCTATCACTCAGGTCTAGAAAATCTCTCATCTCCAGTTATTTGCATTTTTAGCCTTTGTCAAGATGATTAAGATAAGTCATGGATCAGCAATGTTTTGCTTTAAATTGTCCTAGTGTCCATGTAACTGCCACTTTGAATTACCATCTGTTTCCCTTTTTACTGTAGGATGTTTTTATCCACAGGGTCTGGTAACCTGTTTTCTATTATCAAAAATAAGTCAGGATGGGCTTCCCTGGTGGCGCAGTGGTTGAGAGTCCGCCTGCTGATGCAGGGGACACGGGTTCGTGCCCCGGTTCGGGAGGATCCCACATGCTGCAGAGCAGCTGGGCCCATGAGCCATAGCTGCTGAGCCTGCGCGTCCGGAGCCTGTGCTCCGCAACGGGAGAGGCCACAACAGTGAGAGGCCCGTGTACCGCAAAAAAAAAAAAAAAAAGTCAGGTGGCAAGGCTCAGAAATTATTTGTGGAAAAATACAAAATCTGATATGAAAAGGAAAGGGATACTTTAAAATAAATACTCCAGGTTGTGGAAGTTAGGCAACACAGTAAGTAGATGCTCGTTTCCACCTCAATTTTAAGTTTGTCAACTCTAGAAGGACTCGAAGTTATTTCTGTATGATGAAAATAAGGATTTTTGAAATTTGTTAGAGACATTCCTTTGTGCTTTGGCAGTTTTACAGGCAAAACAATATAGTTTATTTAAGGAAAATAACACAGAAAAACAATTTAATAGCATGACAGGATACATGAAGAGAATTTCAAAAGCTCCTGAAAGCTGTGGAGGGTGAGCTCATATTTTATGGAATGTAGCAGAGAAGGCAGGTGAGCACAGACCTCAAATTTCCCACATGTAAGTTGCTTGGGAGGTCTACTACATACTACTGTGGGAAGTAGTAGATTAAAGAAGGAAGACTTCAACTAGGCACACATAAATGAGGGGACCAGTACTGATAAAATATTGATAAAAAAGAATCTCAAGGAATGTGGATATCACTTCCAAGAATTTTGTTAACATTCACTTAATTAATTTTTACTTTGTTCCTCATTAGGTATTTATTGTGTTTTATTGCATTCATTTGCCTAGAGCCACACCAACCTGGACTGCAGTCTCCTTAGATGTGATAGACTGAGCAAAGTTTAGTCCAAGTTTAGGTTGTGGGGGGCAAAAAGACCACCTAGGAGAGTTGTGCATGTGATCACTTAAGTCCACATTTACTGAGGCAATAAGAAAGCCATGAAATAATATGGATTCTTAAGCTGGAAATGAAAAAAAAAAACACCTAAAATTGAGATAGGGAAAGTTAGAAAACTTTTATGACCTTTGACTATACATGGATTATTTAATCTTTATTTGGTGTTTATATTATAGGATACTTAATAATTGAGCAAATTAATAGGTAATGTTATTAATAGCTACTAAATGTCTAGCACAGGCTGTGTAACTTACATGACTATCTCATTTACTCTTTTTTTTAAAGATTTTTTTTTTTTCTGATGTGGGCCATTTTTAAAGTCTTTATTGAATTTGTTACAATATTGCTTCTGTTTTATGTGGCATGTGAGATCTTCCCTCCCTGGCCAGGGATTGAACCTGCACCCCCTGCATTGGAAGGAGAGGTCTTAACCTCTGGACCACTAGGGAATTCCCTCACTTACTCTTATAACAACCCTGTGAAAGGTACACCTCCCTTTTGCACACAGGAAACTGAGGCTCAAGGGTGCTAATCCATTAATACAGAGCTCACAGAGGAAGAAAAGAAGCAAAAGTGTGGGACTGGTGAACAAGACTTAATCTATAAAATAGTGCCAGTTTTTAAACTTTTAGGAGTCTAATGATTTACAAACATTTCAAAAGTTACTGAAGTGAAGCATCTATTGGGTGAAACATACTTCAAGCCTTTGGTACTCCTTGAAGAAATGTGGCAGCTTTTTGATTGTAAAGAGATAGAGATCCAGGATTTATGCCAATCTCCAGTATATCTAAAAGTCCTCCCACAGTTTCAACATGCTACCAGCACTGACTGTGAATGAGTATGGCTATGAAAATACATAAAGTGTGGCTATGCCATTAATCAGGTGCAGTCTTTCAAAGTATCATAAATTTCAGTGATCAATGCCAAGTCTCATTTTGATGACTTGGGGACTAAACCCATGGATCAGCCTGACAGAGACAAATAAGAAACTAACTAGGGACGTGATAGTCTGTTAAGAGTGATAACTACTTGTTAGATTTTCAGACATGTCATTTGTGAAAGATGCTGGATAATTTGAAATTCTACATATCCCTCATCTATGATTCCTTAATGCTTAAAAGTAGAATTTTGTATCATTCCTAACAGACTTTATTTTGTTTGAAACAAAAACATCAGCATTTAAGTAATTCAAAGATTGTTATTTCTACCTGAGTTTCAGATGAATTAAAATCAATAAAAACAAATCTATATTACCCATTTCTTTCTTGTGGGTTTATACTTAGAGATTCAGTGAGAAATTTTAGGTTGATTTCATAAAAATATTTTTCCTGACAATGTAATACTATTGATAACTGAATCATAAAAATAACAATATGAACAAAAATGTATACTTAAATTTGTGTTATTATAATACTTGCAATTCTTCTTACAGGTATTTAAATAGTAAAAAAAAAAAATAGATCTATTTCTTGAACAATCATAGAATTTAATCTGTGGTACATGTCAGATGTCTTCCCCATGATTTTCAGTATTACTCAGGGTATCAGTCAGTGTTTGTTTAGAAAAACAGAAGCCATTATACCTGTCTTTGATAATACACAGAATTAGAGACATCCACAGTTGTGGGATGCCAGAGAAGAGAAAGGCAGAAGCTGTCACCAACTTGCTTAGCCTGCAGAATGGAAGTGGTAGATCTCAAGAGCTTGTGGTAGAGCTTCTGCAGAACTCAAGATCCTCTAAGAAGTGCCATATGGGCTTCCCTGGTGGCGCAGTGGTTGGGAGTCTGCCTGCCGATGCAGGGGACACGGGTTCATGCCCCGGTCCGGGAGGATCCCACATGCCGCAGAGTGGCTGGGCCCGTGAGCCATGGCCGCTGAGCCTGCGCGTCCGGAGCCTGTGCTTCGTAACGGGAGAGGCCACAACAGTGAGAGGCCCGCATATCACAAAAATAAAAAAAATAAAAAAAAAATAAAATAAGTGCCATATGATTGTATCAGACAGCTGCACTGAAGTGAGAGTGAGTGTGATTCCCAAGAGACCTTATCAGCTATGTCAGCTGCCTTTAACACCGAAGTGGATACTTTGCAAAAGCTCACCTTGAAATACCTGCAAACTTCACATCTGATACCTGCTCATGTGTCTGGCTGCATCTGCTTCCACTAAATAATACTTTCTTCCCTTTCATTTTCCAAAGTTCGCATAGGTGACTGTCAGTGGTAGAATCTAACCCTACAGGACACCATACAGGAAAAAGGATTCTGAGGATTGTGGTACTAGTCTCTCTGCAATGCAGAGAAGACCATCAAAGGCGATGATGGTGATATTGACTTGACAGCAGTTAATCCAGCACAGTCCAATCATATCTCATCTCAGCATCCCATGACATTCTTTCACCCACATTTTAACTTCTGACCACCACTACCAACAATAAACCAAGGTATTAACATGACACATATATATACATATCCCTCATATGATCAAAAGTATGATCACCATCTAGAATAAGGGGGGACACAAAGTCCTGTATGTCACCATATCTATCTCTAGGTGATGTTCATTCCTTTCCTAGACTAGTCAAATCCCTCTTTAACATCTTGTAACTTAAAGACCAAATTACAAAGTCAAAGTATGAACACACTGTATGTTAGAAAGTAGTACAGTAGTTTTTTTTTTTTTTTTTTTTTTTTTTCTACTTCATGCTGATCAAGAGCAGCTCTAACTGGACCTGGTGAGGAGGCATCAGGCATTATCTGGAGATTCTGGACCTTAAGCTTGAAACTATGACCACATGGATTGTTTCCTTTGGCGAGGGTGAGTGTAGTTACATGCAGGAAAAAGAGTGAAGCAGGCTTTTTAGTCATTAGAGTTCTTTATCAAATATTTCTGGTCCATCTGAGCAAGTGGTGGTATTATATTTCTCCCATGCTAATAAATAGGTATGGCTGTGTGACCGGTTTTGAACAATGAAATATGAGCAGAGATATGGTATATGCTACGCTATTTGTAAGCTCTGAAAGCCAGTGCAAGATTGGCCATGCTCTCTCTCTTTCCCATGGCTAATGGCATTGTTACAAACACCAGCTGCTCTGTGAGCCTGGGTCTTAGAATGAGGATAAGTAACAGAGCCTCTACCAAAGCTCTGATGGGCATATAATGTGTGGGGATAAAAAAAAAAAACCCCAAAAAACCCAGTATATATAGGATCGTGACTACAGACAACAATTTTGTGGTATTAGCATCAAACTTCCTAAGAGACTAGATCTAAATTATTCCCACCACAAAAAAGAAACAACTATGTAAAGTGATAAAAGTGCTAGCTATTATTACAATGGCAATCATACCGCAATATATAAATCAAATCAACATGTTGTATACCCTAAACTTATACAATAATATGTCAAATATTTCAATAAAATGAAAGAAAAAGTGTTTAAAAAAGACTATGTTAAGCAACTGAGATTTGGGGGCTGTTTATTATTGTAGCCTAACATATCCCTTTCTGAATAATGTATCCAATATTAAATATGAAAAAATATATTATCAAGTTTTAAAGTCCACAACTTGTCAAACACTTAGAAAGCAAAAGTTATTAGAAAATGATCTTAATATTTAATGCATCTTAGAAAATAGAAGATTGAACTGGTTTAATATGTTTCTGATTATATCAGGGTTTATTATATAGCATAAAACTTATAAAATTTCATCACATTCCAGATTATGAGGCATGGAGGGCTAGCCATTACCATGGTGGTGATTTGTCTACATAATATCTGGTAGGGTTGCTGATCAGCAGTTTTCTCTCCTGAGGCTTACAAGCATGATATGAAGCAGTACACTGAATGTAGACATATGCCTAGCCCTGTTCAGGTACTTATAGATATATCTTATTCACTTCTAAAACTATCTTGAAAAATTGATACTATTACAGAGAATCCAAAGTATTCTTAATTCTTCAAAATCAGGGTGTGTAAGATTAAGGCACTGACTTATCTGGGGTAAGTATACTGCAGTGAAATAAATGAGGAAATGAACAAAAGGGTCAATCTAGTTCTTAATAGCTGTATTACTAGGTTTAAATACTAAGTTTTAAATTCCAATTTTAGCTTATAAAAACTGAGGATAATAACTACTTCATAAATTTGTTGTGAGGTTTGATCAGCTTGTCAAAGTAGCTGCTCAATATATATATGCTGGGGTTTTATTTAAAATTTTATACTCAGTATACAAATGAGGTGCTTTGGATCAGAGAAGTTTCTTAGTAATTAATTCATAGTATTGAATAAATAATAAATGAGTCTACCCCGTTGCCCTACTGCCTATTACTTGGACAGTGTGATGGCAGCCAATGAAGATTTTTCCCAAATGAGTAGCTAGACAGTTCACAGGCAGAGGATAAGGAAAAATGATTTTCTTGGCATATATATGGAGGTAGTTGTCCCCATCCACTCTTGAAATGATCTCTTTGGAAATGTAATGGGTCTCAATACTGTCTTTTTTTTTTTTTTTTTTTGTGGTACGTGGGCCTCCCCCGTTGCGGAGCACAGGCTCCGGACGCACAGGCTCAGCGGCCATGGCTCACGGGCCCAGCCGCTCCGCGGCATGTGGGATCTTCCCGGACCGGGGCACAAACCCGTGTCCCCTGCATCAGCAGGCGGATTCTCAACCATTGTGCCACCAGGGAAGCCCCTCAATGCTGTCTTTTACTTGATAATGTCATTGACCAAATGCTTTGATATATTTATGTACGGATACTTACATCAATTGAATTTTGAAATATATATGTCAATTTTTTCTTTTTTGTTTGAAAGAGTGGCTGACTTTTCCAATGCTTCCCAATAATAGAAAGCCCTCAATCATCCAAATCCAATGAGACCACCTTTTCCTTCTAACAATCCTGTTAACTCAGCTGTTTGGCAGAATTAAAAGGAAAAATTTCAGCAGCTGACAGTGTCTAGAAGGCAGTGATGTGTGGCCATGGCACAGGGCAGTAGCTGCAAGATGTTTTCTTCTGAATCCAACTAGAAAGTCATGGAGCATGAGAAACCCTTTCCTAGACAAGGTGAAATCAAACAGGAAAATACACTCCAATTACTGTCCTGCATAAATATACAAAGTGAACAAAGAGCATCAGTCAGGAGGCTATTGTCTGCCTAATTATGTTCCAAATTGGAAATGGCAACTTGTTTTCTTCCTCACATAATAGTTCTCTAAATAAATTGTCTTCTCCTGTCTGCAGCTCTCTTGAGGATTCGGTTATTTAGGGATGAAGAACTTGTGGTTGTGAAAAGCATGGGTTACAGCCAGCTCCCTGCCTGAGAGAGAAAATGGAAATAAACACTGGGGTTAAGACGTGCTGAAAATCAGATACATTTTAGCAATTCGTTTGTTGTGATTTGGGTACTATGGCAGACTTTTACACATTTTATGTGCCTCTCTTCTGACTTAGAATATTGTCTTGGCATACTCTAAAGAATGACTGTGCTT
The DNA here is from genome assembly GCF_026419965.1 of Kogia breviceps. NCBI lineage: Eukaryota > Metazoa > Chordata > Mammalia > Artiodactyla > Physeteridae > Kogia > Kogia breviceps. The sequence goes on along the minus strand of NC_081311.1, from coordinate 118,341,889 downwards.
CCTGAGCATCCCATATGGAATATTTGATTCCTCTGTCTTAAATTATCTTGATAGGTCTTGAAAATAATATTTTATTTGACGGCGATTTAAGAGAAAAACTTTCATTAGTATTAGTTCATCTTTACCATAAATTATGTTTTCTTTCTACATATTTTTATAAAGAAATATTTATTACCTTCAGAATGTTTTCAGAAGTCAGCCTTAACAAAATTTGATGCTGAAATATTTATTTTTTACTTAATGACTTTCTTCAACTATGAAATACTTCTATGATTTTTTTTTCAAAGATTTAATTTTATTTATTTTTGGCTGCGTTGTGTCTTTGCTACACTCAGGCTTTCTCTAGTTGCGGTGAACGGGGGCTACTCTTCGTTGGGGTGCACGGTTTTCTCATTGTGGTGGCTTCTCTTGTTGAGCACAGACTCTAGGTGCACGGGCTTCAGTAGTTGTGGTACGCAGGCTCAGTAGTTGTGGCGCATGGGCTTAGGTGCTCTGCGGCATGTGGGATCTTCCCGGACCAGGGCTCAAACCCGTGTCCCCTGCATTGGCAGGTGGATTCTTAACCACTGCGCCACCAGGGAAGTCCCCTTCTATTATTTTCCTTAAGCAAATGTTACAGTGTTTAAGGTTTGTCAGTGAAATGTCATCTCAATTGTAAGGTGAAAAATTCAGTGGTGGAAGTTACATGGATAATCTATCCCCAGTTTTTTTTTTATTTGTTAGTATTTTAGTCCTATATTCATAGAATGTGCTTTTATTCTTCAAAATGGTTTTCAACTCTTATTACCTTCTGTGAATAAGACCATGAAATGAAATGTTTATTATAGTCCTAAACTAATTTCTTCTGAGTCCTTTCAAGCATTTTTAATTTACTAGGGATGTAAACTGTTCATGTTTTTTTGATGTATAGATATTGTCCTTAGGAAGGTTTGTTTACTTTGTGGTCTAAATATTATTTAAATCTTCTGTATCAAAAGTAGTTAGTAGATAGTGCTTTATAAATTTTTATCTTCATAATATCCTTTTAATATAAATAATAATATATATAATGTTTTAACCAAGTGAAATTACAAAAACTAAACACATAAAATACTGTGAAGTAAAAGCTTGAGACAACTTTAAATGAAAGTTACAGAAGCTTAATTCTCAAGGAAGGTTAGTATGTCAGTGTCATTTTCCTGAGGGCAAATATAGCCTGGAACATATTGTGATAAAAAGTAAATTAATCTAACATGGTACTGTCAAGTAGGAGAGTACAAATAATAAGTATGTTATTATTTGAAAACCTTTTCTAATTACTTTGGATTTTTCTTTTTTATATATTTCCTCTTTTTTAAAGTATAGTTGACTTCTACCCTTGATTGATCAGAAAGGCATTTTGCATGGCTCTCTATTGAAATATGTTTCCATGTAAAATTATAAAACTCCTAGTACCTTTTCTATGCTGTTGTGGAGAATTCTGTGTTTGATCAACAATCTTAGAGTTACTAAGAACTAGCAAAATCCTACATAGTCTCATTTGTCTCCCCCTTGCCCAATTTTGGTTTTATTTTGGAATTGTTCCCCAAACTTAGGCAGTTTTTTCCTTTGAGATTTAGTGCATTTGTTTGTTTATTCCTGAAAATAATTCTGCTGATTACAATTCATTTATCAATTTAATAAATAACACAGAGTTTCAGAAACTTTAGTAATTGGACAAAATTACATATATACAACATGTGCATATAAGCATACAATAAGTGAAACAGATATAATTTGAATTTTCCTCTTAGGTATTTCTTTTTTTTTTTAATGAATTATGTTTAACAAAGTACCCGTTTTTCTTCAACTTCAGAGTAAAGATTTGGGTTTCTGGGCAATCGGTGACATTATTTTAGGTAAAGTTCTCTAGATTTTAATTTACAACTCATAAAGCAGAGTGAATCGTTAAAGATAAATGGCAAGAATGACTTTGTTTTTTGAATTTGACATAATAAAACTGTATATGAGTAGGTGGGAAGTAAGGGACAGTGTTGAGGAACACCACTTTTGCTCATAGGTGTTCTTAATGTTTCAGAACATGTTATGTTTACAAATGGAGTGAGATGCGTAAGAAACCCTGGTTAGTTAGTGATGGGCAGTAGAGATGAAGTTTCCTTCCATTTATTACTCCCCACCTGAGCTATAACAGATCATCTCTTGCTATCCAGTGAGTACGGACTGACTAATGTAGAATAAGGGATGACATTTTCATCTGAGGTTTTTGATCATCTTCACATCTGGCTAAACCTTTTTAGATGGCGTATCAGGTTCACCGTAAACAATAATAGCAACAAAAGAAATAGACACCCTCTTTTTCTGTTAAATCAAGTATAATGACACTCATTTGCCTAACAATTGGAATGGGACTGTGTCAGGAACCAGAGCACTCTCTAAATTTTAAGAAAAATCTAAAATCTATACCTAAAATATAAGCAGGCCTAATAACTACTCTGTTGGTCATTGACAACTAATAAATCCTTCTTTTTTCTTTCAAAAAATTTTATTTTTTTTTGGCTTCGTTTCTGTGCAAGGGCTTTCTCTAGTTGCGGCGAGTGGGGGCCACTTTTCATCGCGGTACGCGGGCCTCTCACTGTCGCAGCCTCTCTTGTGGCCGAGCACAAGCTCCAGACGCGCAGGCTCAGTAGTTGTGGCTCACGGGCCCAGCTGCTCCGCAGCATGTGAGATCTTCCCAGGCCAGGGCTCGAACCCGTGTACCCTGCATTGGCAGGCAGATTCTCAACCACTGTGCCACCAGGGAAGCCCTAATAAATGCTTCTTGAATTTCCCTATAGCCAGATGTAATTCCAGTAGGCTAATATATAAAGTTTCTTCCTTCTGTCCATATGAATACTAAGGGCCAAATATTCATGGAAACAGACAGTTAGGGGTCATGTTTAAATAATACCTATAAACACCATACTGCCTCATAATGAGAATGCACCTTGAGGTCTCAGTAAATAAACTATCTGTTATGATCTATATAACTGAAATATTTTCTAATCTTTATACAAAATGGGTCCAGTGAATTAATGCTAGATTTAGCTTCAGTTAAGAATGTACAAATTTGCATGAATAGGTCAGACGGTGCAGCATTCAATTCTTCACTAAAATATACTTTTTATTTATTTATTTTAAAATAGCTCTTTATTGGAGTATAATTAGTTCACAATACTGTGTTAGTTTCTGTTGTACAACAAAATGGATCATCCACATGCATACATATATCCCCATGTCCTCTCCCTCTTGTGTCTCCCTCCCACCCCTCTAGGTGGTCACAAAGCACCGAGCTCATCTCCCTGTGCTATGCTGCTGCTTCCCACTAGCTAGCTATTTTACATTCGGTAGTGTATATATGTTGATTCTACTCTCACTTTGCCCCAGCTTCCCCCTCCCACCCTGTGTCCTCAAGTCCATTCTCTGTGTCTACGTCTTTATTCCTGCCCTGCCATTTTTTTTTTAGATTCCATATATATGTGTTATGAATGGATAAAGATGTGGCACATATGCACAATAATATATACTTTTATATAGCATTTTAAGTCATCAAGGCAAACTCATGTGGAACTCTTTCTCTAGTTTTTTTCACAATGTATTCGTGTGATAGGTATGTGTATTTCTGATGAAAGCTCAGAAACCTGAAGCCTTTTGCTCACCAACCCTAACTATCAGTTGCTGCACTCTTTAGGAGTCACAAGCCTTGACTGTGTTGCAGATTTTCTTGAAAGATCTATTCAGATGTACTTTGGACTAAAGATGTTTTGGTTGATGAATCTGCTATGTGTGTTCAGAAAATGGTTATCTGTGCGAAGGGTTTTATGATAACAACCAGTGGTGACAAATCCAGGTAAGCTGATGAGCTTTTTTGATATTGATGGGGTGGTTTTGAGCTGTAGCTTTTTATAAAATGGACCTTTTTTCAGATGTATTCCTTCATATAATCAGTTAAATGTACATACAGCTCTGTGTGTGTGTGTGTGTGTGTGTGTGTGTGTGTGTGTATTAGAGAGGCAGACATAAATAGTGTTACACTCTCAAGAATGAGTTATGGATTAAATATCAAATTCACTCCTTCTCCAGAATATGAGAACACATGGGACAGTTCAGACTGCTGTTTCCACAATGTCATATGCGGTGTGGATTAGTCACTAATGCAGATGGAAAACTCAAACCATAGCTTATGTGCTTGCTGTTATCTGTTCAGATGGATCCTCAAGTTTTTATGGATGCATCCACTGGCTTCAGATTCAAATTTTTTTCAGAAGAGAGCATTGCAAGTTAGTTTTTTGTTTTGTTTATTTTTTTTGTCAAGTCAACTAGATTTGAAAGGAGTTTGTGTAGAACATAGTCTGTAGTTAAACTGGAAAATACATTCCAACTTTCAAATAAGTAACGGATTAACCAAAATTTGAGTAATTTCTGTTAGGTTGAATTTTTATAAACTATACTGGGAAATGATATATAGTGTCTGAAGCATTTTCTGTATCACTTGTGATATAAAACTAATAGTATGGAAAATTATTTTGAGAATAAAGTGAGTTCCATGTTAGATAATTGGCCCTTTAAATTTTATTTTTATTTTTACTTTTTTGTGGTATGCGGGCCTCTCACTGTTGTGGCCTCTCCCGCCGCGGAGCACAGGCTCCGGACGCGCAGGCTCGGCGGCCATGGCTCACGGGCCCAGCCGCTCCGCGGCACGTGGAATCTTCCTGGACCGGGGCACGAACCCGTGACCCCTGCATCGGCAGGTGGACTCTCCACCACTGCATCACCAGGGAAGCCCGGCCCTTTTTATTTAAAATTATTCAATAACTGAATGACAATTTGGCAATTCAGCATTTATTATGCTGAAATAATATCTCTATGTAAAAATCTTTATATTTAAACAGGTGTATTTTTTACTATGTAAGTGTAATATATTACATGGTAGCAGGAAACAAATTTATCTCAGATTATTTTTAGAACTATACTTTATTGGGCATCTCACACACTGAAATCACAATATTTTAATTTTATTGTCATTGTTTTTCTTTCTGCTTTTATGAAAAGATGTCCCCCTTTTTCACTAACACTAACTTTATTCTGAAATATTAATAAGTTCAAGGAAGATAGAAGTTTTGAAATATTTAGGCAAATATAACATTATTTTAGAAAACTGGATGCTCCTTGATGTATTAATTTTCTACCTCCCTAAAACAATTAACTGTTTTAAGTTAAATTATTAGTAATTTTAAATTCTACATATATGTATATCTATATTCATACTGGAACTTTCAATTTTTTGACAGTTAGTTGTCAATAAATTTGCTTGGAAAATGGATTACACTAAGATTATGGTCAAATTTACTAACTGGAGAATTTGGTCACAAGTGGGAGAAGCTCCCCTCTTCCCTTTTATTTTTTCAACCCTCTTCTCATTGCCCAGAATTAAGAAATACTGAGCAATTATCTTTAAAATTAATCAACAAAATATTGACTCAGTTGATCTCCAGAGGCATTTTTTAACTCTGTGCCTAGCCAGCTTAGCTTCTGTCTTTCACTACAGTCTGGTTCTAACGGTAGTCGGTGACAGCTTTCTGACCACCTTGCTAGTAATTCCTTCTATAGCTTGTTAGCTAGAGTCGTTTTTCCTGGCTGACCTCCTTCTACTCTACTTCATTCCTTTTCTCAAACTTCCTTTGATCTCTGATAATTACTCTTCTTCATTTCCCTTCAATCTCACCCCTCCTCCAGAACTGACCTCAGTTTATTTTATCGTGGTTACTGCTTCAGTCTAGAATATGAATGTGTAAGCCAGTATTCTCTGCCTCATTATCATCCATCTTAAATTGACTTTTCAGTCAATACTAGACTAATCCTAATAATGGTAATAATAAACAGTTAGTATATATTTAGTGCTTACTTGTACCAAGTCTAAACCAAGTGTTTTACATGGATTTGCTCATATGATTCTTTCAACCACATCATGAAGTAGCTGCTACAATTATCTCCAATTTATAGCCTAGGAAATTTATAGCCTGGGATCACCAAGCTAGGAATTGGCAGAGACAGAGCTTGAACCAGGGTTATTGTTTTTTAGAAGCCACATATCTCACATATCTATGCAGGAGGGCCTATGCTCTACAGAGGCAGGGTATCTATCTGGTAATTTTCTTTTTTTAAGACCTCTGAATTTTCTTACTGTTTATAGGGATCCTCATTCCATGACCACATCCAAATTTATACTCCATTAAATAAATATTTAGGGGCTTCCCTAGTGGTGCAGTGGTTGAGAAGTCTGCTTGCCAATGCAGGGGACACGGGTTCGATACCTGGTCTGCGAGGATCCCTCATGCCACGGAGCAACTAGACCCGTGAGCCACAACTACTGAGCCTGTGCTCTAGAGCCCGTGAGCCACAACTACTGAGCCCACATGCCACAACTACTAAAGCCCGCGTGCCTGGAGCCCGTGCTCTGCAGCAATACAAGCCACCGCAATGAGAAGCCCGCACACCGCAACAAAGGGTAGCCCCCGTTCACCACAACTGGAGAGAGCCCGTGCGCAGCAACGAGGACCCAATGCAGCCAAAAATAAATAAATAAAATAAAATAAATATTTAATGATCACCTGCTATATGTCAGGCACTATTCTAGGTATTGAGGTAAGCAGTGAACAGAACTGAAAAGTCACAAATATGCTGCTTGCATTCTAATGGGGAGGGACAGGTGATAGCAGAAATATTTATGTTATGTATGGTAGAAGTAAGTTCTATTAAAAAAATAAAGCAGGGTAAAGAGAGTGTAACTGTGCAGATGAATAACATTCTTCCTATTTGTCCTCTTTGATAAAGTGACATTTGAATAGAGTCAAAAATAAAGTGAGTGAGTCATGAAAATATCTATGGAAAGAGAATTGCAGATTGAAAAAGTAGTACATGCAAAGACCCTGATGTGGAAATATGCTATGCTTGGCATTAGTAAGGATAACCAAGGAGGACCTTCAGACTGGATTGAAATGAACAGAAGAATAACAGGAGCAGAGGTCAAGGAAGGAGAGGAGACGTAGGTCATAGAGAACTTTGTAGGTCATAAGCAAGCTCTTCAGAATTTGCTTGGAGAGAGAGACAAGAATCCACAGGAAGATTTTGAACAGATTTGTTGAGTTCTCTGCTGCTGTGGGGAGAATCAACTCTAGGGAGTAAAGAATCTATAGGAAGCTATTGTAATAATCCAAGTGAAAGATTCGGGTGGTATAGAATAAAGTAGTGGTAGAGGTGATCATTATATATGTGTGTGTGTGTGTGTGTGTGTGTGTGTGTGTGTGTATACACACACACACACATATATATATATACATACTCATTTACACACACCCAAACATTTTTTGAAATGTAATATACGTATATAAAAGCACATACCATAGGTGTATGGCTGGATGAACTTTTTTTTTACTGAACACTAGTGTAAGTAGTTCTCATATCAAGAATCAGAAATTTAGAAGTCCCCTTACACTGCTTTCTAGTTATTACCCCTACCTCCCTTGGCAAAGATAAGGGCTGTTCTTCTAAAACAGAGGTTGGCAGACTCTTTCTGCAAAAGATCAGACAGTAAATATTTTTAGGCTTTAAAGGCCACATGTAGTTTCTGACACATACTGTTTTTTCCAACTGTCTTGATAGTTTTGCTATGTGTAAAATTCTCTGTTGGCAATAAGTATGCCATTATAATTTTGAGAGCCTTCCTCTTCAGTCTTCTGCTTTCTAGAAGAATATAAAATTTTGAGCCTGTAGTCTTTCATTTCCAGCTTGTAAGCCCTCAGATGTGGCACCTTTTGATCTAGAGCCTTTGAACTTTTTCCCAAAAAACAAAAATTATCTGTCCTACTTCCCATCCCCAACATATAATGTGACTCAGGGACTCAGTTTTATCTTCATTGAATTGTCCTGTCTATCAAATAACAGATGATCACATGCTTTATAATACAAATGCTATTGAAATATTGGTCTCATTTTATGAAATTAAACAATTTCACTATGTTTAGATTGCTCAGATTTCACAGCACTCAGAGAACCAGATGTTTCTAATGTTATGCCAGAGGCTGTCCAATCCCAGGACAGTCTTTATCTAATCCAGAAGTATACTTTCCTCAGGACCAATATTATAAAAGAAAAGGAGAGCTTGCCTACCAAGATTTGTTACTTGGTAGCCAAGTTTTGGATGCTTAGAGGGATTTCCTAGAGATGTTGCAGCACCCTTCACTAGGGATTTAGTAACCATACCTACACGGTACATTTACTGCTCTCTTTCCTTTGCCTGGCAAGTAATCTGGTTTCAAGAATTTATGAGGCCAATAATATTGTTGTCAGGGATCGCCAAGACCACCCTCAGTTTTAGGTATTTGCTAGGAGAGCTCATGGAGCTCAGAAAGTCTGTTATGGTTTATTAAATGGAAAGGATACAGATCAGTATCAGCAAAGGTGAAAGGCATGTAAGACAGAGTGCAGGATAGACTAGGTGCAAACTTCTAGGTGGCCTTTCCTAGTGGAGTCTCAACAGCATCTAATTCTTCCAGCAACATTATGTAACAACACGTATGGGTTTTCTTAAGCATGAAAGTGCACCCAAGACTTGGTGTCCAGGATTTAATCTGGGGTTAGTTATGTAGACAAGGAGTGCCCATATAGTTGATCTTAGTCTCCAGTCCCTCCAAAAGTCAAACTAATACCCTGTGACCCAAAGCCCCCACCATAAACTATCTAGATTGGCCCAAGGCACCAGATAAATAAAGACACTCTTTGAGGCAGAACCTTTCAAAGGCTTAGAGCTTATCTCCCAGGAGTCAGTCAAGTACCAAACCTTTATTTGGAAAGCGTGGGGTTTGAAAACCCCAGACCCACTGAATCAATTCCTCCATGCATAAGCATATTTTATTGCTCAAAACTGGGAATCTAAACTTCTCACACGATATCTATCCATAATTTCCCAAGCAAAATAGCTCAAACTTGAGACTAAAATTTTATCTCACATATGAAAAAACTGTTTTCCCCCCTCTGGTTGACGTTCACTTATCTTCTGTCTACCTCCACCAGATTATAGAATATTTCAGGCAATAAAATGTTTCATTATTGCTATATTATTCAACATTTGAAGACTCTAGAAAGCTGTGTCAGTCAGATTTTGCTAGGCAACATGCAACAACAAAAATCACCATGGCAAACAACACTCAGTACTTCTTGCTCATGTAAGAAAGACATACTTGTGGCCTGTGAATTGTCTGTAATTGTTCTGCATCTGTAATTTGGGGCTGCTCTACTCCATTTGTCTCCTTTAGAGTACCCAACTGGAAGGGGAGCAGCTACCTGGGGATTGTTCTTCTCATGGCTATGACAGGAGCACAAGAGAACAAGAAAAAATGCCTAATCATATTTCAAGCCTCTACTCGTGTCACATCTGTTAATCATTGGCCAAAGCATGTCACATGGCCAATACCAGTCACAAGGGGTAAGGCCACCTACTGTAAGGCTATTATAAAGGAACGGATGAATGTTAACAGTACAGAGGAGAGAATTGGGACCATTATTTAATATACCACAGAGGTCAATAGAAAGATTCAGAATGACTTTCAAACCCTGGCTTTGATGACTGTCTTGATCATAGATCTGGAAGTAATCAACATGTTTATTACTTGATTTTCTCATATGGAAAAAGAAAATCAAAATAACTACTTAGAGTTTTGTTGTGAGGATTATAGATAATGTGTGAAGTGCCAAGCATAGTGGCCTGATCATAGGTTTATAACAAGATTTATTATTATTGATATAATATTGAAGACCCATTCTTTCTCCTTAAAAACACTAATAAGGATAACACTAATAAGTGAACGTTTATTGTATACATAGTATTATCCTAAGTGCTTAACGTAATAGGTAGGTACTCTTTTTCACCATTTTTGGGGTGAAGAAGAGAGACTGAGAAAAGTTAGGAGATACGCCCAAAGTAAAGAGTCATGATCATAGAATCTCAAATTCCCTCACAATCAAGTGGCTTAAAATAAAAATTGTTTATTTAGATCACGATTTTGTGAGTCAGCAATTAGGGATGGGCTCAGCTGTATGGTTTTCTGGACTCATCCAGGTCCAGGCATGAATCTGTAGTCAGCTGGCTACATAGTTGGCTAGAGCTACATAGTCTAGAATTGCCTCAGCTATGATGGGTCATTGTTGTTCCATGCAATTGCTCATCAGCCTGGGCTTATTTACTTGGTGGCTGAGCAGGGTTCCGAGAGAACAAGTGGTAAACAAAGCTTGCTTGAGTCTTAAGCTTCTAACTAGTACATCACCCCTTTTACTTTATTCTATTGATCAAAGTTGATCTGGTCACAAGTCCAGCCCAGACTCAAGACAATGAGAAATAAGAACCAATCTCTTAAAGAGAAAAACTGTAGAGTCACATTACAATTAACATAGATTACAAGGAGGAACGATTGAGTATTACCAATTTTGGAATCTGCCACAGTTTGTCTTCTGGCTACAATTTTCACATCCATTCCCATGAAAAATACATTCTTCCTTATCTGAGTATCTCTAAAAGTCATGCCATGGAACTATGGCATCAGACTTAAATTCTAGAATGTAAAAAAAAAAAAAGTATCCTTGTAAAGTCTAGATGAAACTTATCATATGTGGATTTCCTTGATCCAGAGACTCATGAAATATAAAGTTATCTGTCCTACAAACATCTGATGTAAACTGTTGATATGGGGATAGGGTAAATTCAATAAACACTACCATTCTAAAAGAGAAAAAATGAGAGATACATAGCAGTGACTGGTCCACAGCAATTTTAAAATCTAGGTGGGAATATTGTCAGACTCCTTACCTTGGAATAATGAATAGTCTTTGATTAAAGCAAGATTAGGTTCCTTGGGACATAATGTTCCCCCATTTGTTTTTCGTGGCTCTTGGCTCTACCCTCTGGGCTCCTGGCTCCTTCCTCTAGAACATCTTTCCTTTTCAATTTTCTTCCTTAGCCCTTCGAAAAATTTTCTTAGCCAGCTTCCTTATTGTAGAAAGTTGGGTGTCCAGAGGGCTTTTGTAATTTGAGTAAAGTCATTCTCTCTTAAAGAAGCTTGATGTCACTTTTACATATACAATTTCCTCCAAGTCATGTGGACTTAATATGAGTTTGATTTGTGCCTATTCCATTTGTTAAAAAGCCATAGCCATGATTGGTTTTAAGATTTGTGTCTCTATATAGGCTTTTTTACTGTCACTTTGGAATTGGGCTTTTGTGAAACCATGCTCTTAAGAATCTGAGGAGCAGTTTTGTCTATTTGAGAGAGTCTATTTGACAACATATTCTTTCAGATTTCTCAGGAAAGGGTTTTGGAGCTACACACTTGAATAAATCTTTTTCCTCAGGCCTCATTTTACTTTGAAAATTTTTACTGGCTGGGAAGACTAAAGATAAGAAACAAATTCCTTTATATCCCAGAAAATTTTGTACCCTCTAAATTCCTTCAAATTTCTCCTTGCAAACTGGCTAGTTCTTTATTTAGCCCATTTCTTTCTTCCTGTACGTATATGCAGCTAGGACCAACCAGCTGACATTTCAACATTCTGTGGAGATCTCTTTAGCCAAAATCAGAAGTTAATTATATACATTTGCTATCTTTCAAGTTCCTGTAGGCAGCTCTTTTGCCAATTATTTTATTCTAAAAAACACAGATTGCCATTTTTTTAACCTCCAATAACAATCTGCTTTATTTTTTCCCAGCATTTGCTAAGAGTTTGTTTCCCATTTTCCCAGCCTCTGCTTAGTGCTCACTGCCAAAGGTGCTTATTTTAGATTTTTGTCATGGCAGCACCTCAGTTCTAGGAACCAATTATTTCTGCATCAGTTTTTCCCATAAAAATAATCACAAAGCTTACTGTCTTAAAATAATAACCATTGAAAAATTTTTTAGCTCATAATCCTGTTGGTCGTTAATCTAGGCTGGGCTCAGCTGAGCTTGTGTTTGCAGTCAGCTGCCAGGTCAGCCGGGGGCTGATTAGTCTAGAATGACTTCTGCTGGGGCTGCTCATCTTGGTTCTATGTATTCTCTCATCATCCAGCAGGATAGCCTGGGATTGTTCTCACAGTGGCTGCTCAGGTTTCCACGAGAATGAACAGAGGCAAGCAAGGCATTTGAGGATTTGGATTGTACTGGCACACCATCACTTCTGGTGCATTTCCCTGTCCAAAACAAGTTAAGGGCCAGTCAAGATTTAGGAGAAGGGAAAATGGACTCTAGCTTTTGATGTGAGAAGCTGCAAAGTCACATTGTAAAAGATATAGATAAAGAGAGTAGCAGAAAGATCCCTGCTGTTTTTGCAATATACCATACTATACTATACATTACTATCAGTAAATTTTGTTACAATTACTATTTTATCAAGAAACACAACAAAGTCATTATGATTCCTTCCAAAAAAGGATGGCTGTAGCCTCACTTAACTTTTCTTCTTCTGTAGGAACTTATTCTTTCTGACCACACAACTCACTTCCCTGCATGTATTACTAACCTACTCCTGATTCTCCGCAGTAGTCTGCTTGTTCTAGTAGACTGGGATTGGGAGTTGGCATCTATCAATCTGACTCTTGCCTACCTGCCTGCCTCCTATCTCTGAACAACATGAACAGATTGGATCCAGACTTGTGGATTTGTCTTTGGAGTGGCTTCTGAAACTTCACCCACCTTGTAGTCTTTATTAGCACTGCTTAGCCTGTTGTTGGGAAGAACACCCACCTACCTAAACTCTGTGAGTCCCATCTCAGTGGTGAACATGGTCTAAATTCCCCTCTTCTCATCATGCACTTCCTTTTGATTAGCTCAGTGATTGGGCTTCTCTCATGAGATACAAGTTATCTAAAAAATACATGTAAAAAATATAACTTAATTTTCTTAATTTTTATAATCTATGGGTAATGAAGTCTAATGTTGATTATTGAGGGTCTTGAATTTTGTCAAGGTGAATATCCTACATAGAAATTTCCTTCATTTAACATTTTTGCTTAGAAGGTATGTGGGTAAGATTGGATCAATATGAGGTGACAGGGCTTGAAAAAGGTAGAAATTGCCTTTATTATATATTTTATATAACAGAAATTAGTACCTACTCAATTTATCATATGGTCATTTAATTAATAATTTGGTAATAATTAATTGACCTAACTGCTGGTCAATTTTCTCAACACTCTACAAATTTCTTATAGTGGTAGAAGTTTCTTCAAGACAGAGAACCTGCTCCACCAATCACACAGAAACATAGTGGTCTCAGTGGTGCAACCATCTATAAACATATTGGGAGAGATGCTTGCTGTCCTTTGAAAAAGCACTCTGAGCTGAGTGATTTATCCTGTATTTCAGCTCTGTAAGAGGATTCAATCATATTGATTTGACACTCCCAACACTGGGTAGAGTTTATGAACATTCTCTCAAAGGGGACCTGTATTCAAATATGCTTGTTTAACCATGTAATGTCTTAGACATTTAAAAAATTGCTGTAGTAATTGTTTATATGACTTTGACAGTAGTGTCCAGCCTAATCTAGGGTAGCATCTAGTTTCATGTCACATACAGTTGGACTCCCATATGTGTGGGCTCTGCATCTGTGAATTCATCCAACTATGTATTGAAAATATTTGAAAAAAAAATTCCAGAAAGTTCCAAAATGCAAAATTGGAATTTTCCACATACTGGCAACTATTTACATAGCATTTACATTGTACAGTGGACCCTTGAACAAACACACCTTTGAAATGCACAGGTCTACTTACACCAAGACTTTTTTCATAAATCATACTACAGTACTACACATTCTGTGGTTGGTTGGATACACGGATGTGGAACCACAGATATGGATGGCTGACTCTAAAGTCATGAGAATTTTTGACTGTGCAGGGTTTGGTACCCTTAACCCTTGCATTGTTTAAGGGTCAACTGTATTTACAACTATTTACATAGCATTTACATTTTATTAGGTATTATAATAATCTAGAGTTAATTTAAAGTATATGGGAGGATGTGTATAGGTTATATGCAAATACTATGCCATTTTATATAAGGGACTTGAGCGCCACCGTATTTTGTATCTAAGGGGGATTCTGGAACCAATCCCTGTGAATACTGAGGGACAAACGGATATATCCCATTGTGACAGCAATTATTAACTTAGGGAAAATTTGTTGGAGACACTTTCTTCAAAAACTAGCCATGCTGACAAGAGGAATAGAGTACCTGTATAGGTCAATGGTATCAACTCTGTGAGTTTCAGTTATTAAGAGAAAGAATATATTGGATAGAAACGCTTGAGTTATATAATACAACCTGAGAACACTTTTTCCTCCTACAGTGAAAGTAAAACCTATTTTGACTGAGAAATTTCACTAAATTTTCATATAGTAGCAGGTACTCAATATTTGATGAATGATTGATTAATAATCACCCTCCATGTTTGTTAGATAATTGACCTTATTTTAAGGATGGTGAGAACTGTATTTTCACTTTTCCTGCAGTAATGAAAATGATGAAGAGAATGAAACAGGAATATGTTCATCTGATGTGTCAGTGTTACTTGGTTAGCTGTTAGGCCATCTTTGAGCCCTCCAACCTGTTGAGGCCATTCTATATTGAACCATTCAAATAAAAATGGTTTCAGCCCTCATATCATGTATAGAAGAAACCCCCAAATCATTTTAGTATGTCCCATGATTTTTTAGGAGCTTTTCTGATAATGTGAGAAAGGTGGTAGGATGGAAGTTTTCAATAGTGTTTATGAAAATTAGAAAAGAGAGTTGACTAAGAAAACCAGAAGGATTGTCAGGAAGGTGTGAAAGTCCAGTTGAAATTATGGCAATAAGTTTTAAAGTTGAATGAATTTATGAGGTTGTATGATTTTTATTTCAGTAGTTTGATAGCAGAAGTAAAGGCAGCAGATGACTAATTAACACAAGTGTGTTTTAACCCAATGGGGAAATTAGCAAAACAAATAATGATTTTATAATAAAGATTGTAGATTTATGAAATCATTACTTTTTTCATGATCTTTGGCTTTTAATAAGAAGTTCTATGTGAACAAAACTCTAGAATTTCTAACCCAATGCAGTTCTAACAGAAGCATCCAGATTATTCTGGGAGCCAAACTATTTGTTTCAAAAAACCCCACAAAAGTCGAAGCCTAAAGACCTGATCCTAAGCCCAGAAATTTCTGTAAATTACTGTGAGTCTTTAGTTGTTTTACTACTTTGACTCTCAATTCTCTAATCATTAGTAAGTTTGCTTTTTGTACTTTCATTTTATGTTTTTATGGAAAATTCTTCTACATAGGAGATATGGAATTTAGCTGAGAATATTCAAAGAACTCAAGGCTGAAGGTACAGAATAATAATAAAAAAGGCCACACATTCATTAGGATGGAGAGCAAAATCACAGTGTACCTCTCAAGAACCATTTAAAAATTTGTCATGTTTACTTGTGAATAATCGCTTCAGTCATTTTTTATAAGTGATGAAATAATTTTGAGATGATTCTTAAATTTTTTTTTAACATCTTTATTGGAGTATAATTGCTTTACAGTGGTGTGTAAGTTTGTGCTTTATAACAAAGTGAATCAGTTATACATATACATATATCCCCATATCTCCTCCCTCTTTCGTCTCCCTTGCCTCCTCCCTATCCCATCCCTCTAGGTGGTCACAAAGCACTGAGCTGATCTCCCTGTGCTATGCGGCTGCTTCCCACTACCTATCTATTTTACATTTGGTAGTGTATATATGTCCATGCCACTCTCTCACTTTGTTCCAGCTTACCCTTCCCCCTCCCCCTGTCCTCAAGTCCATTATCTACATCTGAGTCTTTATTCCTGTTCTGCCCCTTGGTTCTTCAGAAAGGTTTTTTTTTTTTAAGATTCCATATATATGTGTTAGCATACGGTATTTGTGTTTCTTTTTCTGACTTACTTCACTCTGTGTGACAGATTCTAGGTCCATCCACCTCACTACAAATAACTCAATTTTGTTTCTTTTTATGGCTGAGTAATATTCTATTGTATATATGTACCACATCTTCTTTATCCATTCCTCTGTGGATGGACACTTAGGTTGCTTCCATGTCCTGGCTATTGTAAATAGAGCTGCAATGAATATTGTGGTACATGACTCTTTTTGAATTATGGTTTTCTCAGGGTATATGCCCAGTAGTGGGATTGCTGGGTTGTATGGTAGTTCTATTTTTAATTTTTTAAGGGACTTCCATACTGTTCTCCATAGTGGCTGTATCAATTTACATTCCCATCAACAGTGCAAGAGGGTTCCCTATTCTCCACACCCTCTCCAGCATTTATTGTTCATAGATTTTTTTGATGATGGCCATTCTGACTGGTGTGAGGTGATAACTCATTGTACTTTTGATTTGCATTTCTCTAATGATTAGTGATGTTGAGCATCCTTTCATATGTTTGTTGGCACTCTATATCTTTGGAGAAATGTCTATTTAGGTCTTCTGCCCATTTTTGGATTGGGTTGTTATGTTTTTTTGATATTGAGCTGTATAAGCTGTTCGTATATTTTGGAGATAAGTCCCTTGGCATTTGCTTCATTTGCAAATAGTTTCTCCCATTCTGAGGGTTGTCTGTGCATCTTCTTTATGGTTTCCTTTGCTGTGCAAAAGCTTTTATGTTTCATTAGGTCCCATTTGTTTATTTTTGTTTTTATTTCCATTTCTGTAGGAGGTGGGTCAAAAAAGATCTTGCCGTGATTTATGTCATAGAGTGTTCTGCCTACATTTTCCTCTAAGAGTTTGATAGTGTCTGGCCTTACATTTGGGTCTTTAATCCATTTTGAGTTTATTTTTGTGTACGGTGTTAGGCAGTGTTCTAATTTCCTTCTTTTACAAGTAGCTGTCCAGTTTTCCCAGAACCACTTATTGAAGAGGCTGTCTTTTCTCCATTGTATATTCTTGCCTCCTTTATCAAAAATAAGGTGACCGTATGTGTGTGGGTTTATCTCTGGGCTTTCTATCCTGTTCCATTGATTTATATTTCTGTTTTTGTGCCAGTACCATACTGTCTTGATTACTGTAGCTTTGTAGTATAGTCTGAAGTCAGGGATCCTGATTCCTCCAGCTCCATTTTTCATTCTCAAGATTGCTTTGGCTATTCGGGTCTTTTGTGTTTCCATACAAACTGTGAAATTTTTTGTTCTAGTACTATGAAATTTTTTGTTCTAGTTCTGTGAAAAATGCCATTGGTATAGGGATTGCATTGAATCTGTACATTGCTTTGGGTAGTATAGTCATTTTCACGTTGTTGATTCTTCTAAGAACATGATATATCTTTCCATCTGTATCATCTTTAATTTCTTTCATCTTAGTGTCTTACAGTTTTCTGCATACAGGTCTTTTGTCTACTTAGGTAGATTCATTCCTAGGTATTTTATTCTTTTTGTTGCAGTGGTAAATGGGAGTGTTTCCTTAATTTCTCTTTCAGATTTTTCATCATTAGTGTATAGGAATGAAAGAGATTTCTGTGCCTTAATTTTGTATCCTGCTACTTTACCAAATTTATTGATTAGCTCTGGTATGTTTCTGGTAGCATCTTTAGGATTCTCTATGTATAGTATCATATCATCTACAAACAGTGACAGCTTTACTTCTTTTCCGATTTGCATTCCTGTTGTTTCTTCTTATCTGATTGCTGTGGCTAAACCTTCCAAAATTATGTTAAATAATAGCTGTAAGAGTGGGCAACCTTGCCTTGTTCCTGATCTTAGAGGAAGTAATTTCAGATTTTCGCTATTGAGAACGAAGTTGGCTGTGGGTTTGTCATACATGGCCTTTATTGTATTGAGGTAAGTTCCTTCTATGCCTACTTTCTGGAGGGTTTTTATCATAAATGGGTGTTGAATTTTGTTAAAAGCTTTTTCTATATCTATTGAGATGATCATATGGTTTTTCTCCTCCAGTTTGTTAATGTGGTGTATCACATTGATTGATTTGCATTTATTGAAGAATCCTTGCATTCCTGGGGTAAACCCCACTTAATTGTTCTATATGATCCTTTTAATGTGCTGTTGGATTCTGTTTGCTAGTATTTTGTTGAGGATTTTGGCATCTGTGTTCATCAGTGATATTGGCCTGTGGTTTTCTTTCTTTGTGACATCTTTGTCTAGTTTTGGTATCAGGGTGGTGGTGGCCTCAGACTGAATTTGGGAGTGTTCCTCCCTCTGCTATATTTTGGAAGAGTTTGAGAAGGATAGGTATTAGCTCTTCTCTAAATGTTTGATAGAATTTACCTGTGAATCCATCTGGTCCTAGGATTTTGTTGGAAGGTTTTTTAATCACAGTCTCAATTTCAGTGCTTGTGAGTGGTCTGTTTATATTTTCTATTTCCTCTTGGTTCAGTCTCAGAGGTTGTGCTTTTTAAAGAATTTGTCCATTTCTTGCAGGTTGTCCATTTTATTGGCATATAGTTGCTTGTAGTAATCTCTCATGATCCTTTGTATTTCTGTAGTGTCAGTTGTTACTTCTCCTTTTTCTAAATCTATTGATTTGAGTCTTCTCCCTTTTTTTCTTGATGAGTCTGGCTAATGGTTTATCAGTTTTGTTTATCTTCTCAAAGAACCAGCTTTTAGTTTTATTGATCTTTGCTATCATTTCCTTCATTTCTTTTTCATTTATTTCTGATCTGATCTTTATGATTTCTCTCCTTCTGCTAACTTTGGGGCTTTTTTGTTCTTCTTTCTCTAATTGCTTTAGGTGTAAGGTTAGGTTGTTTAGTTGAGATTTTTCTTATTTCTTGAGGTAGGATTGTATTGCTATAAACCTCCCTCTTAGAACTGCTTTTGCTGCATCCCATATGTTTTGGGTCATTGTGTTTTCATTTACATTTGTTTCTAGGTATTTTTTGATTTCTTCAGTGATCTCTTGGTTATTAAGTAGTGTTTTGTTTAGCTTCCATGTGTTTGTATTTTTTTTTTTTTTTCCAGTATGCAGGTCTCTCACTGTTGTGGCCTCTCCCATTGCGGAGCGCAGGCTCCGGACACGCAGCCTCAGCAGCCATGGCTCATGGGCCCAGCCGCTCCGTGGCATGTGGGATTTTCCCAGACCGGGGCATGAACCCGTGTCCCCTTCATCAGCAAGAGGATTCTAAACCACTGCACTGCCAGGGAAGCCCCTGTCTTTGTATTTTTTACAGATTTTTTCCTGAAATTGATGTCAAGTCTCATAGCCTTGTGGTTGGAAAAGATACTTTATATGATTTCAATTCTCTCCTATTTACCAAGGCTTACTTTGTGACCCAAGATATGACCTATCCTGGAGAATATTCCATGAGCACTTGCGAAACAAGTGTATTCTGTTGTTTTTGGATGGAATGTCCTATAAATATCAATTAAGTCCATCTTGTTTAATGTATCATTTAAAGCTTGTGTTTCTTTATTTATTTTCATTTTGGATGATCTGTCCATTGGTGAAAGTGGGGTGTTAAAGTCCCCTACTGTGATTGTGTTAATGCTGATTTCCCCTTTTATGGTTGTTAGCATTTGCCTTATGTATTGAGGTGCTCTTATGTTGGGTGCATAAATATTTGCAATTGTTATATCTTCCTGAATTGACCCCTTGATCATTGTGTAGTGTCCTTCTTTGTCTCTTGTAATAGTCTTTATTTTATTGCTTTTTTTTTTTTTTTTGTGGTATGCGGGCCTCTCACTGTTGAGGCCCCTCCCGTTGCGGAGCACAGGCCCAGCGGCCATGGCTCACGGGCTTAGTTGCTCCGCGCCATGTGGGATCTTCCCAGACCAGGGCACGAACCCGTGTCTCCTGCATCGGCAGGCGGATTCTCAACCACTGCGCCACCAGGGAAGGCCCAATAGTCTTTATTTTAAAGTCTATTTTGTCTGATAAGATAATTGCTACTCCAGCTTTCTTCTGATTTCCATTTGCATGGAATATCTTTTTCCATCCCGTCACATTCAGCCTGTATGTGTCCCTAGACCTGAAGTGGATCTCTTGTAGACAGAAAATATATGGGTCTTGTTTTTGTATTCATTCAGCCAGTCTATGTCTTTTGGTTGGTGCATTTAATGCATTTACATTTAACGTAGTTATTGATATGTATGTTCCTATTACCATTTTCTTAATTGTTTGGGTTTGTTTTTGTAGGTCTTTTCCTTCTCTTGTGTTTCCTGTCTAGAGCAGTTCCTTTAGCCTGTGTTGTAAAGTTGCGTTGGTGGTGCTGAATTCTCTCAGCTTTTGCTTGCCTGTAAAGGTTTTAATTTATCCATTGAATCTGAATGAGATCCTTGCTGGGTAGAGTAATCTTGGTTGTAGGTTTTTCCCTTTCACCACTTTAAATATGTCCTGGCACTCCCTTCTGGCTTACAGAGTTTCTGCTGAAAGATCAGCTGTTAATCTTATGGGTATTCCCTTGTATGTTATTTGTTGTTTTTCCCTTGCTGTTTTTAATATTTTCTCTGTGTATTTAATTTTTGATAGTTTGATTAATATGTGTCTTGACATGTTTCTCCTTGGATTTATCCTATGTGGGGCTCTCTTCGCTTCCTAGACTTGATTATTTCCTTTCCCATTTTAGGGAAGTTTTCAACTGTAATCTCTTCATATATTTTCTCTGTTCATTTCTTTTTGTCTTCCTCTTCTGGGAGCCCTCTAATTCAAATGTTAGTGCATTTAATGTTGTCCCAGAGATCTCTGAGACTGTCCTCAATTCTTTTCATTCTTTTTTCTTCTGCTCTGTGGTAGTTATCTCCACTGTTTTATCTTCCAGGGCACTTAATCTGCTCCTCTGCATCAGTTATTCTGCTATTGATTCCTTCTAGATAATTTTAAATTTCATTTATTGTGTTGTTCATCATTGTTTGTTTGCTCTTTAGTTCTTCTGGGTCCTTGTTAAACGTTTCTTGTATTTTATCCATTCTATTTCTGAGATTTTGGATCATCTTTACCATCATTATTCGTATTCTCTTTCAAGTAGACTGTCTATTTCCTCTTCATTTTTTGGTCTCGTGGGTTTTTACCTTGCTTTTTCATCTGCAGTGTGTTTCTGTCTTCTCATTTCGCTTAACTTACTTTTTTCGGGGGTCTTCATTTCACAGGCTGCAGGTTTGTAGTTCCCATTGTTTTTTGGTGTCTGCCCCCAGTGGGTAAGCTTGGTTCAGTGGCTTGTGTAGGATTCCTGGTTGAGGAGGCTGGTGCTTGTGTTCTGGTGGTGGGGATGGATCTTTTCTTTCTGGTGGTCAGGGCTGCATATGGTGGTGTGATTTGGGGTATCTGTGAACTTAGTATGATTTGAGGCAGCCTCTCTGCTAATAGGTGGGGTTGTGTTCCTGTCTTCCTAGTTGTTTGGCATAGGGTATCCAGCACTGTAGCTTGCTTGTTGTTGAGTAGAGCTGGGTCTTAGCATTGAGATGGAGATCTCTGGGAGAGCTTTCACTGTTTGATATTATGTGGAGCTGGGAGGTCTCTGGTGGACCAGTGTCCTGAACTCGGCTCTCCCACCTCAGAGGCACAGGTCTGAGACCTGGCCGGAGCATGTAGACCCTGTCAGTCACAGGTCTCAGAAGAAAAGAGAGAAAGAAAGATATAAAATAAAGTTATTAAAAAGAAAAAAAGAAAAAATATAAAAAATTTAAAAGTAATAAAAAAAGAAAGAAAAAGTAAGAAAGAATAGAGCAACCAAACCAAAAAACAAATCCACTAATGATAACAAGCACTACAAAGTATGCTAAAAAAAAAACAAACAGAGAGAACCCTAAGACAAATGGTAAAAGCAAAGCTATTTAGACAGAATCACAGAAAGGAGCATACACATACACACTCACAAAAAGAGAAAAAGGAACAAAAAAAGGAAGAGAGCAACTAAATCAATAAACAAATCTACCAATGATAATAAACTCTAAATACTAAACTAAGATAAACATAAAACCAGAAACAAATTAGTTGCAGAAAGCAAACTGCAAGTCTACAAGTTGCTCCCAAAGTCCACCTCCTCAATTTGGGATGATTCGTTATCTATTCAGGTATCCCAGAGATGCAGGGTACATCATGTTGATTGTGGAGATTTAATCCGCTGCTCCTGAGGCTGCTGGGAGAGATTTCCCTTTCTCTTCTTTGTTCGCACAGCTCCTGGGGTTCAGCTTTGGATTTGGACCTGCCTCTGAATGTAGGTCTCCTGAGGGCATCTGTTCCCCACCCAGATGGGACGCGGTTAAAGGAGCAGCTGATTTGGGGACTCTGGCTCACTCAGGCCGGGGGGAGGGAGGGGTACAGAATGGGTGAGCCTGCGGTGGCAGAGGCCGGTGTGACATTGCAGTAGGCTGAGGTGCACCATGTGTTCTCCCCGGGAAGCTGTCCCTGGATCACGGGACCCTGGCAGTGGCAGGCTGCACAGGCTCCTGGGAGGGGAGGTGTAGATAGTGACCTGTGCTTGCACATAGGCTTCTTGGTGGCGGCAGCAGCGGCCTTAGAGTTTCATGCCCATCTCTGATGTCTGTGCTGATAGCTGTGGCTCGCGCCCATCTCTAAAGCTCGTTTAGGCAGTGTTATGAATCTTCTCTCCTCATGCACCCTGAAACAATGGTCTCTTGCCTCTTAGGCTGGTCCAGACTTTTTCCCGGACTCCTTCCCAGCTAGCTGTGGTGCACTAGCCCCCTTCGGGCTGTGTTCATGCAGCCAACCCCAGTCCTCTCCCTGGGATCTGACATCCGAACCCCGAGCCTCCGCTCCCAGCCCCCACCCACCCCAGCAGGTGAGTAGACAAACCTCTGGGGCTGGTGAGTGCTGGTTGGCACCGATCCTTTGTGCGGGAATCTCTCCACTTTGCTCCCTGCGCCCCTGTTGCTGCACTCTCCTCCATGGCTGTGAAGTTCCCCCCCCCACACACATGCACCCCGTCTCCACCAGTGAAGGGGCTTCCTAGTGTGTGGAAACTTTTCCTCCTTCACAGCTCCCTCCCAGAGGTGCAGGTCCTGTCCCTATTCTTTTGTCTCTGTGTTTTCTTTTTTCTTTTGCCCTACCAGGTATGTGGGGATTTTCTTCCCTTTTGGGAGGTGTGAGGTCTCCTGCCAGTGTTCAGTAGGTGTTCTGTAGGAGTTGTTCCACATGTATATGTATTTTTTTTTTTTTTTTTTTTTTTTTTGCGGTATGCGGGCCTCTCACTGTTGTGGCCTCTCCCGTTGTGGAGCACAGGCTCTGGACGCGCAGGCCTAGCGGCCATGGCTCACGGGCTTAGTTGCTCCGCGGCATGTGGGATCTTCCCGGACCAGGGCATGAACCCGTGTCTCCTGCATCGGCAGGCGGATTCTCAACCACTGCGCCACCAGGGAAGCCCGTATATGTATTTTTGATGTATTTGCGGGGAGGAAGTTGATCTCCACGTCTTACTCCTCTACCATCTTGAAGGTCTCTTAATTTTTTTAAGTTAAAAAAGTTTGCAAATTAAAAGCACAAGAATCCTTTATAGTTCACACACACACATATAGTATGTATGATAAAAAGTATTCCTCCCCTGTTATATTAGATAGCTTCACTAAGAATTTTACCATAAAAGAAGAAAAGTTTATATATGTGTGTGTATATATATGTACATTTATATGCAAATTGGCCTTTGCTTACTTTAATTTAAATAGAAAACAGTTCTAATTTCTAATTGATTCAGTAAAGTATACCATTATAAAGCCAAGAAATAATTGAACAATAATTTTGAAAGTTGGTATTGTAAAACCAATATTTTAGGTATTTTTCTTATAGTTGCTGGTGTAGCATTTAGCAAACCAATATTTATTTTGGAATAGTGGTAACAATCAATTACACATTTGAGATAAACAGATATGTTTATATATATAAGTTATAGGAATTATACCCACTTCAATTTGAGATCTACTGGAAAAATCAATGCTTAGAAAATGCAAAAGGGAAACAATTACTACAGTAGTTTTTTTTTTTTTTTTTTAAAGTCTAAGATGTTATGTAGTTATATGCTTATAAGCAAAGCTATATGGGGATAACTTTAATTTTTTTTTCTAGCAAAAGCTAAGTATAGTCTTAAAATAAAGTGGTATATGATTTACAAATAAGTTCTCATCCATATGTGTTCTCTGGCCTTTTATTGACATTAAATAAAGTATATAAGAATCTAAAACTAAAAACTGATCAGTTCAACCTTACAGTGAAAGGTACTTTAGCATGAACTCCTTTAACATCATGAAATATTTATTTTGCTTCATGAATGTTAGAACATAGACTTTTATCCCTTGAGTCTCCAATTTGAGTTTTAACAAAATTTAAACATTTCTTTTTCAGCTTGGAATATGAGGAGCAGAATAAAATGGTGGCATGAGCAGAGACTCTTAAGGTAGGCCTCCCTTCCCGCCTCAGCCCAACCAGCAGATTGACATTGTTCTATAGCAGACCTCAAGGCAATATCTGGACAAAATCCTTATTTGTTCAAAAAATTCAACCAAGGAATAAATGTTTCCTCTAATCTCTCAGCTATATTGGAAATGAGCTATGAGAACAATTACAGTTTTACAAAGTTTAACCAGAATGCCTAGAAGTGCACAATGGTACTGGTCAGAAATGTTGCATAAGGTACATGAAGGTAACATGGCTCTTGTCCTTTGGTGGGGTCATGGGACAGATTGTATCATGAATAGGATCAAGCTGCCCACCTCTGGAGGGCAGAAGAAGACTATCTGGCCCTCATGGAAGTCATAAACTAGCTCAGGAAAAAAAAAATCGGGAATGTTGGAATTCTCTGAGGCATGAAGCAATATATTTCTGTTTAAGAAAACTCAACTGCTGTTGGGATTGGGCCTGGACCTAATATATTTGCACTCAGGTTTTCTCCACTCAGATCAGAAATAGTGTTTGAATGGGGGCAGTTTAATTCAGATGGGAAAACAGTGAAGCACTTTGAGATTTCTTCTCTCAATTTGTCTGGCTATATACATAGTACATTATCCTTGGGTTTACAAGGTTCTGTCTATGAAAAATATACAGAAAGTAGCATGTCATAAATATGACTGGAAGAATTGGTATGTAATGTTGTCCCACATATTCAGAAAATGGAATCCAGACTGTAGTTCCATTGATGATTATGGCACTCCAGTAAAACTTTATAGTTGATTTTTATGTGCCTACATAGTCTTAAGTGACAAGTATTTGTCTCATTTTTATGATATGCAGTGAGTATCATGTAAAAAAAAGAAACATCAACCTTAAAACTGCCCTTTGTAACTTACTGAGAGACATGTTTTCTTTAAAATTTAAGTAATCACAGAGAAGGAAACTATTATGTTTTGACTAATTTTAACAGTAGTCTATCCTCTTTGAAACATGCTTTCTTCAGATATACCTTTTAATACCTAATCATCTCCTACTTCCTAGAACAGGCAACTGTTTACAATTTGATTCTTCCTAAATAAGAATCCAAATGTAAAAAAAAATTATCATTTCTTTATAAAGAGCAAGTCCATTGTAATAGCTACTGATATTTTGACAAATCTGTTTGTGAAAATGAACAATCCGAAACCCTTAGGGACTTAAAACGGGAAGGTTTATTTCTTGATTACACTACATGCCCTTCTCAGATCAGCAGGGAAAGAGCTCTCCTTTGCATTGTCCTCACTAAATGAACACACCAATGGAGCAGCTGCTATTTGGAACATTTTCTTTCACTGTGGTGAGCGGAGGGTGGGTTATAGTAAAATATATAGCATGTTATTTCTGCTAACATTTTATTAGCCAAAGTAAATCACATATCCATGCCGAATTTCAATGAGGGAGGTAATTAAGGCCTTGGTAGAAGCCCCATTGACCATCTCAGGGACAACTTGGCAAAATCACTCAAAATTAAAAATGTATAGCTTTGACTGAGTGATTCCATTTCTAGGAATTGATACTATGGCATAAGCATGTTCATTTCTATGTTTTTATGATGGAAAAAAAGAAAATCCTTAAGAAAGATTTCTGTTTAAATAAATCAAGTTAAACACATTTAATGGGATAACTCATAGCCTTTAAAAAATGAGTGGGAGGTATTTGAGTTAACATGGAAAGCTATTCTAAGATAATATTGTTAAGTAATAATTAAAGTGCATGTGTATGTGATGGTGGGGATGGTGATTCGGTGCTGGAGTTTGTGTGAGTATGTGTGTACCTGGGTGTGTGGGTTAATACATGCAAAGCACTTAGAACAGTGCTTGGCAAAAATAATAATAGTAGCAATTTACTATGTGTAAGCTACTCTTCTAAATGTTTTATATCTTTTAAGTCACTGGATGCAAAGATCATTTGTGGTGTTATTATTCTTAGTTTTCAAATGAGAAAACAAAGAGTATATGCATGAACAATTTCTAGAATGATATTTGGAACTGTCTGCAATGAGTATCTTTGGGGAGTGGGACTAAGGGATGTAGTGGGCTTTTTAAAATTTGCTGTGTTACTTTCTATTGCTATTAGAATTTTTTATCATGAGCACATATTACTTTCATAGTAAAACTCTGGTAATAAAAATAGATGTCATGACAATGAGCCAAGGGTAGCTGACTCACTTTTGCTAAAATACACTCTGCACCCTGACGAAGGTGAAGGTGTTTCTACATAGCAAGAATACTTAAGACCTAAACTCTCAACTCCAATTCTTCTCTTGGTCATAATGAAAGAAAGTGTGAACTGATCACTTAAAAAATTTTTTAAACTAAAAAAAATCAAAAACAATTATACTCATTTCTCTAAAAGCTGATCACTCTTGATATCAACTTATTTATTTGGGTGTGATGATCTGTGGTGTTTGATTATTGTCCGGTATTCTCCCTTCTTTCTGGATTCTGCATCCCTGTCCTGTGGCCATCAAGCTTGGCTCAGTGACTGGCTTCAGAAGTGGTGTGTACTGCTTTCAAGAAGAGACCTTATGGATAACTGTGAGGCTATAGTTTTGCTCTTTTCTCTTTGCATTGAGAAGGGTTATATCTAGACAGCAGCTGCTTCTTATCCAGGATCTTGAAGGAAAGAGTACACGAAGAACAGTTGTAAAACACATTACAGGAGTGAGAAATTAGAAGTAAACTTTCTGTGTCAAGTCATTCAGACTGAAACATTTGCTACCATGGCATAAACCAGCAAAAGTTAATACAGGACCTCAGAGAAGTAATAAGAAAGCAGAATTGGGGAAAATTCTAGCCATCCTCTGGGGCAGAGATGTTGGGACATTTCAGCCTTTTGTGTGTGTGCGTGTTATAGTATTTTGCTTTTGGAACTGCATTCCCCGAAGTTCTCTATAGCTTGTTCTCCTGGAAGAAGGAAAATGTGTACTGTTCCATTGCTTTCATATTGGCAGGCTTGTTATAAACTTTCAATTTGACTTTTATTTCTATTTGAGGAAGACTGACTTGTGTTACATGTCCTGTCATTTGAAAAAGAAGTGCCAATATTATAGAGGGTATAAATAGCTACAGTTGTGTTTCTTTTCCAACAACTCATTTCTCTAAAGTTTCTCGCTTAATTGAAAAATGTTGGAATCATTTGAACTTTCAGTTTTTTTATTATATACATTAAAACATGCAGTAAGACTATAACATTTTTCCTCTAGGTGATGTTTGTATTTTATTTGGCATGAAATGCCTAAAATAAGAACTTCCAATGCTGTAGTTTGGTCTTGATTCTGTGTCCTGTTGTAATGATCAAATTAAGTGCTGCTATTAAAAGAGTCATGCTATAAACCAAGCATAATTGCCAAGAAATATAAAAATAATTTTTCCAAGAGTTGTTAAGATGTGATCCTATTTTTACTCATTTAAAAGCATAAAGGTTTGATTTTCTTCTAATGGAGTTAAGTTGATTGCTTATATCTCTTATCAACATAAGAGAATAATCTGGTTTATACTATGTTGGCCCAAAAGTTCGTTCAGGTTTTTCTGTAAGATGTTAAGGAAAAACCTGAACGAACACTTGGGCCAACCCAGTATCTCTGTTCCAAGGGTCCAAATGTCATCAGTTTTTTAGCTAAAGAGGAATACACTGATTTTTGTGTGTGTTTATTTCTGTTAGTTATACTGCCCAGTGGAGCACTGTTAGAAATATTCTTAGAATATGTGATGTTTGGGTGTTTGCCTTGGTCCCTAATAACGAGCACCATTTCAGTACTGTGGACCAAGAAGAAGGAGGCAAATTTGCCCCAGTATTAAACAATATAAAAAGTATCTAGAGAAAAGGCCCTAATATTACAACCAGTCAGCAATTAAGCAGTCCCTCTCCCACTGTACAACCTAGTGAAGGGGTGGCACCCCTCTCTTACACATTATATACAGGATCTAAGCCCTTCTGGGGCACCTATCTAGAGGCTAATCCTAGTATCATGATTTCCAAACATGGCCTCAGTAGGTGGGCTGACTGAGAACACCGCATGATTTATGCATGTGATTTTACAAGGTCTAGAAAGTATTTTAAAGACCACACATCAGCCTGTATTGGGGGAACTAGGAGATTTCAAGGATAATCCAATCTGCCCTCTTTCACCCTCCAGAGCCACAAAGAGAAATCTTCAGATAGTATTCTAGTTATAGTAGCTCTTCAAGACTTAGACAAGCTACGGAAGCTTAGGTGGTTTTCTAAAGGTGATAGGGAGTTATAAAGCCTGTAAGGGTGGTGCTTCTATCTTTTTTAAATGATTTATGCACACAACCTCAATTTCAATCTAAACTATATGTATTTTTTTTGTTAAACTATATGTATTTTTAAATTACTACTACATATATAGTGGAAATATAAATAGGAAATAAGAATTTTGGTGGTTTACGTACAAGATGAATTATTCTGTCAGCATCTGGAAATGTTTAAGGATATGGATCTGAGAGAATAGAAAAGAGTTCCCTTATGAAAATGCGTGCTGATTCTTTTTTGGTGTACGCGGGCCTCTCACTGTTGTGGCGTCTCCCATTGCGGAGCACAGGCTCCGGATGCACAGGCTCAGTGGCCATAACTCACAGGCCCAGCCTCTCTGCTGCATGTGGGATCCTCCCATACCGGGGCACAAACCCATATCCCCTGCACTGGCAGGCGGACTCGCAACCACTGCGCCACCAGGGAAGCCCAAACATTTTTAATCTCAATGACTACGGTATTTGTTTTAAGTAGTGGGGCATTTGATTATGAGTCAAATATGTTACTACTGAATGTGATTCTGAATGTGGTATTCCTGGATCTTTGTATAAGATTTCATCTGGATTATAAATAATATTTTAATTTATTCATATATTTACATGAGACTCGTTGCATTCATTGGTAATATATTTAATGCCCAGTAGATCATACACCAAAGATACAGGGTCAGGCTCAAATGACCTAGTATAATGTCTTGAGGGATGACTGTCAAGTCTGAGTCTTAAGGGGAAATCTGAGGAAGAGAAGGAATGTAATTGCTGGAAGAACACTAGGAATCTTTTATTCTGACATGAATTTTCCTAAAAGAATCCATAAGGACAGGAAGAAGAGGTGGTAATAGTAAGGAGCACTAGTAAAATACTGAAATATTTTAATTTGATTGTAGCATCTTATTGATTATTTTGAGGCCTTGGCAGGCAGGTTCTTGCTGGCCTCCAGTGATAGCTGCCCCCTGGTATTCACACCCTTGTATAATCCCCTCTCCTCAAATGTGGGCTGGCCCATTGACTTGCTTCTAACCCACAGAATAGAGCAAAGGTGATGGGATTTCAATTTTATGATTGGCTTACGAGAGACTCTAACTTCCATCTTGATAGCTGTAGTCTATAGTCTTGGAGCAGACGTCTGTGTGCATGCCTGTCCAATGTATATTGTGTCTTAGCTTCCATTTTAAAAATTGTTCTGTACAGAGAGATGCAGCAGGGGGTGGGAGGGCAGAGTGGGCAGAGAGAAGCCACACTGCTCCCAGCACTGGGGATCTGGGGTGGGAACAAGAGGGCTGCAAAGAGTCTGGACCGGCCCAGGCCCCCTGTTGGGCTCAGCACGAAAGCGCTTTCTATGAATTAAGTGAAAACTTCCTTACAAAAATGCAAAAATCAAAGCTCCAAATGTATTGGAAATAAAATATGAACTTGCAAAAAATAAATAAATATATATATATATATACTTGGTAGTATATAAAGAGCCTTGCTGGCTTTGATGAAGCAGCTTACCTTTTTGGGCAGACCTAAATGGCCAGAAAATGAGTCCCGTAGCCAACAGTCTACTAGGAACTGAGGCCCTTAGTCCAAGGGCCTTTGAGGAACTGAAATTCTGCTAATCTCATGCAAGGTTAGAAGTGAATATTTCTCCAGTTGAACCTCCACATAAGCCCTCAGCCTTGCTTGATGCTCTGATTGCAGCCTTGTGAGAGAGACTGAAGCAGAGGACTCAGTTAAACTGTGCCCAAATTCATGACCCATAGAAGATAAATGTGTTGTTTCAAGCTAAGTTGTGGTAATTTATTACACAGCAATAGATAAATACATTTATTACACAGAAATAGATAAACAAAGCATACCTGAATCATAATTTTATGGTTCGTTTTGTGATGAATTTCTTCGGTATGACATAGCTTGATATTAAAATGCATATCGTGTATTGTATATTTAGGCAAAGCTCAGTGTGTAAGAGGATTTGATATAGAACAGTAGTTGTCATCATTTGTGTGCACAGAATGACCTGGAGGGCTTGTTAAAACAGCTGTCCCTCCCCTCAGTTTTTGATTTAGCAATCCTTGGAGAGTTCTTCAGAATTCGCATTGCTAAGACGTTCCCAGATACTTTAGTTTCCTGTTGCTGGTATGAAAAATTACCTCAATCTTTTGTAATTTAAAACAACACAAATGTATTACCTTACAGTTCTGGAGGTCAGAAGTCAGAAACAGATCTGTATGTGTTAAAATCGAGGTGTCCTCTTTCTGGAATCTCTAAGGGAGAATATGTTTCCTTGCTTTTTCC
Organism: Kogia breviceps; assembly: GCF_026419965.1. Classification (NCBI taxonomy): domain Eukaryota; kingdom Metazoa; phylum Chordata; class Mammalia; order Artiodactyla; family Physeteridae; genus Kogia; species Kogia breviceps. The sequence continues at coordinate 118,310,901 of NC_081311.1, read as the reverse complement.
AGCTTCTAGAGGATGTCTGCATTGCTTGGCTTGTGGCCCCTTCCACCATCTTCAGATTTCTTTCTGATCCTGACCCATGACTCTCTTGTCTCTTTCTCACTTATAAAAACCCTTGTGATTACATTGGGCCCATCTGGATAATCCAAGATCCTCTTCCCATCTCAAGACCCTTAACTTAATCATATCTTAATCAGAAGTCTCTTTGCCAGGTAAAGCAACATATTCACAGGTTTCAGGGATTAAGATATGGGCATTTTTGTGGGCCCGTTTTTCTGTCTACCACATCAGGTAGTGTTGATGCTGCTGGCCTAGGGACCACACTGTGAGTATCAATGATTATAGGTTATTGGAAAACCAAGCTCGCTCTGTCTTGGATTCTGTCTGCTCCCACCATGGCTGCTCTTAGCCTTCCTCTTCGTAGATTCCATAGCTGCTGTTCTCTCTGCAGGGATTGGGAACAACTGCTTTAGTTTTCATGTATGCCCCACAGAAGCTCTCAGGGGTCTCATATGAATGTAGGTAGGAGTTGCTGTATTGCTGACAGTTGAAATGCTTATCATTCAGACAGGTTTTTATGATTTTTTATTTTATCTATGTTTTCCCACAGCAAAAATCTTGACTTTGGTGATGTTGTATTTTATTTTTTTCTGAGTTAGGCAAATTCCAACTAGGTTTTGAAGCTCTGTAAAGTGTTTTCCAGGATTAAGTGAGAACGTTTCAAAGATAACACCGAACTAACTAGGAATGATAACAGGCTAGAAATATCTACTGTGAAGACTTTTCTCACATTTTCATATTCTTTCCCAAAAAAACCCTTTGATTATTTTTTCTTCTAATGTATGTGTACATGAGTATGTGGGTATTGATTCCAGCATTTAAAAATGCCTTGACTCTGAATACTTAAGATACTTTCTTATTAATGATTCATTCTGAGAGACATAATTGTTGTCAATCAATTAAATGATTGAGACTGAAGGTTTAAAAAGACATGTCATCTGCCCTTGTCTGTCACCTTATGTAATGGCACAAATTTAGAATGTATGATATGTGTCTGTTTATGTGTAGATCACAAAACTCTCTTAAAAGGCAGGGATATGTCTTTAGATTTAATATCTTCATATTTTCCCTCCTAGCATGCTCAGAGCTATGGTGGTTTTACCTCTTCTAGGGACGATATCTTTCTCAAATAACTCAGGGTCATTCAGGATTCCAGTGAGTTTACTTGATTCTGTCTCGGAGCATTAGGAATTTTAAGGGTAAAAAAAAGACTCTAGAATCTTAATATGTGTCACAATTGAGTGTTATTTAGGTTCTGTTATTATATGCAGGTGGTAGAGTTAAAGAACCATATTTTGTTGAGTGAGGTCTTTGGTGATCTTCTACCAGTCACTGTATTCCAGAGCATTTGGGATTCCTATGGATAAAGTCCTTTGTTCATCTCTTTATCCACGTCAGGCTCCTTTACCAGTTCAGCAGCAGAGGTCAGGGATGTTGGTGGTCTCATGCAACCTTGCATTAACCTTCACAACCACTGGCCGCAGTTGCTCTCTAAAGCAAACAAACTACAGTCACATCTTACTCCCAAATTACATCAGCAGTTGGGCTTTCACTTGGTGTGTTGATTCTTCATTAGAATGGCATTAAAAATGGAAAGCATAAAATCTTTTTTTTTCCAAATTAAATATAAATTGGATTTAGAAGCACATGCTGCACTGAAAGCTTTTGTGTGCCCACAGATCTGCTAAAAATGGAAAAATACATAAGTATGGAGGGGAAATATGTGCTAATGGACCTCAATAATACTTCTAAGGCACACCTGTGACTATTTGACTCCCTACCATGTAGCTGAATTTCAAGTAGGTAGAGTCCCAAGCTGTCCTCAACACAACCATCATAAAACATTTTTGGAGAACTTTTTAAGTTTGCCATGTCTAAATTAACTATTAAATAAAAAATAATTTTTGATAACTTTCTTTTAACTGAAAATTGTATAATAAACATACAAACCCAATCATTCATAGTACAAGATTTTTCAGAGGAAAGGAGATTTGATGCATGTGGAACATTGCTTCTGATTTTTTTTAAACAACTATTTTTGCTTGCTTTGGCCATGTTTATGTGAATTCATTGATTCTATTGCTATTTTCCAAGAGAGTCACTGTATGTCATTTTAGATTTTTTTCAACATTTTTTATATTTCATTTATATTAAAGTTTCCTAGCTTGTGATGTTAGGGATGTTTTGAGAAATAGTTGACATTTTCTACTGGCGAAGCTAATATTTTCGATATATTTATGTAAAAAAATCAATGCTTTCATGAAACACAAGAATTATAGGTATAGATATATATTGAAACACTGGTGAAAGAGACCAGCTAATGTACATTAACTATCCTCTTTCTGTAACATTCAAAGCAGATATTTTCCGAAAATTGTTTAGATTTAAAGACATTTGCCTTCTCCTGAATTATTTTAGTCCATCTCTAGGGAGGAGTTCTGTTGCCGACTTATCAGATGTGAGACAATTTACACGCTATAAAAATAAGCGAAAGTAATGTGATGTGCCAGATTTCTAGTGGAATATGAGTAATCATCCTGTTGGCATGGCAAAAAGATTCATAGAAAAACACTCTTGAGATTATTGCTGAAAATTAATTGTAATTAAGGGCTTTATTATAAAAGGAAAAAATATAGTAGATTGGTTTCCTAAAAATTCCTGAAAATGAAAATCTTCTTCTGTCCTTTAGCATGCTTTCCTATGAAAGATGTGTTTTCTCCCTCTATCACTCATTAGTAAATAAATATTTATTAAGCACTTGCCATGGCTAAGATACTATGGTAGGTAATGAGAAGAATAAGGAGTAAAAGATGCCCCAAAATACATAGACTGTAACTGATCATAATTTGGGTGAAGAGTGATGCACATACCAAGAGTGGTAGGAAGGAAATTGGAGAAAAGAGAGAATTTCTATCTAGGGCTTTAAAGGGAAAGCTTAAAAAGATTCCCACAAAAGAACTACAAATGAATATAATATGCAAACATAGGCAAATGATGAGAAGCTGGTACAGCTAATGTTTCTCCTACTCCTGGTATGGGCATTTGGCCACATTAAGAGGCTAAACAAATAATTATTTAATTGTACTGACACATTGCCTTTCAAAAAGTTGACATTGTCAATAAGTCCATTTAAAATATGGATTTATATATAATATTGCTAATGATAAACCTTTTTCTAAGTAAGACATTTAAATGTGTTTATTTCATCTTTATCCCAACTTTCAAAAATATTTTTAGTGTGTGTTTCATAGTATTTATATATAATAATGTTATAATGGTGAGCATAAATACTTTGAAATAAATAAATATGCATATATTAGGTGTGTGCTCAAAAACATTTTACTGATAGATGGGCATGATCAAAACAAATCGGTTCTTTTTCTAAAGCAGAGGGTATGCTTCTTTCCTCAACATTAGTCAACCCTCTCTTATTAAGCTCACCTAGAAAGCTCCAACTTCTCCTTAATGTCTTCCTAGATTAGAAATGGACAGAACCAATACATTATCACCATTCCCTAGGAAGCCTGAGGCATTCCTTAAGCCATGGCACCTAAAGCCCTTCTCTCTGAAATGTTCATGCCCTGGACTGGCACATAGATATTTTTTATATTTTATTTATTATTTATTCTTGCTGTTCTATAGCCTACATATTTGTCCATAAACCTATCAACTCAGTCTGTAAAAGGTTAGAAATGAAGAGCCGGGTCAGTGCAGCCTTGGGGGCAGTTATAGTTAATAATGGGAATCCACAAACATGTCTGTTTTAATACAGATGGAGCTCTATAGTGGTTTGTTTCCTGCACGAGTCATTGTTTTCTCTTGTACAAATATGTGACTTCCAAGCAAGGAGGCATAATTACAGTGGGAGAGGATCATCATGTGATGTATTTGGTGAACCACTATGCTACCATTTCCTACATGTCATATTTTATTTAACAGATTTAATGATGTGAACTAAATGGCGAATATCCCCTTTCATAATGTGCAAGGTTGGATTTTAGTGTCCATTTGTTGTGTATGTTTAAAAGGACATTTGAATGGTTTTTCCAGGAAACGGAAGGCACCGAGTAGTAGCTATATTAGCTTCACCTGGGAGCTTGTTAGAAATGCAAAACCTTGGGCCCCAGGCCAGGCATTCCTGAATCAGAACCTCAAGATGTAGGGCCCAGAAATCTGCATTTTAACAAGCTCTCAGATGATTCTTATATACATTAAAGTCTGAGAAGCAATTCTAAAAAAAAGCAATAATAATTTAGATTGTCACTTCAGAATAGGCATGAAATCTTTCAAAATTCTCCAGGAAACTATGTCAGAGGTTCTTGTTAGCTAACATGACCTGCCGATACATTTTAAAGCAGGATGTGAATGAGTCACATAATATTTCATGGCAGTGAAAAGTTATATTGTAATTTTTCAAACTGGTAGGGAATAAATCCAAAGAAAATCATATTTTGTGGAATTATATTTGATGAGCAAATAAAGTACAAAAATGAATAAAGGTAATCCATAAAGGAAAGCAGATTAATCTATGTACTAAATATCTCATTTATGCTGAAATAATGGGCTAGATAGTAACACAACTAAAGCCACCTGTACTACTATTTTTCCCTCAAAGAAGAAAACCATGCCTCTTATGAGAGAGGTGAATCTAGGTGCTGGATCTCTAGGAGGGACAAGAAGGTCTGAGTGATAAGGCAGAAAAAAAATTAATAGGAGGAGCTAAACATTTTTAAAAATTAATTTTGTCAGTATTTTTTCATGAAAATACAAGCTGAAGCTTGTTTATATGTGACTCAGTTTCAGCTTGTTAATTGCTGCTTGCCATTCCAGTGTTAGTGTAACAGTTCGATGCCTATATGATTCTCTATCAACAACAAGGAAAAAAAAAGAAAGAAAAAAATAAACAGCAGTCCTTAACAGCTCACTAACACTGATCCTATTTTCTGTGTCAATTTGTCACCCTTGGCAGAACAAGGAAAATATTGCCATACAGAAACTGATAGCCTCTTTGCCTGAATTACATGTTTGTTTTTAACCATTTACATTTTCTGCAGGGAGTGGCAAAATTTATGCCACTTATTATCTACTGTATCTAATTCAGATCCTAGCAATTTGAGGGCTGTTTATAGTTCCATTTAAATGAATGTTACCCAATGTAGGAAATAAGGCTAGCTTACCCTCCCTTAGTACTTAGTGGCTTAATATAGTAGATGGAGATGAAGACCTTTGGTTCCACCCCCAGCTATACTTTTTTTTTGTTAAAATATGGTAATTTGCACTTTATAGTTTTTCTTCCAGTTTTACAGACGAATAACTGATACACAGTACTATGTAAATTTAAAGTGTAGAGCATAATGATTTGACTTACATATGTCATGAAATGATTACCACAGTAAGTTTAGTGAACATCCATCCTCTATATAGATACAAAATTAATTGATCTACAACACTACATTAGTTCCTGGTACACAATGTAGTGATTTGGTATTTCTGTACATTTCAAAGTGATCACCATGATAAGTCTAATTACCATCTGTTAACATACAAAGATATTACATAATTATTTACTATATTTCCCACACTAAACATTTCATACTGGTGACTCATTTACTTTATAGCTGGAAGTTTGTACCTTTTAATCTCCCTCACCTACTTCTCTCACTACCCTACCCCGCTCCTCTCTGGCAACCAACTGTTTGTTCTCTGTGTCTATGACTGTTTCTGCTTTGTTATGTTTGTTCATTTGTTTTGTTTTTAGATTCTACATATAAGTGAAATTGTATGGTATTTGTCTTTCTCTTACTTACTTCACTTAGCATAATATCCTCTAGGTCCATCCATGTTGTGGTGAATGGCAAGATTTCATTTTTTTTTATTGCTGAGTAATATTACATTGTGTCTATATACCACATCTTTTTTATCCACTCATCTGTTGATGGGCATTTAGGTTACTTCCATATCTTGGCTATTGTAAAGCTGCAGTGAACATAAGGCTGCATGTATCTTTTCAGATTAGCGTTTTCATTTTCTTAGGATAAATACCCAGGAGTGGGATTACTGTATAAATCTGTTGCATTTCTATACACTAACAATGAGCTATCAGAAAGAGAAATTAAGAAATTAATCCAATTTAAATTGCATGAAAAAGAATAAAATACCTAGGAATAACTCTAAGGAGGTAAAAGACCTGTACTCAGAAAACTATAAGACACAAATTAAAGAAACTGAAGATAAAATAAACAACTGGAAACATAAACTGTGCTCATGGATTGGAAGAGTTAATATTGTTAAAATGATCATACCACCCAAGGCTATCTACAGATTCAATGCAGCCCCTATCCAAATAGGGCATTTTTTATAGAATGAGAGCAAATAATTTAAGGAGTTGTATGGAAACACAAAAGACCTCAAATAGCCATAACAATTTTGAGGTAGAAGAACAAAGCTGGAGGTATCATGCTCTCTGATTTCAAACTGTACTATAAAGCTACAGTAATTAAAACAGTATGGTACTGGCCCCCCAGCTATACTTTAAAATTCTCCCATAACCTCTCTGGGCCTTGTTTTCCCAGTATTTAAAACAGTGTACTTTTAGTAAGTGATAATTAACAATTATATGATTCTACAAACATTGATAGTGATAACTTTGGGGGCATAGTTCAGGGGAGGATGGCCAGGAAGTTCAAGAGAAATTCATAATTCAAAATTTAACCACTTATCAAATGAAAATTACTCTGGAAACTAATGGTAAATTATGCTTTTAAAATTTCTTTTTTAAAGAAAGCGCAGTATTATCATCCCATGATGAGAAGTCTTGGAAAAACTATTAATAATTGTGATGCCATTGAAAGCCTCTTCCTGTGCCTTAGTTGCCACTTCAGTTGTAGGCTTGTTATTATCTTCAGCAGAGTTTGCACTTGCATGCTCTTAAGAGCAACAGTCTAGCACACTAGAAGACTTCCATATGTAACTTAATATCTAACAGAAAACCATGACTTGTCTCACTTAATTTTAATGGTCTTCTAATATCTATATTGAAATAGTTATTTCATTATTTAAATTAGAAATAGAAAAATGTCTACAACCAAGAGTAGATACACATTCTCTAAGAGTCACCTTTCTTATGCCTTTACTATGCTCATGGACAATAGAAAGATCTTTCCTAAGACATCTAGGATAAAAGATTCTTCTGAGGTTTACATCATGGATTTGAAGATTTGTTCCCCAGTCTGAGTGGCAATCTCTACAGATGAAATGGACTGTGTTTGCTTAATGTTTTTGCTCATGAGACACACACAATCCAGTGGGAACTTGAAGTTGATTGTGGTCTCTCATACATTTTCTTATTCAGAATAGGTGAGGTTTATTTTGTGCTCTAAAAGCAGCATTAATAGGTTTATCATGTATTTAAGGGGTTGGGAGTCAGGAGGGCATGGGTTAAATCCATGCTTTGTAACTTATGGGCGATGTATATTACTTGACCTCTCGGAACCTCAGTCTTCTTATCCATAACATGCAAAAGCTACCTATCTTCAAAGGCTGCTATAATGCATTAAATTCTTTACATAATGTCTAGAATGTACTGAACAGTTGATTAATTGAGTAATTTTTATTATAATTGAAGAACAGATAGAACTTAGACTAGGGAGTTTAGGCTGTTATAGACTGAGGAGCTGAAGATATTACACATGACAGAAATAGCAACTGTGAAGTCCAGGACAAAGCATGGCCAATAAAGGAAAGTAGATGCAAGAGTAAGAGCAGATTAGACAGAAATAAGTATATAGAAAAGGACTGGGCTGGCTCCTGAAGGGCCCTCTATACCAAAATAGGAAATTTGGATTTTATCAAAAGGGCAACTAGCAGCAATTGAAATGTTTTAGTCAGTTGAGTGACTGATCTGATTTATGTTTAGAAGGTTTATTCCATTGTCTTTAACCCCTTGATTTGTTCCAGTTATTACTACCACCCCATCCAGGTGGTTTTGTACCCCTTTACTTTTTCCTCAGGGACTGGCTCCATACTTAACATTTTCTGTATCCCTGAGTTGTCTGTTTGACCCTTAGTTGTTCATTCCTTGGCTCTTTCTTCTCCAGGTTATCAGACTTTACCATGTAACTCTGATCTTTTCAGTCCCCAAGCCAAGTCCATTCACTAGCCTGCATCCTGCCTGGGTACCCCTCTTGGGCAGAAGTAGAAAAAAATCAGCAGTCCTGCTTCCCCTGAATTTCCTTTGGCTTTTGCCGTTTAAGATTAGCTCTTTGCTCTGCAGACAATCTCTCTCCTTAATATCACACTGTGTTTTCATTTTAATCCTCTTTGTAAACTCATCTAAATCTTTTCCAGTAATATCCAAAAATATATATATATACTGGGTGGTAACATAATTTAGGACAAAGGCAAAAATCTTCAATATCAGACAGATTTAAATTTTAATGTCAGTACTAACTCTTACTAATCACATTAATTTGGGCAAATTGTGCAGTTTCTCTGAGCCTCAGTTCCCTCATCTGTAAAATGGGATTGTTATGATTATTGGGTTGTTAAGTTTGTTAAATTTATAGCAAGCCATGACTTGTTAAGAAGACCTGCAAATATTGATCTGTTGGCACAGCCAGCATTTCCTTGGTGGTGGTATGTAGAACTTTGAGCATCTGCTGCCCTTCCCCCAAAGTCATAATTCTTACTTTCCTTCTGCTCCCAGAAGACTCGCCTCTCTTCCTCTGAGCACCTCCTAGGGCACCCACCTCTTTCCCTTCTCCTGTGGATATGATTTAGGTTGATCCTTACAATTTAGACCTTGAAAAGCAAAATCCAGGGTAAGAATATTGTTTCCATACAACTCTTCTTTGGGACTTTCCACACAAATTTGTCCCTTAGGCAAAGAAATGATAGCTGTGGTTACTACTGAGTTGGGAGAGGAGAAGAGAAAAATATGCAAATTATTTTAGAATAAAACACAAATATCTCAATAAATTTCTTGACATGTATATTGCAGCATCTGGAATATATTACAAGCTCAGGAAATGTTAGTTTCCTTCTTCCTATTTCCTTTTTTCTCTTTTCTTTTCCTCAAAATTGATGTATTGATTAGTTTAAAGAAAAAAAAAAGCCTCACCTTAGCTAATGTTGATACTGACCAAGTAAAACAACAATTTGAGGTGTTAAGGTGATATTAAGAAATCACTTCCCTGTGTCCCCATTGTCACTGCTCCCACTTGACTTCCAGACCTTCCTACATGCAATGCCTCAGTGTAATGAGGCCAGAGCCTTTTCTAAATGTTTCCTAATAGTTTTTAATCTTCACCCCTCTCTCTTCCCCTTGCCAGATCAGCTAATTGCCCACATCTGGACCAGCTTATAAGAAAGCCTAGGTGGCTAGTCTCTTTTCCTTGACCTCTCAGACCATTTCACACCTGCCTGAGAGCTTTGCCCTGCTCTTCCCAGATTCCTCAATTATGTAAGCACTAAAACTTTTTATACCCTCTTGGTGTATGTGTGACATTATCAGTCTCAACATGAGAACCACATTTTGGGTGAGGGTCCATCTGTCTCTGCAAGTGACCGTAACACTTAGAAAGAAGATATACCTTATAAAAAAAAAAAAAAAAAAAAAAACAAACAAAAACAAGTTATTAAGTTTAAATTCAAAAAGTCCTTGAAATTTAAAGGGCACAATAGTTATGAATCTAAAGCAAGCTTTATTTACATGCCTGGTGCTGTTTGTAAGGATCTTGGCAACTTTCAAAATTTATAGATTATGAAAGTACAATATTAGGTGGTATAATATTTAATTGAGGGTTTTCTACCCCAATTCAAATTCCAGGCAAATGGAATGAAGAGTTTTAGGAATAAAAATCACCATGCTTGCTCAGTCCTAGAGGTCAAATCCCAGGGGGTTCTGATGGATTCATCTATGGCGGCATAAAGGGGCCTTATGCCTCACTTTCCTAGGTGTAGCCCAAGAAACCTGAAAGCTTCTTAGAGAACTCTCACCTAGCATGGCACTAGAAGAGCATGCCACCTGACTCTGCAACTCTTATATACTACAGAGAAAGCAGATGGCCAGGGAAGAATGATGAGAAGTGAATAGCCAATGAAAGCTGAGAAAGTTGAAGGGCAGAGAGATCTGGGAGGAGGCCAAGGAAGATGTAGAGAAAACCTCACGATAGGGCTTCCCTGGTGGCACAGTGGTTGAGAATCCGCCTGCCGATGCAGGGGACACGGGTTTGTGCCCTGGTCCAGGAAGATCTCACATGCTGCAGAGTGGCTGGGCCCGTGAGCCATGGCCACTGAGCCTGTGCATCCGGAGCCTGTGCTCCGCAACGGGAGAGGTCACAACAGTGAGAGGCCTGCGTACAACACACACACACACACACACACACACACACACAAAAAAAAAAAAAAAAAAAAAAAAAAAAAAAAAAAACCTCACAGTAGAGGCCATATCTGGTATCTGAGGCCTTGGATACCAGAGAGAATGGCAGTGCATGTTTCCCAAAGATCAGGTAGGACTCGTATATACAATTACATACCACATTCCCACTTGGATATCTTGTAGATAACCCCCAATTTAATCGTGCTAATGTCTGATCTTTCTCCTATATTAATCCACTTTTATGGCAATAATGATCAAATAGCATTAGCCCCTAAATATTGGTGGCTTACAACAATAAATATTTAGTTTTTTTAACCCATGGATCTTCAGGCCAGCTGTGGTGGCTCTGCTCCAGGCTGTGAGTCAAGTTTGCATGTTTTCTCAGTGCAAGACCTAAGCTGAAGAGATAGCTCCTAACTTGAGCACCCGCTTTCACAGTAGAGGGCAAAAGTGCAAGCAAGATAGATGAAATTTGCAAAGCCTTCATATGGGACTAACACATGGTCACTTCTTTCCATGTTCCATTGGAGAGAAGTAGAATCATAAGCTTTAAAAAAAATGGATTAAAAAAAATCCATCATAAAAAAAGATTGGATGTTTATAGCAGAAAATCTGGGACATACAGCAAAATCTCATAAATAGTCCACCGATGATACTTTGATGTATGCATTTATATAGTAGTTGAGATTATATTGCATATGTAGTTTTGCTTCTCTTTTTTTAGACTTTCCATTGTAAAGTATTATAAAAATTATATAAAAGTTATTTCAAGTATTGAATAATATTCCATAGTATATATGAACTAGTTTTCTTAACTAAATTCCTACTAAAGGACATTAAAACTGCTTCCAATTATTTAATTATTTTTTGCTGCAATAAGTATCTTTAAGTATGAAACTATAAATTATATATCTGGAGTAAAATTAAAGAACGAGTTTCAACTCCCAAGGCATTTGAAAACATTCCATTAGTTTGAATCACATGAAATTACTGATGTTTGATAACGTTTGACTTTAAAAATAGCAATTTCCTAATTTAAATAAAATAATTGAATGAATAAATCTAAAATAAAATCTATTTCATAAACTTTTGCCTTAATTTTTCCTATCTCTTTAATTAGATCTATTTTCTTAAACAAGTAAGTTATAAATCGAAATCAATTTCTTATTTCTGTTTTTTGTTTTGTTTAATTACTTGTATTCAACCAAAGTTTTTCTTTAATCAAGTATTATTATACATAAACATTATATCACCTACATTATTTTGCCAGTAGTTGGCAGAAGTGAATGAGCTTTAGAAACATAACCAACTTGTAACACTGAAGAAAATTGGTACTTAAAATATTAATAAAATGAGGCTTTTTTTTTTGAACATTAAGATATGGGATTAATTTTTTTTTTTTTTTTTTGTGGTACGCGGGCCTCTCACTGTTGTGGCCTTTCCCGCCGCGGAGCGCAGGCTCAGCGGCCATGGCTCACGGGCTCAGCCCTCCGCGGCATGTGGGATCTTCCCGGACCGGGGCACGAACCCGCGTCCCCTGCATCTGCAGGCAGACTCTCAACCACTGCGCCACCAGGGAAGCCCTGGGATTAATTTTTTAAAGATTATATGACCAGAATAGAGAAGGAATGCTAATGTGTCTTTTAACTCTGTGTAATTTCTGTGCTGTAAGTTTGCTAAGCTGATTATCCCTAATTGTCTTTGTAGCATACAAAATATATACACAAACAGATCTTTGTTTTATTAATGTAAAAATTATTGTATTTTTATTTCATTGCTTTGATATACATTACTAATATAGTAGAAAGAGGGAAAAATATGCAATTTATAATTATGCTATAAAAAATATCCTTAGTGGCACAGTGGTTAAGAATCAGCCTGCCAATGCAGGGGACACGGGTTCGAGCCCTGGTCCTAGAGATCCTACATGCCACAGAACAACTAAGACCGTGCACCACAACTACTGAGCCTGTGCTCTAGAGTTCGAGAGCCACAACTAGTGAGCCCACGTGCCTAGAGCCCATGCTCCACAACAAGAGAAGCCACAACAATGAGAAGCCTGCGCACCACAAAGAAGAGTAACCCCCGCTCGCCGCAACTAGAGAAAGCCTGCGTGCAGCAAAAAAGACAAAACACAGCCAAAGATAAACAAATAAATAAATAAACTTATTTAAAGAAAAACTTATATTATCAAAATAAGTTTTAACATAAATAGAGGAAAAAAACAATTTCACTTCTATATCTAAGAAATAGTTTAAACATAATGTTAACCTAATTATATTGTTAGAATATACCTCTTGATAAAATTCACTATATGTTGATTATTCAGCTATTCTTGTTTATATACCGTGTTTTACTTATTCCTTGAAAACAGTTTTACAAGAAGCAAATTTGCTCAACACATATTTTATGTTATGGATTGTTACGAGATTTGTTGATAACAGGTAAATGTAGTTTACTCTGTTAAATTAAGAAGGGTTCTAAGGTAGAAAGCTTTCTCAAGGCCCAACTTATAAATATCTATAGGAAATATAAGTAGAATAAATTCAGAGATATCACTTACATTGACTTCTCTTGTGACAATATTTGGCGGGGATATTTAACAAAAGATAAATATATAAGATGGCTTTGAATAGTTTCATAGTCAGATATATAATTTAATATAATAGGTTGCTCTATCATCACCATTACCAATATTTGTATGTGACTTTATAGCTTTTAAAATAAGACCTCGTCTAATTTTTCATATGGCCCCAGAAGTGCAGTGAAACTTCCTATACGTTAGAGTTTTAGAAAATAGGGACCTCAGATATCCTTTAGTCCCATAGCCTAATTTCACAACTAAGTAAACCAAACTTCCATGAAGTGACAGTATTTGTGCTTATGATTGTGAGAGGATTAAACTTACTGATAAAACTTCTTAGCTGCTTCCCATAGCTTATCTCAGTAGTGGGACCATGCGATAGAGAAGTGGAAATATTAGCAGAGTTCAAGATAAAATACAGGACATCCATTAAACTTGAATTTCAGATAAACAATGATTTTTTTTTTTTTAGGATAAATACATTCTTTATAGTATTTGGGGTACACAAACTTACCTTGTTTAATTGTGCTTCACAGCTGTTGTGTGTTTTATAAATTGAAGATTTGTAGCAACCTTGTGTCGAGTAAGTGTATCAGTGCCAGTTATTCAACACCATTTACTCACTTTGTGTCTCTGTGTCACATTGTTGTAATTCTCATAATATTTCAGACCTTTTCATTATTAGTATGGTTGTTATGGTGATCTGTGATCTTTGATGCTACTGTTGTATTGTTTTGGGACACCACAAACCATGCCCAGTATAAGAATGTGGACTTAATCCATAAATCGTGTGTGTGTTCTGACTGCTCCACTGACTGGCTGTTCTCCCACCTCTCTCGCTCTCCTTGTGCTTTCCTATTCCCTGAGACACAACAATATTGAAATTAGGCCAATTAGTAATCCTACAGTGGCCTTTAAGTATTAAAGTGAAAGGAAGAATTGCAGGTCTCTCACTTTAAATCAAAAGCTGGACAGGATTAAGCTTAGTGAGGAAGGCATGTTGAAAGGTGAGATAGTCAAAAACTAGGCCTCTTGTGCCTAATAGTTAGGCAAGTTGTGAATACAAAGTAAAGGGTCTTGAAGGAAATCAAAAGTGATACTCCAGTGGAAACATGAATGACAAGAAATGACAAACCTTATTATTAATATGGAGAAAGTTTCAGTGGTTTAGATAGAAAATCAAACCAGTCTCAACGTTCCCTTAAACCCTTATATTGAAGAGCGTTAGCAAGGCCCTGACACTCTTCTATTCTATGAGGGCTGAGAGGTGACAAAGCTGCAGAAGAAAAGTTTGAAGCCAGCAGAGGTTGGTCCTTGTGGTTTAAGGAAAGAAGCCATCTCCATAACATCAAAGTGCAAGGTGAAGCATCAAGTGCTGATGTAGAAGCTGCAACAAGTTTTCCAGAAGATCTAGCTAAGATAATTAATGAAGGTGACTCCACTAAATAACAGATTTTCAGTGCAGATGAAACAGGCTTTTATTGAAAGAAGATGCCATCTAGGACTTTCATAGCTAGAGAGGAGAAGTCAATGTCTGGCTTCAAAGGAGAGGCTGACACTTGTTGGGGCTAATGCAGCTGGTGACTTGAAGTTGAAGCCAGTGCTTATTTAGCATTCTGAAAATCCTAAGGCCCTTAAGAATTATGCTAAATCTATTCTGCCTGTGCTCTATAAATGGAACAACAAAGCCTGGATGACAGCTCATCTGTTTACAACATGGTTTACTGTATATTTTAAGCCCACTGTTAGGACCTACTGCTCAGAAGAAAAGGTTCTTTTCAAAATGTTACTCCACATTGATAATGCACCTGGTCATCCAATAACTCTGATGGAGTTGTAATAGTGTTATTATGATTTGCTAACACAACATCCATTCTGCAGTCCATGAATCAAGGAATACTTTTTACTTTCACGTCTTATTATTTAAGAAATACATTTCCTAAGGCTATAGCTGCCATAACTAGTGATTCCTCTGATGGATCTGAGCAAAGTAAATTAAAAACTTCCTGGGAGGGCCACCATTCTAGATTCCATTAATTACACTTGTGATTCATGGGAAAAAGGTCAAAATTATTAACATTTACAGCAGTTTGGAAGCAGTTGATTTCAGTCCTCATGGATGGCTTTGAGGGGTTCAAGACTTTAGTGGAGGAAGTAACTGCAAATGTAGTGGAGAGAGCAAGCAAGTTAGAAGTGGAGCCTGAGGATGTGACTGAACTGCTGAAATCTCATGATAACAGTTTAACTGATGAGGAGTTGCTTCCTATGGATGAGAAAAGAAAGCGGTTTTTTGAGATGGAATCTACTCCTAGTGAAGATTCTGTGAAGACTGTTGAAATGACAACAAAGGTTTTAGAATACTGCATAAACTTAGTTGATAAAGCAGCAGCAGGGTTTGAGAGGATTGACTCCAGTTTTGAAAGAAGTTTTACTGTGGGTAAAATGCTATCAAACAGCATTGCATGCTACAGAGAAATAATTTCTAAAAGGAAGAGTCACCCCAATGTGGCAAACTTCATTGTTGTTTTATTTTAAGAAATTCCTACAGCCACCGAGCCTTCAGCAACCACTACCCTGATCAGTCAGCAGCCATCAACATCAAGGCAAGACCCTCCACCAGCAGAAAGATTACAACTTGCTGAAGGCTCAGATAATGGTTAGCCTTTTTTAGCAATAAATCTTATAATTAAGGTATGTACATTGTTTTAGACATAATTCTATTGTACACTTAATAGGCTACAGTATAGTATAAACATAACTTGTATAAGCTCTGGGAAACCAGTGTGACTTACCTCATTGCAATACATGCTTTATTTGTTGTGGTCTGGAACCAAACCCACAATATTTCCTAGGTGAGCCTGTACTTACACTAAAAAAATAATTATTTGCTTATTTGAAATTCAAAATTAACTGGGTGTCTTGCATTTTTATTTGCTAAATCTGGTGACCCTAATAACTAGTGTTCTTGATAGAATGTTGGAAAATAGTCTACACTTAAAAACAATAAAATGTTCCTGTTCTAAATGTTCAGACAAAAGTCTGTTGAAATCTAGTACCCAATCCATTAGATGAACCAGCTTTTAATAAAAAGTCCTTTTGCAGAAGGAATAACCTGTTAATTTTTAGGTAGCATTCTTACTGTACAAAGAAATAATAAACAATGCAATTTGAGGCACTCTTGCTAACACATCTAAACTGGGTAGTCAGAAGTGGAATAAAAATAAAGCACAAAAATGCTAAGCTTTCACATTAATAGCTCAGATGAAATTGTGATGGGAAATTATAGTTTATTCATTGTTTACTATATCCCAGTCACAAAATCTCTTTGAGAAATGCATTATTATTCAAATTTTAAGATGAGAAAGTCGAGGTGCCTAGAAATGAAATAACTTGCCATTTTCCACTAAGGGGTGGAATTTGGTTTCCACATAATGTGTTTGGTTTCGAAAGCTCAAGGTCTTTCTACTGCTTTTACTGTTCCATGACAAAGGAATGTGAAAATGTTGCCTTCTCAACATTTATCCACTCACCCTTCCACATACCCATCCTCTGATATCCTCTTTACTAACAGAATACTGTTTTGTTTTGTTTTCAGTTATCCCTCAGGAAAGGCCCTTATCCTAAACTCCAGGCTGTGTATTCAGATAGTTTAAACAAATTGTAGTAATCTTTCATTTTTCCATGATTGGTTGAGAGAAGTGCTTTGCACTTTGAGTGTGTGTCAGAATCACCCGGGAGAGCTTGTTGAAGTACAGATAGTTGGTCCCCACCCCCAGAGGTTTTGATTCAGTTGGTCTTGTGTGAAGTTGGAGAAATTAATTTCTAACGGGTTCCTACTGTTGCTGGTGGAGACTACATTTTGAGAACCTCTTTTTAGGGATACTCTACAGCCATGTGGCCAATGAGATGAGAGAAAGCTTTTGGAAAATGTTTAATGTTTTCACATTCTTAAAAGACAACACATTTCCTTACTATTTGAAATAATTTGTATTATGTTCTTCTGTTACTTGCAACCAAAGACATCCTAAGTGATACAAAAGAATTAGAAGTTATTATCCCAGTATGTGTAAATTTAAGCTGCTCATGTTATACAGTTATAGATTGGTAAATTAACAGATCCTGTTCTATTAACATTTATGTTCACAAACTGTTTAATTTCTAATATACTTTACTAGAGGTAGCCATTACATTAAACGATGATCATAAAAGTGTCTATTAAAGATATTAGTAGAAATAGTCAAAATAAATAGAATTCATGACTTTGTTACACCAAAAATTCTACTAGTATGCTGTTCAGTAAATTGGACACATACTCTGAGATGTGTATCTCTAGACCTCTAGTCTATTTTGTGTGCTGTTAAAGGGTTTTCGCACTAGGTGTCACACATATTTTATTTAGTAGCTAAGCATTGCCAACCAAGGTTCTCTAAGCATTCTTTGCAGGCATTTGAACACATAAACATTGAATATAGTTGTTTTGAAATTATTTTAATGAAAATATTCATTATTCCATGGTTTACATAACTCATTCTTAAAATACACTAAATACAGTGATGCCATTTGAAATAAGAATCAAGACAAACCTAAAGACACGGAGGAATGATAGTCACTTCAGCTGAGTAAATTATTGGCTTCATGTTAACAGCTGTGTTCCTCTGTTTAATTTCTATGCAGGGAGTACTGATAAGTGTGGCTCTCTCTGACTCTACTAGCAAAAGTGTAAAGGTTTGCTTTGTAATTAGCTACAGAGCCACATTTGTTTTTTTTCAGTAACTAGCTTTTCCATTTAAGTCTGTTCTCCAGTGCTTACTTAATGCAATGGAACTTTTGTCTTATACCATTCAATGCCCCCAAAACAAATTCCATTCAAACTAAACCCAATGGAGAAGTACATCCAATTGAATTTACCTCTGTTACCTTGGTAACCAACATATCATTCCCTTCCAAAAAATTTCATCCTGCTTCTGTATTCCTTAGGATATCTGCATTTTATAACTTCTCCATTAGGTTCTAAAGCCAAGTTTTCATAAACTCAGGTCCTTGCCAGTTGAACTTACATTATGCATCCTCTATCTTGTACTTAAAGAAAAGCAAATATGTTTGGGATATTTAAACAACTTTTCAATTAAATAAGTGTTTTTCATATTACTAAGATGGCCTTTGTTTTTTCCTTTCCTTCATAAATATTCATTTAGTGATTAGTGTTTGCCCAGCACTACTTAAATAATTTCCAAAATTTACTCTTTTAATCCTCATAACAAGCCTATGAGGTAATGCTATTATCCCCAATTTATAAATAGAAAAAGGAAGAGCAAACACATTAAGTAACTTGCTGAAGTTCACACAGATAGTGATAGAGACAAGATTTGAACCCAAATAGATTAATTTTAAATATCTGGGCTTTTTTCATTCTTTATAAATAGCAACTAGAAGTCATCAAATAATTTAGCATTGGTAAGAAAATAATTTATTGATTATATCTAGATAAGTCTTTGACTAATGTTAACCATAATGATCTAAAAAAGTTAGATCATCTGAATCTATTCTGCTCCTGAAAAAGTATTGAATCTTGTATTTTTTTAAATGGGAAAACAGTTTATCCTCAGTCCATCACAAAACCTTAAGCAATTCCCCAAATATCACTAAGATATATTTAAACACATATATAACATCTGCCACGAATTTCTGTAGAATATAAAGTATGAAAAACACTAATTACCTAATTATGTGTCATTTAACAAACTCTTATGTGGGCATTTTCTGTGTGCAGTATGCAACAATACTGTGGAATACTGGATATGAATATTTTACTCTACATGGAAAGGAATAAAGCGTAATATAAAAATGCATGTGTTAAAAAAAACATGATCAATACAGATAAATCTTAGCAAAATAAATAAGCAATAATGCAATTAAGATTAGTTACTTCCTGGCTGAAGAATTGCTCGAGTGATACTTGATGGCAAGAGAAAATGCATCCTCATCCTTAATATGTAGGAAAGATAATAGTGCATCCTAATATTCAGTGTATTTAGACACATAAACACAGGATGTGATCCTATCAAAAAATGGTTGAGATATGACTATTTGCTACTAAACATTCTCTCTCCTGATCTCTTGTGTAACTTGAATGTTTTCCTGGTGCATACATGCACATTCTCTGTAATGTCTTTTCAATTATGATAGTAATTTTTCAGAATTACTCCCTCTTATGGAAGTCATCAGAATGAGTATTTGCATGATGGAATTTCAGATAGCTTTGGATGCTTGTATTATCTTCAAACTATCAGAACATGCATTGTAAGTGCCTCCTCTGACTTAAAGAGTAAGTGACTGAATCTTGACATAAAATTTTTGATTAATAGAGCAAGCTGTTGGTGCATTGATTTTTATATAATTTCCATACATTTTAAAGTGGAAGAGGTCAACTACTTTTTTGTATTCAAAAGACAGATACCTTGGATCAAAGTTAATTTGTAAATTTGGAGGTTATGCATTCTGCCAGTTGCTAAATTGATGTTAAATCAAATGGAAGAATAGACATTCTGTGGTAATTTGAACTGATTGTATCAAAAGTCCATTTTTTCTTAATTGATAATGAATTATACGTCTCAAACAGTTTGGCTTAGTTTAGATTTGTAGATAGTCTCTTCAAATGCAATGGAAGTACACATAACAAACCATTGTTTACTTCAAGGACGACTCTCCTGAGTCTACCTCTAGTTGATTTCCAGGAGGAGGGATGGGTTTTGCTGACTCTCCAAGCCTGCTTCAGTTCTTTTTCCTCAAAGTAGTAAAGTTATTTGGCAGTCCTAAGAATTGACAGTGACTTCACTCCATGAAATTAGGCTCTTTAATGTTATTCTTAAAATAAAAGGTAGGTATTGTCCTGGGTTTAGGAGGCTAACAAGTATTGAGTAAACATAATATATTACAAAACTAATTTAAGTTTATAATTCTATGGAGTAGATATTTTATTTAGATTTTATACATGATAAAACAGAATCAAAGTATTTTTTGTTTGTTTTTTACTCTAAATATTTATTTATTTTAAAAAATTTTATTGGAGTAGAGTTGATTTACAGCATTGTATTAGTTTCAGGTGTACAGCACAGTGAATCAGTTATACATATACATATATCCACTCTTTTTTTAGATTCTTTCCCCATGTAGGCCATTACAGAGTATTGAGTAGAGTAGAGTTCCCTGTGCTATACAGTAGGTCCTCATTAATTGTCTATTTTATATATAGGGGTGTATGTATATATGTCACTCCCGATCTTCTGATTTATCCCTCCCCCCTTACCCCCTAGTAACCAAAAGTTTGGTTTCTACATCTGTAACTCTATTTCTGTTTTGTAGATAAGATCATTTTTACCCTTTTAAAAATATTCTACATATAAGCAATATCATATGATACTTGTCTTTCTCTGTCTGACTTACTTCACTCGGTATGACAATCTCTAGGTCCATCCATGTTGCTGCAAATGGCATTATTTTGTTCTTTTTCATGGCTGAGTAATACTCCATTGTATATATGTACCACATCTTCTTTATCCATTCCTCTGTTGATGGACATTTAGGTTGCCTCCATGTCCTGGCTATTGTAAATAGTGTTGCAGTGAACATTCGGGTGCATGTATCTTTTCGAATTATGGTTTTCTCCAGATATATGCCCAGGAGTGGTATTGCTGGATCATATGGAAGTTCTATTTTCAGTTTTTTAAGGAACCTCCATACTCTTCTCCATAGTGGCTGTACCAGTTTGCATTCTGACCAACAGTGTAGGAGGTTTCCCTTTTCTCCACACCCTCTCCAGCATTTATTGTTTGTAGATTTTTTGATAATGGCCGTTCTGACTGGTGTGAGGAGATACCTCACTGTAGTTTTGATTTGCATTTCTCTAATGATTAGTGATGTTGAGCATATTTTCGTGTGCTTTTTAGCCATCTGTATGTCTTCTTTGAAGAATTGTCTATTTAGATGTTTCACCCAATTTTGATTGAGCTCTTATTTTTTTGGATATTGAGCTGTATAAGCTGTTTGTATATTTTGGAGATTAATCCCTTGTCAGTTTCTTCATTTGAAAATATTTTCTCCCATTCTGAGGGTTGTCTTTTCATTTTGTTTATGATATCCTTTGCTGTGAAAAAGGCTTTAAGTTTCATTAGGTCCCATTTGTCTATTTTTGTTTCTAATTTCATTACTCTAGGAGGTGGGTCAAAAAAGATCTTGCTGCAATTTATGTCAAAGAGTGTTCTACCTATGTTTTCCTCTAAGAGTTTTATAGTGTCTGGCTTTACATTTAGGTCTAATCCATTTTGAGTTTATTTTTGTGTATGGCGTTAGGGAGTGTTCTAATTTCATACTTTTACATGTAGCTGTCCAGTTTTTCCAGCACCACCTATTGAAGAGATGGTCTTTTCTCCATTGTTTATTCTTACTTCCTTTGTCATAGGTCAGTTGGTCATAGGTACATGGGTTTATCTCTGGACTTTCTATCCTGTTCCATTGATCTATATTTCTGTTTCTGTGCCAGTACCATACTGCTTTGATGACTGTAGCTTTGCAGTATAGTCTGAAGTCATCAGGGAGCCTGATCCTCCAGCTCTGTTCTTCTTTCTCAGGATTGCTTTGGCTATTCGTGGTCTTTTGTGTTTCCATACAAATTGTAAAATTCTTTGTTCTAATTCTGTGAAAAATGCCACTGGTAATTTGATATGGATTGCATTGAATCTGTAGATTGCTTTGGGTGGTATAGTCATTTTCACAGTTCTTCCAATCCAAAGCATGGTATATCTCTCCATCTGTGTGTGTCATCTTTGATTTTTTTTTTTATCAGTATCTTATAGTTTTCTGACTACAGGTCTTTAGCCTCCTTAGGTAGGTTTATTCTTAAGTATTTTACTCTCTTTGATGTGATGGTAAATGGGATTGTTTCCTTGATTTCTTTTTCTGATATTTTCTTAGTGTATAGGAATGCAAGAAAGTTCTGTGTATTAATTTTGTATTCTGCAACTTTACCAGATTGCTTGATGAGCTCTAGTAGTTTTCTGGTAGCATCTTTAGGGTTTTCTATGTATAGTGTTATATCATCTGGAAACAGTGCCTGTTTTACTTCTTCTTTTCCAATTTAGATTTCTTTAATTTTCTTCTCTGATTGCTGTGGCTAGGACTTCCAAAACTATGTTGAATAAAAGTGATAAGAGTGGACATCCTTGTCTTTTTCCTGATCTTAGAGAAAATGCTTTCAGTTTTTCACCATTAGGAATGATATTTGCTGTGAGTTTGTCATATATGGCCTTTATTATGTTAAGGTAGGTTCCCTCTATGCCCACTTTCTGGAGAGTTTTTATTATAAATCAGTGTTGAATTTTGTCAAAAGCTTTTTCTGCATCTATTGAGATGATCATATGGTTTTTATTCTTCAGTTTGTTGATGTGGTATATCATACTGATTGATTTGCAGATATTGATAAAATCATTGCATCCCTGGGATAAATTCCACTTGATCATTGTGTGTGATCCTTTTAATGTGTTGTTGGATTCTGTTTGCTATATTTTGTTGAGGAATTTTGCATCTATGTTCATCAGTGGTAGTGGTCTGTAATTTTATTTTTCTGTGATATCTTTGTCTGGTTTTGGTAGCAGGTGATGTTGGCCTCGTAGAATGAGCTTAAGAGTGTTCCTTCCTTTGCAAATTTTTTGGACGTATTTCAGAAGTGTAGGTGTTAACTCTTCTCTAAATGTTTGATAGAATTCATCTGTGAAGCCGTCTGGCTCTGGACTTCTTTCTGTTGGAAGAGTTTTAATCACAGTTTCAATTTCATTACTTGTGATTGGTCTGTTCATATTTTCTGTTTCTTCCTGGTTCAGTCTTGGAAGGTTGCACCTTTCTAAGAATTTTTCCATTTTTTCTAGATTGTCCATTTTATTGGTGTATAGTTGCTTGTAGTAGTCTCCTATGATCCTTTGTATTTTTGTGGTGTCAGTTGTAACTTCACCTTTTTCATTTCTAATTACATTGGTTTGAGTCCTCTCCCTTTTTTTCCTGATGAGTCTGGCTAAAGGTTTATCAGTTTTGTTTATCTTTTCAAAGAACCAGCTTTTACTTTGATTGATCTTTGCTATTGTTTTCTTTGTCTCCATTTCATTTATTTCTGCTCTGATCTTTATGATTTCTTTCCTTCTACACTTTGGTTTTTGTTTCTTCTTTCTCTAGTTGCTTTAGATGTAAGCTTAGGTTGTTTATTGAGATTTTTCTTGTTTCTTGAGGTAAGATTGTATTGCTATAAACTTCCCTCTTAGAACAGCTTTTGCTGCATCCCATAAGTTTTGGATCATTGTGTTTTGCTGTCATTTATCTCTAGGGTTTTTTTTTTTTTTTCTTTTCTTTTTTCCTCTTTGATTTCTTCAGTGATCCACTGGTTATTTAGTAACATATTTTTTAGCCTCCATGTGTTTGTGTTTTTTACAGGTTTTTTTTTTTTTTTTTTTTTTTTTCCTGTGATTGATTTCTGATCTCATAGCGTTGTGGTCAGAAAAGATGCTTGATACGATTTCAATTATCTTAAATTTACCAAGGCTTGATTTGTGACCCAAAATGTGGTCTATCCTGGAGAATGTTACTTGTGCACTTGAGAGGAAAATGTATTCTGCTGCTTTCGGATGGAATGTCCTATAAATAGCAATGAAGTCTCTCTGGTGTAATTTAAGGCTTGTGTTTCCTTATTAATTTTCTGTCTGGATGATCTATCCAATGGTGTAAGTGGGGTGTTAGAGTCCCCCCATATTATTGTGTTACTTTCGATTTCCCCTTTTATGGCTGTTAGCATTTGGCTTATATATTGAGGTGCTTCTATGTTGGAAGCACACATATATACAATTGCTATATCTTTTTCTTGTATTGATCCTTTGATCATTATGTAGTGTCCTTTCTTATCTCTTGTCACAGTCTTCATTTTAAAGTTTATTTTGTCTAATTTTAGTATTGCTACTCCAGCTTTCCTTCTAGTGCATTTTTCATTTCAGTTACTGTATTATTCATCTCTGTTTGTTCTTTCTTTCTTCTAGGTCTTTGTTAAATATTTCTTGCATCTTCTCTATCCATGCCTCCATTCTTTTTCTGAGATCTTGGATCATCTTTACTATCATTACTCTGATTTCTTTTTCAGGTAGATTGTCTGTCTCCTCTTCATTTAGTTCTTGTAGGTTTTTATCTTTCTCTTTCATCTGCAGTATATTTCTTTGTCTTCTCATTTTGTCAGACTTACTGTGTTTGTGGTCTTCTTTCCACAGGCTGCAGAATCATATTTCCTCTTCCTTCTGATGTCTGCCCCCTCATGGGTGAGGTTTTTCCATAGGCTTGTGCTGTTATCCCTTTGTTAGGGGTTTTGATTGGAGTTGTGGTGATCAGAGCCTGCCCTGGATGTTGAGCAGGGCCTCCCCTTTGCTCTGTGGTTGTCACTGCCCTGTTAGGGGTGAGGTCTGCTTTCTAGTTGTTGGAGTAGAGGCCCTCATACCTGTTTCTTAACGGTGTTTCTGATCTGTGATGCAAGGTAACCAGGATTGGAGCACTCCCACTGGGAGAGAGACCACTCAGTATTCCTCCTCTTGATCTGTTCACCTGTGAATGTGCTCTGTTGTGGCCCCTTCACCCATTGTGCAGGCTCACAAAGTACACTGTTGTTGGCACTGGTCTCAGTCCTGCCTTAACTGTGGGTATGCCAGCAGTTGGTCCTGGTGACTGTTAGGTGTTGTTTTCAACAGGTCACTGGCACAGATCCACTGAGGTCAGGTCTCATAACTGTAATAGTCGTGAACTTGGACCCACTGTGGGAGCTTTAGAGGCAGCTCAGACTCTCTCCTGGCACAACCCCTGCGTGTACATGCCCACAAAGCCCAAAGTTGCTAAAGTGAGACAGAGACATGGCCCAGCTGCAGGAGCACTTATTTTCCTTTCAGATGTTTCATAGGTGCTGAATTTAGGAAGCCATTAACAGAGGTGTAACTCCACGGTTTGTGCAGCCACAAGGAGAGATTTTAGCTCTTCTTCCTTAGTCACATGGACTCTGGGACTCAGCTGTGGTTTCAGCCCCACCTTTGTGTGTGTTTCTTCCTTGGGAGTCTGCTTCAGAGGTTGCTGGAGCACAGGAGCCCATCAGGCAGGAAGGAGCCAAGGAGGGGATCAGGGCAAACAAGCTGCTCAGTCAGAAGGGTGCTGGGGTAGTGATGTGAATGCGAGAGCCCATCAGGCAGCGATCAGGGCCAGTGTGTTGCCCAGGCTGGGGATGGGGGTGTGGAGGAGGCGATGGCAGGGCCTTGTGAGCCAGCTCTGGTGGGAGCCCGCCCTAGTGCCCGTGGAGGCAGGGGCCAGCGCGTGAGAAGAGAGGCTGAAACAGCAGCCCTGCCCTTTGCGCATCACTCACCAATGGCTCTTCACTTCTCTGGAGGTCCATGCTTCCTCCACAAGCATTCTTTGTTGTGGAGCTCCTCACTCCTGTCCCCTCAGCCTGTCTCATCATGGCCAACAGCAGTCCCCTCCAGCCCCCATGTGC
Source organism: Kogia breviceps (assembly GCF_026419965.1). Taxonomy (NCBI): domain Eukaryota; kingdom Metazoa; phylum Chordata; class Mammalia; order Artiodactyla; family Physeteridae; genus Kogia; species Kogia breviceps. The sequence continues at coordinate 118,285,326 of NC_081311.1, read as the reverse complement.
ACTGGCAGACGCCCATCTCAGGCTGGGGTGCAAGGGCTGTGGCACAGACCATCTGTATAGGTCTCACTCTCTCCGCCCTGCCATAGACTGGTTGCTGGGCTCTCCTTCGAGCCCCTGAGGTTCCTCTTCTGTCCCAGCTGATCTCCCTGCCAGTGAGGGGGGGTTCCCCAGATGTGGGAACATTGCCTCACCTTCACCTCCCCATGGGGGGTGCAGGTCCCATCCTGCTTCCTCTCTTCTTCCTTTTCCCTTCTTCTTTCTTTCATCCTACCTGGTTACATGGAGATCTTTCTTGTCCTTTTAGGTGTCCGAAGTCCTCTGCTAGTGTTCAGCAGGTGCTCTGTGAGAATTGTTCCATTCGTAGATGTATTCTTGATGCGTTTGTGGGAAGAGATGAACTCCATATCCTGCTACACCTCTGCCATGGGACAGCACTCTCTCTCTCTTTCTCTCTCTGATTCTGTTTCTCTCTCTTGGTGCCAACTGTGTAGTCTGCCAGGAGCCTCACCAGCAGCTCCACCCAGCCCTGGAGCCTGTTAGGAGCAGGTCTACATCATGAAGGCCTGCTAGAGGTTGCCTGACAGTAGGGCCAGGCCAGCAGCCTCACCACCATGCAACCCTGTCTACTAGCCACACCCAAAGTTAAGCAAGGTCACATGACCAATAAGCCTGTGAAACAGATTGATTCCTTACTTGATTCCAAAATGCGTAAAAACCTTTTAGTGGATTCTAAGTTGTTTTTCAAATCCTACATATAGGTTGGGGAAATGCCTAGGATCTACCTGAAAGAAAATCCAGTGAGTTTCCTCTGGTCAACCATATGTCTTATAGAAGGAACAGTTATAGCTTTAGAGGATACCTCCTCTGTGTTATAGAGGATACCTCCTAATTCACTCTTACAATGTAAGTGCAACCTTAATGAAGAAAATATGGAAGGAAATTAAAGCCTTTAAATGACAATGACGGTTGCAAGGGAGAAAAAAAATATAGGGGAGAGTTTATATAATATATACATGGAATAGTAAGAAATAGAAATTTATGAAGTGATAAGATGACCTTGCATTTAAATTTCTAAGCTCTTTTATTAGCATCACTTTTGCTGTGCTGCCTCCTCAGACTTCTCCTAAGATTCTAGCAACGTAAGATACACCATGGCAAATTGACTATGCATGTTCTGCTGTTCTATTAAAGCCGTAGATTTAAATGTGCTTTTGAATCTTAGCTGGAAGAGATACAATGCAACCTTCTCATTTTCCGTATGAATACAAAAGCTCAGAATGGTGGCATGACCTAATTTAGACCATGTATATAAGTCATTGTAGAGAAGCACTGGACTCCCAACCTCTTAACACTCAATCTAGCCTTCTTTCCCAATGAAAAGGAATTTTTTATTTCACTGAAGATTCAACATGCCAGTGCTCTACTAAGGGGATATGGAAACCTTTTACATCAGAGTCTGTAAGTTTCCCTATCAAACTGCATTTCCACAGCTGAGCCTTGACCTTTACTCCAATAAAATTCCTTTATTGCTGCTGTGTGAAATACTACATATATGACCACCTTACTTGGGAACTATTGCAAGTGGGTTTTGTTTTTTAAAATTACTCTGTGTTTAATTTATCCTGTGGGCTGCCTTAGATCTCTGTCAAGGGCGACATTAAAATTTCCTCTCTATATAAAACAAGTAACACAATTATATTTGGCCAAAAGATGGAAAGATTTTATCAAATTTTGTGTGAGAATATGCTTATGCCTGCAATGAATACACACACTAACCTTCTTGAGGGAAGTGCCCTTTGTAGAGTCTGAGATGACTTATGGGTGTAGTTTATAAGCTGTGTGTCTTGTGAGGGCTGGTGCTCACTTAGTTTATTGATGGCATTTTATTGTATTGATCAGAGGCCACAATTTAGCTGTTTCAAGTGCCCTGTGGTACTTTCTAGATTGGTATAAACTCTTTATTTTTCTTATGATTTCTCTTGTCATCATCCATCATTTTTCAATTTTGAGGCAGGCACAACACTTCCATGGCTTGATCTCATGCCCATGCTTTTTAGTTTAGATATATTACCCTGGGCTAGAAATGTTTCATCTTTTTAATGATCATTCTTATCTTCATTAGAGTGAAAGCACGTAGTCCTAAATGCTCTGCCGTTTTTTCCTGGAACAACAACGTGTTCTAATGAAGAGCCTAGGAGAGTCACTGCAAAGGGATTCTGTCTATTGGCACTACTGATTAAGTAAGCTGATTTCATCCAATTTGTTATTGGTGATGGTGGAAATTCAATTTGTCAGGCTTCTCAGTTAAAGAGGTTCCAGAGACTTACCATACTTTTTCTTAGAGTTTATCTCAAGGAGTATTTTTTTGCCTGCAAAAACATCAAAGAGTGTTTTGATTAAAAAGGAAAAAAATCCCTGAGAGGTTTATAATACCCATTGGACAGGGCCATAACTATTCATTTAGAGCTATATCAGTGCCTGAAATAGCAAATTTAGAGATTCAGATGCCTCGGACTTAATTCTCTCCCTCCCTCTCTCACCACTTGTTTCTTTCTTTTAAAAATTATTTCTTATCTCCTCTCCTTTTACTCTTACTTCTTCCCTACTTTCTCTCAGCTATGTGGTTTGAACACAGCAGGTGTCAGTGAAGTTCCTTTTAAACATATGTTATCCTCTGTAAGTCATGAAGCGCTTGTATTATACAGTAGAAAAGTCTTTAAGAGGCAGTTTTTTGAATGTGTCTAAAACAGCAATTAGAGGCACCTAGGATGCCCTTTGCCAAAGGAGCTCTGGCAGGGATTTTCTGCAGACTCTTTTAGTAATCTCTCCAGATTTTGGATAACTTTGAGTATCATTTATTTGCTAATTACCTATTGAGCAGATATTATGCCCTTGGTCTAACAGAAGTCCCCATGGACTAATTTTAAATGTATATTTTTTTCCTGTTTTCAGTGAAGATGGAGTATATTATATCAGTGAACTTGCAATTATATTTCAAATACTTGTAAAAGTTACCATACTTTAATTGAATTTTATTCTAAATAATCTTGAATTTCTTTTATAATTTCATCACAAGTTTATCTCTTTTCTATTTACTTATTTTCTTCCTGGCCTCTTTCTGGCTTTCCCCCCAAATTCTTGTTGTTTGATAAGTTTCTAGGCTTTTGCAATAAAAGTTGGAGTGCATTGGATGAATCAGCAGTCATTGTCTTAGTTGAGAAAGAAGCTATATGTTAAGGAGACAAGGATACAAAATTTTATTCAATCATGCGAATGATGAAAAAGGAAAAGTATTTGTTAGGACTAGCTTCTCAGCATTGGGTTATGATTTATCAAGAGATCTAAGTGTGAATTTTAGCATTTTGGCTTACTGTTCAGTCATAGAAAATGAAATGAAGTGTTTTCCAAAGATTATGGTTCCTTAATGCCAACAAAGACCTATAACTCAGAAGGTAATAATCAATAAGTAGCCAGTGACTTAATAGTGAGGCAGTTAGATTTTTGTCTTTCTCTTAAGGGAAAACTCTAAGTTTTAAACAGTCTTGTCTCACATAAAGTAGATAATCTAATGGACATTTCACAGCAAAGAAAGAGATGGCTATCCCCAGTAAGCTACTTTGGGAGAAGGAAGTTGGCAAAATAGCGTGATGTATTCCTGAGCATTTATGACTTAACCATCAAGATGTATTGAATTATTTGACATGACTGTTCACTTAAGACCATTAACCACTTTGACCTATATTTTTTTTTCCCTAAGATTTGAAGAGAGGCAGAGGAAATACTGTAAACTCAATGGAAATAAAAGTCGTGGTCTGAACCAAAATATTCTGTTTTGTAGCCTAAAACTACCAGGTCATTATACTGGTACCTTTCATATTCAACCACACACTTATTACAATTACACAAGAAATATAAAATTAAGAGTAAATTTCTAAATGTGATATAAATCTAAGAATCCAGTCACAAGGCTTTAATATTAAGGAAAATTTTGGAAGTAATAGAGCCAAGGGGTTGCTTGGAATTCCAACCTTCCTATTTCCAAGAAACCTGAAATCCCATGTATCAATAGTTAAAATACTTTCTGGAATTTTTTTTTTTTTTTTCCTGTCAGAACTCTGGAATAGCTCTGATATCAGAGGTAATATGTGTTAGAAGTTGAAGTGAGCAGTGGGCAAGTCTGAGGGGTTAATTGAAGGGATGGAAAAAGGCTATACCAGTTTCTCCTCTCAGTTATAGCTGTGGTGATTACCCTGAGTCCAGCTCACCGTAAATAAAGGGAATGAGCTTCTGTGGAATTGCCATCAATGCATTAGAACTAGAGAGAAAGAAAGGATACTCCTGCAAGAAATTCCTGCTGCTCCTCAAGACTAGGAGCTCTAGTCTAGTGGATGGCCACTAAAACTCTTGCAATTAAATTTATTTCTAAGCTCAGGACCACAGGGATTTTAATTTGGATTAAAGAAATCCAAGCCAGCTGTCAGTACTAGTCAATCTAGACCAGTGGTTCTCAGATCTCTATGCATATTAGAGTCACTTGGAAAGAATTTTAAAATATAAATGCCTGGACCCTACTTGCAGATATTCTGATTTAATTAGTCTGGAGTGAGGCCCAAGTATTGATATTTCTAAAGGCTTTCCAAATATCAGAAAGAGTACTGGTTGTTGTCATGGCAAAGTAACAGACTAAAACTCCTGCCAATAACAATTACTAAAGCTGGACAAAATATAAAAGGCAAGTATTTGAAGGCACTGAAGAACAACTAAAGTAGGGAGGATAAACTAGAAATGATCTGATTCTTGAAAGAAGGGGAAACTACTAGGTGAGTTCAATATACACCAAGCTTTTTCCCTGAGGACATCTCTCAGATCCTCGGGGTACAGATGAAGGCTGCAGTAAGCAGCAGTTTCACTGGACTAAGGAAATAGAGAGCACTGTTGGAGTCTGCAAGGGAAGCTGAAAATTGAGGAGAAACATGTCAGAGGAAGCCACAGAGAGGGAAATCCCAAAATCTGCATAAAATTTCCTTCAAATAGTTAGCTGACTCCCAAACTGCATACATAAGATTATACTCTAAAGAACTCAGCAGAAAAGTATACCTTGGAGGATGAAGAGCTGTACAAAGCCTTTAGCAGCTTCTAGGCATACAAAGATAGTTTGGAGTTCATGTCCTGCCAAGTCAGAGGGACTTGGTAAAATTATTCAGCTTTGCTTTGAAACCTCAGAAGTACTATGCCTTTGGACAACGGGAAAAAGTAAAGTGTGCCAGTTCTAATGAAGTGTAAACCCCAACCTCAACAGCGTCAAAGTGATGTGCTGCTGCTCTTTATCCGTGCCAAAGGAAAATTTATATTTGGGGAAAGTGACTTCCTCGGGAGATGCTAAATGTTTTTATCTACAATGTCTGGCGTGCAATCAAAAGTTAAGGAGAAATTTGATTCTGGTCAAGTTGGAGAAAAATGGAATGGGATTTACTCTGTCACCTGAAACCACAAAAACATTTGGGTAATATATAAGAAGCAACAGCACTCAAGACATTGGACACCAGTCAAAGGACAGCCTTTCCTGAGAGATAGGAAACCAATGAGGTACACCCTCTGACTAAACCAGTTCATTGCCTGGAGAAAGTTTCCAAGCCAGGGCACAGAGAAAACAGACCTAAGTTAAGTGCAGTGGCTTTCTTAAGTTGAGGGGACTTTACTATGATTCCAGGGAAGCCAAGTCAGCAAGAGATCACAGAGCAGAGTACCAGATAGGAGAGACATGTGAAGAGACAGAGAGCTCATTTTCAGATGGTCCCCCAGAATATGCAGCAGAAAACTGATCAGTGCATGTGTCTGGGGATACTACTTGATTTTAGGATAAGAAACATCCTGAAGTATGAGAAGAAAGAGTAGCTGAAGGTCTCACAGGGCCAAGAAGGGTGACTGTTCCTAACAGAGCAGAAAGCCTCGTAATGCATGAAGAATTGGTTATGGTACCAAGAATGGTATTGCTTCAGTCCTTGGGAAAATTAACTTAAAACTAAATGCTACTCTGGTCTTGCCTAAGTAAGCAGAAAAGCAGGATGCAAATATATTAAATTGTTTCGAAGTAACTATATTGCCTCCCAGAACAAACTCCAAGCATATTTACAGGAATTTAAAAAAACAAATAGTGCCTGAAGTGTAAAATTCACAAAGCTATAGATTGTTTGTGTCCCTCCAAAATTCACATGTTGAAAACTAATCCTCAGTGTGCTGGTATTAGGCAGTGGGGTCTTTGGGAGACTATTAGGCCCTGAGGGCAAAGCCCTCATGATGGAATTAGTGCCTTTTTAAAGAGACCCCAGAGAGCTCCCTCACCCCTTATACCATCTGAGGACATGGTTAGAAGATGGCCATCTTTTTTTTTTTTTTTTTTTTTTTTTTTTTTTTGCGGTACGCGGGCCTCTCACTGCTGTGGCCTCTCCCGTTGCGGAGCACAGGCTCCGGACGCGCAGGCTCAGTGGCCACGGCTCACGAGCCCAGCTGCTCTGTGGCATGTGGGATCCTCCCGGACCGGGGCACGAGCCTGTGTCCCCTGCATGGGCAGGCGGACTCTCAACCACTGCGCCACCTGGGAAGCCCAAGAAGATGGCCATCTTTGAACTAGGAAGTGGGTCCTCACCAGACATCAAGTCTGTCAGTGCCTTGACCTTGGACTTCCCAGCCTCCAGAACTGTGAGAGAAAGATGTTTGTTGTTTAAGCCAGGGAGTCTATGGTATTTTTGTTATAGCAGCCTTAGTAGACTAAGACACACTTTGCAGCATCCAATCAAAATTATCAGCATGCAGAGACATAGAAAACATGTAACTCATAGCGAGGATTTAAAAAAATCCACTGAAACTGACCCAGAAATGACACCAATGATCAAATTAGAAGGCAAGGGCATTAAAAGAGTTAATATGATTGTATTCCACATGTTTAAGAAGCACAAGGAGATATTGAATATACAAAAAGAGATATACAGGATATTTTAAATAGATCCAAAATAAACTTCTACAGATGAAAACTACAGTGTCTGAGATAAATACAATGAATGAGAGTAATAGTAGATTATACATTGCAGAAGAAAATATTAGTGAACTTGAAGAAATTATAATAGAAACAATATAAAGTGAAATGCAGAGAGAAAGATACTGAAATAAACAGCATTAGGGAACTTTGGGGAAATTTTAGTTGTCTGAATCTACATGTAATCAAGGTCCCCAACAAGGAGAATAAGGGAATAAATATATTTGAAGAAATAATGGCTGGAATTTTTCCAAATTTGATTAAACACATAAATCCATACTATCTTGGACTGTCATAACAAATTACCACAAACTTGGTGCTTAAAAGCACGGTAAAAAGAAGTCCTAAGTCAAGGTGTCAGCAAGACCGTGCTCCCTCTGAGGGTTTAAAAGAAGTTCCAAAGCAACTTCTAGTGACTCTCAGCATTTCTTGGCTGTGGCTGCATAATTCTGATCTCTACCACCATCTTAACATAAACTTCTGGATCTTAAATCTCTCTCTGACTGTCTTTTATAAGGACAATTATTATTGGATTTAGTGCCCATAAATATAATTCAGTGTGACCTCATCTTTAGATCCTTAGTTACATCTGCAAAGACCTTTTATCCAAATAAAGTCACATTCACAACTTCTGGGTGGTAGGTATAACTTTTGGCGAGCCATCATTCAACTCACTTTACCCACAGATCCCAAAGCTTAACAAATCCCCAACACAAAACATGTGAAGAAAACTACACCAAGGCACCTCATAATTAGATTGCTTAAAACCAGTGATAAAGGGATAATATTATAAACATCTGGAGGGAGAAAACATGACATACACAGGAACAAAGACGGTGGCAGATTTCTTATCAAAAGCAATACAAGCTAGAAAATAGTGGAGCAACATCTTTAAAGAATGGAAAGAAAAAATATTCTGTTAACCTATAATTATTTACACAGTGAAAAGGTTTTTCAAAATGAAAATGAAGCAAAGACCATCATAGACAAAAAACCAAACAAAACTAAACAAAATCATCATCAGTAGACCTGAACTACAAGAAATGGTAAAGGAAGTCCTCAAGAGAAGGAAAACAATGCCCAGTGGAAACCTGAATTTATACAAAGGAATAAGAAGTACTGGAAATGATAACTACCTGGAGATACATACATATATACATGTACACACACGTGCACGCACACACACACACACAGTAGACCCTTGAACACACACACACACAGTAGACCCTTGAACAACATGAGTTTGAAATGCCTGGATCCAGTTATAAGCAGACTTTTTTTAATAGTAACTACAACAGTACTACATGGACTAGAGTTGGTTAAATCTGTGGATTCAGAACCTGGAATACAGAGGGCTGACTATAAGTTATACATGGATTATCGAGGGCGTGGATAGTGGCTGCCCCAACCCCCATGTTGTTCGAGGGTCAACTGTGTATAATTTTTTTAACCGACACTTTATTTTAGAATAGTTTTTAGAGAAATGTTTACAGTGATGATACAGAGATTTCCTCTACCTCACACCCTTTCACCTATTGTTAACATCTTACATTATTATGGTATATTTGACACAGTTAAGGAACCAGTATTGATACATTACTATTAACTAATTTCAATACTTTGTTCATATTTCACTATGTTTTCCCTCATGTGGTTTTCTGTTCCAGGATCCTATTCGGGAACTGGATATTCAGTTATCATGTCTCCTTAGGTGCCCCTAAACTGTGACAATTTCTCTGAATTCCCTGTTTTTGAGGACTTTGGCAGTTTTGAGGAGTACTGGTCAGATATTTTGTAGAATGCCCTTCAATTGGAATTTGTCTTATGCTTTTCTCATGGTTAGACTAGGGTTATGGCTTTTAGGGAGGAAGACTACTGAGATAAAGTGCTGTTCTTATCACATTATATCAAGGGCTCATGGGATGAACATAACTCATTGATGATGAAATTAAACTTGATCGCAGGCTAAAGTAGTATTTTTGAGGTCTCTCCACTGTGAAGTTTTGTTTTTCCCCTTTCCAAACTCTATTCTTTGGAATCAAATCACTAAGGGCAGCCTGCATTCAGGAGGGGTTAGGGGATGACTTAAGCTCCCCTTCTGGAGGGAGAAGTATCTGCATAAATTATTTGGAATTCTTCCCTAACGTTATGTATTTTTAATGGGAAAAAAAGTTATAGAACAATGTGTGGTTTGAGTAATTCCAGGGTGAGCTCCATAAGGCAGGGCACTCTGTTCGCCATCGAATATCCAGTTTCTGCAACAGCATCTATCACATCAAATATGGTTTCAATAATTTGTATCGAATACATTTTTGTGAAAAACAAGAACAAAGTGCAAAACAACTCTACTTTCTCCTAAAGTTCCAAGCCTATATTGCGTAATATTATATTACATTAATCACATTTATTGTATATAAAGATGGAGGTCATTACCTATAATTTCTAAATTAGACTCTTAAGCAAGATACCCTAACACATAAGCTGACATTTACATCATGATGTAGAAAATGCCTTCAGAAAATAATCCTGTGCTATTCTCTACTGGGAAGACAGAGGTCTCACAGAAAATTCTGTTTCTCACCTTTAGGAAAAGGTCTCTCCATTGAAGCGCGTTTAGCATTTTCCCCTCAAAAGAAGGTAAATAACTCACTGTCATTTCAAAATTCCAGTCTCTCTTGGCAACACTCTCTTCTGTCTAGGAAAGGGGGAATAAACAGCCTGTGGCATTTAAGGGTTAAAAAATTAGAAATTGACTAAAAAATACAAGCTTTTTGTTGGGGAAAAAAGTTGTAATTAAACCTTTTTTGTTCTTTAAATGCATGAACCCATTATCTGCAATAAAGCTTCACTGTCCAAGAAATATGTAAGCAAGAGATCTTTGGTATTAAAGGACAGGAGGAAATAATAGTAGGAAGTTGTGGGAAGAGAGCGAAGGAAAGTGTCATGGCTCTGACTTTAGGAAAGCTGAGATTTGAGTTTTTCCTTTGAAGATATGTTTGGAATAGTTAGGCCTGGGAAGTTCTGGGGAGTGGGTCACTGGGAGTAGGCCTGATGCAGAGATCACAGAAGTGGCTCAACAAGAGAATTCATCAGAAGCACCTAGCTCTGACGGGGACCATGGCACAGGGAGGGCAATTGTGGCACAAATAAGCCACCCATCCAACTTCTGGTCACAGCAGGACCTCGAGGCTTGAGTTTCTTAGCAGTGCTGTGGCAGAACCTGCCAGACACTCCTGGGTTACCAAGGAATCGCACCTGTGCAATCTCCATGGCCACTGTATTTGTTTGATTGAGAATTCTATCTCTATATATTCTTTACATACTTGAGGCTAAACTCTGTTGTCGTTCAGTTTGTTAGCATGTGAAGTATCCTGATTAAACATCTACACTCTAGAAGCAGCTAAAGCAAAAGCTGCAGACATCACTGAGTTTGTCCTTGAGATATACATAGTTAACATGGTATATTGAAAATTTTTCCATTGTAAAATGAATGTTGTTTAATATCTGGTGTTAATTAGACCTTTTGTACCAGCACTTAAGTCTTCATAAATAGGTTATATGAATCTGGGCAAGTAAGAATCTTTAGAGAAGGGCTCTAGGTCAAAACTCTATTCTACTCACTTAAAAGAGGATTTATCTCCTAGTATAATTTGAAGGTGAACTTATTGTTTCTTTAGTATAGTTTTACACCTGCCTTTGAGCAATTGTATTAGAAGAGGAGCTTATAGAAGAAGATAGAAAGTGGGAACTACATTGAGCTTATATACAGATTATGTATTTTTTGTGCCTGTAAAGTGTTTACATGTGTGGAAAATTGGCCCTGACCTTGCTTTCACTCTAGTTCTACCTGCTAGTGGGGCTGTAGGGAAGGAAAACCTCTGCTCTCAATTACCTACAGCCACTGGGAACTGCCTACTCTCTCCAAAGGGAATCTGACTCTCTGCAAAAAAACTAAATTGGCATAGGTCAAATTCCTAAAAGTGGATGTGAGCTCCAGATTCTGGAAAGAAGTTGCGACACATTGGTTTATCCTGAAAACGTCAGGAAATGGGAAGGAACTCTATATCTGAGATATGTAAGGAATAGCCCAAACTGTGGTTATGTGTGGTAGATGAAGGGAAGAAGAAGCAGGTGAGGTCTTTCACTTTAGATTTTTACATGGCAAATATATTTCTTTCAGATTATGTGTGTCAGTGTGTATTAATATGCATGTAAATCTATGGATAAATTTGTAGCATATTAATTTTAGTTTAGAGTGTGCATTTTTTTCTTTTACTTGAGATTGGAGTGGGTACCTGATTTATTTGGAAAGATTTTGTCTGCAGGTGTAAATTGTTGTTAAAAAAGAAAAAAGTCAGTTTTCCTTCGTCAAATACTGTGCCAGTGAATTCTTTTCCAAGTTTAAATCCACATCAAGTGATTTCTTTTACAGAAAAAAAGGAGTTACAAAACTATGCATTACACTGTATAATATCTGCCTGCTTATTTTACACTGAATACATAGGCAATATTTTAATTTTTTTCCTTATTAGATTTGATAAAGACACTTTGCATTAACAATTTAGAAGTTCTCTGCGTTTACAGAGAAAATGAAATTAAAATTCTGGTTTTTAATCCAGGAAACATTTTCTGAATGTCTACTCTATGACACTTATTGTGTGTGTGGTGCTTTCTAATATAATTTTTAACAAATAACACTTGAGTGCGATGACATCTGAGAATGGAACAAAAATTAATTTTTCCTCCAAATAAAAGGAAACACTCAATTTCTTCTTCAGTCTTGATCTTCTGATTTGGTACCTTTCTTCTGGATGCAAAAGCCTCACAGTGTCCTCTTCTGGTGCTTTAGGTTATCTTGTATTCATGACCAGAGAGGTTCTCATTGCAATACACATGGTGCCACTTCCCAATGTGACCTTGGGCAAGTTATCTCACTTCTTTAAGAAGTAAAATATATAATATATGTACCTCTTATGTTTATTGGAAAATATAAAGCTCTTGGTATAGAACATGCTCTCAATAAATGTTAGTTGTCTTCCCTGATATGTGTGTGTGTGTGTGTGTGTGTGTGTGTGTGTGTGTGTGTGTGTATATATATATATATATAAATATATATATTTATTTATCAATCTTCACCACCACCATCATCACTGTCATTAAACTTCTTTATATGGAGAGACACAATTGCTAAAGTTATGTTTGTTACTTAGTATCACATTGAAATAAACTCAAATAAAAGAATTCTGCTTTGCCTATAACTGTTTTAATTTCAAAGTGAAGCTATTTCATATGCAGAATAAAGAACTCTTCCAAATCAACAAGAAAGGGAAAAACATTCCAGTAGATAAGAAGTTAGCACTTGAACAAGCACTTTACAAGACAGGTTATCCAAATGGCTAGTAAACATGAAAAAGGCTCAAACTAATTAGTAATTAGGGAAATACAAAATGAAACCACAATGAGGTTTCAGTACACATCATCCATAAGGGCTGAAATGAAAATTACTGTAATTCCAAGTGTCAGGAATGTGGGGAGACTGAAACTGTCATACATGGCCTTGGGAACCTATCTTGTAAAACCACACTGGAAAACTTTTTGGCATTTCCTATTCAACCTAACATTCACTTATTTTAGGAGTCCTAGTTATATACCCAACAGAAATGCATGCATACACACACTAAAAGACACATACAGAAATGTTCACAGCAGCAGTATTTGCCATAGTTAAAACCCAGAAACTACCCAAATGTCCATCAACAGGTAGAACAGATAATTTGTGTATTCATACAATTGAATTCTATAAATCAATGAAAACAGATTACTGCTACAAGCAATATTATGGATTAATCTCACAATCATAATCACAAAATGATTTTCAAAAAATAATATAATGAGTAAAGTAAGCCAGACACAAAAGAATATATAAATTGTGAGTCTATTCTATAAATTCAAAATCCCAGAAAACTAATCTATGGTAATGGGAATCAGAATCTCTTTGGGGAGGGGACTCGGGAGTAGGAGGGAGCATAATGGGTGCTTATGGGAATGCTGATATAATAGTCTCTTTTTTGTTCTGAGTAGAAGTTTTATGGGTATGTTCAATTTCAGAATATTAATAGAGCTGTATATTTCTATATATAATTACATGTAATTTTGTATTTACTTAGATACTTTTGTGTTTTTGTTATATTTCAATTTAGTAAGTATAAAATAATAGAGTAAATGGAGCTACCTCATAAACTGTGATGTAATTCACTTAAGTTTTAGGAAGAAATCAGCCTGTTGGTGGGGTTTTTTGTTTGTTGGTATAGGAGGATGAGTCTGAGAAGATGGCAGATTGGGGATGTTAGCATTAACTTGGTAAAAATGATAGCTATTACATGCAACATTCTAGTTCACACTACATTTTCTCGTATATTCTCATATAAGCATTACATACCATCTTTTTTAGAAAGATATTTGTGATTCCTTTTTTCCCTCTGTAGGTAAAAAATATTTTAAAAAAACATGAGTCTGAACAGTTTAACTCATTTAAGATTAAATGATATTTTTACAACTAGTGATTTTACATGTTATTCGTAAGAAAACCACAGAAACGTAGGAAGTAAAAGAAGATGTAAAGAAAATTGCCCTAATTATCAATTGTAGAAGGATGTTGTTTCAGGTTTCAGTCATAGACTCATAGACTGTCCCTCACAGACTTCACACATAGATAAGAAGAGGGATAAATTGATAGTCAGAACTCTGAGATTTTGACATTTTATTCTGCATGTTATTTTAATAAAATCATATTAAACTACATTTAACATATGGAAATAATTAGATATGAAAATGTAAGAATTAATGAACTTAATAAAAACACCTAAATTTTCCTCTATATTAAAAAGATTATAAATACAGAAATTCATTTTTAAAGCCGAATACAGTTTACCTTAAGTGTGGTATAGTTTAACTCCCACTATTGATAAAATGAAGACATTTTCAGTTATACATATTTCTTTTTCTATACCTCTATTTATCGATTTTTTCTTATTTTTAATTTGAGATTTATAATATTAATATTCTAAAGCAGTATTCCTTATTTACAACCCTAATGTTTTCGTAATACCTTCTCCAATGTAAATTTTATTTTGATTCATCTCTAAGTAGTTTGGTTTTATTTCAAAGAGCTCTTTTAAATGATTAATAAACATAAGATAAAGGTTTTCTGCATATGTGACAATATCTGTTGCTTTATATCGAAATGATAGTTTAACTGGTGTGTTAATCAATATAGGCTAGGTTTTGCTACAATAGTGGTGTGTTGTCTATTTGTTTCATCTGTTTTCTGTTTCTCTTTCCTTCTTTTTCTCCATTTGTATTGAGTATTTTTGTGATTCCATATTACCTTCATTTTTTTAAGCTAATTCTTTATTGTATTATTTTAGTAGTTATTTTAGGATTTGTATTATACATATTTAAATTATCTCAGTCTACTTCAAGTGATATAATACCACTTTAGATATAACATAAGAAATTAACAGCAGAATGTTTCCATTTCTCCCCTCCAGCATTTATGCTACTTTTCATACTTTTTACTTTGGAAAATACATTTGGAAAAATGTATTTTTCCAAAATACATTTCTATTGCTTATTGTATTAGTTTCCTATGGCTGCTTAACTAATTATCACATATTTAATGTCTTTAAACAGCACAGATTTATTATGTTATTCTGGAGGTGAGGAGTCCAAAATAGGTCTCAGTAAGCTAAAACCCTGGTATCAGCAGGGCTGTGTTTCTTCTGAAGACTTAAGGAGCGAATCTGTTTCCTTGCCTTTTCCATATTCTAGAGGCTGGCACATTCCTTGGATCTTGGTGCCCTTGTAATTTAGCAATAGCTGATCAAGGCTTTCTCATACCACATCAGTCTGACACTCTCACTCTACTGCCTTCCCCTTTTATTTATAAGGACCCTTGTGATCACTATGGTCCCACTTGGATAATCCAAGATTATCTCCCCATCTCAAGGTCAGCTGATTATCAACCTTAATTCCATTTGCAACTCTAATTCTTTTTAATGTAGCCTAACATAGTCACATGTTTTGAGGGTTAGAATGTGCATGTTTTTGGTGGGAGGGTACATTATTCTGCCTAGGACATTGTGTTTTTTTGTTAGATGGTCAATTACCATTTAAAGAGATTTAAATAATAAGAAAAATTTTATAATTACATAATTTCTATTTTCAGTTCTCTTCATTCCTTTGTTTACATGCAGATTTGCATATGGTATTTTTTTCTTTCTGCCTGACTGATTACTTTTTCTTATAGCATAGGTATGCTGGTGATGAATTCTTTCAGCTTTTGCATTTCTGAAAAAGCCTTTGTTTCACTTTTGTGAAACATTTTTTGCTGAATAAATAATTATAGATTGACATTTATTTCTATACTTTAAAGATGTTTCTCCACTGTTTTCCAGATTAGATTGTTTCTGTTGAGAATTCATCTGTTTTTCTTACCTTTGCTCCTCTGTACACATGTGTCTTTTTTGTCTGACTATGTAAGAATGTTTTTTAATCATTGGTTTTATGATGTGCCTTTTTTTTAGTAGTTCCTTTTTTTTTGTCCTATTTCTTTTGCTTGAGTTTTGTTGAGCTTTTTGGATCTGTGGGTTTATTATTTTCACCAAATTTTTGGGACATATTTGAAATTTTTTTCTTAAGATATGTTTCATGTCTCTCTTCTCTTGTTAAGGGTCTCCTTTCTCATGTAGATCAGGTCACTTGATATTGTCTCACAGAACTGATTCTCTTTTCATTGTTTTCAGTCTTTTTTGTTTCTGGGTTTTGTTTTATGTATATTTTATTCATATATTTTCAAGTTCTCTAGCATTTCTTCTGCAACATCTTATTGGCTTTTAATTCTGTCTACTATATTTTTTGTTCTGAGAGGTCATAGGTAGCTGGTGGATTTTGATGTGCATGTCTATGTTTGTGATTTCTGGATTACCATGTAGCTGAGCTCCTGTTTTTGCCTAGTTTCTCATGGATGAAATTGCACATAAGCAATCATGAAATTTGCGTTAATGCTCAAATTGTTTTCTAATATATCAGTTGCGTCATAACAAATTGTTCTAAAAGCAAGCATCATAGCAGAACAAACTGATTATGGTATTGTTTTGTGGATATTTTTGAAAAACATAAATGGCACTCTACATGTGCCAAAAAAATAAGTTTAACACCCCAATTAATGCCTGTATTAATAGCTCTTTCTTGAAGATTTCAGAACATCATGAAAAAAATTATAGTTTTCACCTCTGAATGTTTGATATGGGTCTTTTGTATGTCTATATTTAACATGATCAATCTGTTTTCTAACTTCCTAAACATATCAAATATAGTTATAATGAGTACTTTAATGTCTTTGTATACTAATTCTGTCATCTATGTCTGTTCATTATTTTGATTAAGTTTTTTTCCTTGTTGTGGATTATAGACAACTGGTTCTTTGGTTCTCTAATAATTTTATTAGATTCTAGACATTATCAGTTTTACATTGTTGGGTTCTATTTTTGCACTTCTATCAATATTCTTGATCTTTGTCCTGGAACATAGTTACATTAATTAGAATCAGCTTGAGTCTTCAGGTATGGCTTTTAAGCATTGTTAGATGGTAGCAGAATAATGTTTGGGCCTAATTTTGTCCTTCCACTAAAGCTAAAGTCTTCTGAGTACTTTGCCAATGCTCAAAAGAATTATGAGTTTCTCTACTCAGACTGGTCAGCAGCCAAGGGCTTGACTGGGGCTATAGAATCAGTTCCCAAACTCATTTATGTGGTTGTTGGCAAGAGGCTTCAGTTCCTTGCTGGCTCCTGGGTAGGGACCTCAGTTTTTCACTACATGGGCATTTGCACAGGACAAATAGTGTGTCCTCACTTCAAGGCAGATAGCTTTCTCAAAGTGAAAATCTGAAAAAGAGAAATCTGGAAGCCATGATGCCTCTCTGACCTACACTGGGAAGTCATACTCCACCATTTCTGCCAGAGTCTATTCATTAAAAGCAAGTCATTATTAATAGCCCACACTCAAGGGACAGGGATTCTCTACCAAGGAAGGAGAATCTATTTATTTGTGTACATAATTTAGAACCACCATAGTCAGGCTTCTGACCTCTCAATATTTATGCAAAATTCACTTACATCCTACAAGACCCCTAAATCTTCATCCTTTTACACCCTCAGTTTGAAGTCCAAGTTGTTGGTATCTAAATTAGGTCCAGGTATGGATGAGGCATCCTTGCATGTATGTGCTTAGGTAAAATTTTCCATGTTTAGTTTCTTTTGATTTGAAGATCTGTGAATTAACAAGAACAATAATCTGCCCCCTAGATATGCACAACAGTCAATGGTGAGACAGGTATAGGATAACTCAAGGAGAAGGAATATCCAAGAATTTATGGACATATTTAAAAACTACCATACCCCTGAAAATAAGTATCTTTTTATGTTTATGATCATTTTTTTCATGATCTTTTTCTTTCAGTCTATAAAGATAAAGGTGATAAAACCTTTGGAAACTCCCACATCTAGTGAAATGTTGTGCTCATAATACTCCTGAGATTACTCCTCAGATTCAAGAGTTTATTTCCTCAGACTCCTTTTATATTTCTATTTTATTTCCTCTCAAAATTGGGTTCTGTAAGAATAACCAGGATTTTATTAATTACCTCCTTTTCCTGCCACTATTACTGTGAGTAGTGGTGATGCTTAAATACACTAGCATCTCTATTTTTTCCTTTTGGCCAGCGTGTTCAGAGAATATGTTGGGAGGTTGTGCTTCCTTCTTTAGACAGTGCTGTCAGTATATTTCATCTGAATCCTCTTGATTTTTCTATTTTGTTGTGTATTGGAGGAGGATAGTCTGTGATCTTATCTGACTTGTCATTACGAAGGAAGGATCTCATGGATCCTAAATGAAAGGACATAGACCTGGACCAGGGCCTGAGCTTTGTTTTGTGACCCCGTTTTGGTACTCTCTCTTTTCTACTGACAGCAGGTTCCCTGAAAAATAGAATTCTTTTATTCAAGAAAGTATTGATAAAATGGAAAAGTATCATTTCAAAAGCTGTAAAGTTCAGTATGAAAAATGTGTTTTAACTTTATTTGGAAGCTTCACTTGCTTATGTATTGATTTCTGTATACAGTATTCCAAGCTTTCTGATTTGATGTTTATTTTAGTTAATGTTGGATGAGAATGAATTGCAATTGCTACATATACCATTTATTTAAAATACTTCTAATTTTATGCTTGCTTAGGAAGCACCAGATATGTTTGGATAGGAATCAAAGACACACCTTAATTTTTCTCATATTTTCATCACTCAAAGCCATTAATAAGGGTGCTGCCTTCAGATTTTTTTTTTTTTTTTTTGCGGTACACAGGCCTTTCACTGTTGTGGCCTCTCCCGTTGCGGAGCACAGGCTCCGGACGCGCAGGCTCAGCGGCCATGGCTCACGGGCCCAGCCTCTCCGCGGCATGTGGGATCTTCCCAGACCAGGGCACGAACCCATATCCCCTGCATCGGCAGGTGGACTCTCAACCACTGCACCACCAGGGAAGCCCCAGTTTCTATTTTTTAAAATACATAGATAGCATTCAAGCCCTTTTTCTTCTTCTGAATTGCAACATATTTTAACTTCTCTTTTCATAATGACTAGATAATGCTTATCTTATTCTTACATCCGTGATATAGATTGGAAGAAAATTAGGACCATAATTTGGATCACAAATTATAGCTAGCAATAGTGAGTCTATATTGACTTTATATTTTTCTTTATAATTTTTGTAGTGTCTTTTAAGATTCTGTCTCTTATTTGACCATCACAGAAAAAAGTTTTCCTCTTATAGATAGAATCACTGAGGTTTTAATGCACTCTATGTCAAACAACCTGTTCAAAGTAGTCTTAGTTCAGGGACTGAGATGTTATGACTTCTAAAACAGCTTCTACTTCCCCAGATTCAACACATACTTGATTCATGTACATTGCCTATATAATTTTTTCCACAATTATCCATGGTAATATTTACATTTTTTTAAAGAAGCCAAGATTAACATACGTTTTCTTAAATTATTCTGAACTTTGATTCTGAGAACTGGTGACATCAATGGAGAACAGGGAGATTTGTATCTCTTGCTAGTTATTGACTTTAAAAAACCTTTTTGATGAGGACCTGATATCTGCCTTCACTGACGTCAGATAGGAATACGATAGAAGACTAAAGAGGAAATATTTTTCATCCAGTGACATATCAATGTCTTGACAGAATAATAACTGTACCAGATTTCAGTCAATTACTCCCAAACAATGAAAAAGCTTGTATTTTTAGAGATCACTTTTACCTACAGTTACCTGAAATGCAAAGAGGATAATAAACCTTGGAAATTGAATGTGAATGCCAAATTTAAATATACAAATCCCCTCAAAATTGTATAACAAAGTTTTGCATCAGGCTACCAACTGGTAATACCATGGAGTCATTTTTATAATTAAGAATGAAATAATTATACAATGTTAGATGGGAAGATGATACTTTTTATAAATTTAGTTTGAAAACAAATAATGTTTAAAGGATTTGTTTTAAGCCAGTGTGATGTGGCTTTGGAAGAGAGACCAAACAGAGGAAATCTTTTTTTTTTTTCTAAATAGAAGATATTATATGATGGGAATACTTTGTTTCAAGGTAGGGTAACAAAGATTAAAATTATAATGGGTTTCAGATTTTGAATATTAGATAACACTGTGTTTCTCAAGAGAAGGGACATAAGATTGCACAAGTTATGACCGGCGGCAGTGGAAGTGGGCTCAAACAGAAACCATCAGTCTCAGTGATTTGAAGAGACGTGGCAGTCCTTGCAGATGCTCCTTAAGAATGCAACTAAAGAAATCTATTGTAATTTAGAGTTTAAAAGTGTCCTACCAAGAAAACTTTAAGGCTAGATGCAAAAAAAAATGAAGCTGTCTTTTATTTGCAGATTACACAGTTGTCTAAACTTCTAAAGGTTATATACAAAAAGTTCCAGAAAACAATAAGTGAATTTAAGGTCAAAAATTAATTATGCTTCTGTAGATTAGGAATAAACAAATGAAAGTTAAAATTTTAAAAAGCAATACCATTTATACTAATATAAAAATATAAAGTATTATATTTATGAATGAATTTTTAAAATCTGGAAGACCTGTATACTAAACCCTACAATATTTGTTGAGAGAAATTATAGAAGATACAAATTAATGGGGAGAGGTCATACATTTGTACATTAGGAGAGTAATGTACATTAGTTTTGTAATGACATTTCTTCATCAATTGATCTGTAGATTCCATGTAATCTCAGTCAAAATCCCAGCTAGTCATTTTATACATTGACAAATTGTTTTAAATATATATGGAAACACAGTGGAACTAGCATATCCTACAAAATTTGCCAAATAAAAACAAAATTGGAAGATTTACTTACCTGATTCAAACTTCCTGTTAAACTACAGTAATAATGCTCAGATATCAGGTGCATAAGAGTAAATATAGATATTAATGAAGTCCACAGTAGGAAGTCCAGAAATGGTCACACATGTATAGATAACTTATTTTCAACCAATGTGCAAAGGACTAAGAGTGGTCTTTTCAACAGATGTGCCAGAATGCAAAAAGAAATAGAAAAAAAAAAAAACCACAACAACACTTCAATCAATACTTTACAACACATGCAAAAACAAACTCAAAAATGGATAACAGACTTAAATGTCAAACCTAAAATTCTGTGACTTCTAGTTAAAAAAAAAAAAAAAAAAAAAGAAAAAATTTTGTTAACTTGAGTTAGGCCAAGATATATTATGAAACCAAAATCAAAAATCAAAATCCATAAGAAAACAAATTGGTAAGTTATACATTATCCAAAGACTTTGCTAATACAATGAACAGGCAAGTCACAGACTGTGAGAAAATATTTTAAAAACATGTTTTAAAATTACTCCTATCTATAATATATACAAAACTGTCAAAACTCAATAATAAGAAAACAATTTAATAAATATGAGAGAACATTGAACAGAAACTTTACTAAAGAAACTATACTGATGGTAAACACATGAAAAGTTGTTAAACATTTTTGGTCTCTAGGGAAATACAAATTAAAACTACAGTGAAATACTTCTGCATAATTTTACCATGGCTAAAATTAAAATGACTGACCATACCAAATTTGGGCAAAGATGTGGGGGAATTAGACCTCTCGTATACTACAGATAGGAATGTAAAACGTGACAATTGCCTAGGATAATTTTGGTAGTTTTTAAAATGTGTTAAATGTTAGACATATACCTACCATATGATGCAGACATTATACCCCTAGGTATTTACCCAAGAGTAAAGAAGCATACGTACATACAAAGACTTGCACACAAGTCTTTTTCTAAAACAGGAAAATTCTACATACCTATCAATAAGTGACTATGGCATGGTATAAATGCAAAGGAATAGGCTATTGGTTCATGCTACAATGCTGATGAATAATTATAATTACAATTGTGAAATAATCATGCTAAGGGAAAGAAGCAAGACCAAAAGGAAAGAATATATACTGTATTATTCCATTTATGTAAAATTCTAAGAAATGCAAACTAACATATTGTAACAGAAAGCATGTCAGCAGTTGCCTGGGGATAGAGGAGCAAAAGAGGCAAATGGCTGGAGTGAGGGGTTATGTAAAGGCACAAAGATATATTTGGGGGTTATGACTAAGTTCATTATCTTTATTGTAGTGCAGGTTTCACATGTATATGTGTACATGAAAACATCAAATCATATACTTATGTGTACTTTGTTGTATATCAGTTATATCTAAATAGTACTGCTAAAATATTTGATTAAATGCAAATAGGGCTATAACTGAGGGAAAAACATAAAACAGATGTGTCAAATGGAAAACAAATAGTGAGGTAGTAGATAAAGCTCTCTATCAGAAACCATAGTAAAAATAGACTAGGCATATTTTAACACTGGATAAAAAAACCAAACATAACTATATATTGCTTATAAGATTCATACATTAATATAAGGACACAAAAACTTGAAAGGGAAGAAAAAACTAGGCCATTCATGTACTAACCCAAAGAAGGCAGGTTTATCTGTACTAGAAGCCAAAGCTATATTAGAAAAACAAGGTGGACTTTAAAGAAAGAAGTGTTAGAGAAAAAAGGAAATTTCATGATTAAGGCATCATTCCAATGCAATGATATTACAACCATACAATCATAAATATATATGCATCCAATAACATAGCTTTGAAATTTATAAAGCAAACTTACTGAATTAAAAGGAAAAAAGCAGGGGCTTCCCTGGTGGCGCAGTGGTTGGGAGCCCGCCTGCCGATGCAGGGAACGCGGGTTCGTGCCCCGGTCCGGGAGGATCCCACGTGCCGCGGAGCGGCTGGGCCCGTGAGCCATGGCCGTTGAGCCTGCGCGTCCGGAGCCTGTGCTCCGCAACGGGAGAGGCCACAACAGTGAGAGGCCCATGTACCACAAAAAAAAAAAAAAAAAGGAAAAAAGCAAAGTGGACTTTAAAGAAAGAATTATTAGGGAAAAAAGGAAATTTCATGATTAAGGTATCATTCCAATGCAATGATGTTACAACCATACAATCATAAATATGTATGCATCCAATAACATAGCTTTGAAATTTATAACGCAAACTTACTGAATTAAAAGGAAAAATAGGCAAATGCACAATCATAATGGGAAGCATTAACTTACCTTTTTCAAAAGCTGATATAAAAAGCAGACCAAAAAAAAAAGTAATGATATGGAACATCTGAAGACCACAATAAGGAAAGCATGTCATATGCAGCTGACAATGATAGAATATTGCATCTAACAATAGAAGAATTTGCATCCTCTTCAAATGCCCATGGGATATTTAGCAAAATTGACTATATTTTGTGTCAAAAAGAAAGCCTCAACACATTTCCAAGAATATAAATTAATTAATATTCTCTGATCTAATGGAACTAAGCTAGAAATCAATACCAAGTAAGTAGAAAAAATTCAACTGCCTGGAGTATATTTCAAAAGAATCCATGAATCAAAAAGGCTAAAACAGAAGTTAAAAAATATTTAAAACTCAATGGTCACGTGTGGGCTGAATTAAAAGCAGTATTAAACAGAAATTTATAGTCTTAATTACATATGTGAGAAAAGAAGAAAAGCTGTACAATCAATGATATAACTTTTATCTTGGAACCAAAAGGAAAGAAAGAAACAAAAACCACCACAAAAAGCAAAGCAAACCTAAGGAACATAAAATAATAATACAAAGTTAAAGGTACAATTCTTTGAAATGGAAAATAAACATTCAAAAGTTTGTTATATAGAAAGATTGATAAAAAGCTTAACTTCAACAAGAATGATCAAGAAAAAGAGAAATCACAAATTACCAATATCAAGAATTTTTTAAAAAGACACATCTGCAGTCCTATTGATATCAAAAAGAGAAGAGAAAATTATGAAAAAAAATCATAATTTAGAAGGAATGGATAAATCTCTTGGGGAGGGACTTAGCGAAGGTGACAAAAGAAATGAAATATCCGAATGGTCTATCCATCAAAGAAGTTGAGTCCCTTCTTTAATTTCACAGATAAAATGATACTGAAACCTTCACCAGTGTATTATTTTAAGTATTTAAAGAAAAAACATTAAAATCTTTCATTCTTTACTTGAAAATAGGGAACATTTTCTGACCCTTTATAAGATCAGCATAAACTGATTCCAAAATCTGTCATAGAAATTACCAAATAAAACTGAAAATTTCTGGATAATATTTCTCATAAACAGAGACATAAAAATTCGTATTAAAATAATGTCAAATCATCACCAAGTAGGGTTTATTTCAGGTATGTAAAGATAGTTACTAAGTGAGATTCACCACACATTATGAGGGAAAAATTAACTGTCTCAACCTAAGTAAAAAAAACTACATAAAAAGATTCAAAACCCATTCATGATAAAATTTAGCAAATTAGGAATAGAAGGAAACTTCATTAATCTGATAAATTTTAACTACAAAAAACCAACAGCAAACATCAAACTGAATGATTAAAACTGAAAATGTTTCCTTTGCAATTGAGAATGAGACAAAAAAAGAAAAAAAAGTCATAATTAACAGATGACATGATTCTGTGTTGAAAACTGCAAAATAACTTGTAAATAAATAACTTTAAAATGTAAATTTTGCAATTTTGCTGGATACAAATACATATACAAAATTAATTATATTCCTTCTGTCAAATAATTAGATTTTTAAAATGCAATACTATGTACAAAAAATGAAATATCTATGGATAAATCTAATGAACATAAAACACAAAATAATTTTGAGAGAAATTGAGGAGAACTTAAATAAATGCAAGGGTATACCGTTTTATGTTATGTATTTTTCATGGATTGGAAAACTCAGTATTATAGAAATGTCAATAAATTCAATGACATACCAATAAAAATATCAGGAGGACTATGAAAAATTAATAAGCTGATTATAAAATTTATTATGGGAATAAAATTGCAAAGAATATTCAAGACAATATTGAAGAAGATGACAAAATTGGAGGACTTACTTTGTCAGACATCAGGGCCTTTTATAAATCTGCTGTATGTTACATAGTGGGGTATTGGCCAAAGGATAGACAAATAGCAAACAGGAAGTAAAATTCCAGAAATAGACCTATATATATATATAAGGTATTAAATTGATGATAATGATTTCATTGCAAACAGTAGGGTATGGATGGTGTTTTCAATAAATGATGCTAGGTCAGTTGGATGGCCATACAGGAAAAAGTACATTTTTATCCCTGCCTCATATCATATGCATAAATAAATTCTAGATGAA
The DNA here is from genome assembly GCF_026419965.1 of Kogia breviceps. NCBI lineage: Eukaryota > Metazoa > Chordata > Mammalia > Artiodactyla > Physeteridae > Kogia > Kogia breviceps. The sequence goes on along the minus strand of NC_081311.1, from coordinate 118,260,380 downwards.
TTGCAGAAAAAATTGTGAAAGATAAATCAATGATGGTCATTCTCTGCCTAGACATTATATCTGTTGAAAATAGTATAATATCTTGCTTTTTAAAAAAAGTCACCTTCTCCTGTTTCTTTCATTCCTCTACCTGGACCCTATAATTAATTAATTAGCTCTTACTATGTGCCAGGCTCTGTGCTGTGAGCTTTATACAGATTAATTTAATTATCACTGCAACCCTGTGAAATAGATATGTGATTCCTGTTATACAGATGAGGAAATGAGACAAAGATAGGTTCATTCATTCATTTATTTCTGTTTGCTTCCTAAATGTAACAGAATTTGAGCCAAGGAATCAGAAATGCTGAATCCCAAATTGGGACTGATTCCTTTCTGTGAGACCAGGTTTAAGTCATATAATCTCTGTAAGTCTCAGTTTCTTCACCTAAAAAAAAAAAAAAAAAAAAAAAGGAAAATAGGGCTGGTATTACCTGTAGGAGTTGTGAAGATCAAATAAGACAAATATTTAAAAGAGCTTTGTGAACTATAAACTAGTATGAAAATGTGTTTGCAGTAGAAGACTTGCCCAAGGGAAAAAGCCAACACAGTTTAGAAGGCACCAAGATTTAGTAGTGAAGAGATCAGCATTTGAATCTTGTCTCCACCCTTTCTAGTGATAAGATCTTGGCAAATTACCTGATGTCTCCCAACCCATTTCCTCACATATATTGGAGATACTATCATGCTGTCAGTATATGTTAGCTATTATTATATGCCAGATACACTTTGGAGAGATTTGCATGTATTAACTCAATTCTCATTATAACCCCATCAAATAGATATATGACTCTCATTTTCAGATGGCAGATGTGAAGCACAGAGAGGTTGAGTGGCTTATCCAAGGGTATAGAGCTAATAAGTGGCAGAGTCAGGATTTGACCCAGAGATCCAGGCTACTATTGGGTTCACAGATTTATTATGAAATTAAACAAGATGACATATGGAGAAAAATAAGCATAGTATATAACACAGTATGAACATTCAACACATTGTAACTATTACTATTATTTTAATAAGCTAAGAGTGTATGCCTCTAAGATGGATAGAGAGGAGTAATAAATCTGTAGAGAAATGCAGCACAGAAACTAGAACTGAGAAGAACTGCTTAAGTGTTTGGCAAGGAAAAGGGGGTACTTTGGATGATGGGGGCAAGACACAGAGATGTGAGAAACTGAAGAAATAGCAGCGAGGGTGATGTAACTGGCAAATAGGAACTGCCTGCCCAAGTGACAATGAAAGCATATTGGGTATCTAGTGGGTTGAGTAAATATTCATCTTTCAGGTTGTTAAGGGTTGGTAACTTGTTGCCATGGTGACTTTAAATTCTCTTAGAGTATGTCCTGGTAAAGGTCCTTAAATTAGCTCATCTTTGCAGCTTTGTGTTCTACATAAGAGTTATGTGACTCCAGAAAGTGCTTATAACTCTATGTGTGTACATCATCAACCAACACAGTTCTAAAATCCTGACGTGTAGCTTTGTAGATTGACTCTTTGAATGAAACAGAGCAATCTGTCACTTGACTTTCTATGGCACTCAGGATATTGAAGTTTAAAAGAAAAGATTGATTTAGACCCAAGTTTAATGGAATTAAAGATGTGTGATTAATGACATCAGTTTTCTAAGCATGATAGCTGAAGTAAAATTAATTGTCTTATATAAATTAGTCATTACGCTGTATTTTGCAAGGTAAATTTGTTAAGCTTTTCTTAAGATTTTTGGATTTTAATACCTGGTGGATATTAGATCATATAATTGCATGGCGTTTATTTTTATCTCACTATTCCCTCCTGAATTTCAGTATTGTTTGAATATCATGATTCTATTTTTCAGCACCGTGAATTATCAGAGGAGCCAGGTAATATCCAACTTCATTAGTTACCTTATAAAAACGAAGCCTAGGGCTTCCCTGGTGGCGCGGTGGTTGAGAATCCGCCTGCTGATGCAGGGGACACGGGTTCGTGCCCCGGTTCGGGAAGATCCCACATGCCGCGGAGCGGCTGGACCCGTGAGCCATGGCCGCTGAGCCTGCGCGCCCGGAGCCTGTGCTCCGCAACGGGAGAGGCCACAACAATGAGAGGCCCGCGTACCACAAAAAAAAAAAAAGAACTAATACAAGCTTCAAATATTTTGCCTCTAAGGCATCACACTGTGCAATGAGCTGGGCAAGTGTTTTTCCTTTGTACCTTTTTAATAGGTTAAATAAAACAAAGAGAAAAAAGAGGGATATATTTTCCTGGTAAAGGCTGCTACAGCATATATATAAAATGTATACAAATATACCACCCCCACCAAAGCATTCATAATCTTTGTAAACAAGCTTCATTTCAAATCCACATGAAAACTAAACCAAAAAATATAGGTCTTTAATCTGAGTCAATAGGAAGTTACAGCTTCATTTTATGACTGCAATGCTAACTTCCAACTCCTCTGTACATATACACATAATTCTGTGTTGTGAAGTACACTAGGATTCAGACATACTGAGAACACCTGGAAGGTTATAGAAGTAGGTCTGTCTTGAATTCAGACTGAGTGGTTTGAGTGTTAATATCTGTGGTCTTTTATATTTTGAGGATTTCAATTTGGTTTTATCCCTGTGGCAACCAGCAAGGAATGTCAACAAATCTTTTCACTGTTGGTGAAGTTTACTGCTCAGAATACTGTGTTTAGAGAGCCTGGGGCTATCCACAGAAGTTTATGTATATAATCTGGCATAACCATTCAAAAAGGATATCTGAATTGCTGACATGTAGTTTCAATAAGTTTAAAATATATCAGGTCCTTTCCTGTCTCAAAGCAGTAGTACACTTATAAGTAGTGTGAAACAGGGAGACATTATTATTATTTTTTCTAACAGCAGCCACTAAATTATATGACTTTGGATTTTCCCCCATAGTAGCCACTTTAATTGAAAAAACTGCTTTTGTATAAAATTAGAGATTAAAAAGAGCAGGCCAAGTGGTTGATTCATAGCCTGCTGTGGATATTACCTTAAGCAGGAATTCCTCATCTTTATGCTACATTCTCCAGTACAGTTTATTATTTATGAGTCACATAGAGCAAAGCTACTACCTATGAGTTTTCGAATAACTACACCAGATAGCTTGAATTAAACATATTCTGAGAATTGTGGTCCACAATGGAAAGTGAAGTGAAGGAAAGATTATTTTCTTCTGTCAGCTTGGAGATGGAGGGTCAAATAAATAGAAAGTAAGGGAATGGCAAGGAATATCTGAAAATCTCACAATAAGAAGATCTTGAAAGTTAGGAAGCCCTTTAGTTCTCTTTTTTCCTCACGCTCCTGAGGTTTGTGATGGAATAAAGGCATCACAAGTAAATGAAAAGATCTTGTTTTGATTAATTTTAAAGACAGTCTGTCAGCATCTTTCAGTAACTTCAAGGCTTACACATTCATCATCAGGAAGTTCTCTCAACTAGAAAGCCCTACTATATGCTATGATTTAAGGTCATTTCCTTTTTAGTGAAGCCAGACATCATCATTTTGCCCCTCCTACCCTCACCCTTGATAATTAAAAACAAAAAAAAAAACCAAAAAACCCCCACTGAAATTAGATATGACCTCTTTTCATAATGTGAATTATTTGTGAGGGAGGAGAACTTCTCTGCTCGAATATCCAGTGACTTCTCACTATAATAGGGTACATGTGAAGTCCTTAGCTTAGCATTTGCCAATTTCTACTATTTTATCTTTGTCTAATTTTCTCCCACTACTCCTCTGTGCAACATTCCAATGCCAGTCAAATTTGCCTCCCTTTAAGGATCACGGTGAGGAGTATTATAATCATGACCTCAATGAATCACGCCTCCCTGTATCCATACTCCTTCACAATATGACCTGCCTCTCTTTCCTCCAAGAAGTGGAGGCTGTTTCTTCACCTCTGGTGTCAGGACTGTCCTTGTCAATTGCCTTGATCAGTAAGATGCAAACAGAAGTGATCTTGTATGAATTCTGAAACCCATACCTAAAGAGGCCTTACAGTTTCCACCCTTGCCCTCTTGGAATCCTGGGAACAGTGTGCTGTGAGGAAGCCAGTCTATTCTTTTAGAGTATGAGAGCCATGTGGAGAAGAACCAAGGTGCCCCAGAAAAGAAACAGCATCAACTTCTTGGTCCTTCTTAGTCAACCAGTCCTCCATCTTGAAAACAGTCTCATCTATGAGCTCAGATGAAACAGCAGAGGAATTGCCCAGTCAACCCACAGAATCATGAGAATGAATTAACCATTGTTTAAGGCGACTAAGTTTGGGGATGTTTTGTTATACAACAATAAATAACAATAATGTAAAGCAGTAGATAGTTTATACATGATTCACTCTATTATGATTTCCTTGAATACTTTATCCCTTGGCATTTACTTCCTTCTTAGAATAATTATGGCACTTGTATATCAGCTAATGCTGTCTTGTACTATTCATATTTTAAGAAACTTCTCCTATATCCCAAGCAAAATGTAGGCTCTTTAATTATAGACTGGCATATTTTAAAGAGAGGTCCACTTAAGCTTTAAATGGTGTTTAGTGTCCTTGAAAATCTTCAGTCATCTGTCCAGATTATAAACTGGTTGGTTATGCATTTTGTTTTTAAAATTTTAGATGCTGACATACAGAGAAAGGGAATTGGGAGGTACATGAGAATTTTTGTGTCAATTTTATTCAAATTATATTTATTGATGATTTGCAGTATGAAGGACAAATGCTAGAAGTTTTGCAGGGTATACATAAAAGAATAAAAAATAACTTCTGTGTTTGATAAATTTATAATTTAGAACAGTTTGGTAAATTATGGTCAGCTGGATGGCTGCCTCTTTTTGTAAATAAGGTTTTTCTAGCATTACTTGTGCCTCCATTAATGTATCATCTGTTGCTTTTGCAAAACAGTGCAGTTGAGTAGCGGTTAAACCACTATATTGTTTGCAAAGCCTAAAATATTTACTATTTGTCCCTTTAAAAAAAGTTTAGTCTATGGTTTAGAATAAGTAATAAATATAGCTGTATGCAGAGAAGAAATATAAACTGTGAAAGCTGGCAGAGAGATGAAAAATGAAATATTTTACAAATACAAAGGACAGTACAATCCTTTTTGACTGGAATATTAAGGAATGGCTGCATGAATTAGAAAATTTCGACGTTAGATAATCAAACAAGTAATATTTTAGAGAGCAGTAGATTTTAGAGTGAGAAGTTTGAGAGCAAGAGAAATAGAAGAATCTCAGGAGTGAAGAAGAAGAGAATAGAGTGTATTTGAGAATTGGGGTGAGGATCAAGTTGTTATAATGACTTTGAAACCCAAGATAGAAGAGAATTTTAAAGCAGGATGGTCCACAGTATAGACTGCCAAAGAAAGGTATTGCATTAGTTTCCTGGTGCTGCTGTAACAAAGTGCCAAGATCTGGTTGTCTTAAAACAACAGAAATTCATTTTTTCACAGACTTGGAGACTAGAAGTCTGAAATCAAGTTTTTAGTGGGACCATACTGTCTTTGACACTCTAAGGAAAAATTCTTCCCCTCCTCTTCTAGCTTGTGATGTTTGCCGTCAATCCTTGGCATTTCTTGTCACATGGCCATCTTCTCCCTGTGCATCAACCTCTCTGTATGTGTGTCTTTCCCTATGTCCAAATTTCTCCTTTTCATAAGGACACCAGCCATATTGGATTAAGGCCCACCCTCATTTTAACTTGATTATCTCTGTAAAAACTTTATTTCCCCATAAGGTCACATTCTGAGGAACTGGAGGTTAGGACTTCAGCGTGTCTTTTTGGGGGAGGAGGCCATTCAGCCCAAAGCAGGCATAGACCAGAAAACTGGGAGGCATCAGAGGATGCTAAGATTAAGTTGTCATTGTTGAACTTTGAAGAACTAATTTAAGTTAGATAGGTGAGTTTGAGAACCAGATTGCTACGGTGTATGGTATACTTGAAGGGGAATTAGAAGCTGTGAAGGTGAATAATTTGTGAAGACTTCAAAATGATTAAAAGAAAGGTAAAGAACAGAGTAGCTTGAGATCATAGAACTAACATTTGTTTTAAGAGAGTCAGTGTGCTAACAAAGAAGAAGAAAATGAAGCACAAGAGAATAAAACAATGAATAGAGCAAGTCTTAGATTTATGTAAGAAGAGAAGCCACCAAAATGATAGGTGGAGGGAGGAAACCTCATGTTTGAGGGAGAAAGAAGTTTGAGGGAGACTCTCCTTCAAAGATTGGAAGAAAGAAAAGAAGGTCCCATAAAGTTGTGGAGATATTTCACATTGGATTCAGAATTTCTTGGGAAATTAGGGTGTGGCATCATGTGCTTAAAATAAAACAGTGATGGTTGTGTTTAGGAATTAAGCCTAGTGAAAAAGCCTGGAATAGCCATCCTTATAAATTTGCTTTAGTATGAGCAGCAAATGAGTAAATTATATATATACCATTCAGTAATGAGCACTAAGTTGAGATGAGGGAGCTTGGATTTGTAGTGAATCTCATTAGTAAAGTTATGTGATTTTTCCACTAATAATCAGCATCCCCAGAGATAGAACAGAGAATGCAGCCTGTAGGGGTTGTTGAGACCTAGGGACTGGCAAAGAATATTTGAAATGGTGAAATGCTTCAGTAGAAGTGAATGAATGCCCAGTAGTATTTCGACATTGATGCCAGAGTTTGTTAAAAAGGCAAGGGAAAGATAAAAGATGGGATGAACTTGGAGTTAAGAAAATAGGAACCATCTAGAATTTGTGATGAGAACTGAAAGTTCACATTTAGTAGCTGTGAATGAGTGAGGTGAGAAGGAAAGTTTATGATTTGGGGTCTTATAGACAGAGAAATGTTGAATACTGATGAGCAATGTGCGGTAGCTTGTTGAAGTCAAAAGATATTTAGGAAAAACAGAATTAAAAGAAAAAACCTTGATGTAAATGGAGAATAGAAAATCAGAAAAGAGATCCAATGAACAAAGAACTAAAGCCAAACTCATTTTATAGCTTAGTTAATGTAAGAATTTGAATAAAATACTTTTTTTAGCAAAAGATCATTTTTCATATGACTGGAAGAGTTAATTAATGGTAGATTTTAAATCAATGGAAATGTACTTACATATTATTTTAAGACTAATTTTTTCACTTTGCAAAACTGGGTGGAGGGTGGGCGGAAGAATTATCACAGAATGTTTAATTGTTAATGGGAAATTGTGTGGGTGGCTTGTTTTATTGCTAGGCAAATCTTACTGAATAAATGCCTCATTTTAGTGGTCTTTGATATTATAAAAGCTTAAGCTGAAGTCATCTCTTATATCACTTTTCATATCATAAACTATGAAGAACTCTTTAGGGAGGGTGCATTATCATTGGCCTTGGAGACATGAGTAACATGACCTTGTGTACATGGTAAGTTGGTCAGACTGAACTCCAAACAAGTACAAAGGAAATTCCTTTATTTTTCTCCTCACCGAACATTAAAGCAAGATCTATCAAATTTCCCCTGCCTGTCTTTAGATGGCGTCTCAGAAAGATCCCATAGCTCCCATTAATTTAGGCATGATCTGTGTATAATTAAAAACAAAACAAAACATCAAACAAACAAAAACTACCTGTGAGCCAGATGGTGGGGAGGGGGTGTTCTACTCTTTCATCACTTTTCTCTACCTACTCTTCCCTTCCCACCTCCATTTTCTCTCCTTCTAGGGTTGGGGCAGGAAGTAGGGAGGAATGATTAGAGAAAGAGGAACAAAGAGTTTGAATCTCACTGATACCCTCTGTGATTTTCTGTTGGTTGACATTTTGTGTCTTTAATTATCATGATTATGGCAGATATTTGAAACCTGGAATAAGTGTGCAGGTTTCGGGAGATTCCCTGTGAGGTCTTTGTGCACCATTGGTGGTGTACTGCCATACTCTTTTCCCCTGACTGAGCACTCTCTTTGACAGAGTCCATTAAGGGTGCCTTATGCTTGCTACCTTCTGTAAGCATATACATGACCCACTGGAAACTTGTGCATCTGTGTCTAACCAAACTGTGAGAGACAGTTTGCATAACTTCTGACTCCTCTTTCGTCCTTCCAAGCAGACAGTCCTCTAGCCAGCTTTCTGCTTTCAGACCTTTCAGTATGAATAGTAAGCACATTCTCTATGTTGTTGTTTGCTCCTAAATTCGAGTTTTCTCTTGAGCTCTCTCATCTTACCCCATCTAGAGCTCTCTATTGAGCCTCTCTGGGGAATGAGATGGCTTTCCCTTTCTTATAAGCACCCTAATCCTAATAAGTAGTTTTCTTGGGGTGTCTATCACTTGGCTTAAATGAGAATGGAAGACCACGTATCTCCTTCTCCCAGAAAGAGGATAAGAGTTAAAGGGGTTGTCTGACTCCAAAATATGTGTTCTTACCATTATGCAATGCAACAATTTATTCTAAGAGATTTAACTTAGATTAAAATAAGAGATATGCAAAAAATAAATAAAAATTAGAAAATCCAATGTCAAGTAGTGAATGAAGGAGGAAATTATTATACTGAAAGTTAAGCACTAAATTTAGCTCTGAGCTTTCTAACAAGCAAGTCGTAAAGGAAAATAAAATGATCTTAATTAGTTGGCTTTGATAGTCTTATCAAAGGGGAACTTAGAATTTATTTGGGTGAAGAAAATATCTCTAACATTCAATAAGAAGGGGTTTATATCAAGAGGATCTTTTCATAAATATGTCCCATAAAAATTTTTGCAGATTATATAGAAATTCTTTTTCTATTATGTTTTATATTAAGAAATAATCTGAAGATAATAAGAAAAAATTAAAAATTTGTGAAGGAAATTCTAAAGGAAACTAATGTTCATTAACATACCTGCCATGCCTTTATTCCCTTTGAATTTAGTGATAGACCACAGACAGAGGAGTTATTTTCATAAATTAAAAAATTATTTATTCCTTTGTACATCTTAATTTAGCATCTTTTTTATTATAAGTTTAAATACTTGCAAATAATGAAATTTCTGGTATATTGTAATTATTAATATTTAGAATAAAAAGCCATATTATTTAAATGTATCCAGTAGACTCTAATTACTCTAGTAATTTAATATCTACCAAAATCAATTTTAAGGTACATGAGCAAGTTCTTCTTAGCCAGTCAGTAGGAAAAACTCACTTCTCTCTACTATGTGTTTCTCCTTTGCTCTCATACTATCACATTCATAATACTTCTGACACCAGATGTGTGGTTTTTTCCCCACATCAAGCAATTTTCTGTGATGCCAGCAGGGTGCCCTACAAATCCATTCAATTCTAATACTAACCAGTTACTGTAGACCCACAGGTTAAGGGCTCAGTCCCATGAGACTGTCCCCCATTTCAGATGTCAGTCATAAATGGGAGGTCCCAGGTTACCCACAACTCCTGTCCACATTGGCTACAAATTGGAGGTTCCCATCAGACCCCCCCTTGGATTTGATGATTTGCTAGAACAGCTCACAGCACTCCAGGAAATGATTACTTATGTTTACCAGTTTATTATTTAATAAAGGATATGATAAAGAATACAGATGGGGCTTCCCTGGTGGCGCAGTGGTTGAGAGTCCGCCTGCCGATGCAGGGGACACGGGTTCGTGCCACGGTTCGTGAAGATCCCACATGCCGCGGAGCAGCTGTGCCCATGAGCCATGGCCGCTGAGCCTGCGCGTCCGGAGCCTGTGCTCCGCAACCGGAGAGGCCACAAGAGTGAGAGGACCGCATACCGCAAAAAAAAAAAAAAAAAAAAAAAAAAAAAAAAAAAAAAAAAAAAAATACAGATGAACAGCCAGATGAAGAGAGACATAGGATGAGGTGCCAAATGGTCCCAAGCACAGAAGCTTCTGGCCCCATGGAGTTGGGGTATGTCACCCTCCTAGCATGTAGATGTGTTCAGGAACCTAGAAGCTCTCTGAAACTTGTATTTTGGGAAATTTTATGGTGACTTTATCACGTAGGCATTATTGTGATAACTTAATTTCCAGGCCCTCTCTGGAGAATGGGGTTAAAAGTTCCAAGCCTTTAATCACATGGCTTGGTCTTTTTTGATGAACAGTCCCAGCTAGGAGCCTACCAAGAATTATCTCATTGGAATGAAAGGTACTCCTATCAGCCAGGAAATTCCAAGGGATTTAGGAGCTCAGTGTCAGGAAGCAGTGTCAAAGACCAAATATTAGAACAAAAAGATGCTCCTGGTGCTCTTATCATTAGGAAATTACAAGGGTGTATTTCCATTGAAGATCTAGAAAATGACTACGTGAACCTACATGCCATTTGGTTTTTGTGTACCCTCAGAGGTATAGTCAAATCCCTAGATACAGATATTTGACAACAGTTCAAATGTTTAGTACACCAATTTGACTTTGGAAAGCTCTGGATGTTGAGGCTGAATTTGTCTGGTTTAACTGTAGGAATTTTGTGTCATTGGTTGACTATCCCTCTCTTGACCGCTATCTTGATTTCAATATCACAGATTAGTTTTGCCTATTAAAAAATTTATATACATAATACGGTATGATTTTTGTGTGTGGATATCTGACTTGTTTCTTTCAAGTTAATTCTTGGGAGGTCCATCCATTTTTATGTCACTGTAGTTTATTTTTATTTTTGTATTGCAGTCTGTCTTTTCAACATACCATAATTTACTTGTCTGATTTACTTGTTGGTGGAAATTTCAGTGTTTTTCATTTTGGGCATTTGTGAATGAGGCGGCTATAAACTTTCAGAAATTTCTTAGTCCACTGATGGGAATGATCTTTACCAGCCATTGTAGGGAACTTTGAGCCCACTTCTTGTGCCTCCTAGTGGTAGGACTAGTGAAATTCCTTATTAGGATTCTAACCATTTGTTGAGATGTGGATGGATCTAGAGACTGTCATACAGAGTGAAGTAAGTCAGAAAGAGAAAAACAAATATTGTATATTAACGCATGTATGTGGAACCTAGAAAAATGGTACAGATGAGCCGGTTTGCAGGGCAGAAGTTGAGACACAGATGTAGAGAACAGATGTATGGACACCAAGGGGGGAAAACCATGGTGGGGTGGGGATGGTGGGGTGCTGAATTGGGCGATTGGGATTGACATGTATACACTGATGTGTATAAAATTGATGACTAATAAGAACCTGCTGTATAAAACAAACAAACAAAACAACTAATACTAAACTTTCATTGGGTTATTTGTATGGAAATGTGTTAATATAAATGTTTCAGACATTGCATGAAATTTCTAAAAATCTTATATGTTCTGGTATAATGCTATAAGTCATAATTCTAGTTATTACTTTAAAATGTATATCAGAAATAACAATGACAACAAAAAGGATTCTAACCATTGTTACAGAGATGAATGCTCATGAAGAATGCTAAGTAGAATCTCCAGGACTAAAATACATGAAGCTACCACATGCATTTATTACTTCAGAAAACATATTTTGTCATATCAAAGCATGCTCACCAGTTGAAGCTGTTTCTCTGCAAAATTCACACTTCAAAAATACAGGCAAAATTTGCAGCCATTTATTTACTCACTTTAACTACTAGAATCTAGATGTTTTATTGAAAAGGCAAATAATTAGGAAAAAATCCTAGAAGTAGAATTATTGGAAGAAAGAACAGATATATTTTGGGATTTCTGATAGAAGAGCAGTGACATCTTATACCCCATCCCAGTGTATCAGAATGCCAATCCCCTCTTGCTAATGTCACACGTTATTGATTGGTGCCAATTTTATTGGCTGGAAATGGAATCTTTTTATTTGCATTTCTTTGATTGTTAGTGATGTTGGAACCGTATATCTAATAGTGAGATAGAGCTTGGAGTGAGGAGAAAGAGAGAAGAAAGAGATGTTTCTTTTTTTAGGGTTTACATTCTGATTTCTGTTATTAAAATGTGTAAAAAAATTATGGATAAAACTCCCTCCCCCCTTTATAATCAAGCTGTCTGTTCTACAACTTTTTTCCTATTTAGCTATCTCTATTTTTCCAAATTTCAGATTTCTAGGTGGATCTGGAGGCAAAAGGCGTGGAGTGAGGTCTAAGGGATTGGGGACCCTTAGGATTACATGGGACCAGCTATTATATTTCCTTTTCTTCCTCTCCTCTTCTCTCAAAAGTTAGACTATGAATTAGATACACATATATTGTGATAATTCTTTTCTACCTTTTTAGAAAAGTCAAAACTCCTAAATTTTAAAATACATTTTGTATTGTTGCCTTAGCAGCAATAAAACACAAAGGAACCACTATTGGGCAAAGAAAGCTAATGGCAAACCATTTTTCTTCATACGTTTTAGCACCTTGTGTATAGTAAGCATTTTTTAAATGTAGACAGAATGAACTAAGAAGAAAACGAATGTTTACTTGAAAGAAGTGAATGGTAGTGGAAAAAAACAAAACATTCATAACCAAGTAGGGAAATCTAAGCTGGTTTAAATATCTTTTATGTCTACTTTTTACTGAAAATGTTAGATGTTTGATTCATTAAAGAATCAATTAGTAAAATATTAATCTAGAAAATAAATAATTTTCATATTGTCCATTATTATGTATCAGTTTAGGCAGTTTAGGTGCCAATATGGTTTGTCAAAAGCAAATCCAGGTGTTTGGTGGAAGATTGCTATTGAACATATAATTACTATGGCTTAGTTGGTAATTAGATTAAACATCCTATAGCAAGAAAAATCACTCAAAATATTATCAAAGAAAAGCCTACTTTGATGTATATGCATTACTTCAAAGATTTATCAATGTCTTACAACTAAACATAAAATTAGTCCTCAAATATGTAATGTTATATGTTTAGAAACAGAATCATAACAGTAGTAATGTAGTGTACATTACAAAGTCACTTCAATATAATAATTAACATTTGATTCCCATGAAGGATTAAGAAGTATGAAAACAGCAATGAAATTCAAGGAAGACAGGTGGAGACAAAGAACAGAGATCTATTCAAGTTAGCTTAAGTGACTGGAAATGTTTATAAGATGGACACAGAATTTAAAAAATGAAAGTAAACTATCAGACCCCATGAAATATTGGCACACAGTTTAAAACAAATTTAATAGTCATCCTTCTCAAGAAATGAAAAGTTTAGATGTAAAGCATCTTGGGGAACTACCTCAGTAGAGAGCATTCTTCACCACTCTAGTGTTCCATCTTTTTGATGACTCAGATTACTTTGTTTCAATTTCTTACCGTGGAAACTGATTAATTTCTTCTTTTCCTTTGTGGTAATATATCTTTATTTAAGACTTCTGCTTACTTAAGCTTGTTGGCTTTTATTGTTTCAGAGATTCTATTTATTGCCTTCTCTTTTTGTATATATTCAAATTTGTTCATTATATTACATAACTTCTACTTTGTGTGTTTTATATTCCAAATTCAGGGAGAAAGCATCAAATTAGGTGAAAGATTCACAAAATATAATACATTCCCAGTGTAAATCTTATGTCAGGAAAACCCAGGAGTCATTTCAGGAAAATCACCACCAGTATTTATTTATTATTGACTGTTCTGGAGTTTATCTTAAGGGTGAAAATTTGGGTAATAAAACGCTGCCTTGGCATCAAAATCCCATCGCTGGGCAAATCACCTTGGTGGAATTCTGAGATCATCTACATGTAAGGACACTCTTAGAAGAGGGTTGTAAATAAGAGAGGTACATTGAGATTTTTTAGAAGGAGTTTGTGGAACTGGTAGGCACTTTTTGTGGTGTATCTTCCAACCTATGTTAATGCTGATATTAGATAAAAATATTAAAGACTCAATAAAAATAAAAGAGCTGAAACTCCCAATATCATTTTATCATAAAGTAATGTAGTACATTGCAGTGCTATCTTTTGTCATTTATTTTGCCAAGAAAATGTGGTTATAATGAATAACCTCTGAATTAATCTGAGATGGTTTAAAAAATATTGGTATTTTAATCATTTCTACATGGTCAGTCTATCTGATTAAAGTGCAGTGCTACAATAAATATTGACTCTACTCTCAATTTCCTTAGTAAAATTATATTTAACATAATTTATTTATTAAAATAATAAGTCAAGCAAAAGAGTACAGTCTTTAGAAAGGGCCAACTTGTATGAATGTTGAAGTGACTTATTCAGAGAAGTCCCTTGCTTTTTATGGTAGAGACCCAAGTAGAAGTAAACTTTTATTTTAGGAGGTGAAGGAATTGGGTGATTTTCAGGAGATTTGCCAGTAGTAGTTATTTTTTAAATTAAACATAATGGAGTTTATCTTGAAAGTAAAGATTCAGTCACTAGATCCATATCAGTATTCTGTTTCTTGAACTTGAGATGTTCCCTTTCTCAGTAAACAAGAAGATATAATGGTTTCAGGGAGGGAGAAATGTGAGCTTTTTTGTAACCTTTATTGGGTGTTCTTATGCACTGGTGAAACGGTTTCCTATTTTAGGTTAAGTATTCAGTAGAGTGAAGGTGGCTGCATCAATTTTACACCCCTTTGTTAAAGTGACGTACACTTTTGAACACTATTTGAAATAATAAGTGAGCAATTAGAATTAAGTGTAGGTGTTAGTGGCATTTGCAGAATTTTGCCCTTGACTCCTGCCATTAGGCTTTTAACCACTGAGAAAATAAAGCTAAAGACATTTTGAATGATACACTGTCTTCCTTCACAACGCCAGTATAGAACTAACTTTTTCCCATGAAGCACTTTTTCCCATGGTTTTGAGGAGAATTTCAGGATGGCGGTACCAAATCTAGGATAGTGCATTAGAGATCATTTGTCCCTTTGTTTTTATTTTTTAGGATGAGGAAACAGGCCCAGAGAGGTTGTCTTGGATAAAAGCAAATAAATTGCAAATCAAAATGGATATTTTAGTAAAGAGAGGATATATGTTTGGAGAGATTTTAGCTAGAAAGTGCACACTATTTTTTCTCTCATATTTATAAGAATATTTTTCGTATTTTATTTACATTTTTCTATTTTATTACGAGCAAATAAATTTAGAGATTTAATTTACACTTAATTTTTGGAGGAAACAGTACATGTTACAACTCTAGTTAATAACTTTGCTATAACTTACCAATTGCTTTAGGGGTATATGAAAGTTTTACTACAGAGTGTTCATGTTTTACACTTTAAGTATTCCCACTGTGGAATGATATCAGTGTCTTTTCGTGGAACGCAGTTGGCCAACATTCTGCCCATTATTTCAAGAAAAATCCCATCAATTTTATTAGATAAGAAAAAAATGAAATATAAAACTTCTTAGCTCACATGTATTTTGTGTGCTACATTATTTTGCTCTTGTTCATATGTTCCTTGATACTTTCATGTTAGATTCTCTCTCAACATCTTAAGCTCCTAGAGGTCAGGAACAATATTTTACATTTCCCAATACTCCTCCTTAGTGCCTCGTGCATTACTGTGAACATAGTTGCTCTAATAAATGGTTGTTTGCTAAGTAATTATGGGATTATGTTTGGGAGAGCTCATGCATAAGGTGGGTTATTAAGCAAATAGTAAATAAGCAAGTGAAGTCATACATGCCTTTAATTTAGTTTTAACTCTTTCTCTTTCCATTTTGTTTGTTGGTTGGTAACATTCCCTAGGTATACCTAGAACAACTCCTCAGGTATGCCTGCCTTGTCCATTGTAAGAAAATAATTGCTATATACATATTTGTTCTCTGCAACTCAACTGTCTGAAACTAAGTTCTGAGGTAAACCTGAAACTTGGAGATGAAAGACTTGCAATCTTCAATCTGTCGTGGCTACTAACACTCTAAGTCTCAGTACATTTTAGAGAAATTTATCAGAATTGAGAGCTTTTATGAATGTTTACATCTTATTGAGTCTTTTAAATAGTTCTTAATGAGATACTAATCAGAAACTGTTAAGTGATAAAGTGGGAGTCTTCTGTAATGAATGGGTGAGGTTGCAGAGAATCTTAGATTAGCTAATCCTATTATTAGTTGTGTAAGAGAACCTGAAATAAGGGCACATGATCAGGATGGGCACACATGCATAATTTGTACCTGTTAGGGTATAGTAAAGATGTCTTAGGTAATTTATCACAAACAGGCAACTTTTAGGCATGTCTTATTTGACATGTGTAATATTTTATGAGCATTTGAATATATTGTCAACACTTAAAAGCTGGGAAATTTTACTTAAAATTTGGATTTGTGCTTCTCTCGAAAATTAAGTCTGGCAATTCTGGTTTTGTATCTTAGCATAACTACAATTGGTTGAATCATTGGCCCTTTTTGTTGGAGTAGTTACTGTTGTTTTACAGAATGATTATATATTTTTTAGTCTCCCATAGTTACTACTAGACTCCTTTGCTCATTTATGTGATCTGTCTAGCACCTTTGGCTTTTGGCTTTGTAGATCCTGTCTTAAACCCACGAAGATTTGTGGGCTTACTGAACTACGTTCAAAGATGGAACAAAGATCTGTACTGTTAAATATGGTAACCACTAGACATATACAAACATTTTAAATTAATTTCATGTTGAAAGGATGCTCAACATCACTCATCATTAGAGAAATGGAGATCAAAACTACAATGAGGTATCACCTCACACCAGTTAGAATGGGCATCATCAGAAAATCTACAAACAACAAATGCTGGGGAGGGTGTGGAGAAAAGGGAACCCTCTTGCACTGCTGGTGGGAATGTAAATTGATACAGCCACTATGGAGAACAGTATGGAGGTTCCTTAAAAAACTACAAATAGAACTACCATACGACCCAGCAATCGCACTACTGGGCATATACCCTGAGAAAACCATAATTCAAAAAGAGTCACGTACCAAAATGTTCATTGCAGCTCTATTTACAATAGCCAGGTCATGGAAACAACCTAAGTGTCCATTGACAGATGAATGGATAAAGAAGATGTGGTACATATATACAATGGAATATTACTCAGCCATAAAAGAAATAAAATTGAGTTATTTGTAGTGAGGTGGATGGACCTGGAGACTGTCATACAGAGTGAGGTAAGTCAGAAAGAGAAAAATAAATACCGTATGCTAACACATATGTATGGAATTTAAAAAAAAGTTCTGAAGAACCTAGGGACAGGACATGAATAAAGATGCTGACATAGAGAATGGACTTGAGGACATGGGAAGGGGGAAGGGTAAGCTGGGATGAAGTGAAAGATTGGCATGGACTTCTTATATACACTACCAAATGTAAAATCGATAGGTAGTGGGAAGCAGCCGCATAGCACAGGGAGATTAGCTCAGTGCTTTGTGACCACTTAGAGGGGTGGGATAGGGAGGGTGGCAGGGAGACGCAAGAGGGAGGAGATATGGGGATATATGTATATGTATAGCTGATTCACTTTTTTATACAGCAGAAACTAACATGCCACTGTAAAGCAATTATATTCCAATAAAGATGTTAAAATTTTTTTAATAAAATTAATTTCATTAAAATTAAATAAAAATGAAAATTTACTCCCTCAGTTGCATTAGTTAGATTTCTAATTGTATTTGAAGCTGTCTTTCCATGTAAGTGGAGAACATTTTTTATTATTGCAGAAAGTTTTATTGGACAATATTAATGTAGGTGGTAAAACCTTTACAAATCACAATGACAAAAGCAAAATCCAAGGATGATAGACTTCAAATTGAAAAAGCTAAAGCACAAATAAGTAAACAACCAGCAGCCACTGAATTAATCACAGGAAATAGGAAGTGTTTAAAAAGATAATCTAAATATCCTTAGATCTGGTTAAGGACACCAGCCCATATAGATTTCATTCTAAAGAAATGGAATTATTTATACATGGAATGGAAAAACACTACCATTGACAACAATTGAGGTTATGAACAGATGGATTTCTAGGAGAAAAACCTGAAAAAAAAAAAGTCCTGGAAACTATATACAAGGGCACTTATTAATCTTTGGGTAGACATAATTATATAATGGACCCCAGTGGATTTCAGTGGTTTAGGAGTGCTTAAGAAAACAATTTTATAATGAGCCAGCTTATGAGAAGAACAAATAATGGCAAAATACTTATTAATTAGACCACCATATCAAAAGAATTTAACTTCAAGGCATTTTATTGTCTTTCCTGATGGTAATTTGACTAGCTTATCTTCAAGGTCTCTTCAAGTTCAAAAATACTATGCTTTTACAACTGAAATAAGAATACCTTTGAATTCAAGATTTAGAACAATTATGTGGATTTATAGCTGAGTCAATAACTTTACTTAAAATATAATTACTAAATAGATGGCAACTCGGGAGGGATCTCTTGAGGCATTTCATAAAATCAGGAGATTATATGCTAAGATGTGTCATGTTTTATATTTTTATCAATGACTTGAATGAATGAACTCATAGAAGGCAAGCTGATTAAGGTGACACAAAGCTGCAATGTCAGAATTAAAATCTGAACAGATTTGATGATTCTAACTAGAGTTAAGAGGAATTTCTTTTAAGGTGATACTTAATGGATGACTTTTTTCAGAGCGTACACTTGAATTCCTTGAGAAATTGTGAATTGTAGACTCAAGATTCAAACTAACTTGACAGCCTAAAACTCTGGGTTGAATTGAACAAGGTGGTTAGCAGTGAATTCGCTTGTGTTCAACCTAAAATAAAACCAGCTATGCTGATACACATCCTCCTTGAAATGCCTTCTTCAGTTGCCTTCAGGAGATAGCGTCCACCTTGTTTTCCCCCTACTCTGCAAACCACACCTCAGTCTACTTTACTGGGTAATCCTCATCTCCCTGTGTCTCAGCGGTAGAGAGCTTCAGTGTTTGTACTTCCTATTCCACCTCCGTTCTTTCCTTGTGTAAGTGATCACTGACTGACAGCATTGGCTCCCTCATGTGTGGGGACTTCTCCAGTTTTAAATCTCAAGTCTACACCTGTCTTTGAACTCCATATTAATATATCCAGTAGCACGCTTGCATAGGCATTCTTCTCTTGAATTTCTAGCAGATACCTCATCCTTAAGCTGAGTTCCTAATTTTTTCTTTCGAACTTGCACCACCTTCAGTTTTCTGCATCTTAATTAATGGCACTTCAGTTCTTCCTGTAGATCAGGACAAAAAATTAAAGTCATCCTTGACTCTACTTTTTCTGACACTCCAGATATAGTTAGAAAAGTGTGTCCAAAGATTTCCAGAATTCCTAGGTTTTCAGCAACTCAATTATTCACCTTGATCCAATCTACCATAATCTCTCACCTGGATATTTCAATAGCCTCCTCTCCTCCCATTTTCACCCTTGCTACATTCTGTGTACTTTGAACTCTGTAGTCAGATTAATCCATTTAAATGGAAGCCTGTCACTTCTCAGCTCAAAATCCTCCAATCAAGCCCCTTCTCACTCAGAATTCTGAAGTCTCTAGAATCGTCTACAAGTCATTCCTATCCCATTACATTGCAGACTTAACATGATTCTCTACCTACCGCATTGGCCCCTGTCTCTTCCTTTCACACTTCAGGCCCGCTCTTGTCTCAGAGGCATCGTATTTGGCTTGTAATGCTTTTCTCTAAGATACCTTTGTTGTTCACTCCCTTATAGCCTTCACGTTTTCATTTGGATATTATTTTCTCAGTGAGACTGTCCTAATTCCTCAATTTAAAAATTTTTAATTTCCCCTAATCCCAAACTTGCTTACATACTTAATTTTTCTCCATGACATGTGTTACCTTCTAAATTACAATATAACATATATTTGTTATTATTATCATCTATCTTTCTCCCCTAAAATTAAAACTCCACAATGTCAAGGACTTCTGCCTGTTTTGTTCACTGTTTTATCCTTTACTTTTAGAATACTGCTGGTATATAGTAGGTGCACAGAAATTACTTTTAAATGAATGGCTGCATGTGGGAAAAATTTAAGAATGACTAAATAAAGCTACTGCAAAAAAGATGAAGCATTTACATATCCAAGTAAAATGTTCATCATTGCTGAGACATCTAAGAAAGAAAAACATCTTCGTTTAAAGGAATGAGGTCCAGATTAAGAGGCATAAAAATCCTCTGTCTTCTGCACCAGCACAAACTTTTTATTTTGCATTTCTGTCTTTGAAGAAGGCCCTGGAAAAACATCAGTTCTAACAAATAGTGTTAAAAAGTTTAAAAAAATAATTTAGGGACCGAAGGTATAACAGAGAAGAAAATTAGTGAAGTTAACTTAAATTAGCATACTTTACATTTTTGAGGTGTTAGTTGAAAAAATAACTAAACTTATTAGGAGTAGATTCAGAAAATACTAGTGGTAATGTGTGAAAATTATTGATCCAGTTTTAGTGTTTAAAACACTATCATTAATATTCTGTATAATTACTATTTAAAGTGATATGATCCATAATGGTTAGTTGGAAGCTTCCTTTTCTAGTGAGCATTCAAGCGTAGGTCACGGATGGTTAACTATTTAGAAAATTATAAAATAAGATGTGTGCTGGATGGAAGGTGAAGTTGGTAGATCCTATCTGAGTTCTAATGTTCTGTAATTTTTACTAATATGCGTAGTTCTATGCACAAATATGTCTGTGAGTAGCTATATGTGAAGGCACACATATGATTAGATTTATATAAAATGTATATATGTACATATATATTTCACATAAATATGCCCATTTTATTTCTATGGATATTAATTTTGATCCTAGAGACCACTTAATTGAATGTAATACTCATCAACAGTTTCCTGACCTTGGAGCTCAGTTACTATCTCGTTCCCTTCTAGTACTTTTTCCTCTCTCTGACATTAAATTCCATGCGTGAAGTCAGGTCTTTGGACTATAAGCATAACTTCAGATCTTTAAAAGATCAAGAACTGACCATGCTGATTAACATTTCTACCAACCTTTACTTACTGCTTAGCCTAAGTTTTAATTTTTCTCCAATATAAATTCATTTTCCACAGAAAATACAATTATAATTACAGTTCTATTTTATAGGACACATTTTTACCTTATAAATTAGTTCTTAAACTTCAGGCCATTTTCTGAAAATGACAAGCATCAGTTGATTTTATAGGTGTGAAGTTTACATGCTGAAACATGGAGTTATTTTTTATTTACTGAACTAGGTCAAAAGGAAAGAGAAAAAAAATCAATGAGCTTGCAAGATGAGTAAAGTTCATAGTCTCTGCTGTCTCAGAGAGCAGATGTTATATTTATTATATCTGTAAAGCTTGTGAGAATGTTGGTTGAAAATTTTCACTTGTTTTTCAGATAAAATTCCCTTGTGATGAACTGCTTCCAAGCATTGATGACATTTGTCAAAGAATCATCTGTATTATTAGATTTAAATATTCACATATATGTCAGTGTTTACAATAGTAATCATTTTTAAATGATTTCACGTGAGTGCTTTCTAAACTTTAAGGTACATGAGAAAAACCCAAGATGCAAAATATAAGTATAGATTCTTGGGCCTGGCTTCTAGATATTCTGAATCTGTACATCAGGTAACACAGAGTCATGCTTATTTAATGAGTGCATATCCTTGGCCTCCCTCTACCATCATATTATAGGTGGTCCATGGATCTTGCTTTGCCTAACACTGTAAAACCTTTGTGTAGATCCACATTTTAAAATCAAAGTTATCTTTCTGTATGCCTGATTCATACTCTAAAGGTTTGTATAGTGTATATGCCTATTTGTGTTTAGGTCTAGACTTTTTTTTTTTTTTCCTTCTCACACATGTTTATTCTAAAAAATCCGTTCACAACTTCCAAAATGCATATGGAAGGAAACAGCAAAACAACTTTCTTTCCTGGCTGAGGCCTGCTAACTTTACAGGCACATATTTGGGGAGAGAGCACCCTCATGTGGTATAGAATGCTAAAAATATTCTGAGGTTTTATGTCTTGAGCAAGCACAAGAAAACAATTGCTGGTAACTATATCACCAACCCGTTGGATCATTTTGTTTCTGAAGAGTTTTCAGAGGAGCCTTTTTTTTTTTTTTTTTAAGTCCTAAAGAGGAAGGTGTTAGCTTGCAAAATTGTTACATTCCCGTTGTGTATTTTCAGGTTCCCCAACTGTGGCTTCTTCTGTTGATTCAGGAAACCTGTCTCAATGCTTCTGTTAAGTCATAATGAACAGTTGAACCAAATTCAGCTTCTGAGGTCACAGGGCTCATCAACACACAAACACAATGTTCTGTCATTAGTTTAGTGGTTTTCCAGGACCATGGGAAAAACTTAACTCTGCCTCAAAGTCATAAGTGAAATATCCAAAGTATTCTAGGGATTAGGGAAATTTTTGAATGAACACTAAGTGGTTCAAAACAATAAAATAACTTTTTACACAAATGAAACTACCCCTGAATTTAAGCACAAAATGTTTTAGATATGATTTGATATAGAAGACAGATATCCGGCTCACTTTACTGCTGTGTGTGGGGAATGCTAGACTGTCTAATAAACAAAAGCAACATCACCAGCCAAAAGAGTAACATTAGCTCTAGTAAACAACAAAAAATTGCAGTCAAGTATGATAGCTTGATTAAAATTTATTATAATGTAAGGGAATAATTTCAAATGCTGACAAAGAAATTGATAATCATTTAAAGTAAAAAGCTTGCCATTCCAGTGTCAAAATTGGCATGATTGTGATATAAGGACGGCAGTCTTAACATGTACCTCCCTGCTCTGAGCATGCCCTGAAGTTACTCTGATTTAACACTATCTTCTCGAAAATTACATCTTTCTTGTAAAAATGTTATTTTCCAAGGGTTTTATAAGCATTCAAATTTATTTTTTGTACTGGATATTTTCCCTGTTTAACAAGTGTAACTCAGCCCATAAAGGTTTTTTTTTTTGATACTTTTACAATATAGATTTGCTTTTTATTAATACTATTTTAATGTAAGTAAAAAGCACATGCTCATTGTAAATAATATAGTAGACACATAGAAAAGAACACTCACTATGTCATCAACAATCTCCTTGTTCCATACTTCCTTGCAATAATTGTTTTTACCATCTTGGTCTGTTTGAATCCAGTATTTTTATGCATATGAAGAGTATCTTTATAAATAATTATATTTTATACAGAGAAAATACATACACACACATATATATATATATGTTTGTATTTGTGACCACATTGTATATATAGTTTTATATCTTTTGGCCCTAGATCATAATAATTTTCTGTGTAATCAAATGTTTAATACTCTACTAGGTGAATATAGGTATTAGCATTTATTTGGCCATTCATTTATTTGGGTATGTTTCCAATGTTTTAATATTATTCATAACACTACCATCAATAGCTTTGTTCCAGAAATTTTTGGTGCATATTTAAATATTTTTAGGTTAAATTTTTGAATAAGTTTAAAACTGCAGATACATGTTGGCAATTGCACTCTAGAAAAATTATATTAATTTACAGTTTTACTAACAAGAGGAGTAAAGTATTAGTTGTAATAGTAGTGGTAGCAGTGAGAGGAGTAGTACTAGTAACAGTAGTAATGCTGAAGAACGACATGGAACTTATGGCAATAGATTACAGGGAAAATGTAAAAAGAGTATGGAGAGAGTGTGATAAAAGTAGGGAAAGAGAATAATTTAGATAATTTACTACAGGAAACCTGTCAATGTTAAATTACAAAGTCTGGAGTCATAATAGCATTTGAGGAATATAAGCAATTTAGAAAACCAAAAGAACTACAAGAAGCAAGGCAATAAATTTAAGAGAAAAATAATGACTTGGCAGAATCTTAAAGCTTATTAGAATAGCAAAGAGCAGAAATACTTCAGTAATCATAATTAGTGCTAGAGATGACAAATCAAGAAAATCATAAGAAAGCCTAAGAAAACTATATTAGTGAAGGTAATTGTAGAGAAGATGCCCTAAAGATTTAAATTAGAGAAAAGATTTATTAAACATTTGAATCCACAAGGCAAATGACTGATATCACCCAGTATCATAATAAAAACTTGATAATGACCAAGAACAAGAAAATCTGCAGAATCAATAGGCAGAGAATTTTTAGCTACAAAGCATATACGTTACATAACAAAGCAAGGGAAAGAAACATTTTCAAATATACAAGGCTCAGGAATTACACAGTCCATCTGTTCTTCTAAAAAATTTACTGGAAGACATAACTCAGACAAATGAGAGGAGAATGGAAATTAGGAGCTATGAATGAAAACATTATTGGGGGCCATAGAGGGTGCCATTACATTACATTTAATGTAAAATTATGTAAAAAACAAAAAACAGGCAACGTCATATAAAAAATTTAAAAAGCAATACGGGGGCAAAAGAAAATGAATTAAAATAGCAAATAATATTAAATATATCTATTTTTAATTAAATATATCTATTATAACACAAATGCAAAAAATATGAGCTTATAAATTAAAAGAAAAAATACCTTCAGCATGAGTTAAAATATAACTTTATGCCATCCATAAGATATATACTCAAAAATCATACTTAGTTTATAGTAATGTATGTAAATTTAAAGTTTATCAAGCATTTTAACTACAAGACAAATTAGACCATCAAAACTACTCACCAAGGTAGGTACTACTCTCCCTGTTTTTATATACAAGAAGGCTGACATTTATAAATTTTTATAATTTGAATAAATTCAGTTTTTTAACTAACGCTGGAACCCTGACCTTCTGATCACTAAAATTTGGTGTTCTTTCTCTTATATTGTATCACACATTTTTCATTTTCTAAGTTCCTAATGTATAATATGTTTAGAAAATTTTTTCATTTTTTTCTTATTTTATAATTATCCGATTGCTCATTGTGGACAATCAGGAAAATATAGACTAAATGGAAATAAAATGAATGAAACAAATACACATGTTAAATTCATTAATTCAATATAACCCGAACTGGGTTTTAAGATACCTCTCTTCTGACTTTACCAAGAGCTTACTGTTCTTTAAAATAATTGCTTGATTTCTTATCTATAAAATGAGTTAATACTATTAATCACACATATCTCAAATATTTTAAAGAAGAATTAAGTAACACTTTCTAATTTGGGCATTAGCAACTACCTAGCATAAAACCTTTCTAGTAAGAATGAGAACAACTGCATTATAAATAATAATGTGATTAGTGTAGCCCAAGACTGTGGATGTATGGGAAGCAGGGATCCATATCTCTTTTATTCACCTTTGCATTGCCAACACCCCACTTAATGCTTGCTCCACATTTGCTATTTAATAAACTGTTATTGAGTTAATTAATTGGTTAGCTTCTTAGTTATTCAATAAGAAAGAAACTTAAAACAACTTTCCAAGTGTAAGGGTCTTTACACAGAATTTTCTAAAGGAAAGAGTGTTGAGAAAAACTAATGTACTTTAAAAAATTATGTTAATATTATGAAGCATTTAACTTAGAGATAAACATGTTTGAAAACTGGAAACGATAACCAGTTATAGATACAATGTGCGGCTGTAGTTAGCTATCCATCTTTTCTCACAAAAAGTGACAGAGTCTGGCTAGCTGTTCACCAATTTCCCTTCTCTCCCACATATAAAGTTTAATATTCTAAGCAGCATGGTTCATATTAGATTGGCTATATCTGCATCTGAACTTACATATAATTTTCAGAATTCTGAGTTATTGTACATGCAACTACTCAAAGAATAGCATTTAAACTACCAGCATAATTATCTGTATTTCTATGGCTCTAGCTTTTTGCTTTCATATATGAGTTACATAAACCATGAGGAAAAGGAGGACAGTCACACAGCATTTGCAAAATATGTTCTCTAGCAGCCTGTTGATGCTGGGGGTGGTTGTAGGAGATGACTGCTGGACTTTGCTGGAGAGATCTGATTAAAAAAAAAAAAAAACACGAACAAATGGGACTCCCCTGGATGTCCAGTGGTTAGGACTCCGTGCTTCCTCTGCAGGGGGTGTGGGTTTGATCCCTGGTCCTGGAACTGAGATCCTGCAAGCCATGAGGCAGGGCCAAAAACAAACCACCCAAACACATACAATTTAATGCCATCTGAATGTGTGTCCCATAATTCTTAAGATTTTTTTACTCAGTAATTACTTCAGCTGTATTATCATGTATCGTTCCCTTGCATGCTGTCCGTTCCTCCCCAGCTACAGTTCCTGTGGTTAGACACTATCCACCTACATCATCCTGATAAAGCTTACACAGAAGTACCCCTTCCTCCCAACCCCTGTAAGCACATGTGTGCTCATGCACGCACACACACACACACACACACATATGCATACAAACACACACACACATATTGTACGTGTTACTCAGTTTCTTTTTCCCCAGCTCTGAGCACTAGATCTAAGAGTCAGTCTGTTTATAATATGCATGGAAATATTGGGAGACTAATGGCTTTTGTAAGTTATGGCAGTTCTAGGATATATGCTTTTTTGTCTGCATCTGGTTCTTCCTTTATACTACCAATAACTGAAGAAAGGGAACCCTTGGTTTAGTTTATGCAAAATATCTATTTTGTACTCCTAATTCATGAGCTTTGTGATTCTAAGTCATCATTTTTCTGATCTACAGTTTCATCATCTATGAAAGAAATGAATTAAACAAATGACCTCAAAATTCTGCTTCATTTCTAAAAAATACAAGTCTGAGAAAATCAGTAGGTTGAAACTATGAAAATGACACTTTCCAGGTCAAATTGTTGAATGCATATAACTTGTCTTGGTAATTGAATATCTTGTAGGACTGAAAATGTCATATTAATCCTTGTTTCAAGGTGACATTACTATTAGATACCTTTAAGACTATGTCATTCCTTTGTTTATTCAGTAGCCTGAGATTCTGAACTCAATTAGAGCAGGGATTCTGTTTCTTAATGTTTTATGCCCCAGTGTCTAGAACAGTGTCTAGCAAGTACCAGACAGAGTAAATGTTTGCTGAATGAATAGTGTTGTGACTTAAAATTATCAAATTCTACAAAATTGTAATTATTAATAATGATGATAATCAGACATGTTGAAATACTAGAGTAGATAATACCAAAGGTGAAATTTCTGACAGCTCTGTTAATGGGAAGGTGACAAGTTAATCTTAGCTAAAATAATCAAAGGTGTGGCATAGCAGACAAAGATGTAAAAGCTGTGTCAGGTGAGTACAGGGCTTATACACGGTTTCATGAATTTTTCCTTTAAATTATATGCATTTTTATGGTTATGCTAATATAAAATATAACACATAAAGACATGTTTCAAGAAAAAAATATGTATAATGATACCACCCAGAGAAAAGTAATAAAATTGGACCATATATACTAGCTTCTCATGCCATGATCATTTTTCCTACATGATGAAATAGTCTTTGAAAACATTCTTTTATATTTTGCTTATTTTTTAGGTTGTACAGTGTGATTTTATTTAAGATGTGCAATGTGATGTTTTAATATATTTATACATTGTGAAATGATTACCACAATCAACTTAATACATCCATCACCTCACATAGTTACCTTTGTGTGTGTGGGTGTGGGTGAACACTTAGGATTTACTCTCATAGAAAATTTCAAGTATACAATAGAGTAGTTTTAACTATAATCACCACACTATACATTAGCTCCCAGAACTTATTTATCTTATAACTGAAAGTTTATACCCTTTGACCAACATCTCCCCCTTTCTCCCATCCGCCTACCCCTTGGCAACCACTGTCTACTCTCTGGTTCTAATAATTCAACTTTTTTTAGGTGCCACGTATAAGTGAGATCATACAGTGTTTGTCTTTTTGTGTCTGGCTTATTTAACTTAACATAATATTCTCTACGTTCATCCATGTTGTCACAAGTGACAGGATTTCCTTCTTTGTTATGGCTGAATTATATGTATAACATTTTCTTTATCCATTCATCTGTTGATGGACACTGGGGTTGTTTCCATATTTTGTCTATTGTGACTAATGCTGCAATGAACATGGGAATGCAGATGTTTCTTCAAGATACTGATATCACTTCCTTTGGATATACACCCAGAAGTGAGATTGCTGGGTCATACGGTAGTTCTACTTTTAATTTATTGAGGAACTTCCATACATGGTAGCTGCACCCATTTACATACCCACCAACAATGTACAAGTTTTTCCTTTTCTCCACATCCTTGTCAACACTTATCTCTTGACTTATTGGTGATAGTTCTCCTAACAGGTATGAGGTGATATCTCACTGAAGTTTTTATTTGTATTTCTCTGATGATTAGTGATGTTGACCACCTTTTCAAATGCTTGTCGACTATTTGTATGTCTTTTTTAGAAAAAGGTCTGTGCAGGTCCTTTGTCCATTTTAAAAAAAATTTATTTTATTTTTATTTATTTATTAAAAAAATACCTTTATTGGAGTATAACTGTTGTACAATAGTGTGTTAGTTTTTCCTTTACAACAAAGTGAATCAGTTATACATATACATATATTCCCATATCTCTTCCTTCTTGCGTCACCCTCTCTCCCACCCTCCCTATCCCACCCCTCTAGGTGGTCACAAAGCACAGAGGTGATCTCCCTGTGCTATGGGGCAGCTTCCCACTAGCTATCTAATTTACATTTGGTAGTGTATATATGTCCCTACCACTCTCTCACTTCGTCACAGCTTACCCTTCCCCCTCCCCATATCCTCAAGTCCATGCTCTAGTAGGTCTGTGTTTTATTCCCGTCCTACCACTAATCTCTTCATGACATTTTTTTTCTTAGAGTCCATATATATGTGTTAGCATACGGTATTTGTTTTTCTCCTTCTGACTTACTTCACTCTGTATGACAGACTCCAGGTCTATCTACCTCATTACAAATAACTCAGTTTTATTTCTTTTTATGGCTGAGTAATATTCCATTGTATATATGTGCCACATCTTCTTTATCCATTCATCTGTTGATGGACACTTAGGTTGCTTCCATGTCCTGGCTATCGTAAATAGAGCTGCAATGAACATTTTGGTATATGACTCTTTCTGAATTATGGTTTTCTCATGGTATATGCCCAGTAGTAGGATTGCTGGGCTGTATGGTAGTTCTATTTTTAGTTTTTTAAGGAACCCCCATACTGTTCTCCATAGTGGCTGTATCAATTTACATTCCCACCAGCAGTGCAAGAGGGTTCCCTTTGCTCCACACCCTCTCCAGCATTTATTGTTCCTAGAGTTTTTGATGATGGCCAGTCTGACCGGTGTGAGATGATATCTCATTGTAGTTTTGATTTGCATTTCTCTAATGATTAATGATGTTGAGCATTCTTTCATGTGTTTGTTGGCAATCTGTATGTCTTCTTTGGAGAAATGTCTATTTAGTTCTTCTGCCCATTTTTGGATTGGGTTGTTTGCTTTTTGTTATTGAGCTGCATGAGTTGCTTATAAATTTTGAATATTAATCCTTTGTCAGCTGCTTCATTTGCAAATATTTTCTCCCATTCTGAGCGTTGTCTTTTCATCTTGTTTATGGTATCCTTTGCTGTGCAAAAGCTTTTAAGTTTCATTAGGTTCCATTTGTTTATTTTTGGTTTTATTTACATTTCTCTAGGAGATGGGTCAAAAAGGATCTTGCTGTGATTTATGTCGTATAGTGTTCTGCCTATGTTTTCCTCTAAGAGTTTGATAGTGTCTGGCCTTACATTTAGGTCTTTAACCCATTTTGAGTTTATTTTTGTGTGTGGTGTTAGGGATTGTTCTAATTTCATACTTTTACATGTAGCTGTCCAGTTTTCCCAGCACCACTTATTGAAGAGGCTATCTTTTCTCCATTGTATATTCTTGCCTCCTTTATCAAAGATAAAGTGACTGTATGTGCATGGGTTTATCTTGGGGCTTGCTATCCTGTTCCATTGATCTATATATCTGTTTTTGTGCCAGTACCATACTGTCTTGATTACTGTAGCCTTGTAGTAGAGTCTGAAGTCAGGCAGCCTGATTCCTCCAGCTCCATTTTTCGTTCTCAAGATTGCTTTGGCTATTCGGGGTCTTTTGTGTTTCCATACAAATTGTGAAATTTTTTGTTCTAGTTCTGTAAAAAATGCCAGTGGTAATTTGATAGGGATTGCATTGAATCTGTAGATTGCTTTGGGTAGTAGAGTCATTTTCACAATGTTGATTCTTCCAGTCCAAGAACATGGTATATTTCTCCACCTATTTGTGTCATCTTTAATTTCTTTCATCAGTGTCTTATAGTTTTCTGCATACAAGTCTTTTGTCTCCTTAGGTAGGTTTATTCCTAGATATTTTATTTTTGTTGCAATGGTAAATGGAGTGTTTTCTTAATTTCACTCTCAGATTTTTCATCATTAGTGTATAAGAATGCCAGAGATTTCTGTGCATTAATTTTGTATCCTGCTACTTTACCAAATTCATTGATTAGCTCTAGTAGTTTTCTGGTAGCATCCTTAGGATTCTCTATGTATAGTATCATGTCATCTGCAAACAGTGACAGCTTTACTTCTTCTTTTCCTATTTGGATTCCTTTTATTTCTTTTTTTTTTTCTCTGATTGCTGTGGCTAGGACTTCCAAATCTATGTTGAATAAGATTGGTGAGAGTGGGCAACCTTGTCTTGTTCCTGATCTTAGTGGAAATGGTTGCAGTTTTTCACCATTGAGAACGATGCTGGCTGTGGGTTTGTCATATATGGCCTTTATTATTTTGAGGAAGGTTCCCTGTATGCCTACTTTCTCCAGGGTTTTTATCATAAATGGGTGTTGAATTTTGTCAAAAGCTTTCTCTGCATCTATTGAGATGATCATATGGTTTTTCTCCTTCAGTTTGTTGATATGGTGTATCACGTTGATTGATTTGCGTATATTGAAGAATCCTTGCATTCCTGGGATAAACCCCACTTGATCATGGTGTATGATTCTTTTAATGTGCTGTTGGATTCTGTTTGCTAATATTTTGTTGAGGATTTTTGCATCTATGTTTATCAGTGATATTGGCCTGTAGTTTTCTTTGTGACGTCTTTGTCTGGTTTTGGTATCAGGGTGATGGTGGCCTCATAGAATGAGTTTGGGAGTGTTCCTCCCTCTGCTATCTTTGGAAGAGTTTGAGAAGGGTAGATGTAAGCTCTTCTCTAAATGTTTGGTAGAATTCGCCTGTGAAGCCATCTGGTCCTGGGCTTTTGTTTGTTGGAAGATTTTTAATCAGAGTTTCAATTTCAGTGCTTGTGATTGGTCTGTTTATATTTTCTATTTCTTCCTGGTTCAGTCTCAGAATGTTGTTCTTTTCTAAGAATTTGTCCATTTCTTCCAGGTTGTCCATTTTATTGGTATACAGTTGCTTGTAGTAATCTCTAATAATCTTTTGTATTTCTGCAGTGTCCGTTGTTACATCTCCTTTTTCATTTCTAATTCTATTGATTTGAGTCTTCTCCCTTTTATTCTTGATGAGTCTGGCTAATGGTTTATCAATTTTATTTATCTTCTCAAAGAACCAGCTTTTAGTTTTATTGATCTTTGCTATTGTTTCCTTCATTTCTTTTTCATTTATTTCTGATCTGATCTTTATGATTTCTTTCCTTCTGCTAAATTTGGGGTTTTTTTGTTCTTCTTTCTCTAATTGCTTTAAGTGCAAAGTTAGGTTGTTTATTCGAGATGTTTCCTGTTTCTTAAGGTAGGATTGTATTGCTATAAACTTCCCTCTTAGAACTGCTTTTGTTGTATCCCATAGGTTTTGGGTCGTCGTGTCTCCATTGTCATTTGTTTCTAAGTATTTTTTGATTTCCTCTTTGATTTCTTCAGTGATCACTTCGTTATTAAGTAGTGTATTGTTTAGCCTTTGTCAATTTTTAAAGTGGATTATTTATTGAGTTTTTTTGCTATTGAGTTGTAGAAGTTTTTATATATTTTAGATTTTAAACCTTTATCAGGAGTATGGTTTGCAAATATCATCTCCCAGTCTGTAGGTTGTCTTATGTTTATGTCTCTAATTCGTGTCGAGTTAATTTTTGGGAGTGGTGTAAGATATAGGTCTGATTTCATTTTTCTACAGGTGGATTTCCAGTTTGCCCAGCATCATTTATTGAAGAGATTATTATTTACTAATTGTATATTTTTTTTGCCCTTGTTAAAGATTAGTTGACCATATATGCATGGATTTATTTCTGAGCTTTCTATTCTGTTCCTTTAGGCTCTGTGTCTGTTTTTAATGCCAGTACTGCACTGTTTTGACTAAAATGGTTTTTGTAGTATAGTTTGAAGTTGGGAAATGTGATGCCTCCAGCTTTGTTGTTTCTCAAGATTGTTTTGGCTAATTGGGTTTTTTTGTGGTTCCATATAAATTTTATATTTTTTCCTATTTGTGTGAAAAATATTATTGGAATTTTGATAGTGATTGCATTGAATCTGTAGATTGCCTTGGGAAGTATAGACGTTTTTAACAATATTATATCTTCTAATCTGTTAACATGGGATTTCTTTTCATTTATCTGTGTCTTCTTCAATTTCTTTCATCAATGTCTTATATTTCCAAGGGTACAAATCTTTCACTGCCTCGATAAGTTTATTCTTTTTGTTGCTATTGTAAATGGTATTATTTTCTTAATTTATATTTCAGGTAATTTGTTGTTAATATACAGAAACACAACTGATTTTTGTATATTGATTTTTTTATCCTGAAGCTGCTGTGAATTCATTTATAAGTTCTCACAGCTTTTTTTTGTGTGTGTGCATGTGTGTGTGTAAGGAATCTTTAGGATTTTATATATAAGATTAGGGTTTTAGATACAAGATTATGTCATCTTCAGACAAGGTAATTTAATTCCTTTATTCATAGTTTGTATTTTTAAAATTTCTTTTTCTTGCCT
Source organism: Kogia breviceps (assembly GCF_026419965.1). Classification (NCBI taxonomy): domain Eukaryota; kingdom Metazoa; phylum Chordata; class Mammalia; order Artiodactyla; family Physeteridae; genus Kogia; species Kogia breviceps. The sequence continues at coordinate 118,227,607 of NC_081311.1, read as the reverse complement.
AATTGCTCTGACTAGAATTTTTAACACAATGATGAATAAAAGCAGTGAGGGTGAGCACCCTTGTCTTGTTCCTGATCTTAGAGGGAAGAATTTCAGCTTTTCACTAAAATACAATGTTAGCTGTGAGTTTGCCATATGTGAACCTCATTATGTTAAGATTCATTCCTTCTTTACCTAATTTGTTGAGAGTTTTTAATCATGAAAGGATGTTGAATTTTGTTGAAAGTTGTTTTCTGTCTATTGAGATGATCATATAATTTTTATTCTGTTAAAAGTTTCACACATAAATGAAAGTAGTAAGAATAGTACAATGAACACACATATACTCATCATCCAGATTTAGCATTTATCAAGATTTTACCTCATTTGCTTCATTTGTCTTTTTTTCCCTTCAGTGTCATATTTAAATACAAATCCCAGAATCGAGTTATTTAATCTGTGTATATGTTCGTATGTGTTTCTAAAAGTAATACATAGATTTTATGTAGCCATAATACCAACAAACACTTTAAATAAATCTTTAAGATTGCCTAATACTCTGTACATGATTGAATGGCTCTAGTTATCTTAAAAATGTCTTTTTGCAGCTGTTTTTTTTTTAAGGCACAGTCCAAACAAGAGCCATACTCACTTTTGGTTGTTCAGGCTCTTAAATCTCCTTTAATCTATAAAAAATCACCCCTCTTTTTTTATCCTGTCATTGTCTATTACAGGGCAATTAGTTTTTCTGTAGAATATTTTACATTTTGGATGTGTCTGTTTATTTCCCTAGTGTCATTTAACTTTTGTTGTTTTAGTATGCCCTATAAATGGGAGTTAATGCCAGAAACTTGAGCTACATGTTCAACTATTTAAGACTGATTTCCTTATTGTAAAGCTTTCTATCAGCCTCTCATCTAATGTTTCATCTGTTGGTACTTGTTAATTGAAGTAATTATTTTATTAAGTTTGCAAAATATTGATTTTATAATCATATAATTTAGCCAACATATATTAGCTAGAATTCTTTGGTTAAAACTTTCTGTCTTCTATGAGGAGTTATCAGTTACCTTGACAGAATGTTTGTAAAAGTGAAGGTGAGTTAAATATTTAATGATTTCATTTTTTTTGTCATTTTTCAGAGTAAGGAGTCAGAACCTTAGATATCTATCTTATTCCCGTTATCCTGTAATATTCTAAATTGATTTCAAAATACTACTACTACTACTAATATTTACAATCAGACTAGAGGATAAACTTTAAGGTTTTTTTGACAGGTCCATTTTTGCTTAGGACCTGTATTCCTCTAGGCAAAATATAGTCAAAATACTATGCTATAAAGTCACTTGAAATAATTCCTCCTTCTGATATATGATTAAATTTGTTTATTTCCATTAAAGAAGTTTAGGTATTTTTTTTCTTTTTATGTAATTATATTTTTGAAAATGTAAGATACTTAGGTTTTCAATGTTAAAACTATGAAGCAAGTTATACTTGGAGAAGTCTCAGTTTCTATTCCTATCTCTGATAACTTGTTCCCTCTCTCTCCCTAGAATAACCATCATAATCAGTTTTGGTTTATCTTTTCAGTATATTCAAATATATATAAATTTTGTATATCCTCTTCCTTTTCACAAAGAAGTGAGCATTCAATTCATGTTATTTTACAGTTTGCCTTTTTCACTTAACTATATATCCTGATAATCACTCCATTTGCAGTGTATAACAGTGGTTCTTAACTGGGGGGAATCCACCCCCCCAGAAGACATTGGGCAATGTCTGAGACATTTGGGGGTGTTACAGCTTGAGTGGGGGAGTCATTATTGTCATCTGGTACATACAGGTCAGAGATCATGCTGAATATCCTACAATGCACTGGAAAGCCATCAAAACAAAGAATCATCTGGTCCCAAA